>NC_057344.1:126168777-126781027 GCF_016509475.1 Prionailurus bengalensis | reverse complement strand
ATCTCTTTCTCAGGTCAGTGTGAGGGAATGCTTAAGAAGCCTCATGGTAATGGGAGAGGGGTATCCCATTGGCCTCCTTCCTCTGTAACCCACTGTTTCTGCTGCTATGAAGGTTGCCTGCCTGGTTACTCAGTCTGTGGTCCAAGCCATTCCAGAACACAAGGGTTTATTGTATCTGTGAATACAGTATGACACAGATAATCCAGCTTCCTTTGTTCATTCCATAAATGTCGACTGTGCCTCATGTGTTCTAGGCATAGTTATAGATGCTTTGGACATTGCAACTGAGCATAACAAAATATCTGCTTTCAAAGTATCCACATTCAAGAGGAGGTAGACAATAAATACATCAATATGTAGAGAAAGATTATCCAATTAGATAGAAAGAAATGATCTGAAGAAAAAATGAGTTAGAAAAGTTGGTGGTTACTTTTCTTAGAATAGTCATGGAACTGAAATCTAAATAATGGGAATAAGATAGAGGAACAGGTATAAGGACTGTGAAAGGAAATTAGTGGTGTGTTTGAGGGATAGACAGAAAACCAGCATTCAGGGCACATTTTGGAAAAAGGGGAAAAAGATAAGGAAGTGAGGTCAAAGAAGAGGCAGAGGCCAAATTATGAAAGCCATAGTAATGAGTATGGTTTTGTTTATAACTGGAAGTTTTAAGCAGAGAAGTAATATGTGATTTACACCTCCGTAGATGTCACTTTGGTTGCTGATTGGAGAGCTCAGTTTGTGGCAGGACATAGTGGAATCAATGAGTTAAAGAGGAAACTGTTACACAGCTTTCTGCAAGATACGTGATGGCAACTGGGTCTAGAGTTTTTGCAATGGTAGTGGTGAGAGTGGTTCTATTTGGGATATATTTTGGATATGGTACTTCCAGGTCATGATATAATGAAATGGATATGAGACCTGAGAGAGACAGAGGAATTAAGAAAGGCTTAATGATTTGGGAACAGAAAATATTTCTTGTAAGGGTTAAAAATGGTTAATTGCTTGCCTTACTGACTGGCTTGGTTGCTTTCCTTCATTGATTCATTCATTCATTTTTGTGCAAGTGTGAGGTATCCTGATACGCTCTGCATTATGCATATTAATTGTTTCCAGAAGTTGCTTCTTCAGTGGGTTCAAATCCACTTAATCAGAGGAGGGGAAGTGGGGTGAATTTCGGAGTGGATTTTTAAATTTCAAAGTGATGTTCAGAAATGCCATCTTCATTAGGAATCACTTTTTAAATATCTGTTGTAGAACTATAATCAAAATCTCAGCTCACTGGAATGGTCTTTTAGTATCTTGGTTTACCATGGTTTATGAAGAGAAAGGAAACTGCTCAAATTTGTGCTGTGAATTTGAAGCAGTCTTAATAACCTGTTTTAAGATAGCAGACACAATTGTTAAATATTTGTTTAGGTTTTATTATAACCAGCACAGATTTATGATTGCGTTTTTATGTGCCTTATATAGTCATTATGTATGGTATATCTTAGCTCATTTTATAGAACATAACTTTATGTATTATATGGAGGTAAATCTATGAATCTTGTGTAACATTTTCGTCATATAGATGACCTATTTGATTCTGTAATTTTAATCAGAAATTCAGACCTAAATTATAATATTAGGAACAATCCTAATATTACAGAAAAGTATGGACTTCAGAACACAGTTGTGAAACTGTACCTTTATCAAGTTACAAAGTAATTTTCTGTTCATACTGACTCTGTCTGCTTTAAGCATGATTTCTCACCATCTCTTACTCTAGGTATTTTATGTCTGATGTTCTCAGTATCGTTATGAGGATTTTTTGTTTTCCTGAAAAAATTTCCCTTTAATGTTCATATAACTGTTAGATAGCATTAGGAGTTTTCCCCAGAATGTCTGTATTATTTTAAAGAAAAATGGTAATTATCAGAATTATTCTGAATCTCATTTGTCTAAAATCTAGTACAGTGTACCGTAGTTATAGATCTAAAAAAAGTCTGTACTTTTTAAATATGGATGTCAGATTTTTCTTAATACTTAAAGTTTTCCAGTAGTTCAGGTTCCTGCTTCTTTTTCTGTGGCCAATTAAAAAAAGAGCAGGAATTTTTTAAGGTCAGAAGATCAGCTTGATTTGTTTGTAAAACATAAAAAGAAATATTTGTTTCTAAGACCAGAAAAATCTGTTTTCCGGTTAACTTACTTTTTTATGTTTTGCTTTGTTAAAATATCAAAAATAAAGTTAGAAGTAGAAATACCATTTGATTCATGGGTTAATTTATTGGAGTCCTAAATGCTAATTTAGTTATCTGAAGTTATCGGATTAAAAACAGAGGAGGGAAAAAAAACAAAAACAAAATTTCTCCATTTCTCATGACCAAATCTTACCTGCTTTTTCCTCAGTATGTGATTCTGAGGGGGAAACCCGGCTTGCTTTAGTATTCATATTTCCTTTGAACTGAATGATAAATGCTGAACCATCATGTCAAGCCTATTCTGAAGATGTCTGGAATAACAATAAACCCTTTCTGATGAAACTAGCACAGGGTAGCTATTTACCAAGTTAAACATCATGAACTTACTTATCTTTATTCCAGTGTACTTTAACATCAGCGGTCATCAGCTTATATATTGGGAAAACCTGAGTTAAAATAATTACCACAAATAGAATGTACATATTTTCACTTTGTCTTGTACTTTCATTCCCAGACTGCTCATATAATTAAATTGGTAATGAGATGCCTGCTTTATGTGCACATACACATATATTGTCTAGTATGTTCTATGCTTTCTATTAGGGGTGCTAATAATTAATGATCTTTTATCTGTGTATTACTTTTTACTTCATGGTACTTTTTACTGTGTCAGAGATTGTCTTGCAGAGACAAACTTTCCACAGTTGGAGAGCCACCAGAGGAAAGGAAAGCACACTATTATTCAAATGAACTAACTTAATGAAGATCATTTCTTCACTGCAGAGGCAATAGGAAAGCAGGGCCAGAAGCATTTGCCCCAGGAGGTTATATATAGGATGATTGGAGACATTCCCAAAGACAATGAGGCACTAGCATTTGTTTAAGAGAAAGGCTATTTCCTTCTGAGGGCTCATGCTGGAATTAACTGGTGTCATTTTGAAGGAGGGTTTTGCTAATTGGCATCTCCCAATTGTATATAATGCCAACACCTTTTTCTATTAATTATTTGCCATAAACATAGCTCAGTAAACCAAAACTCCCTGCAAACTGAAAAAGATTTAAGAGGAACTGTTGCAATTTAATTAGTTTCCAAAAGCCCTATGTGAACTATAACAGTTGGTTGGTATTACTTGTATAATGTTTTGTCGTTTGACGTTGGAGGCATTATGTTCATGTATTGTGGTGATGGCCTGCTGAGTAATTGCAAGGTTCATTATACCACCAAGACTGTCAAGGGCATTTATGGATATTCATGTGCAGTGAACCCTTGAACTTGAACTGGTCATTCTTGTCTCCCATGGCTGGAATTGTGTTTACTCTAAATGGCAGGAGAAACTTTAATTATGAAACCATAAAAGAAACAAAATTACCTAAGTTTTAAAATGGTAAATGGGCTATTAAGAAATGTACCTGCCGTTTTTCCCCTTTGCTGTAAAAATGTTATCTGTACTCTCAAGGAAACTCATCATAATCCTAACCTTTAAAAAAAATTTGAAGACCTACTGCTTGGTAGTAAATCTGTGCTTCCAAAATTGTGTTTTTATGTAAAAAGATACTAGATATCCATTATTTCTACTTTAGGAAATCCATTTATAGACCAAATATTAAGAAAAATTGAACTTATTAATACGAAGTTAAAAATATCCAAGCATTGTGCATTGATTTGAAAACTTTTGAAAATATGAAAGAAATTTAAGAAGCAGAATTGAAGAAGTATGCATGTAAAGTATACATATATATTTATCAACATTCATACATATATACATTTATCAACATTTAACTATGTGTCAGTGCTAAAGTATATGACACTCTCTTTATGAGTGTCCTTCCCCTAGACTTTTAGGTTCTTGATAATAGAAGCATTTTCTTAATGTATCTTGTCTCATAGTACTCAGCACATGGGTCTTGTTCAATGAGGTTTTATTGAACTGAAGAGAGCTGAGACAAAAGATGGCATATAAGAGGGTTGTAGTTGGAAGTGGAGAGTTATGTCTGGAACATGGAATGCATGGAGAATGGTGGCAAGAGATGGAATTCGAAAATTAGGTGGGGAAGATGCTTCTGTTCCCAGGTGCTTGGATCATACACAGAGGATGTTATGGGGCACTTGCAGGATTTTGAGCAGCTAATCACACTGAGAGCATGGGAATGGATGGGAATGGGGCAGGAATAAGAAACCAACTCTGATTTGTCCATGCTGGGATATGGTATCCTTGAAGCCTGGTTTGCACAAAGGTCTTATTGTTTTTTAAGCAAAACACAATTCTTACAAGAAACTTTAATTGTGAGAAACTATACACAACACAAAACTTAATTGTTTTAATCATTTTTAAGTGTTACAGTTCAGTAGTTTTAAGTACATTCACATTGTTGGCCAGTCAATCTCTAGACCTCTTCGTCTTTGCAATTTGAAACTCATAGTCTGCTGAGGCAGCTATAATAATACAGTAGACTGAATGGCTTCAATAATGGCCATTTATTTTACAGAGTTCAGGAGACCAGAAAGTCCAAGATCTGGGTGCAGGAAGATTTAGTTTCTGGTGAGGGCTCTCTTCCTAACTGGTAGACAGCTGCCTTCTTACTATCCTTACATGGCAGATGAAAAAGAGAACATAAGAGAGCTCACTCTTCTCCTCTTTTTCTCTTCTTGTGAGGCCACTAATCCCATTTTGGGGACAGCACTTTATGGCCTCATGACTTCATCTAAACCTAATTATCTTCCAAAGGCCCCACTTCCAAATGTCATTACATTGGGGGTTATGGCTTCAACATAAGAATATCACAACAATACTTATTTTTTTGTTACTGATTTAATTCATTTAGCATAATGTCTTTAAGATTCATCCATTTTATAGTATGTATCAGAATTTCCTTCCTATTCAAGGCTGACTAATATTTCATTGTAGGTATATACCACATTTTGTTTATCCTTTCATCTTTTGAAGAACATTTGAGTTGCTCCCAGCTGTTGGCTATTGTGAATAATGTTGCTGTGCACATGAGAGTGTAAATATTTTTTCAAAACCGTGCTTTCAGTTCATTTGGACATATACCCAGAAGTAGAATTGCTAGATTACATGGTAATTCTATTTTTAATCTTTTGAGTAGACTTCCTACTGTTTTCCATAGCAGCTGTATCCTTTTACCTTCCCACCAACGGTGCACAAAGTTTCAATTTCTTCACAACCTTGCCAATACTTGATGTTGTTGTTGTTGTTTTGGTAGTAGTCATCCAATTGGGTGTGAGATGATGTCTCGTGATTTTGATTTGTATTTCCCTAGTGGATAATTGATTTTGAGTGTCTTTTCATGTCTTATTGGCCTTTTGTATATGTTCTTTGAAGAAAGGTCTGTTCATGTCCTTTGTCTATTTCTTAATTGGGTTGTTTGTTTTTGTAGTTATCTAGTTAAAGCTATTCTTTATATATTCTGGATAATCCCTTATTAGGTTTATGATTTGCAAATTTTCTCTCATTTCAGAGATTGCCTTTTCATGTTGTTGGTTGAATCCTTTGCATACAAGTTTTAAATTTTGATGTGACCCAATTTATCTCCTTGATTTATTGCCTGTACTTTTGGTGTCATATCCAATAAATCACTACTAAATGCAATAACATAAAGCTTCTTTTCTATGTGTGTTTGTTTGTAAGAGTTTTATGGTTTTAGTTCTTACATTTAGGTTTTTTATCCATTTTGAGTTCATTGTTGTATATATTGTAAAGTAAGGGTCCATTTTTTTTTAAAATGTGGATACCCGGTTTTCTTAACACCATTTGTTGAAATACCGTCCTTTCCCCATTGAATGGTCTTGTTAACCTCGGTGATGATCTATAGTGCTGCTGAAGCAAAGAAAAAGGGGGACCTTTCCAGATAGAGATGAGGGAATGACCTAAAAGAATCTTGGGGAGACACTAGAGACCTTCTAAAAGTCATGGAGGAATAGAATGGTGGGACACTGTCAGATTAAGAGCAAAAAAAGAGGAATTTCACGCACATCCATCAGCCAGAAAGAACATGCCTGCAATATTTTTGTTTGTTTTTGAAGGATAGCTGAAACGGACAAGAAGGAAAGTGTTAAAAGCATGGACAAAGATAAATGACAGGCACCTTACCTCAAGGAAATGTAACATGTAGTGGGGATGATAGCATGCATAAATAATTCAAATACAGGGGAAAGAATAAATGTCATAGAAGTAATACTGATAAAATGCTGTGGACATTTAGAGGAGAAAATAGTTATTTCTTCTGAGAGGACCAGTTGGGTCTTGCTGGGTATAGTCATCCAGATTTCTCATTTGAAAGCAACAGAAACCAATTGTGATTCATTTACATAGAAAACACAGTTATTAAGGGGCTATTTGCTAGTTCATAGCAAATATCGCTCCAGGAAGATATGGGAACCAGGTCTTGAAGAGACACAGCCTAGAACAATAATTAAAATTTCATCTTAGGATTTATCCTGTAATAAGGACACCATTGCCACCACACTTTAGGGTAGTTGCTGACTTAGGCTGTTCCCATCAATGCTGGATCTGGATATTGCCACTAGTACTGGCCGTGTGGCTGCCCCTGCTCCCATCACTGGTCACAGTGAATGCCCTGAACTCCTTCGCTCCATGTGAAGTCTGGGACAGGTATAGCTATTGGGAGGGCTTCAATCACATACCCGTGTCCTTGCTACAGGATGGGCAAAGAAAGTGAAAATCTGAGTTTTTAAGCTTCTGTTTTGGAGAATTCTGCCTCAAACAAATGGGAAGTGCCAATATACAGGAAGTGAGAGGGGTTAAAGCTAGTTGGCTGCAAAGTATTGTAATATCTGCAGAGTTGAGAGAGGCAAGATTTGCACTGCTGTAGGAGACATAGTAATAGTTAAACAGTCAGTGGCAGTTGGAAATATGGGGTGGAGGTTCAGAAAAAGATTTAGCTTGGTAGTCAAAGTGGTATTAGCTGAAGCCCTGACATTATAAGGGAACATGTTTGAAGAAGAGATCTTTGGGGAAGAATCATCACCTATATTTGTGGGAACACAAGAGGAAGAAACTTGGATGTATAGGCCCTCATCATGAAAACCAAAAGAAAAGCTTCCAGTGAGTTCCTAGTAAATTGTATTTATTCAGTTTACTTCTAACTGAATGAGGCCCTTAAGAAGGGAGTGGCTTCAGTGCTCAGTGTTGCTTAGGATGGAATGAATGAAGGCTAAGAACATTTCTTTGAATTTGTTGACCTTTGAAAGAAGAATTTTGTTAGAATGCTGGGGGTAGAATCCAGAGGGCAGCTAGAGATTTACAAGGAAGATGTAACTGGGATGACAATAATTGGTGACATCAAGGGTCAGTTGCTTTCGGAAGAGAAAGATAGGACTTGTGAAAGGAACTACTTTCAAAAAAAGATTTATTGAACACCTACTACATAGTAACTGTTTTAAATGCTTGGAGTATGGAAGTCAGCAAAATGGACAAAGGTCAGTGCCCTTGGGATCTTTATGTTCTGCAGGGAGGAGGGGCACCAGGCTGTTAATGAACATAGTAAATAAGTTAATTATAAGTAGTTAGAAGGTGATAAGTGCTGTGGGGGGAAAAAGCAGAGTAAGAAAAATTGACTGGATTTTTTAAACTTTGCAAGAAACAGCTCATTAGAATGGTGGGAAATGGATGTCCAGTCGGGTCAGGTAGGGTGGTTGTGGTGGTAAATAGAGCAGCAGGGTAGGCTTCACTGAGCTGAGACTTGAGACAGGTCTAAAAAGAGATGAAGGAGGATATGTAAGGGAAGAATATTTTAGGCAGACGAATAGGAGATACAAAGCTCTGACCTGGAACACGTGAGGCATGGTTGAGGAACAGGATGAGGACACGGGAGAATAGTAGGAGAACAGCCCAATGAGATAATTAGAAGCCAGTTCTTAAAGGAGCACTAAGAATTATAAACTACTGTAAGGACTTTGTAAGGACATCATAAGCACCTACTCTAGGTTTGATAGCTCTTTGATATTTTCTATAGATTACTAAAATGAGGTAATCTACAGGTTCTTACACAGTTCAGAAGAACTTCAAGCTTACTTTGCACAAGCTATTTCTATTTGTATCAACTTCAGAAAGAGATAACGTAGAAGCTCACAAAAAGGGATAATGTTCTATAACCAGTGTAAAGTGAAGCAGGATTTTTTTTTATTCAAGGGGCAGAAGGTAAAGTATCATGAATAATTTTATAACTTTTTTTTGCCTAAATTCCTAGAGTGATGTAAACATTTGGTGTTGCCAATTTCTGATTTTATATATATATATATATATATATATATATATATATATATATACCATTTTAACAAAAAATTGAAAATCTTTTTTTTAAACAAGTGTTTCTAAAAGAGTACCTACTTCTTTTGAACTTCCTCTCTCTTCCTTTTTCCTACACATCTTTGGTAGAGGTGCTCATGAGATGTACTGAGGACTTTGAAGTGCTTCCACTATAAACTTTTGGGAGACCTCAGGGTAAAAATGATGGTGACTCTTTGAATCCGAGTGGTCCTGTTTTTTTTTATTAAAATTAAAAAAAAATTATTTGAGAGAGAGAGAGAGTGCGAGCGAGCATGAATGGGGGAGGGGCAGAGACAGAGAGGGAGATATAGAATCTGAAACAGGCTCCAGGCTCTGAGCTGTCAGCACAGAGCCTGACATGGGGCTCGAACTCAGGAACAGTGAGATCGTGACCTGAGCCGAAGTCAGCTGCTCAACCAACTGAGCCACCCAGGTGCCCTGCTGATTGGTCCTCTTAATGAGCTTTAAGTCATCTGGATAAGCATAAGTTTTGTAATTTTGGTTAAGGTTGAATTTGAATGTTTCATTTGGCATAATCCTTAAGGTAACTCACAATTTGCTCAAATTTTTCACTTTTCAGGGTATTTGGTAGTTGCAGACCTAACCACTATAATAAGGGGTGACTATAATAAGACATGTAGAATGAGATGATCAGATGAAAGAATGCCTCTGTAACTAAGGCTTTTTATGTTACACAGGAAGAGTGTTACAATTTCATATATTTCCGTTGGACTAGTAGAGAATTGTTTGTGTCTAAATATGTCATTGGTTTTATCTTCTGTGATCACTAAAGCTCATCCTCTTTACTTCCATAATTTAAGCATCTTCTGTCATGTCATGCACATTTAGTATCCTCTGATTTTGCTGTAACACTCTAGATAGAGCACACAGAAGGAAAGGGTTTCAGTAAGAGTACAGTCTGGTTTCGCTGTACTGTGACATTTGCTGATAAAACAGTGTCTATATGTGGAGTTTCATTGTATTTATTTATTTTTACAAACTAGTTGTGTGAACATTCACACCAACCCTTTGCCTTGTGAAAATTCTCCATGTATGAAGTCTGTTATAAAGGGCTTCCTGAGATTATCAAAAACTGCTGCTTCTTATAAAAAAATTAAAACACTAAGCAGCTGTGCTTTATATCTGGGGACAGGTGAAGGAAGAGAAGGGAAATACACACACACACACACACACACACACACACACACACACATAAACACTGTATGTTTCAGGCATCCTTTTGGTATCAACCACCTGTCATTAGGAAAATATTTCAATATACACAGTTGACTTCTGGCTGGTAGAAGAGAGGAAAGGTTTAACGTGTCATGAATCTAAACTGAATATCATGGCATTATTTTTTCTTTTATTAAAAATACTTTCACATGCACACAGATTTTAGATGTCACATTAAGTAAGAAATTGGCTTTCTGTAATCTTTGTAGTGTTCCTAGCATCAACTTTTTAAAAATCAAGAGCAAAGTCTACTCAGTATGTAAATCCTATACTGGCAACACTATTGTTGAAGTTTTCTATGGAAAAGCTAGTATATGCTAAGTAAAAGCAAACTGTTTTTCTATTATGAATGTCTTCTCTTTTACTTTAAGAAACTTTTTCTCATTTGATTCCTCCTATACATAGTTAAGTATTTTCCAAAGAGTGGAAAATAGATTTTCTAAGAGCTATCTTCATATGATGTATTCACTTATGCATAGACTATTCAATTGTTTAAATAAGAGCTATACTTTAACTCTTTTTGTATTTCTTTTAGGTGTATACTAATGTGTACCTTCCTCATTTCTAAAGTATATTCAGAGGGAGTTACGAGGAAACATACACACAAAAAATTATTGATGTTATCATTTCTATTTGAAATTTATTTTCCATTTACTTATTTAATATCACTTCAAGTTGGATTTGGATGAATTTAGGGTATAGTTGACTTTAGGATGAAATAAGAGTAATAGTAATCCTTTTTAAGAAATTGATTTTTTATAGTGGCTAGTATGAATTTCAAATAGTTATTAGAGATTTTGATTTTCCGCTCAGGAATGCTTTAGCTCTAGTGTGATAAAGAAGAAAATATCCTTCAAACACCTTTGGGATAGACCCTTGGGTAAGTCAGGTTGGTAGCTTCCTTGGTTCATGATTTTCATAGTGTGTGACTCTAATTCTGAGGAGTTCACGGTCACAGTCTTAATAATTACATTACTAGGGTGTATCTGTAGTTATTTAAACAGACAACAAAACTCCTTTCTCACATAGTTGCTTATAAATGGGGCAGAGTAGATCTTCTGGAACTGCCTTCTCATGGTGTGAAGAAAATAGCCTCTTTTGTGGAAACAGACTCAGACTCATCTGACAAGGAGAGGACCACATCATGTGGTTCTGGTGACTTCACACATCGACTTTTTCTTTCTGAGGCTGCACAGTTGCCTCACTCTTATCTCCTGAGGCACAGGGAGCTCAAGGGAAATAAAACGTCCTTCCTTAGTCCCAAGGCACCTCAAGTCATCTTCATAACATCACTTGTAAAATACGGTTGATAATACACGCGTTGAAGGGCTGCTGCAAGAGTTAAAAAGAATGCCTCCAAGACAGTGCTTTAACTTGACGATAATATATCTGTCTTACTTACGATTATCATTATTCTTATCAATAAAGAATATACATGTTCTAAAGGAGAGGTCCATCTCATTGGAGCTGAAACTGCTGACCACCTAATACGTTGCTGTGGCTTCCAGACTGTCTGGTGTTCCTTCCTCTGAACCCATGGGTTTGGGATTCAGGGTATCTGATCCTTCTTTTGCTCCAGTGCTCAGAATTTCTGGCAGTTATGTTCCCTGAGTGAATCTCATCAGCCACCCCTGGCCCCCCCCGAGCCTCTGAGGCCTCCATCTACTGAATGGACTATTTCTGCCCTAGTCGTTTCTTTCAGAGCAAAAACATGTGGGTGCTAGCTAGTGAAGTACTGGTGTCTGATCCTATCAAGACTTAGCGAGTTTCAGACCTTTTTGGCTCAGGCACATGCAGTATATATTTATCTGTAAATGGGAACAATATCGCCTACCACGCAGGAAGGTAGTGAGGATTAAATGAGGTAATGTATGTTAGGCACATAGTGTAGTGTCTAACAAACTGTAAAAGCTCACCAAGTGGTATGTATTATCATCATCATTCCATATTCCCTCCAAAAATAACTATATTTGTCTTCCCTGAGTTTCTTGAATGCCAGCTCCTGCCAAGACATTTTCCTCCTGTTCAGTTTTAGTTCCTTGTCTGAGATAACCATATTTGATCAGGTGATGAATTACTCTGTAGTGATTCATGTAAAGAATAACCTCATATTCTATGTATCACCTGATTCCTTAATACCAGGGTACAATTTTGACCTTATTAGCCTTTAGTTGAATAATACTGAAACCAGATAATAAACTGGACAGAGTTATGCGTATATGGGGTTTTGGAGTCCTGGGTGGTCTGGAAGTTTGTTTCATTTTTTTATTTTAACTGTAGAAGTTAGCGTATTCACTGCGTTAGTTTTCATTGGTACTTTAATCATGCAAGTTGCCTTTAGTTCTCTTCTTATTCTTTAATGTTAATTGTTTTTTGAAATTGTGGTTTATATACACAATGGAATACTACTTGGCAAGGAGAAGGAATGAAATATGGCCTTTTGTAGCAACGTGGATGGAACTGGAGAGTGCCATGCTAAGTGAAATAAATCATACAGAGAAAGACAGATACCATATGTTTTCACTCTTATGTGGATCCTGAGAAACTTAACAGAAGACCGTGGGGGAGGGGAAGGGAAAAAAAAGGGAGGGAGGCAAACCATAAGAAACTCTTAAAAACTGAGAACAGACTGAGGGTTGATGGAGGTGGGAGGGAGGGGAAAGTGGGTGATGGGCATTAAGGAGGGCACCTGTTGGGATGAGCACTGGGTGTTGTATGGAATCCAATTTGACAATAAATTTCATATGAAAAAAATGTTAATTGCTTTTTGTGTCTAGTCTTCTTATTTTGTATGCAGGCTGCACATATCCTCGTTATATTCATGGTCTGACATGAGCTTTTAAAAAGAACTCTGCAATCACTAAGTAAATGATATTGTCATAGATTTAAGATATCATCTATTCTAAAATTCCACAAAGCATTTTGCTTTGATGGGTTTGGTTGTACTGATGGTCAAATTATACCCTTCAAGTACACAGTGTAACAGTGTTTTAGGAGAATCCAGTTGGGGACTTAGTTGTTCTTTTTCAAAAGCCATCTCAAATCCCCTTAATGAGCTGTTGGGAGTGGCAAGAATAAAAGACCATCAACTGAAAGCTTGTATCAGAAGATATTGTCATGTCTATCATGTAATATTGGGGCTCTAGCCTGTTAATAATCATATTTGTATTAGGTGAAAAATGGTTTGTGTTGTTGATTAGTGCTTAAATTGTATTAAGATATGTTCAGAGTATTTTGTAGCAATGTGTTTCCTCTACTACCTTTATAAATGCCTCAAAAAGTTACCTTTTATATATGATTGTCATAAAAAGTTATATTTTTAATTTTTGAAATATATCCTTAATGAACAATTATTTCAGGAAAAAAAATAGCAGCTTGCTAAAGCCATCGAAACCTGGATTATAACAAAAGTTTTGAAATTTTAAAGCTGGAGGGAGATCTAGTTGTCTCCTTATACTTGTGTGTGAATTTTTTTGTTGCTAGTGGTAACTCTAGAGAATTTTTTTTCGAACAGCACCCTTTTAATAACAATGGTCTCCCCAAATATACTGTGGCATAGCTTTAAACTTTATTAAGTCTGTCTTGCAATCCCCTTCCTCTCCCTGAGTAAATGGAAGAAAAGTTTGGCAGGCTCCATGCTGTGCACTTGATTGATGTCCAGAACATCTGAAGGACTTTTGTGTCCTGCCTGCTCTCCATGAGTGCATAATGTGTGAATACTTAAAGAAGGTCAGCCCTTATCACATGTAATCTAGGCCTGAAAGCAGATCAACAGTGACAGTCATATCCCGTAAGTAAGAACACAAATCATCCTCTACATGCTTTAGACAAGTTGTGGGATATTTTCTCTCTCTTTTTACCCCTTCCACTCACGGGGGACCTTGGCAGAGCAATGAAAGCAGAGAGAAGACGTGCTCAGAATAATGTGTCACTTGTTGGAGGGAGGAAGGGATTGTTTATTTGTAATGATGTGCTGGTCTTTCACTGTGCAGCTGAAGGGAGCTTCGGGTTGTTGATGACCAGTGATGTGGAATGTGCACAGGAGAACAGGGTGGCGAGGCAGGCAGCCTGAAAGCGGCCGAAGTTGTGGTCTTTATAAACCCCGGAGTCAGGAGAAATATTTTTGTACACTTGGGTTCTATTGTCCACGTTTCCCCCCATAATGGAGTCACTTTTTATACCATTGTGTGAATGTATCCCACAATGTGCGAATGTGCTGAAAATCAGAGTAGTAAGATGCTTTAGCCAGTACAGTTCTGAGTGTACTTTTCTCATTTGGGTACAACTAGTACAAAAGTTTAAAACATGTTTTCAGGCAAAACTCACTGGAATGGTAGGGACCTAAATTGCTATAGCTTACAAAAGGAAGAAGGAAATAGCTTGTTTTTATGTGCCCGTGTGTTTGAACAGAAGTTTAATTAAAAAGTTAATGTCCTTCCAAACAGTATTAGCAGGGATATTCAAATAATAAAGAAAATAACACTCACCTTACTGTTCTCATCAGGAATAATGAGGATATTGTTACATTTTCTTAGATACAAAGGAATGTATTTTCATCGTATCATTGAAATCTTTACTCTTTTCTTTGGAAATGTAATCAGCCGCAAGAAGCAGTTGTAGCCAGTACACATAATGGAAAAATAAACTGTGAAGATACCTCCTCCAGAAATGAAGGCATGGCTTCCCGTGTATACAGGACAGAAATCACAATATGAGATATGAGGCCCTTCCCATCTCTGCCATCTACTTTTCCATCCTAATGTCTCTGTTCTCCAGACATTTCCAGGTTCCCACGTTCTCTGCAAACACTGCTCTTTTTCTTACTCGTGAGTCTGTACTGCCCTTTCTCTTTGCTTAGGATTCCTTTGCCCTCCCTTCACTCAGTGAATTCCTACTTCTCTTTGAAGACCTCGTTCGAATGCCTCTCCCCCACAAGTTCAGTCCCCACCCCTGGTCAGAATTCATCTTTGTCCACTGTACTTTCCGTGTTCCTGCAGTTCCCCAGGCGGTTACTGTACTGCATTGTCATTATTTAATTGTATGTTTGTCCTCAACCTACAGGGTCAGTTGTGTCCTGAAGGCAGGTACTGTCTTTTAAGAAATGTTCTTATATCCCATTTACTAGATCAAATTCCCCAAATTCAGTTCAAAACTGTTTATATACATAAAAATCAGGAGGTTTGGGTAGTTTCTATGTAAAAATAAGTCACAAATTGAAACTGTTAGAACAGTAATCTCAACATTTAAAATGAATTCATATACCTCTGCTGCAATTATATGAATATTCAATGAATTAAGTAAAAGTAAATTGACTAAAAACTTGCCTTTGCAGATATAATTTGAATTTTTAAAACCAGATTTAACATAAGACATATTTTGTATTTTTGTTTTAAGGGAGCACAGTGTTTATGATGAGAACAGTTAGGCAAAATGTTACATTAAATAACGTTGTTAACAGGGATTTTTTTTTTTTTTTGGTCAGGAGGCAGGGGAGTGATTAGTGAGTTTTTTGGAAATTGACCACTTTCTGATATCCTCTTATGTTCTGGGCACTGTATTCAGTAACTAATATTCATTTACTTGTGTAATTTATATAACAGTCTTAAGTCAGGTAATGACCAAACTGTAGAAGAGAGTTTGCATGATTTGGCCACGGTTATACAGATTGCACAACTAGGCTGTCTGCATCACATGAATCTAGAATGGGTGGCTCTGTTTAAGAATTGTACAGTTGAGGGGCATCTGGGTGGCTCAGTTAAGCGTCCAACTCTCGATTTCAGCTCAGGTCACGATCTCACGTTTGTGCCCCGTGTTGGGCTCTGTGCTGATAGTACACAGCCTGCTTGGGATTCTCTCTTTCCCTCTCTCTCTGCCTCTCCCCTGCTTACTCACTCTCTCAAAAATAAATAAATAAACTTAAACAAAAGAATTCTACAGTTGACAGCAGTGCAAATTGTACTCATGTGGGTAGTCCTCCTTTTCTCTTTCCTTGGTCTTCTCTCGGGTATAGATCTTCAAATTGATACCTTTCTTTTAGTGTTCTCTCAGAGAGCTTTCTTTGAAACCTCCTTGGGTGTATACTGTATGTGAGTGGGTTAAGTCATATGCAAGTCTCGGTGGTTTCCCTAAACCAGATTTCTGATCTATGTTATAAGAGTTTCATTAGATCTTTTGAGCCGGGTTGCCTGGAACCTAATTATGCATTTTATAAAACATGCAGCCAGCGTATATTAAACAATAAAGGCAAACTGGAGGGAATTAAGAGGGATACATTTTGAATTTCTTAATATTATCAATGGAAGGAAGAAATCTGTATTTCCACAAGGTTTGACTAAATAGAAACCTCTCCTCACACTTCTCATTTTCACTTCTCACAAAGTTGGAAATTCAGGTTCGGAGACTCATCCTATAGGCTGAAATTTTACACTTTTTTTTTTTTTTACTTCATCAAGCCAGTCAGTGTTCAAAAAGGCTTTAGTTATTTATGTAATATATAGTCTAAACTCCATAATCTACGTTCAGAGTCCTGCACAGTCCGGTTCCACTCTGTCTAGGTTTCTCTCCAGCCATTTGCTAATAGGAACTGTCTGCGCCAGTAGGGTTTTTCTTCTCATGCTATTACACAAATGAAATATTTAATCCTACCTCTAATCCTTGCTCATATAATTTCTTCCTTTCCGTCTCCTCTGTTGCTATATAAATTCAATTCTTATTTCAGCGTCCAGCTCTCCCTTCAGTTTTTGGCCCAGTCTAATCCATGCCTTACCCTGATTTTCCATCTTTATTCCATTTGAGGACACTTCTTCTTAAAATATGCTACCTTTTTTTTACCGTTCTCTATTATATAGGTTGCTTTTTTTTGTGGCATTGTAAACTTCCTGAGTATGTTTATTTCAGCGAGCACATACCATAGAGTAAGAAATGGTCGCTGATATGAATTGTTTGAACTGAATTCGGATTCTAAGGTGAGAGCTCTCTCTTTAGGCTTGGAACCATTTTTGGCCGCTCATATTGGGGAAATGGAGTGGCAGTGGGAGCTGTCCCACATTTCAGCCATTCGCCCGTCCTCCCAAAGCTCAAGGCTGGGTTCCAAGTTGGCGGTGGAACCATGTCGTGATGTGGCTTTGAGCCGAATAGCAAAGGTTTGAACAAGAGATTCTGTTGCTTGATTTTTGTCTTCTTTTCCCACATATTACTCTCTGCTCCTGATCACTCCTGTTCATTTTAGTATGCTTCAGTCTCCCTTCTTTGCTCCAAGGGATGTGGATAAATGATACTGAAAGACTACTACCCTCGACTTACAGTTTCCTGGCACGTAAGTTGCATGGTTTCTGTGAAATGCAGGATGTGTAGTTTCTTAAATTTAGGATATCCCAAGGTTACATATATGGTTAAAAGTACTATATTTCTGTTATGTTTTATTTTTCGAAAGTGTGCATTGAAGGTGTTGGATTGATAGTAGTATTTGTAAATTCATAAAAGAGCAGTTGTTGGTTTTCCGAACTAGAGAACAGATTTGAATGGCACCTAGAAAGCTAGTGCTGGGAGGTGCTCCTGTGTGTAGAGGGCTGGGGTGTCTCTTAAAAATGAGAAGATGGCAGAGATTTTTTTCTGAGAAAATAATTCTTAAAATACCAAGTAAACACATTCTGATGATATCTGAGATATAAGCATTGAAATATGTCTCTGTTGGGGTGCCTGGGTGGCTCAGTCCGTTAAGCTTCCGACTTCAGGTTGGGTCATGATCTCATGGTTCGTGAGTTCAAGCCCTGCATCGGGCTCTGTGCTGCCAGCTCAGAGCCTGGAGCCTGCTCCAGATTCTGTGTCTCCCTCTCTCTTTCTGCCCCTCCCCCGCTCACACTCTGTCTTTGTCTCTGTCTCTGTCTCTGTCTCTCTCAAAAATAAGTAAACATTAAAAAAAATAAAAAAAGAAATGTGTCTGTTTTCATAATCATAAATTCTTTATCATGTAATGGGATAAATGGGATTTAATAACTACTTCTGTTTGTATCTATGGTGACATTGTATTTTCTGCACATACTGTCCGTTCTATTTGTATTTCTTGCTGTTCTTTCAGTGTTGACAGTTCCCAGAGTCAGAGAAAACAAAATGGCCTTTAAAACAGTTTTAGTGTTAAAAAGGTCACTCAAAGTGTCATCGAAGGTGAAATTTTACAAACTGTTCATAGTTGACGATGAGACACAATTATAGTTAAAATTTTAAAACAAATAACTCACGTTAATAAGATCGGTTAGGTTCACAGTACTTTTTTCCTACATAGGAAACGTCAAACTATAGTCATTTAAAAGTAGCTGATTAATGAATAGGTTAACTGAAGTATTTTAACTTGAAATATTCATTAAAGATACTCTTCACATGGGACCCTTTTTTCATACCTGTGCCCTTGATTCAAAGCCATCTGCTTCATCCTTTAAACAGCCAGGTGAGCAAACTGCCATACGTGTGTTGCAATATCTGTATCATTTCACCTAGGAAAACATTTTTTCCCCCGTGTTTCTGCAATTCCCAGTTAACATTGTAAGCAAGACAAACAGCCTTGACACAAGAAATACGCTATTTCATGACAGCAAAGTCTAGATGTGTGTTGCTTTGCAGTCCTGTCCTAACTGCCTGCGAGACCTGGGGGGCTCTGGTTCGGCCAGTGCAGAGCAGATCCCCCGCATGTGCGGGCAGCCGGGTGGGGCTCCTTTCTTAAGAAAACAATCCAGCTCAGGGTCCCTCACCGCCCTTTGTTGTCCTCCCCACGAGGTGATCAGTTGAAGTCTCTGTGGTGACAGAACCAGTTTGTAACAGGCTTGTCTTTCACGGTCCTGTCTCAGGCTAGCTGGCAGGCTTGCCGAAGCTCTGACAAGAGTGGCAGCAGAGAAGCCTCCGTGAAAGGAGCGAAGGCAAGAAACAGGAGGCTGAAACAGGCGGGTCACATTTACTGCTCTCCTGCTGCAGTGGGTTGGCTGGAAGAACTAAACTGGCAGCTTCACATTTTCTTGCTCATTCTTCTGTCTATGCACACGAGGGGTAAGAAGATCAGTGCCCCACGGTACAGTGCAGACAGGGGGCTGCGTTAATGTCAGGTTTTGTGGCTTTTATCACAGAAGGGAAAGTTTAGGGCAGAAGTGGCTAAACATTCCCAGTCCCCATCCTCCAACTGCTCTGTAATTTTAATACTTTTTCTGTCTGGGCAAAAGCTCTCTAGATAGTGTATTAGGAGGCTTTTAAAGGCATTCAAAGTTTCTGTTTTCTCTAGTAATTAAGAATGAAATCCAGTCCAGTTTGGAACTTTGAATATGAAGTTGATTGTCAACATACTGAGGCGGTTTATATGTGAAGAATTTAGGAAAATGATTCCAGTAAACTTTGTTTTGTTCATTTTAATTTGGATGCTGTTAGATTTTTATAGGTTTAGCTAATTAACTTTGAAGTTCATTACAACTTTTATGTAGAAGCATTGAGTAAATCTCTGGGTTTATAATAGCAATAGTTATAAATTGTGACTATGTCAGATGTTTATCCACATTGAAGAACGGGGGCTTGCTCAGTGATTATTTTGTGCAGAATTATTCCTGTATGAAGTTGACCAAAGGATGGCAATTTTTAAACGTTACTTAAAAGAATTGAAACAAAAGAGTGGTTATAAAAGTAGATGAACTGTTTTCAAGACAGAGGAAAGGTAACGTAATGAAACAACTGTCTGTGATAGTGATTTGCAATGAGGGAGTCATGAGGTGGGAAATGAGGAGAAAGTGGCTATCGAATATGAAGCCAGGCGACAAAGGGAATATGTATGAGATGGAAATGCATTTACAGTTCAACCTCACGTCCTTGTGAATGCATTTTATGGAGCCAGTTTGGCAATACTATTTATTGGAGAAGTATGTATTATCAATTGGCATGTGCTTTTGATTGGCGTTTATACGACTGGTGTTTTCATGATCTCAAATATTCCATGGCACTATGAAAATATTATATGCTGTGTCGGCTCTATGAAAAAAAGCTTTTAATTTCTGGATAAGTGTAATCCAAAGGAGTTTTATGTATTGCTGTGAAGGAACAGTAGGTAGTTCACTTGCCAGATTTGTTGATTTATTTTCTGAAAATTGTTATAATATGGCACCTTCCAGAAAGGAATAGAAAAGCCCCAGGGACACTGTTTCTTAAGAATGTTCCAGGAAGCTCAAGGTATGATACTTGTGAGGTGAAAGTCTTATTCCTTTATTCAATCTACTACTATCTCTTGATTGTCTGAGGGTAATTTTTCACTATCTTTTTGCATTTTCCTTGAAAAATGTGAATACCTTAATGCATTATTGGCTTATGTCAATAAAAAGCAGAGGCCATATGCTACAGTGTGAATTTTTGAATCATAAATACTAGGCTTAGAATACATCTTAAAATAATACTGTATAACTGTCTTACTTTTCTTGTGAGGAGATTGAAGCCCAGGGACATTCCTTGCCTTCCTCTAGGTAACAGAGTCTTTTAAATTCTCTATGCACAGCTCTTTTGTGTGTGTGTGTGTGCTTCTACTGATTTCTTCTACAGCACAGTGGTTAAGAATATTAACTCTGGACCCAGAATGTCTGTGTTTGTATCTTAGCTCTGCCACTCAAATGAGGTATCTTATTAGTACCTCAGTTTTCTCAACTGTGAAATGGGGATAAGAGTAATACTTACCATAGGGTTGATTTGGTTACTAAATGAGTAAGTACATGTAAAGCACTTAGAACAGTGTCTGTAATACCTAATATTTTGGGAGTATCTGTTATTATTCATATTATAATAATAGTTTATGTAGGAATAGGGGACAACCAAGCTGGAAATGTAAATTGAGACATGATCTAAAAAGAATCTGATAACCCATATTAGTGTAATTAACATACTAAACCCCAATTTGTATTCCCGCCTTTGTCACCAATGAACTTTTAATTTTTTTAAAAGGAATTTCTCTACCTGTAACATTTGATATCAGTTTTACAAACAATAAGCTTCATGGTTTTTATGATTTTGCTCCAATGAAGAAAGAATGTGCTACGGACAGGGACTATTAGTTCAACCAAGAGTAAGCAACTTTGACTATTCAAGTTAAATATTCATTGATGGCTTGTAATGCCTTATGATCATTAATTGTGCATGTCCTTCAGTGGGAATGATGATCACAAAATTGGTAAACACGAAATACAGACAAATGAAGTGGTCATGATTCTTCAATGAATGACAAAGCCAAAGTTACTGTTCCGAGACCTTAAATCCTTGTTAAAAGTAAATGTATTTCAAAATGACAACTTGAGACGTTTGGAGAATGTGAGCTACTGGCTACTAAAAACATTTTGTTAATTAAACATATGGAAACGTGGAAGTTTTTTTATGGAAGGAATATGTACAGTACTCCAGTTCTACCATAAATGGAACAAAGCTCTGTAGAGTCACAGTAGGCGGAAAGGAGAATTCTTCTTACTGGACCAGAGTAGCTAGTGTAACTCATCAGCCGAAATCTTATCATTGCTTAAATCTTATCTGAATGTTTTAACTTGAGGAGACACAGGCTTGAGGAAAAGGGAAACAAAAGTACATCTTGGTAGAAGTTTTGAACTTTGTGTTTTTTATATTGGCATGTTGTGATTGCTTTAGGAATGGATTTTTTAAAGCTAGGATCATGAAATGTAGAATTGTCTTTTTTCTAAAAGTGCCGTTATCACCTGTAGTGGTAAAAATCAGCAGTGTTCACTTCTGGTTGAAATGTTTTACTTTGAGGATTGCACTGTCTATGCCAACCTGCCCCTTTATTTTCAAAACACAGGAGAAAATCACAGGCAATTGTAATGAACGCAGGGCAATGTGTCATTTGGTCACTTTTTAAGTTCTGCCAAAGGACTTTAGTGAGGTTATAAACGTGATAAATTGACCCAAAAACTAAAGGACTCTTTCTGTTTATTGTTCTAACACATTGGTGGCAACAGTGTGCCTTCCTGATGTGGATGGGTCTCATGTTCTGGCATTAAAAAAGGTGAGATTTTTATTTAGCTTCCTGTTATATATGTGAACACTTCTACGTGTCCCCTTCCCCCCTTCATAAAATCATGGTAATAGATTATTATAGCAGTTAGGTTAAAATCAAAATTGGCAGCCAACTTTTTGTATTTAGGAGTAATTCTACATCAATAATGAGTTACAGGAAAAAAAGGTGAGATAGGAAGGTAGTAATCAGTTGGTTTTGAATACGGGAAAATCCCCAAACCTAGTGCACAGAAATAAGTCCCAGTCTTCACGGCTCCTATGGCTTTATATAACCAGATTTTACATTCTGCCTTTTCATTGCCAGGTCATTTTCCATAGGTTTCCTATTATAATATTTACATTTGATCTGGTTGGCATTAACTTAAAATAAAAAAAAAATTATGTTATTAAGTATTTTAACCAAACTTAAGGCACGTAGAGAATACAGTAATGGGAGGCTAACAAACATGGCTGTGAATGTGCAGTTTAAAAATTAGAATGGTAATATTACTGTAGGGCATCAATTTTTGGTAATATTTTTAAGTGAAAAATGATCCTTGTTACCATATGGCAAAATACAGTGAAAATCTGAACTGTTAGACCAACACAGCTGTTAAATGCATCAATGTGGGTCTGTGTTTAAAATGTTTTCTACTACAGCTATTATGCAGCACGTCCAACAATTAATCTCAGGCTATTAATCGGCAGTAACTGCAAGTGGTGAGCATCACAGATGTAAGAAATTTGATCTCTGTAACTTACCTGGAGGAAAGTGGCTAAACTATAGTTCTCAACTGAAATTCTGCAGAGTATATTGGATAATAGATATTCACACAGCTATTGAGTGTAAACTCAAATCCTTTGGCTTTACCTTTGTTATGGGAATTTATGCTCACCAGTGGTGGCAACCATATGCATAAGTAAGTCTTGGGTGTGTGTATATAATTTTAATTTTTAACTTGCAAATACATGAAGGCTTCTGGAAGAATAATAGTATTAGATCAGAGATCAGAGTAACTCAAATTAGGTGGGTTTTTTTTGTTTTTTGTTTTTTTTGTCTCTATAAGCCAGTTGACTCTGAAATGACACTTTTTTTTTTCTGAAATAACATTTTACAAATCTTTTATTGTCTTAGAACTGCCAGGATATATATATATATATATACATATATATATATATTATACATATATATACATATATATATTATACATATATATATTATATGTATATATATATTATACATATATATATATATTATACATATATATACATATATATAGTATATATATGTATATATATGTATAATATATATATATATTATACATATATATACATATATATAGTATATATATGTATATATATGTATAATATATATATGTATATATATATGTATATAGTATATATATGTATATATATGTATAATATATATATGTATATATATAATATGACATATATATATGACATATATATATATAATGGGATATATATAACATATATGGGATATATAATATATATATAATGGGATATATATAACATATGGGATATATATAACATATATGGGATATATAATATATATATATATATAATGGGATATATATAACATATATATGGGATATATAATATATATATATGGGATATATATAATATATATGGGATATATAAAATATATAGATATATATTTTTAAGTTTATTTATTTTGAGAGAGGGTGAGAGAGCACGCGCAAGTAGGGGAGGGGCAGAGAGGAAGAGAGAGAATCCCAAGCAGGCTCCTTCCCGTCAGAGCAGAGTTTGACATGGGGCTTAATCCCATGAACCCTGAGATGATGACCTGAGTGGAAATCAAGAGTCAGACACTTAACCAATTGAGCCATTCAGGTGTCCCATGAATGTGTTTTTTGTCCCCTAATTTTACAAATGCAGATCTAATTTTACAATCCATGCAGGACATTGGGCAAATCCTTAAATAAGAGAAAGTATATTGACAATTGAATTATAGGAAAATTATCCTTATCAGTTAAATTGCCTATCAAGCTTTCTTTTGCAACATTTTAGGTTCAGACGAACTCTTAGGGTCTTGATTATTATACTTTTTTCCATTTGTAAAGTAGTTAATTTTCCCATTTTGGTGGATTTTTTGTGGTAATGTTAACATTAAAATACCTAAAGGAAATTTTGTGACTGTGCACTCAGGATAACCTTAGTCTTGTTTTTAGATCCTGCCATTTTTCTTCTAATATTACAGAAGCTGTGGCTTTTGGATTAACTAATTTCTCTGCTTTATGTCATCTCTGTCACATTCCTTCAGTAATTAGTTAATTTTTCATATAAAATCATGTTATTAGCATTGATATTTGGGTCACAAAGAATGGAAACTTAAGTAGAGAAGTTGAGTGGAGATACAGACAAAAGCTAAGGCAAACACAGGCCTCATGGGACCCAGAGTCCATGAGGGTCTGAGCCTCTATTCATCTGTGACTGAGGTGGTCTCATGGACATTTACCTTCTTCTTTCCTCTGTGTGTCTCTTTCCTTCTTTCTGTTTAGAATTCTTCCATGGTGACGTCTTGCATTTAGGGTGAAGACCAGATCTTTACATAGCTGGCAAGACTTGGTATCAGTGGGCCCCTGACTCCCAGCTCATCTCCCTAGTCATTGACCACCATCTTACACTGTCCCAAATCATCCAAACCTTTTATCTTTGCAGGTGTTTCACATCGAGTTTTTCCACAACCTGGAAAGTTCTTTGCTTCTCTGCTCTGCTTATCCATTCTCTTATATGCCATGAAGTTTTCCTTAGCAATCCAAAATAGATGAGAGCTCCTTGATACAACCCCTCATTGTAAGTTTTATTTTTCCTTTACAGTACATATCATGACTTATTACATGTCACTCTCCTGCTGGAAGCTCCATTTCTGGGAGGAAAAAGCTATGCCCATTTTATTTGTTGCTGTGTTTCCAGTGCATAGCACAATGCTTAGCACATAGAGGGTACGCTGTCCTAGGTATATTCATTGTTTTGCACATGACCCTAAATGGTGTCCTTGATATTCCAAGGCCTTTTTGTTGTTGTTGAGTTCTGTAGCGTTAACTAGCTGGTCAATGTTTCACTGTCTCTTATTTCCAGTTTCTTTTTGGAGAGACAATTTGATTGGCAGCTGATCCTTGCAGTAATCAAATGTAACCCAGCTGGGGTGTGTGTAGCAATACCAAGATGGGCACCAAACAACAGACCCAGACCCAGACCCTGCTTCCAACAGAGCAGGAGAAGTTTTTCTAGAAGAAGTTTTAGATTAGTTTGACAATCAAAAACAGTTAATATAGCTGCTACTGTCATTTTTAATAGAATAGTGCTTTTTCGCTTATAAGGAATTCCTGTTGGCTACTAAATGAATTAGCTGTATGTTTAGAAAAATTATGAGAAACACTAGTGGGGCGCCTAGGTGGCTCAGTTGGGTAAGTGTCTGACTTCAGCTCAGGTCACAGTCTCACCATTGGTGAGTTCAAGTCCTGTGTCGGGCTCTGTGCTGACCGCTCGGAGCCTGGAGCCTGCTTCGGATTCTGTGTCTCCCTCTCTCCCTCCTCCTCCCCCACTCATACTCTGTCTCTCAAAAATAAATGAATATTAAAAAAAAGCATATTAAAAAAAAGAAACACCTTAGTATTTTCATATGAACTTTGGTATCCAGGAAATGGTACTACCAAAAATAATGATCATATATTTCTGTAGTTTTTACAGAATTATTTTAACAGTAAATGAAGGGGTATAACATTTTTATTTTTGCTCTTTAAAAAAAAGATGCCATAGAAAATTTAAGATACAGGTGGTGGCAAAAATAATATATAAAACAAGTAGTGTAATCACTTGGAAGACTAGTTCTGTCAGATTGTTATATATAATTTTCACTCCTTTATTGAAAAAGGTACTTGGTAAACCTTATGTCTCACAAAGAACCTCTTGTAAATTTTGCATAATGATCCCTAAACAGACCACAAGTTGTAGGCCAATGGTATACATTTTTTTTTTTGTTCAGATTCTGAGAATTTAGTGTCTGAAATTATGCTTTTGATCCCGTCTGGTGTCTAAAGGAAAATTGACATACATATCTAATTCATGAGGTTTTTCTAAACCTCACAAGTACATGCAGAAAACTGACTTTGGTTCATAGATTTTTGGTTCATAGTATCCTGTAGTACATAATGTCCTATATTTATGTTGGTATCTTCACAATTTTAACGGGGGTTTTACATATAAGGAAACAGTGACTTACATCACTTGTTATTATCTATGGATCTTCTGTGATGTGGGAACTTTATTGATGAGATACCAGTTGAGTGGGAGACAATTTAATATAACAAGGCATCTTACGTTCCTTCATTCCTTCAAATATAAGCTATGCCAAGGCCAATAGCAATGGAGCTTCAGAAAATCTGGGGCCAAGTTTGTTTTGCAAACTCGGCATGAAATTATCCTTCTGTTACTATGTTTGTAGAAATATTCATCATCAAACTATGTCTTTGCTGAAGTGTTTAGCTTTATTTTGCTTTCTCTCTAAAGAAAACTAAGACAGTATTTTTCTCAACTATGAAAAAATAATGACTTGCCAATTGTAACTGCGTATCATTTTAACAATCATGCATTTTCTTATGGAGCTAAATCCCCACAGCATGTTTGTCTTGGTTAGAGTTAATAAGCTCAATTGAGTATTGTTTTCACATTCCGTTTGCAAAGTCTTTTTTATGTTTCTATTTTGAAAAAGAAAAAAAAGGTTAATGTTGTAAAAGTAATATGCTGTATTTACCCTTGAACCATTAGCCCATTTGAATGAGGGCATGTGCAGCGGCTCATTGGAGGAATATTTGAGCGGCTCTCTGAGTTTAACTTCAGCTCTGACATCAGCCGAAGCTATTGAGACCTGTGCAGTGGCCTGGAAAACAACAACAACAAAGAGTTCCGTGTGACATGGTAACAGAGGAAGGGTGGGTGCCACTTAATTGAGGCTGCTCAACAAATTGCCTTTTTACTTCCACACACACACACACACACACACACACACACGCACACACACACATATGTTTCTTATATGTATGTTTTCATAGGATTATTACAGTTTATTGAAATCAGAGAATATCACTAAATATTTCCTACTTAATTTCCTATGCCCTGAGTGAAAACGTGTTCAAACTGGGGAGTAGTGGGTCTAAAGGAAAAGGACCCTTGTGCTAAATCATGTGATTTCACAGACACATGACATTCTTCCAGTAGGCATTTCTGGAGATTGTTTTTGGCGTGGATTTTATGAACATAATACTAACAGTTTATTCATAACATGCATTTTAGTAGCTATTATGAATATTATTAATCTACCCTACTTAACCTCTTCCATTGAAAAATATAATTTTCTGTCTTTTATTGTTCCACGGACTTAATGACAAACATCTTGCAAATTAGATTTTCATATATTTCATCTCTTTCTTATGCTCAATTTAATCTATCAAAGCCACACATTGTAGAAGACATCTGGTATTGAGCTTAAGCAGCTGGGTTTCATTTGTAAAGGTTTTGAGCAAATTTTGGTGCTTGCCAACAATAATAGAACAGTTGGCCAGTGTGTTTTCTTTGTGGCAGCTTGGTGCAGTATGGTAGAAGAGACCCGAATTCAGGATCAGGTGATATTCTGCCTCTTTCTGGCTTAACTGGCGAGACTTGAGGGTTTATGCAGGTGTTTCAGGGAGCGCTGGCTGAAGGCTTGCTCAGTGGCTGTTGAAGAGGAATCAGTGGGTGAGCGATATGCACTCATCCATTTGAGAAACAAGGAGTGTGCAGTTTTCTTGACAGCATGGTTCAGTGTATTTCCTACATCAGAACCACTAAGTCACTTTTAAGATGCTGTTCCCTCTACCCCATCCCAAATCTGTTAACCCAGATATTTCAGAACTGAGCCCAGAAAGCTGCAATTGATTGAGCTACCCCAAGGGGTTTGGAACAGACTGGATTGGAGTTAATAAACTTCAGTTCATTCTTTACCCTCAGGTAGAACCTCTACATTCGCTTTTCTGACCCAAAGACAAACCTATTTTATTAGAAGAACTCTTTTATTAATGTCCATTTAAAAGGCATTATCAGAATTTGTTTCAAAAGTGGCTTAACCACATACCCAGTTTAGATGTTCTTTCATGAAATGCTGTATTACTGTGACCTATTGCTTAATAAAACAGTTATTCTAGCACTATTAAAATATTGCCCCTAATGATGAAGAAGCGCCAGCAAGACTTGATTTACTTGGAACAATGCAAGTATGAACTGAAGGATTTCTGGGAGAGTGAGGCAGACACGAGAATCCCAAATTTCCTATTTCTTTCTCAGATATGTTAATTAATCTCTGTCTCCAAAAAGTCACTGGACACCTGATAATTTCCCAGAAATCTTTTGAGTTTGGTTCTGTGAACTCCCCTCAGAAACCACCGTATTGTTGTTTGGATGCTCTTGGAGCCTATACCCCCCTCCAATTACATTCACTATGTTATTCCCAATGAAAATAGTTTGTGGCCCATATAGTGGTTTGGGGGACTGTTTATTCTGAACATAAACTAAGTCATTACCCTCTTCTTTGCTTCTGCTAAAAAAAGTTCTCTGCCAGCATTCTTGCGACCATAGTTCAGTATTCTTGTTTTGCTGGTTATTAGTTCAGAATTGAGTTTTCCAGACAAACACTTGTGAGTTCCAGGTTAATATGGAAACATAGCCAGGGAATGTGTGGTTGATGGGAGGATTGCCTCTTTGGAAGTTAATAGGTAGTGACGGTCTGTTGTTAAAATGTCGTTAACTGGAAATGTACTTTTTACCTTATCTTGCTTTGGAAATTAGCACTCAAGATAGTCACTTTAGAGAGCTCTGCCTTGTCTCAGGGACTTGATTTAAAATAAACACATACACACACACACACACACACATACACACACACACACACACACACACACACACACACACACACTCCCATTTGAGGTAGGCAAGCAACACCCTAGCAAATACAACATTAAAAGAGGGTAAGAGAAGGGGCAATCCAAATGCTTCAGATCGTCTCATTCCATGATCCCTGTCATGCATGGGCTACATCTGCAGCGTTTTAAAGTTTCTGCAGGAAGCTCAGTAATGCAGCTGTCTCTAATGTACTGTGAACCTTGAAAAGGAATTTCCTTTCAAGTAAGAACGGAAGTAGTTTGTGTGTGGGATGATGGAGCTGAAGGTTTCCTTTAACAGAAAATAAAGTGCTGTTATATAAACAAACATCTATACAACCTAAAGTAAACCCAGCAGAAATATGTGATGCAGGCACCTACATTTTAAAAAGACCCAGTTAATTTTAATGATCTACTTGTGTTTTCTCGTTTTGGCAAGTGAGGAAAATGAGGTGCATGGTTGTGAGACGACTTAGCTAAAGTCTCACTGTGACTTCTAGAGCCGGAACCAGAATTTAGGATTCCAGTTTTAGTTTATGTTCTTTTAGGAATGTCATTTAAATCTGACTTTAGGATTGCTATTTAGGCTGAATGTTTAGAAAGTTGAAACAGAGTCTTTGCCACATGAACATTTTATTTAAGAAACAGGTTATGAAAACACACACCACCATCACCATGAATAAATATTTCAGTGTATGAATGAAACTCAGAACTGATAACTTCTGCTTTGGTTTTCCTATTTATTCTAATAGGAATGCTAGTATGTGAGAGGTACTCTGTATTCAACCACATTTAGGCTGTCCCAATTTAGTGCTTATGAAAATGCAAATTTTACTCAGTTCTGAGCCATGGTACCTTACCATCTGAGGTGAGAAGAAGACAAAGTTAGGAATATATTTGTGTTAGCTTTTAGAAAAAATTTGCATCCTGCATTGAAGAATGGAGCATCTTTTTTCCCCTTCTTCCTGAGATTTCCTGCAAATGTTAAGCTAAAGATTACTTGTAAAATATCCTGAGTAGCTATTACTGCAAACAAGAAATGTGATCTCCAGCTTTACACCCTGAGAGTGAGTGCTAACACCTCAACAGATTTATTTCTTAAAGCTAAAATTACAAGGTTATTGTTCCTTTCCATTGTAGGATGTCATTTGTACTGGGATCCTTTAGATTTACACATTTGGTTTTATGGTTTTGGGCAGTCGCTATAGAATGTTTTAGAATAATTGATGAACTGTCTTTACCAGGTAAAATTTCTGTAACGTTTATCCTAATTTTTCTACCTCTCCATTGGCTGTTTCTCCAGTAATTGTGAATCCAGACTGGGTTTTTGCAAACTGAATGGGAAGGTCTGATCATTTGTCCTGTGGCTTTGTTTTGATTCTTGTATTTGCTTTTTTTTTTTTTTTAATTTTTTTTTCTCAATGTTTTTATTTATTTTTGGGACAGAGAGAGACAGAGCATGAACGGGGGAGGGGCAGAGAGAGAGGGAGACACAGAATCGGAAACAGGCTCCAGGCTCTGAGCCATCAGCCCAGAGCCCGACGCGGGGCTCGAACTCCCGGACCACGAGATCGTGACCTGGCTGAAGTCGGACGTTTAACCGACTGCGCCACCCAGGCGCCCCTGTATTTGCTTTTTAAGGGATTTTAAAGATCTGCTGAGGATTTCATATCACCTTTTGTATTTCCAAGATACTTGAGCAAAATTACCCTTCAAAAGTTCTGTAATGTTTGCTTCTTAGTCTGGATTCTTTGTTTCTTATTCCTGTGGCTTATCTACCAAATGAAAGTGTTTAGGGCTAAAGAAGAGAGTGGCATAGTTGTAGTTACCTTAAATACTAATCATCTAATAGACAATCACTAACATATTTCATTTGTGATTTTATAATTCACAAATCCAAGAATACAAATGTCAGCACTCTTACGTTTTAACTTGCGAATGTCTCCTTCTGTAGATGTTAAGCAAAGAGCAAGATAGAGATACTTGTTCTTCTAGATATGAAAACTTACTAAGGTTTTACAGTTTTAGGGCTATAGTCATTACAGTGTGGTTATGGCCTAGGGTCGGCATAGCTGATGCAGCATAATAGAAAGACGTACATATAAGGAAACGATGTAGGTAAAGGGGCATGTGGGAAACCAGTGGGAAAAGGTATGAAAACCTGTACCACCTATAAAAATCATCCTAAGTGTGTCAGAAAGCTAAATGGAAAATTCAAAAATGGAAAATGTGTGGAAGAAAATAAGAATAGCTGTTCCAAGTATTGTTTGAAACACTTCACATATATTAACTCATTTGAAGTCCACACAATGGGAGATAGATACTGTCATTATCCTCATTCTATAAAGAAGGAAGCAGGTTCAGAGAAGTGAAATATTTTGTTTCAGATTACAAAGTTCATGCATGGGGGAGTCTAGATTCAAGTCAAGACAGCCTGGTTTTTTTGCGTCCGTTTCCATTAGCAGCTGTATAATGCCACATCTCTTAGAAGAAAATGTTTGTATGATTTAAAGGAAAAAAAAAAGATTGTAGTTCAACAAAGCAAATCACCAACAAGCAAAAGGATCTCCCATACACTGGGGAAGCATGTTGCAAGATGTGTCACTGAGAAATACTTACTGTCAATTTTATGTAAAGAATGTCTTCAAAAATGAGAAAAATACAAAAAAAGTGGCAGAAGACATGAACAGGCCATCCACAAAGAAGAAGATGGAAACATAAGAAAAGAAGCTAAGTAAATGGAGAAATTCAAGTTAAAATAGTATGCCAGGTTATAGTCAACCGGCAAAAGAATTGATACGTTGACATTATCAACCTTTGGCAAAGATGTGGAGAAATGGGAACCCAGCAAAATAATTGACATGTTGAGATTATCAACCTTTGGCAAAGATGTGGAGAAACGGGAACCTTATCACTATGTTGGAACATAGTTTTAATAATATTGAAGATTGGGGCGCCTGGGTGGTGCAGTCGGTTAAGCGTCCGACTTCAGCCAGGTCACGATCTCGCGGTCCGTGAGTTTGAGCCCCGCGTCAGGCTCTGGGCTGATGGCTCGGAGCCTGGAGCCTGTTTCCGATTCTGTGTCTCCCTCTCTCTCTGCCCTTCCCCCGTTCATGCTCTGTCTCTCTCTGTCCCAAAAATAAATAAACGTTGAAAAAAAAATTTTTTTTTAAAATAATATTGAAGATTGAAATGTCACTTAATGATCTAGGTAGTAATTATATAGACATATTAATAAGATTAAGCAATAGTTTAAGATGTGACATCAAGAGCATAAGCAACAATAAAAAGATAATAAAATTGATCTCATCAATTAAATTTCGTGCTTCCAAGTATATCATCAACAAAGTGAAAAAAGAGCCCACAGAATGGGAGAATACATTTGCAAATTGTGTATCTGATAATGGACTTGAGTCCAGATTATATAAAAACTCTTACAAATTAATGGTAAAAAGATCATTAGCTGCACTTAAAAATGGGCCAAGATCTGGACAGATATTTCATACACACACACACACACACACACACACACACACACACACACACAAGAATATATACAAATGACCAATAATCCTATTAAATGATGCTAAATACAACTAGTTATCAGTGAAACTCAAATCAAAACCACAGGGGGTTGTACTTCCACTCAGATGGCTCTAAGCAAAAGATAATAACAAGTGTTGGTGAGGCTGTGGAGAAATTGGAACCCTCATATACTACTTCTTGGATGTAAAATGGTACAGCCATTTTGGAAAACAGTCTGGCATTTCCTCAAAGGGTTAAACATTTAGTTACCCTGAGACCCAGAAGTTTCACTCCTAGGTATATATCTTAAACAAAATGAGAACCTAGTGTCCACAAAAAAACTTGTATGTAGATGTTCATAATAGTATCATTAATAATAGACGGAAAGTGAAAACAACCCAACTGTCCATCAGCTGGTGAGTACATAGAGTGTTGTTTATCTGTATAATAGAATATTATTACTCAGCAGTAAAACCAAATGAAGAATTGATACATGCTATGTGCTATAGTATGAATAAACTTTGAAAACATTATGCTAAATGAAAGAAGCCAGAAGCAAAGACCATATATATATTGTTTTATTTATATGAAAAGTCCAGAATAGGTAAAGCTATACAGACGGAAAGCAGATTGGTAGCCATAATTTGTCTGGGGTGGGAGCTGGGGACAGGAATGGGGAGTGATTGTTAATGGGTATGGTTCTTATTTTGGGGGTAATGAAAGTGTTCTAATACCAGCTTGTGATATGGTTGCACAACTTTGTACCTATACTAAAAAGCATTGAATTGAAGATGTTGCATGGGTGAATTTTTTGGCATGTGGATTATATTTCTATAAAGCTCCAAAGTATTCCTAGAAGTGAGAAGTAGCAAAATTAGGATAATGGGGAATAAGGGAAAAAAGGGATTGATACTCATGTGGGTTTCTTCCATAATATTTTATTCTTTAGTGATAAAATCTTTAAGATTTTATAAAAATCAGTTGTAAGAACATAGTATTCTCTAACTTTTTTTGTATATTTGTGGAATTTTATATAACAAAAGAGATAACCAGAAACAAAATTAAGTACATATCCACTCCATCCCCTTGTAGCTAGAAAGCATAATGGGTTTTCCTTTTTCCCTAATAATTAAAGCCTTTGGCTCCAGAAAAGACTCTTTACAAATGAAATATTGAATTAGGGCTCCCATACTGATTATTGTTTGCTTTTTCTGGTATCAATTATAATCATATATTCTCTCTGAAATCCAAATTTTAGTGAGGCAGTTTAGTCATTTTATTAGTTGGTTTATGAGAAAATTCTTTGTGATTAAGAGGTACCATTCATTCTGGTTGAAATCAGATCATTTTTCCTTTACTAAAAACTTTGCAGGGTAGTCCACCTGCAACCTTGCTTGCTCAATTAAGGGGGAAAAGCTATCTTCTTGGGACAGCTGCTGTTCATAATCCTGAGTCTGGGCCTTCTGGGAATCTGCTGATTTGCTTCTGAACCTTTATCATGAACTTTCTCTGCGCAGATTACAAGATTGTCTTGGGGGAAAGAGAGCATGTCTATGATCCAGGAGGGCTCATGTCTGAATCAGAGGTGCCCATTACTTTTCTACTTGTTAATGTAGCAGAATCGCCTTTCCTGTCATGGGGTTAGAGTGGTTGGGAAATTGCCCGCAGCGACAAGCCCTTCTCAGATAGGAGGAGCTCATAGTCATAACAAAAACATTTTCCCAGAATATTGTTTCATGCTTCTCCCACTCAGGGCCATGACCATTGTTAAGGCGGGAAAACGACCTCAGGGCCTTGAGGTTTGTACATCAGAGTATTAATAACAAGTGATGCTAGGGGCGCCTGGGTGGCGCAGTCGGTTAAGCGTCCGACTTCAGCCAGGTCACGATCTCGCGGTCCGGGAGTTCGAGCCCCGCATCAGGCTCTGGGCTGATGGCTCAGAGCCTGGAGCCTGTTTCCGATTCTGTGTCTCCCTCTCTCTCTGCCCCTCCCCCGTTCAAGCTCTGTCTCTCTCTGTCCCAAAAATAAATAAACGTTGAAAAAAAAAATTAAAAAAAAACAAACAAAAAAAACCCAAAAAAAAACCAACAAGTGATGCTAAAGCTGGACTATAGTTGGGACAGCATTCAAATACAGTTGAAATACAGTTGCCCTGGAGAGTACAGGTTAACTAAAAGTTCTGTCTTTTAACTTGAGAGCCCATAGATATAAGAGCAACAGGAATAGTTTAAACAAAATCAAAGGATGGGAAGTTTGTGTGGGGGAATGGAAATTAGCATCCAAAAACTAGATTGTGACTGGGCAGTGGTTTTCACATTGTGGACCTGTATCAGCATTACATGGGAACCTACTGAAAGTAAATTTTGGTGTCCTATCCCAGATTTACTGAACAAAAAACCTCAGGGGATCGGTCCAGAAATCTGTGTTCTGACAAGCCCTCCAGGTTATACTGACGTGGGGCTGAAGTTTGAGAACCACTGGACTGAATTATGTTGCTTTTTCAATGCCAGGTGAGTAAATTTGAACTTTATCCCATATGCAGTGGGAATTCATGGAAGATTTGTGAGCAGAGTTCTGGAATGATGAGTGTTTTAGTTAAGATAGCAGAATCTTCTGCCTTACTCTTCTACTAAAGGAATTTTAGGTCAAGAAAGTATAAAAATGCCAGTGTCTGGTGATCTGATTTGATCCACACGTCAGAAGAGTATATTAGTTTGTACTTTCTTGTGACTAAACATGAGAGTCGTTTAATCATTTAATAGGACTTTGGAAGTTTCAAACAAGTGGTTTTTATTCACTGAAAATTATAAAATGATGCTTTCTTTTGTATGCCATTTTAATCCCTAAACTTACAACATTTTGCAGATTTAATAGGACCTAGGTGTACTCTGAAATCCTGAAGATATTATCCACATAATTGTAGAAAATGGCTGAGGGCATTCCCCTGGTCACTTTACTGTGTAATTCTTTTCCCAACTATGTTTTGCATTTTAAGTGTTTTCATTTTTCCCCTTAATCTTGTTATGTATCAGTAACACATGATGTATTGGCATCTTCTGGAATAACACATTTGTTCCAAGTGAAAAGGACTAGGTTTAGAAAATCCAGTCGGCCAAGAAGTTTACCCGACAGAGACCTATATGGAATCTAAAACTAATGTGCTCATATTTTCCATCATAAGTCAAATGAAATGAAGCCAAGAAAGTACTATGAGAAGTTTACTGGTCTCTTCCCTGTATCAATAGCATTAACTAAATACGTCATTTAGTTTTGTAGGTAATAGCCATGTTGAAAAAGATCTTTTACCTGTATGTCTGAGATGGGATGGGACCAACTACATAAAATCAGATTATATTATACCTCTCCTTAAGAGTCATTAAGATTTAAAATTCTCAAGGACAATTTTCTTTTACTTCTAGATGGTCTTATTTGTAAGTTTAAATGGAAAATTGGTATTAAAATGCCACAGGAATTTTTACTCTTTAGCAACCTAATCCTATAATATATCCTAGAGCTTATTAGGCTTATTGTCCAGGAGTTAGCTATCTGGGAAAAAGCAGTAGCCTTTTCTGATAGGAAGCAGAAAAATTAAGTTTTAATTGTTGGCCTGCTACTAAATACTGATGTGACTTTACACGTAACTTTCAGTGTGTCAGAGAATGAGGTGGTGTATTAAAATATTGAAACAGTATGGAAAGATGGTTTGGGGCATGGATATTGTATCTCTAAAATAAACATATAGTGACTTGGAGAAGCCATTAATTTATTCCTTCATTTATCATACTTCTATTACACACCTAGTGTCTTCCAATATTGTAATGTGCCCTGTGAACGCAAGGAAAATATTCCCTGGTCGCATTCTGGAGGGGAGGCAGAAAAATACAAAGAATACTTTGGGAACAGATAGATATGTATCTGACTTAAAAGGAGGGATCAGCTGAGTTGGCAACTAAAAAGTTATCTGGGAAAAGAAAAGAAGTAAACAGATTGTAGACGGAGGAACTAACATGACCAAAATCCCAGAGACACCTGAGAGAGTGTGGTGCGGCCAGAGGATTGCCAAGTTGAGCATAACTGCTGGGTTGGAGACTAGAGGTAGTGTGTGGCTAATTGGAGGTTGTAAGCAGGGGATGGAAGCTGAAGGTGTGTGTGGACCCAAGCTAGGAAGCACATACTCTTCCAGTGGATCATATGACTCCATGACTGGCTTTTAAGGAAGAAGTAACATAATCCTATTTCCTGTGGTCTTCCCTTTCAGTTAATTGCGGTTCCATCCTTGTAGTTGATTAGGATAAAACCTGTGGTATTATTCTTAGCTTTTCTTTATCTCTCACATAAAACATACAGTCCATTTGGAGAATTATTTTCACACCGTCTATACTGTGCACCCCTGGGTACCACTTAAGAATCCTCTTGGAACCACCCCTTACCACTGCCACAGTTGTAGCAACCAGTTCCATGGAGGCGTGGCCCTGCTTTCTGATGGTGGATTTTGATACTGTCTTACCTCTCAGCCTCTTGCCTTGCAGCCTCTCTGATGTAGCACGGGAGACTCTGGCAGGAGCCATTCTGCACAGCTTGCAAGGAAGGGGCAGCTAGCTACCATGGGCCAGACGTGACCGGTGGGCGGGATAGGAACTGAGAGATGAGCACTTCTTTGTTCCTCAGGACGGATACACTGAAACTCATGTCATAATACCTTTAGTGGGAGCGAACTAGATAACTCATCCTCAGATTGCCATTTTCCCCTTCCCTGTTTCATAGCCTTGGTCCTGCACTCCTGCTTCCTGGGATGACCTTCCCAAATAAACTACTTCTATGCACGCAGTTGCCTTAGGCTCTACCTTCCTGGGAACCTAAGGTTGTGACAGCACCTTCAAAATATATCTTCAGTTGGACCACTTCCCATCACCTCTGCTACTACCAGCCATCAAACCTCCATCAATGCCTGCCTTAATTACCACAGCAATTTTCTAACTGGTTTGCTACTTTTTTTTCAATGTTTATTTATTTTTGAGAGAGAGACAGACAGACAGAGCATAAGCAGGGGAGAGGCAGAGAGAAAGGGAGACACAGAATCTGAAGCACGCTCCATCCAGGCTCTGAGCTGTCAGCACAGAGCCTGATGGAGGGCTCGAACTCATGAACCATAAGATCATGACCTGAACGGATGTTGGATGCTTAGCCGACTGAGCCACCCAGGTGCCTCTGGCTAACTACTTTTATTTGTGCCCTATGTAGTCTGATCGTGGGATAGCAAGTGGAGTTAAAGTTTCATCCAACAAGAGGCTCTAGGATCTGACCCCACCTTCACTTCCTACTACTGTTCCTGGTGTTGGATAAGCTGGTACTCTCTGTTCCTCAAGGACTCCAGGGGCACTTTCACCTCAGGGCTCTTGCTTGTTCTTTGCTCTGTTTGGAGCACTCTTCCTTTCCATAGGTCACTCTCTTCACCTTTCCCTTCTCAAAAATTACTTCTGCACTGAGGTATTTCTGACCATCCATTTTCAAATAACAACCACCCCTAGCATATTCTCTCCCCCTTCCCTGCTGCATTTCTCTCCATAGCACCTAGCATAATTAAGATGCTTTCAGGTTTATTTTGATTCTCTCTCCTTTACTCCAGTAGCTATAAACTTTGTCAGGGCAGAGAATTGTGTCTGTTTCTCTCCACTCTTCCATCATTGGGCCCACAGAGCCTTGATACCTGGTAGGTGCCCAGTAAATAACTGCTGAGTTAAGCAAGTGAACGAATGTGTATTTTAGAAAATCTAATTCTGGCTATAGTGTAAAGGTGGTTGAAGAAAGGTGGGGCTAGAGAACAGAAATTAGGAGCTTAGTGTAGGCAACCAGGTAAAAAATGAAGAAGGCCACATTTGTCATCTTTTAACAGCATCAGTGGAGAGTTGAGGAAGGATTACAGAAGCTGTAGGAGAGTAAAATGATTGTGTTGTTGATGGATTGGGTATGATGGATCAGAGAGAGGGAGACCTGTAAGCAGAGTCTCAGGATTTTGGCTTTGGCAGCTGGGATTTCATGGTTATATTTGTCAGAGAGATGCCAAAGATGGAACAGGTGTAGATGGGAAGGCGATACGGTGGAGAAACTTCAGGAAGGAGGAAGGACTTAGGATTTAAATATGTTTACTTTGGTGTATCGGCAAGACCGCTTAGCAGGAAATGAGAGAGATCCAGGAGTCCATTGAGTGTGCAGGACTACAGCTCAGAAAAGGGTACTTGGGGATCACTAGTGCCTTGTAAGGCAGTTGTGCCTTGAGGTAGTGACCTCACAAAAATCAAACCGGGAAAAACCATATATTACTCTGTGTTGCTATACGAGCATAGGAGTTCTTAACTGTTGTCACTATTTCTTTCCTTGACTATTTTAGAAAGACTTAGGAAGAGAAAACCTTGAAAAAAACAAAAGAAAAAAATATATCCTTGATTCATTTTTGTTGGCACATTTTGAAAGAATGAAAAAGGCATTTATCTTAGGATGAAGTGTCTGAGTACCTCTGGAGTACAAAGAATTTACCTTTAGCTTCTTCTGGCCAGCCTCAGACTCTGTGTTTTACTTTCACAGCCATCTTCTTTTATTGAAAACATGTTGAAGTACTTTTTCCCCCTCTTTATTCACCGGAAATGAGTAAGTTCTTTAGTAAAACATCCAGAATGCATGTAATAAAAAAAATGTCTAAATGTTTCAAGTCAGATTTCTGGCATATATTTATCTGTTTAGTAATATAAATTTTAAGTGGTTGTGCTCGTCACCAACATTTTTTCATGTATTTTGAAGCTTAGATTTTTGCCAATAGCTTTTATACCTCTGGTGATTTTTATTACCTTATTTAGTAGAGAGTTGAGTGTTTTGAACTGGTCTTCAACCTAGAAATTTATTAAACAATTTGATTTCCCAAGGGGCCAACACTGTTGGAAAAGATTACTATATACAAATCTCTAGGCCAGTAGAGGATAAGAGAGGGGAAAGATACTGCCCAAGGAAATTTATTGAAATGCAAACAAAATCATGTTGTCTGATCTGAGATCTTCTCATAGTTGGTGAGTGCACCTTAGCTTTGGAGGAAATCTTGTTATTTGAATTTAATCCTTGGTATTTAATCTCATGTTGATACTTTGCATTACACTAATAAGATGTTAATGATCTCATAGTCTTAGCTTGCATTGGATACTCACCAGGGTGCCGAGACATTATGGGCTACACTGCCTGTAACTGTCAATAGAGCATGGGTTCTCACTACATGCATGAGATCTATCGCTGACAGTGAAATTATGATTCTTCATTAGCTGGAGGAAATTCTGAGAACCACAATTCAGGGGCCCAAGACACTTGGTATTTAATTAAAAGAACATTTGGGGCGCCTAGATGACGCAGTCATTTGGTTAAATGTCTGACTCTTGCTTTCAGACCAGGTCATGATCTCAGTTTGTGAGTTCAAGCCCCAGGTAGAGCTCTACTCTATTCTCAGTGCAGAGCCTGCTTGGGATTCTCTGTTTCTCTGCCCTTCCCCTGCTTTCTCTCTCTCTCTCTCTCTCTCTCTCTCTCTCTCTCTCTCTGCCTCACTCCCTCCCTTTCAAAGATAAATAAACTTAAAAAAAAAACACTTTATATTTACTTAAAAGAAACCTGGGTATTTAAGGAAGCTTTGAAAACTAGAAATAGCTATATTAGGGTTCTCTGTAGAAAGAGAGCCAAGCCCCAAGATCTGTATTCAGCAAGTTGGAGACCCAGTAGAGCCAGTGGTGTAGTTCCCATCTGAGCAACTGGGCAGGCTTGAGACCTGGAAAGAGCTGATGTTTCACTTGAGTTTGCATGCAGGAAAAACCTGATGTCTCAGCTTGAAGGCAGGGAGAATTCTCTGTTATCTGGGGAAGAGTCAGGGTTTTTTGTCCTATTGAGGTCTTCAGCTGATTGGGTGAGGCCCATTTGTATTAGAGAGGGCAATCTGCTTTACACAATCTATCAGTGTAAATGTTAAGCTCATCACAAAACACCCCCCACCCATGGAAATACCAGAATAATGTTTGACCAAATATCTGGGTACCCTATATAACTGTGTCATGTTGGCACATAAAATTAACCATCGCAAGAATTTATTTTAAATCTGTTCATTTAATCAGTAAACATTTTAAACATGCTTTGTGGATTCAGCATAAGGTAAGACATCTTGGGTATCTAAAATAGAAGATAGGAGGCAGATAACCCCTAATAAGACCAAAATAAAGTATTATCAAATCAAGAAAAAAAAAAGCCAAGTTTTTTTGATGTTAACATCCACAAAGACGTTTCTCACGTATAGTGAAGCAAACTATGTGAGACTACAATTGAGTTTCTTATTCTGAACTTTAAATTAGTAAGCAGAAATTAAGAAAAGCGTATACTTTCTTTTTATTTTTCTTTCCTTTTTAAAATTTATTTCACAATGTATATTCATCATGAAGGTGGTAGTATAATAATCGTAAAGTCATGAACCAGTATAAACTTAATCTTTAAAACAGTCATTATCTGGTAGATAATCACAAAAAAATCTTTAGCATTTTTTGCCTCTGAGTTGCATTCATTCTTCTATCATAATTGTAAGCCACTGTTTTGTGCTATGTGTTTCTGAATTCCAGCAATGTAAAATGTTTTTGTTTATTGGGCATGGTAGGTAAGCAAAATTTTGGTTTCAGTTTTTATTTGAAAAAGCACGAGTGTCCTTACAAACACAATTGTTTAGCCACAAAGCGTAGCCTATTAAATAGTCCTTACAAGCATGTAAGGACTCTCTTTATCCCACCTATACCCAGTGCCCCGCACATTTCAGCAAGTGAGAAGTACAAGGCAATTGGGGAAATGATTTTAAGAGTTTAAAAGTGTGATTTGGATTATTTTGACATTTTAGAGTCAAGTACAAAACAAAAATTATCTGGAGTGCCTGGGTGGCTCAGTCAGTTAAACATCTGACTCTTGGTTTCAGCTTAGATCATGATCTCGCAGCTTCATGGGTTTGAGCCCTGCCTCAGGCTCTGTGCTGGTAGTGCTGAGCCTGCTTGGGATTCTCTCTCTCTCTCCTCTCTCTCTGCCCCTTCCCCACTTGTGCTGCCTCTGTCTGTCTCAAGATAGAGAAATAAACTTAAAAAAAAAACATGAAATTTATCTGATTATTTATTAAAAATCATTTAAATGATTTAATAATTCTGAATTTGGCTCATGTTGGAAATTATAGACTAGGGATCCTATTAAAAAGCATACTGATTTTCTCAACTTAATATTTATGTCCTACCTTCTCCAAATATGACTGATGTGTCTCTTATTTATGGTTGCCTGATAATGGCAAGGTAGTTACTTTCATAATTCCTAGACTTTGTGGGGATACCTTTATAGAAATCTGTATGTTTATCTTTTTTGATTGAAGACATAAAAATACTAAGAGAAAAGGGGAAAAATTGTTGCTGTATATCTGCAAGTAGCAAATACATTTTTTTCCTCTTTTCTAGGTGCATTTTTTAGCCTGATTCAGTGAATCAGCTGTGGTGGGTTTTGGAGAGATTTGTTCTCAGTGAGTTAATACTGGACTTGCCAGGCCATTTGTATTTCCTAAGATGACCCTGGGGACACTGGCATTGCCATGGTGTCTTATGGCCATCTCCCTGCTTTGGCACCTAGGAAACATTTAAGGCTATGGTTTCATCAGGAGAAATCTATCTGTGTGATAATATTCCCTGACTGCTGTATAGGATTGATGTAAAATATAACAGTTTGGCGAATGCATTCTTTGAAGACTCAAATCCAGTGTGAAAGTTTTTTTTTTTTTAAATAAAGAAGGTTTATGGCACTTTCATAATAGCTGGACCTGCCCTGTTGATTTAGATCAAAATCATTTCCTCACATCATCATAGCCATTTTACTGTTCAGTGGTGCAGAAGGCATCGTGAAGAGTTGGTGAAATGCTTTGAATCATTCAGAATTGGATGAAGGATAAAAATGGAAATATCTCCAACCGAGGTGATACTATGGAGAACCTCTTATAAGAGCAAAAATAAAAGTATCTCCACACTAAGAATTTTTTTTTAAGTTTTCTAATGATGTGAACCATTCCGATAAACGTCTAACACAAAACTGAATACTTACAGTTCCACTTAATCTTTCTTCATGCTTATTCCATTATGGAGTCTTAACTATTTTCTTTTTGAGCTTTTAGGGAAAGGAAACACAACTTCTCTTGATGTTTAATGAATATTTATGAAGGCCTTTGACTATTAAGGACTCATTAACATTCATTTTAAAGGAAAAGAGTTAAGAACACTTCTAAGGCCAAAGCAGAATATTGTGGCAAGTAGAAACTCACATTTCTGTTTCATTTTTGTGAACTGTCAAGTCAGAAATGCTCTGCAAATCGACTGAGATTTGGTCTTTAAAAAATGAATCTAGATAGTAGTTTGAATATAATAGACATGTTTGATTTTTTACATGATGACTTTACTTTTGTATGGACTATTGTCTTGGTGAGTGTTGTTTTGTTTTGTTTTCTGAAAATACTAGGAAACCCTGCTTTTATATGTCACCTAATGTGTAGATCAGATTTCAGAGTCAGATTTATTTAATTTAATTTTATTTTATTTTATTTTTATTTATTGTTTTAATGTTTACTTTTTAGAGAGAGAGAGAGCATGAGCAGAGGAGGGGAAGAGAGAGAGGGAGACACAGAATCTGAAGCAGGTTCCAGGCTCTGAGCTGTCAGCACAGAACCCAATGCAGGACTGGAATTCATGGACCTTGAGATCATGACAGGAGCCAAAGTTGGGCATTTAACCGACTGAGCCACCCAGGCGCTCCCCGAGTTAGATTTTTTGTGTTTAAATTTCAGTTTCAACTCTTTCTAGCTTTATGACCTTGAGCAAGTTCTCAGTGCCTCAGTTTCTGCATTGTAATTTAGGGGGAAATGGTGCTACATGACTCATAAGCTCGTTAGACAAATCACCTGAGTTAATACATGAAAAACACTTAGGATCGTGCCTGACACACTGGTTTTCTTGGCCTTGAGAATTTTTTCCTTTCACTTTACACTTCTTTGGCCCTTCGGAAAGGTCTTTGTTTCCCCCTGGCTGAGGTGGTGCAAAACAATAGTTTGTCAGTGAATCTTCACTTCTGATGGGTAGGTAGTGTTTTAGTTTCCTTTTTTTTTTTTTTTTTCAATTTTTCTCCATTCTTTATTCCCAGCACCGCAAGACCCTGTGTCCTGCCACTTCCGGGTTCCTTGGGCTGCAGTTGTTCTCTTGGTCCAAAGATGACCCACAGAATATAAGAATGCCTTCGATCACTTTCAAAAACATAGGCTTTTATGAATGAGAAATTGCTAAAGTCGAGCTTTTTGAAGCAAGAGCAATTATACCACTTTTGCTGTTACTCCGTATAAATCATTGTTATTTGGTAATGGAAATAAATATGTGGGCATAGAATCAAATAGTGGCCTAGACATGCCTGTTCATCATTGTTTTTAAAATTGTTTTTTAATGTTTATTTTTGAGAGAGAGAGAGAGAGCGAGAGAGCGAGAGAGCAGGAGAGGGGCAGAGAGAGAGAGAGAGAGGAAACAGAATCCGAAGTAGGCTCCAGGCTCCGAGCTGTCAGCACAGAGCCCGATGCGGGGCTCAAACTCACAAACTGCAAGATCATGACCTGAGCCGAAGTCGGACGCTTAGCCAACTGAGCCACCCAGGCACCCCTAATCATTATTTTAAATATGAAATAGAAGTATGTGACCCCGAACATGCCAGATCTGGTCTGAAATAGAAGTATGTGTTGTGACGAGCAGAGAAGTACTAAAGCATCAATTTGTGTATTTCTCTTTCTGTGGGCTTAACACTTGGCAGATATAAGCACTGACCTGGAAACCAAACCTTGGTAGTTCTGTTGATAAATATATTCCTCTAAAGAATATCCCCACTTATTCTTAAGTAATTTAGCATCCTACTTTACTCACTATGGGTCGGTCATAAGATTACATTTGTCTTTGTGAAGTACTGAGTTGCTGTTGTTTAAGTCCAAAACTTATCTTTAAAACAAGCGTCACATATTTAATAATAGTCATTATTTCCACTGGAATTTTTACTGCTCTTCTCTCAGTGTATGCAAGGCGTTAGATCTGTTTCACAGCAACTGCGTAAACTTTCACTTCTAATAATTATTCTCTGTTGGAGAAGTGATTGGTAGATTTATGATTTTTGAGAAGATGCTAATGAGTCTTCTGTGACTTATTCTTCAGTGTTTCAGATGCATCATAGGGAGGCTTTACTTTCACTTGTTATGTGCACGTGATACAGTATTAGTAACGACCCTGATATTATATTATAATCCTTTTACCATTTAATGGCTGTTGTATACATTGGGTATTTACCCCTAGTTTTGGTTGATGTTAAATTTGCCTTTACAGTTCTTAGCAATCCAGTCCTCATTTGGGAGTGCAAAATCTTTAGCTTAGAGAGCACGACTCATTATTTCTGTATTTTCCAGGTAGGCACTCAGCGCATGGGTACTGATGAGTCTGCTTCTTGGTGTATGCCATAATAAGGCTTCTGTCTCCCGGCTCAGTGTAGTCCATAGGTTGCTTCTCCCAGCTGCTGTCAGAACCCCGATGTCCATTTGCTTTCCAGTTGAAGACAGCAAGAGCCACAGCGTCCAAGTTGTTAAGTTGGCTAATGCAAAGAGAGAATGAAGAGCAGACACAGATGCTGAACTGTGAATGTTCTGTGACTGTAAAACAGGCTTAATTTGTGTGTGTGTGTGTGTGTGTGTGTGTGTGTGTGAATAGCAGAATGTTCAGAGAGCATGCAGAAAACTTTCCTAAGTTGTATGAAGAAATGAAAATGTTCAGCGAATGGGCTTGTCTCTTCCAAGAGTCCTACCTTAATTTATAACACTCATTTCATTGTATATGTAGTAAAATTTTGGGATGCATGGAGGGACTAGCTTATTTTGTGCTTTGCAGGAATCCAGTTTGACTTCATTAGTAGTGTACTCAAGAAGGTCTTACAGTTAGCTTGCCTTTTAGTCCATTATTATAATGGTTATATTTGCTCATATAAACTACTTTGAAAAGTTATAAAGTAATCTAGTTAATAAAAATTTTTAATGTTTATTCACTTTTGAGAGAGAGTGAGAGACAGAGCATGAGCGGGGAAGGGGCAGAGAGAGAGGGAGACACAGAATCCAAAGCAGGCTCCAGGCTCTGAGCTGTCAGCACAGAGCCCGATGCAGGGCTCAAACTCACAAACTGGGAAATCATGACCTAAGCCGAAGTCAGATGCTTAACTGACCGAGCCACCCAGGTGCCCCTAGTTTTTTGTTTGTTCTTTTAAATATGATTTTATACTTGAAAACTTTCCTTCAAAGATTCACCAAAGCTGAAATCAGAGTTGGATGAATATATGAGCCAGTTCGGATCAAATAATGAAATTCTTTTTTAAAAAAAAAATTTAATGTTTTATTTATTTTGGAGAGACACAGAGAGAGACAGAACACCAGTGGGGGGTGGGCAGGGAAACAGAGGGAGACACAGAATCTGAAACAGGCTCCGGGCTCTGAGCTGTCAGAACAGAGCCCAATGTGGGGCTCGAACTTGGAAACAGTGAGATCATGACCCGAGCCAAAGTCAGACACCCAACCGACTGAGCCAACCAGGTGCCCCAGATAATGAAATTCTTGGTCACAAATTTCAGCTAATAATAATCTAGAAATTGTTCACACTTATATGGGGCAAACTCTGCTCAAGGAACTGTTGTAACCATTTTATGTAGATGAATAAGCAAATACTGTTGTTACCCTCATTTTACTGATGAGCAAATGGAGATTCTTGGAGGTATATTGTGAGGTTACACAGCGACTCATATTTCTGTTTGGGCAATATGACATAGATGGTGAAGGAGAGGGATGCTGTTATAGGCTGGAAGATTATTATGAACAAAGGCATGGGATTATGAATAACACGGTGAACATAATAAGAGTAAGGTATGGACAGGGAGCAGACCATGGGAGGAGAGAAAGCTGGGAAGATAGGTTGAATCAATTCATGAAGAACCTTGAATGCCTTCTTAAGAACTTTAGAACCATTAGAGTTTTTTGCTTAGCTTTTTGGTTTTGCAAGTTCATGCATGTGTGCTGTTATTTTTAGAAGGCAGCAGTGCAAATAACGGATCATAGAAGTGGGAGAGAGATCAGAGAGTACTGCAGTAGTACTGATTAGGGACAGGGATAAAGAGGATAGAAAGGAGGGACTCCAGCCAATAGCTCATATTTTGCCATAAGGGAACATGGCAGAAATAGGAAAACCTGTCCTTGCTATGGGGGGAAAAGAAACCAAAGCTACACACAGGTGTTGAGGGTGATGATGACTGATCCTTCTACTCCTCCTCCTCATTATTATTGAGTAGTATCATTATTATTGAGTGATTTGGTTTAAGCAGTTATGAGGAGTAGTGAAAAATCTCAGCTCCACCCGAAGACCTTAATTCCAAGCCTTAGGCATTTATAAACATGGGAATAACTGTACCTGCCTTGCTGGGCTGTGGTAAGAATTGTATGAAAACAGGTGAAAGCTCTTGGAACGTTGTTTCACCTCTGGTAAGTACTCTGTAAAGAATAGTTGTATTTCTTTCATTTGTTAATTATCTCAGCCATTATTTATTTGCGTGAAGCATACGAAGTACATTATTATTGCCTTTGCAGACAGGAAAGGGTTAATTGATAAGCCATTTTCTACAGTTTTCAGATTGTCTTCATACATTTTAAAGTGAGTGTCCATATTACATGTATATTCTTTTAACTCTATTCCTATTACAAAAGAGGAACTTAGAGTCCAGTGAAGTTATGTAACCAGCTTTGCATGATTCTCTATCAGTGGAAGGGCTAGATTAAATGTGGGCCAGTCGTAAAACTTCATTAACCCTTTACGTGGATGTCACTGAATGCATAGGTGTGTAATTTCTGGATCTGTTTAACACACACATATGCTCATGTGAGCGTCTGGCCAAGTTGAAGATGTTACGAAGATAGGAAATATCGTTAGAAAGTAGTAGCTATTGTTACTTAGCAGTTAGTAACAACATGTAAAGTGAACTGAATGTGGCATACGAGCCAGGCTGTTTTAAAGAGACGTTTATGGAAAGTTCTCTGAGGCAAAGTTGGTCTGACATACTGAACAACCCCAACTATGAGAAGTAATATTGGTATTCTTCATGTGATGCATACTTTTCTGTAGCGTCGTTCCTTTGAACGGCGCCATGTTTATCAGCACCAGCAGGAGCCATGCCATGGTCGTGCAATTTCCACATGTCTTTCCTTTTAAACAGTGAAATCCTTTTATGAAACAATTAGAGAGTGGCTAAAATTGACTCCAAATTGGAAGTATGAATTAGTACCTGTAGTTATTACCAGTAATGAATACCAGTAGCTCATTGATCATGCTCTAGAAAACAGACGTAGGTGTTTTATTTAAGACTATTTCTTAACTAGTGTATACCTTTAAATTGGTGGTGGGTTTTGGTAGTGGCTTTATACCTTATGTAATTGGAGTGAAAGGTGTATCCTTTTCTGTATTACAAACGTCGCAGTCTTTTCTGTCATGTTTCAAGCCTGGATTTCAATAAAATGAAGTGAACTAACACTTATTGGGCATTTACTTTGTCTCAGTCACTGGCTTTTTGTGCTAAGTGCTTTATACAGTACTTCATTTAATCTGACCAACAGTCATGTGAGAAGTACACATTATTACTTTTGTTTTTAAGATGGAGACACGAAGGTCTAGAGGAACTAATGTATTTTCCCACAGACATAGAGCTACTTAGTTGAGCTGGGCATGGTCTCAAGCCATTTGCTCCCTTCCACAAATGCCCCCAGGTTACACAGGAATTAGAGACAGTGTTCAGAATCTTCCTCTCAAACCCAAGTTCCAATGTTATACTCCTCATTCACCCAAAATATAATGTAGTTGAATTGGCTCTGTCAAAGTGTGTATTTGAGTTTTAAAATTTTATGGATAGGGAGCAGAAGGAGTGTCAAAAATTCAGCCGAATTTTTACATTTTGTTTCCGATTTTACCAAATAGCAATCACAGTAGCGCATACACACACACACACACACACACACACACACACACCTGAGATAACATCGTAATTATAAATACATATGAGATAATTGTGTTTGTATGTTCTCTCATATTAGGTGATCCTTCAAACTTCTGTGATAGAGTAGTTTTTCTCCAGACCCAGCCAACAGAATTTATTGCATGTCTGGGAGGAGCCACACTCTATACTAGACGGTGAGGATATTGTGGTTAACCAATGAGATATAACTCCTACTCTTGCGCAGTTTATATTCTGGATGGAATATTCTAAATATTTCACCTGAGTGTGAAACAATAGCACATTTCAGACCTCGTACTGAAAACATACTTTGAGACTGTCTCCATATAGTATTTGTAGGCAAAGGGGAAAAAGTTCTGCTAAGTGTATCCCTTCTTTAAAACCTTTATATGATATAAAATCTGACTTTTCTTAATTTAGAATTGGTTGTTTTCTGCAGAAGTAAAGGAAAACTGATCTATGTTTGGAAATCAGACTTAAACTGAGTTCAAATCAACACACAAACAGATGTAGTGAAAATTAGAGAAAAGCTGGTCTTCCTGTAGTCAACCTTTCAGTGTTCACCTATGAAAAAGACAAATAACACACACGGCAGACACAGAAAAATACTGCCTGTGACGGCTTACAACCCCAAATCAAAGCAAACACACAAAAATAAACCAGGACTGATTAGTGCCACATTTGGAACACTCGTTTTCTCTTTTTGATTACTTTCCTGAGGATGTGAACTTTCTGTATGTGTTTGTTTTACAATCATATTAATGAATCATTTCTTCAGAAGAGTTTGTCAGCGTTTCATAACTGGAAGCATGTCAGTGGTGCTAGGTCAGTTAAGGTTCTGTACTCTGTGCCATTTAGAGACCAGTGAAGAGCATTAAAGCATAAATTGACAGTAATAATTTCTTTCACGGGTATTTGATGTACATAATACTTTTTGTGAGCAATCTAGTGTTTCCAAGTAAACATCTCTGTTTCGATCTCAAAAGAGTCCAGTGTTTATCCATGTTTTCATAATTGTTTTTCTTTTAAAAATCATCTTATACCCCCTTCTCTTCCACCATCCTTAAAATCTCCTAACTTATCTTAAGATATATATAATTTTACATCTAATTCTGATGACCAGTAGTTGCTCATCCAGTGTAGCAGTTATCAAAGTATGATTTTCAAGCATAATAATAATGTGTATTATTAACATTTGCAATGATGATACAAAAGAAATGCTGGGCAGAGCTGCTGGTAGAATCTTAGCACAAATCAAGACAGGGCACCAAACTGTATTTTATATTCTTCACTGCCATGTACTCACAGTAAAAACAAGCCACCAAACTGTCCAGCCAATGAAACACCAAATCAGCCAACCAAATAAACAGCTACCCAACCAACCAAACACCAAACAGAAAACGCTAGCTTCATCTAATAATATCCTGAATTAAGTCATAAAAATTATTAATTTTATTAAATTCCAACCTCTGAGGAAATGTCTTTTTATATTCTGTGTGACCAAATGTGAGGTATACATAATGAAATGTTTCAGCATACCGAACATTAATGGTGACTTTGAGACTTTTTTCATGAAACACAATTTTTACTAGAAAGAATGACAAACTGTGGTTATTTAGTTATGAGTATTTACAGACATAGTCTCAGAAATGAAGGGAAATAAGGCTGTTACTTCAAGGAAAACAATGAACAGTATTTATTCCTAATGATAAAACTCAAACTTTCAAAAAAAAAAACAAAACAAAAGGACTTTGGAAAGCTTGTATCTGCAGAACTGATCTGCCTAGCTGAGTGAACCAGGATTTTTCTCCAATCAGTGTCCATGTTTTATATTCATACATGTGTAAAAAAATCCATTCAAAGTGCACAATAGAAAGTAGACTTTAATTTATCAGAATATGAAAATTTCATTCATAAGGGTTCAGATTCCACATTGCATCTAACTTTTAGAAGACTCCTACTTGTCCACTTTTTATGTAGTATCAAAGAATAACCACTATTATGCGAAAAGGCTACTAAAATATCCCTCCTTTTCCAGCTATGTGTTTCTGGCTATATAGTCTTCATATATTTCCGCCACAACAACATATTGTGACTGATTGAATGCAGAAGGCAGATATCCAACTTCTTCTATTAAGTTAAACATTCAAGACATTTGAAAAACTGGAAAACAGTGCCACTTTTTGTCACTATTTAAAAAATATATATACAGGTTAAGGGGTGCCTGGGTGGCTTAGTTGGTTGATACTAGCTTAGGTCATGATCCCAGGGTCATGTTGGGCTCTGTGCTGAGCATGGAGCCCGCTTAAGATTCTTTTGCTCCTTTCGCCCCTCTCCCTTGTTCGTTCTCCCTCTCTCTCTCTCTCTCTCTCTCTCTCTCTCTCTCTCTCTCTCAAAAATGTTAAAACAGATTCATTATTAAAACAATTTCTTTAATTGCAGTTGACACACAATGTTACACTAGTTTCAGGTGTACAACATAGTGATTCGACAGCCCAATATGTTATGCTGTGCTTACCACAAGTGTAGCTACCATCTGTCATCATACGATGCTATTACAATACCATTGACTATATTCCCTGTGCTGTGCCTTTCATCCGTATGCTGTGACTTACTCATCCCATAACTGGAAGCCTATGTCTCCCACTCCCCTTCACCCGATTTCCCCGTCTCCTCACACCCTTCCTCTCTTGCAACCGTAAGTGCGTTCTCCATATTTGTGGGTCTGTCTTCTACTTTTTAAAAACTTGGGCATTTATGTTTTAGATTCTACTTATAAGTGGAATCATGTGATATTTGTCTCTCTCTGTCTGACTTCTGTTACTTAGCAAAATACCATCTAGGTCCATCCATGTCACAAATAAGAAGTGCTCATCCTTTTCTATGGCTGAGTAATATTCCATCATGTATCTTTTTAATCCATTCATCAATTGATGGACACTTAGGTTGTAAGCATCTTGACTGTTGTAAAATAAAATGAGTTCATTATTTTAAAATGAATTACATATATTTAAAAACTATTCAGTTTTAATTTCTAATATGGTAAATATTGAAAACTATAATTACAGAACAAAAAATTTGGTGTCTTCAATAATTTTTAATAATGAAAGGGGTCCTGATAACAAGACATTTGAGAACTGCCATCTGGAGGAGTCCTTCTTGCTCTTGGAGACCAGAGCTTCTCTCTCACATTGGCCTCTTTCTCACTTGTTTGTTTTCAGGCAGATCACCTCTCCCATCTCCAGGTCTCTTACTCATAAAATGAGCATTTTGAAGAATACATTATATGAGATTTATAAATAATGGGGTGTAGATAAATGATTAAATCTTATTTAATCCTCTCAAAACCTCCTTGAAGTGTATATATTATTATTATGAAGTATTTGAGACCAAAAGAAATTAAGAATTTGCCTAAGGGCATAACTAATACATGGCGGAACAGGAATTCTTATATTTTATTAATATGATATTTAGTACCCTCTTTTCATGCTGTAGATATAAAAAAAGAATGAAGCAAAGTAGAAGTTACGTAGAACTAGAATGTGCTTGAAGAAGAAGGGAGGTTAGAAAACGTATCATCCTACCGTCTTTTTTTTTTTTTTTAAGATTTTATTGAGTGGTCTCTACAACCAGTGTGGGGCTCGAACTCACAACCCTGAGATCAAGAGGTTGCATGCTCTACTGATTGAGCCATACAGGTACTCCTCTTCTTACCATCTTATTTTCCTGGTAAAGTAATTCAGGGTGTATCAAGTACAGTGTTGGGACCCCGAAATTGCTTTGAGCCTGGCAGCATTTTAACATAATTATTGTTGTTCTTACTTAGTCTTTTTTTATTCTTCTTTGTTTGGCCAGACCCAAAGAACTCATGTATCTTTGGCAAGAATTATGCTTACCCATGTCACATAGATGCTAATGAAAACAAAAACAAAAACAGATGAGAAAGACAGCTTATGGTAAATGACCATAACCCTCTATGACACTGGCTAATACTCATTACTTCTGTTGCAACAAAATTACCAATACATTTTTTTTTCAGGCTGGAGGAACTCCGTACGTGTTAGAAATTTAGCAGAAGTGATTTAAAATGGGTATATGAGGGCAGACCTGATACTGTGTTAAAGAAAAAAGAACTGAAGGTGTTTGAAACAGGAAAGCGCTTATGATCAAGACCAAACAACCCATCTCCTCAGAGCAGACTAATAAGATTTCAGGATAACACTCCTGGTTTTGGTGATTCGTGGAGAGGAGGGTGTATGGTATTGTACTGTGCATGCTGACGCTTCTGCTTTTCACCTACAACCCAAAGATACCTTACGGAGGATGGAATTAAGGTTTGGTACCATCACTCTGTTATGTGTATTCCTTTTTGCCTTGCTTTACAGCCCCTGTTTTATTATTCCTAAGTAGAATTTAAAACAAACTTAATCGATTGAGTTAATAGGCTGTGTCAGAATAAAATTCAACGTTTATTTAAACAGAGTTTGTGTAAATACTAAGCTCAAGAGAAATGGAAGTTGTTTCCAGACTACTCTTAGTTTAATTTTGGAAATTCACAACCGCTCTTCATTGTTGGCTGTTTGTCCCGTCATTCCACCCCCACTCCCGCTGTGTCTAATACAGCATAGCCTCCTGTCAGTCTCTTCAGATCCCTGTGTCAGTAAACTCACTTTTTGCAGACTCACAAGCATAAATAACTTTATATGTATGTAATATTCCCTCAATATGTAAAAGTAAATGTCATCCTTAAAATCTGCCTGAAATCAGGTGGGTGAAGTCAGGAATATCCCTATTTACATCCATACCCCGATTCTGTGTGTGTGTGTGTGTGTGTGTGTGTGTGTGTGTGTGTGTGTGAATGGTTTCCTGTGTTTGTAGCCAGGCAACTTGGATTCATTTTTACTCTTCATGTCCATGACTAGTTACGATCTTAGGCAATGGGAGGTTATATGTCCTTTTCCCAAATTCTTTATTAGGTCGGGATAGAGGTGGAAGTAGTGAGACCTGTTACAGGGTCTGCGATATTTTGGTTACCAGAGCAACCACTGCTTCTTGCTGCATATGATTCTTTTCTTTAAAACACCTGTTATCACTCTTTGTTACTCATCCGGGGAATGCAATTATGGGAAAAACAGTCAGTGTGTGGCACTACCATATTGTGGTGTTGACTCAGGGTCATTTCCTTCACACTAAATTTCTAATCTAGACAGGTATGTTTGGCTGAGTCTTTGCTAGTGATCTAGTTCATTCATCGGTCTTCCTTACACAAACATGTCCTGAGAACCTGTGTTTACTGCCGACGCCTTCTTGGTGAATCATCACTGTGCTGGTGTTTTAAATAAACCTCTCTGGACATTCAGGAGATTTCCAAGTCAGTAGCATAGCCCGGGCTAGAACTCATGATTATTACACCTGTTTGGAGTCTAGTTATCCTGTTACACGTGTGACTTGGCCTATTGTAAGAATTGGTGCTTGGTTACGTATTTTGTATATAAGTTACTACATTTTGATTTAAAGGCACATGATCAGCACATCAAGTTTTCCTTTCAGGGTTTTTTGCCCTTTCTTTTGTACACTCGTTTTCTCTTTGTCCCAAGACCTTTCTTCAGCTGGGCTGATCTAGACTGAGCAAATTACTCTTTGCTTATAACCCAGGCAGGCACGTATGATGGCAAACCATCCTCCGTGAGAGAGACTGTCATCCTGGCTGTGCATCTGGGGCTGTGAGAAGAGGTGAGGACCCATCAGACACGCTGGGGTGGCTCCCCTGGGATGACAAGCAAGGATGAAAGCTCACGAGCAGGGAGGGGGGTGTGTTGACTGGAGGGGGACAAACAGGGACATTTTACACCTGGTGTTTTTTTATCTCACAGTGAGAGTGGGAAGGAAGAAAGGAGACATCTGGGTCTTTACGAATGTTGAAGTTTTTGAGAAGCCATTGGGGGTTGGGAGACCAAAAAAAATTGAGAAAGGAAAACAGAAAAGGATCTCAGATCAAAAAGCATATTCTGGTTATGATGTGCACAGGTGACATATGCAAGTGATGAATCAGTGGATTCTACTTCTGAAACCAGTATTGCAGTATGTTGTACTGTAAGTGAATTTGAAAAGGAAAAAAAAGCATATTCTGCACGTACACTCGAGTAGAGAGAGCCCTGCTCCTGGTTTCCCCATGCATTGTAGAATATTGTTCATGAAGGCCTCTGAGTTTGCTGCTATTAAGAAGAAAAGTCAAGCCGAGAAACTTGACGTGTGTAGACATGAAATTTCTAAGTAAGTATATCAACCGCTGTCAACACTGTGGCAGAAGTTGAGGGTGCCATGGAGCATCCTGCTCTGAGCATTAGCTCTCGTTTGGGGCATCAGCATTTAGGCATTTGATGATGGTCTTGAGAAGGGGAAAAAGAAAAAAAAATGTTTTAAATGTTTTGGTTTTTTGATCCTTAGCTGGGGGAGTTTATTCAGTAGTGAGACATTTTTGAGGTTTGGAAAATTCCAGGAACATTTGGCAGGAAGAGACAGGTTTTGTGGCAATAATTTGTTACTTGTGGATCCTCACTATGGACACGTGTGGGTTGTGTGTGTGAGAGAGAGGGAAGACGAAGGGTTATATAAATACTGAATCTTTTGAGTGACTGTTAATATGACTGACAGTGAATTTTTAAGTCAAAATTGATGTGATTTTTCTGGGTCGTTAATAAACATAATCAGAAATCTGTGGCTGTTAGGTCATTTTACTGGGAGGTAGAATTTTTCCAATCTTGATTGGAACCTAGTCATTTAATGGCAACAATATCCTTCTGGCCACTTCTTTTTGTAAGAAATTAAGAATGTGTCATGTTTAAGTTGCTGTTTGTCTTTAATAGAGGTTGTGAACCGCCAGGCACACGTTTTTTTTTTAGCATAAGCACTGGTAATTTCAGATCTGAAACACTACTGCCATCTTTCTCTTTCCGTCTTGTTACATCCACAGTCAAAATATAGAATGGTTTTCCCAATGCAAAAATGGCCATTAATGTGAACCAGTTATTCGTAAGCATTTGTCACCGATATCCTAACATTCAATCAAGTTTTTTGTGGGTTGTCATAGTTATCATCATATGACATGAACTTACGTCTATTGATAATGAACATTTTATTGTTGTTGAACCTGTTTTATGGTCAGTGAGAGTGGAACAGAAGAAGCGATATTGGAGAAAACATTAAAGGTTTACGAAGAGGCGGTGGTGAGTTTGCTGTTACTAGCAGAGAAGCTTGTGAACAATACTGCTAAGGAATCGATCTAATGAGATTTGGGATGTTTTTAAAAATTAGTCAGCATTAGTGTAATATTCCTGCAGGGAGCATTTGTAATGCCCACAAGAATGTGTTGGTGGAGGGATCAGATTCCAGGCTAACCTTCGGTTGCTTTCAGTAGTTGACATAATGCACACCTGTGTGTTCTCTTCCCTGACCTCAGAACTGTTTTGAAAAGCTTCTGACATCTGGGAGTGTGAAAAAGAGCAGATTTTGATTTGTTTTCTGGCAAGTAGGAAAAGTAAGTTCTAAGTGTAGTGTTTTACCTGTGTATGGTACTTGCAGTGAGGGCCTTGATTTATCTTCTGTCCTTCTAGACAACTGAAGAATAAAACCTCTAAGGTTCTGTGATGGATTTTTTTCTTAAAGCATTTTAATGTGCTGGAGGTAGATGTGTGTGTGTGTGTGTGTGTGTGTGTGTGTGTGTGTGTGTATATATTTACATAAGAAGTGTAAATAAATGTAAAATAGCACCCAGGTTGTATTCCTTTTTCTCAGAAGGAATCATTTAGAAATTATCTCTCCAAATAGTTAAATTGTTTGTGAGTAGGAATAATGCTGACGAAGAAAACTCATCTAATTCAACTTTACCCTTTATATAGTGATGGGTAAAGCTCCCCTTGATAAACATACATTTATTCAACATTAATATTACTATAAATGTCACTTAAGGGAAAAGATCAATTTATCAGTAAGTTTACTTTGAACTTGAACCACACTGTGATAACTTTGGTAACTGAAGCAGTTGGCATTTTACAATACATTATAATATATATCTTTACTATTCAAGGTATAAAATAAAATGTTTAATGTTTTTTATGTCAGTGTCCCTGGGACCCTAGATTGATTTTTCTTAAAGTTCACAGCTTTTTCTTTTCAAAATTAAGGTCACTTGGTTTGGCATTAGCAGCTTATTCCTTGAAATCCATTTAATTAAGTAGCTTCTGCTGTTTATCCTAAAATGCAGATAAATGGCTTTCAGCACACTGTTTATAGTTTAATAGTTCCTGAAGTGAGTCAACATTATCTGCTAGCGTCTACATGTCATAACTAATGATCTGTCTGCTTAGACTTTCTTGCTAGTGAGGAGACACTGAACTCAACAAAGGCAAGAGCCTGGCAGAGCTGGGGGGTGGGGGGATTGTTTGGGATGGTGCCTATTGGATAAGTCTATTGGTGCTTATTGGTATGAAATTGGAAGAGAACTATGTTACCTTGACCACAATTTTAGCATGTATGAAAGCTGTCACAAAGTGCTGTGTTCTAAAGACTGGGGTGAAAATATTTCAGAAGTATCTGTTAGAGGGATTTGTTTTATTCCAGATCATCTATCTAATTAATAATTAGCACAAGTTGAATCCTATTCTGGTCAGGCTGTTTGACATGATAGAGAATGGGAGTCATCAGCAAATTTTCATATTACTACCAAGTAGCTACTGTGGTTTTAATGATTAAAGCAAATATTTTTTTGTCTGCCAAGGAAGATGGAAAGAAAATAAATAACTTTAATTATTAAGTAATCATTTATCATAAATGCAGCCTATTCATTCTGGAAGAACATCACGCTCTTTCCTTAGGGAAAAGAACAAAACAAAACAAAGAACTTCTATGAGACTTTGCTCCTAGTGAGGATCAACAGGCCTGCTGGCCATACTAGTTCAAGTTGATAAATTTTACCAATCTCTAATTCATTAAACAATAATAATTCTTGCTAGAACTTCCATACTGACTTATTTTCTGGGTTTTTAGTTAGAGAATAGGGCATTGCATAGGTAAACAGTGAGAATGGTTCCGTAATAGCTGAAATACCAACTCTTACATTTTGGCGAAATATTTTGTTTGATCTTATATGTTCTTTGTGAATGTGGACAACTTTCTAACTAAACTAAGAGACGGCCACTGTCCTTTGCTTCCATACTAGTATCACTAGTCTCTGGGAGCACTTTGGTAGTTTAAATAGAACATGAGTAAGTATATATTTCTTACCTCCTTAGTCTGATTCTGAACTTTAAGATCATATACCCAATTTATCAAAATATTTCAGAGCAAAAAAATATAACACACATAGATATGTCTCCCTTGTTGTTGATGTAATTTATAATACAGAAACATCTAAAGAAAGAGTTTATGAGAGGTAATTATATTTCATCTAGCATCTGTGTATTCAGATTTTTTGTTCTTTTTTTTTTTTTGGTTGTGTATCATAAGATCTCATACTGATAACTATTTTAAAGAGGAGGAAGGAAACATTGTGGGCTTAGAATATAATATGTGGGTACTTACATTATTAGCATAAATGAGGAGATACAAATTGGATAAAGAAGGGCAAAGGAAGAAAATTTAAAGGTAAGATCAGTAAGCGTTTTCAAAGTCTGGGCCACTGAGTCTACTAGGCTTTATACAATTAAAAAATAAAAGTAATAAAATTGCTTTTGGAGAATGTTTTGAAAACTTAAGCCATTTGTTTATCAAAAGAAGGACAGCTTGAGCAGTATCAGGCCAGAATGTTCCAATGTGTGCCATACTCAGATTTAAGATAACACAATCATTGTAATAACATAGCCTCAGTTCAGATCTTTCCTCAGTGTTTCTGCCCAAAAGTCAACAAGATTGTCCTTTGGCAACCTTATTCCTATAAATCAAAGCAAAGTGGATGGTGGTTCAAAATCTCAGCATTATTTTAATGGCCAATTAAGTGTAATTTCAGAAAAAAAAAATTTCCACCTTAAAATATCGTCTGTTGCTACTCATGTACATACCCAGGACCCAATTGAACCATCTTATTTTATTTTGGATGCACAAACTGGATTATGGGAATAGTTTAGGAGGAGGTTAATAGAACATGTTGTGGCATACCTCCTAAATTTTGGTCCTCCTTCAGCTGGCCTCAGAGTGTTACTTGGAACTCTAAATGCACTAGTATCTCTCACACCACACTCTGAATATAAGTTCTATGACTTGTCAAATTATGATTAGAGGGAATGTTTTTATGGACACATGAATTTTTTTTTACTCTGCTGTTCCTAATATAATAGAGAGTTTGAAATATTTTTTTTTTGTAAACTGCTTGGCTAGCAGGTAGTAAGTATTTAATCAATGAAAAAAAATAAAATATTAAACATTTTCTTTAATGCATATATTTAAATTTCATTTCCATTTTAAAATTGATATATTTTCTTCATTTCATCTCTTCTCGTGTATATAAATGAATTTTTTGTTTTTATTTTTTAACCATCTGCTATTAGGAAAGGGTATCTGTTTTTTTGGATAAGGTTTTTAGATTATTTATTTAAAATGGCACAGATAGTAGCCTGGGGGCCAGATGGTTTTGTGTTTATATAAAGTGTAAAAGGAAATGGAGTGTGAGCGTTGGTGTGAGTGAATGGTCAGCAGCCCTTTTATGACTAAAGCACCAGAACAACAACAGAAAGTAACTTCCATTCCACTGTTCGCTACTAGATTTTATGGCTCCTGAGCATAGCGGCCATGTTTTTCTTCATCTCGGTGAAATCAAAGTGCCTTGCAGACAATACATGTCTCTTAAATCAATTTGGACTTACTAGTAATTTCATGCTGGTTAAAATAAATATTTTATGCTCATTTAGCCATAGACGATGAATAAGACAGTTGTGTCTCAAATGCAGATTTTATATCAAAAATTTTAATAAGCCAAATGATATGGTGGGTTTAATAAAAAGAAAAACTTAAGGGCATGCATTTGGATTTCAGTTTTCCCAACATTTTGAAAGGTTCCAAATTATAAGAGGAATTTGACTTCTAGGATTGGTAAACCTCTTTAAAGAAAGACTTAAAAATGTTTACATAGCTGATGAATCTGTGAAGCTGTGCTTATTTTAAAATAAATTTAAGGGTTGCACATTTAGGTACCATTCTGAGTGTCAGAAGGGTAGTATCAAAAATAGATTTCTAGATATTTAAATGTCCTATATTTTTCTGCCTTGCTTATAATCAGAGGCAGCTTTTAACCATCTGGAAATGATATATAATACACTGTGGTCAGTGGCTTTTTTTTTCTTTTCTTTTTATTTATTTTTTTGATTCTAAGGTTTCCTTTCTCTTTTACCTTTCCACTGTCATATGCCATGTATCCTGAACATAGCTCAATGCCTGACTGGAATAATCTGTCTTGCCAGCTTATAATCAAAGGGAGGACTGAAAAAACAGCTGAGCTGTATTAGGCAGCCACAGTCTGGACTGCATTTCTTAACTGCTGAATAACACATCACAGGTGCAGGATTAGTGCTGCCTACGGTGCTGGTCTTTTTAGTGGAAACCCCTAGCAATTCTGTGCCTCCTCCTCATGTCTCATCCCAGGGAACCTGGCAACGATCTATCAAGCGTACAGAAATCAAAAGTGAGTAGTGGGAGAAGCTTTATATCTTGCAGAGCCTGTTTTTGCCCTCCAAAAAGTGTTAGCAAGACCAGTTAAGCCAATGCCGGCACACACAAAAAAATTAAAAAAATGATAGGACTTAATCTTTCTTGGCATAGACGGTGGAATAGAGCAGTTCAAGGGGTTCAAAAATTTTATGCACAAAAATCACATGTCAAGAAAATGCGGTTTGGCTTAGCCGTCCCAGCAGTGTATATAATTTAGGATACTTTTAAACTCCTAAAATTTTTACAAATATTTTGTGCAGTATATGTGTTGCAGTGGGGGTGTGTGTTTATCCTTCCACACTTTACAACACTGTCATGGTTAAAATCCAGTGTTGTGGCTGTGTTACACCTTGTGGTGTAATTTAATTGTTCGTAGTTGCGACATCGGGAGTTCTTCTGTTTGCTCCGACATGTAACTCTAAATTCATAGATTATAAAGGTCAAGGTTGCTTTCTTCCAAGTTGGGTTTTTAGAAAATGCAAAACTGTGTTACAAGTATGATTTAAATATTAGAACAAATGAATGTTTCGAAACTGTAGTTACTAAATCACTTCCTTTTGATCAAGTAGGTTATGAATTATTTTAGCGAGGTAAATATGCACTCAGAAATGAGGGCAAGTATGTTTTAGTATTCATGTCAGTTTTGGTATCTATCTTAGAAAACCTTTTTATGCAGCATAACACATACATGTGAACAAAGTCATGTAGATAGCACTGTAGATTTTGAACAATTGTTTCCTTAGAGTTTTTGTCTGAAAACTATGATGGCTTTATAGTACTCAGATTTTGTCTTAATATACTCTGTTGTTGGTTACCATTATTCCATATTGTTTCACCAGAGAGAAACCTTTAAAGTTATTGCTGATGATAGTAGTTGATAATAGTGAATTTTAAGTTAAGATTAAAAAAAATGTATATGTATAGTCTCTATGTTTCATGCCTCAAATATTTAAACATTTGAAATAGCAATATATTTGTATTTTTATGTCACTATGAACCTTAATTAAGGTATCCTTAGCAGTTATCCAATTAGAGGTTATAGAAATGATTGGAAACAAAGAGATCCTAAATGCTTTCCAGGTTTTTTCCTTTGGGGAAAAAGAATAGCATGAACATGGTTCTTTGGTTTCTGAACTGTCTGCCTTTAAAACTTTAAAACTTACTCTGTCACTTGTCTCCTTTATAGGAGTCTGTTCAGAGTAGTTTTATACATCAAGCAGTCTTGGCCTTGATGAGGCTGCAGAATAAGTGTTGGTGGGGTGGCAAGTTGAACATCTACTTTGATAAGCTTCAGCATTTGCCATAGCAGAGCACGGAGAGGAGTCACTGAATAAAACTGTAACGCCTGGTGTGGAAATCTGCCAAGTCCACGTTGATTCTTTGACATTGTTGTCACGGGGGCTGTGGTTCGGTTTCTTTTCCAACAATCTGGTTTTGAACAGAGATAAAATACAGAGACGCTTTTAATTTTTACCTCATCCCATCAGCAGTGATTATGCTATTTTACGGATATAGATTGACGTTTAATTTGTAAACACTGGTCATTTGCTTGTCAAGTTCGTTATTTCTTATATTGATACTTTTATTAAGATACCTATAACCATGTTGTAGTTTTGACTGTTTGCAAAGATTTTTAATTTATGTGAACATTTGGTTGAGTGTCTCTAAGTTCAAAAACATACTAAAAACTGAGGGAAAGGTTAACTGTTGTTCAAAAAGTATACATGTGACGTCCAAAGAGGTATATTCTGTTACAGTCAATTATTGTGTTTACTCAGGCTCATAACTCTGCATTAGTTACCTACAAAACACGTAAATATAAATATGTATGTTGTCTGTTCACATTTATGTAATATTTAATCTTTTCGTGAGTTGCTCAAATCATAATCTAGCATCCCATAAAATAAAATACTTATGTGATTGACGCTTTCACTTTTTATCCAGATGTTTTGGGATTTCTTGGTAGGGCTTTTATGATGTAAAATGTTGAAAACATGATTATCCTACAGAACCTGAGCGATGTGGTAATGTGGATGTGTGAGTATGGTGAAAACAGAAACAATTGCCAGTAAATGGAAACATGTAGAAATATTTTGTGATAAAAGCCCTAGTTCCTGTAGAGAACCAGCACATCGCTAACGTTTTTAAACTAATATGTTTTCTTAACCTACTCAGCAGTGTCAACAATAAACCACTGAAACGAAAACCTGTCAGTATCCCTGGTTTTTGTGCTTATGTTTTCTGTAAGAGATATTGGTTCATTACTGCCACCCATAGTAATCTTCCCTCCTATGCACTCCTACCTAGGACTTACTTATATTTGACAATTATATGTGGCATTATGACATCTATTTGATTGTTTTCATATACTGTTTTATGGTTTTCCATATGTAGTTGATTTGTCTCACCATGTTCCACCTGTAGTCGATTTGTCTCAGCAGCAAGATTGTCATTTTGTTGGGGGCTTTTCAAGGGTTCTGGGCCATTGTGTTATGATGGATTGGATTTAATGATTATTTGCTAAATAATTAATGCACAACAGGAAAAAGGAAAATTAATAATATAGTAGTTGGCTCTGCACAAATTCTCGATGTTTCTTGAACCCAAAACTCTGTATTTTAAAGACTTTTTGCTCACAGGGATGAGTCTAGAAAGAAAGGGAAACTAAAAGTAAGATGAAGCAAAAGAGAGGGGAATTGAAGAGAAAGGGAAATGCAGGATGAGATAAAGAAGATGGGGAGAGAAGAAAAAGAAAGAAAAATAGAAAATAAAAATGTAGGAGATGAAGGAGTGGGGAAAAGGAACAAAAGAATTGAGGTAGAGAAAGAAGAAGGTGAAGAATGAACATAAAAATTGAAAAATAAGCTTACGCAACACAGCAAATGACAGTGATGTACTATTATTCGCTCTTTCTACTTGCAAGGAACTATGGCAGGTCTTTCCTGGGAATATCTCATCCAGTCTTTATGGCAAACCAGTGAGTGCCGCTGCTCCTCCATGAAGGCGAAGTGACTAGCAAAGGGCAGAGAGCGAGGGAATAGCAGATCTGGGTTTGAACTGTTTTGACTGTTTCATCCTCTGTCTTGGTCAAGGCTGGGCCCGCTGCCTGGTGACCATACCTGATACCGATTTCTCATCTGACATTTCATCCCCCTCTATAGTATTCTCAGGAACTCACCACAGAATCTTACCTTGTCCCTCTCTCCTCTGACTTCTGAGACTCTTGAAGGAGAAAGGCTTCCATGTGCAGATAACATTACAGCTAATAAGAGAAAGTCTACTCTTCCCTTAAAATATATGATTTTGCTTCGGTATTTTTGAATCAGAATTGTATTTGTATTTGATTACTTTTAAGAGTTTAGGCACATATCCCTTTTATTGATGACTGGGTTTCGTTTTGTTCCTATATATTTTTCCTAAGTCCTTGTTGCAGACAACACAGAAAATTTATTTGAAAAGGCTTCGTACAATAAAAGAGGGTTTGGCAATGAATATTGAGGTCGGGCCTTTGAACTGAATTTGCTTATTAGACAGTAAATTAAGTCACTGAACTGAGTTAAAGGATTCAAGGTTTAAATGAAGACAATAAAAATTAATAAAAATTAGTTACCTATTTAAACCTATTATTTGAGAGCACTAAAGTTATTTTAAAGATTAATATTATTTGTAAGCTCTGATCCAAATTTTATCCCTGCTTATCATAAGCTTTTGTTTTTAACCAATGTATTTTTGTTTGAGAAAGGGAATGGACATTAGTTCACATTATTTATTATCATAACAACATGAAAGGATTAGAATAGATCATTCCCAAAGCAATACTGGCCAGTTCAGTGCTTTCAAATGTTTCTTCACTAATCTTTTCACCCAAGATACTTGAAGTGTAAACTTGTTTGATAGGAATTTCAGTTTCTCTTCTTGCTCCTGCCTGCCCTCTGGTGAAGATGGGGTATAACAGTGAAGACACTTAGAATTTTGTTAATTTTTGAGATATGCAGAAAGCTAAAAAAGAAAAAGAAATGAAGAAAGAAGAACAAATTACTAGTAGATGCTGTGGCACAAAATAATCAGATGTCATCTGACAGTGAATTTTGAAGAATCTAATCCAATTCTCAGTGCCTTGTGTTTTGCAACTTAAGTGTCCTTAATTATCTATGTTGTTCATAAAGATTGTTCTATGGTTTAATGTGACAGTGGATTCTGATATTCTCTTCACTATGACGTATGAAACCATCTTTTATATCACAAACTTAAAACGGTTTTATTTATGATAATTGAAGTGATAAGAATGTTACTAAGAAAAAAATTTTAATATAATAAAATATACTTCAAAATATAATGGACGAATATGGAAGTTAAAATTTATCTCTTGGAAAGTTGTTCTATTGTACATTCATTTTTTACATTTACTTTTATTTTTCTGTGTTTTCTGAGTTTTTGTGAAAATCTTGTTTCATTTTTCTATAAAAATCATGTGGAAGAGTACACAATAATATAAAATAATATAGAAATATTTTTAAATAATTGATTTGTTAAGCACATACATCAAAAATGAGTTATTTTATGGTGTTTATACCAAGCTACCAACTAATTGTCCACTGATTCCAAGTAAGTACCTTAAAGAAACTCTTTATAACACTGCCTTATTTCCTAACTTATACAAGAAGAGATACCACAGAAAACTTGTATATAGCTATATATAAATCTATAAAGTAGCTGAAAACATATATATATAACTGTAATATGTTATATACCTATTATATCAAGATACTCAAGAAAAATAACTTCCTATTTAAACTTTGTAATTCAATGGAAGTCACATTATTATATGATGATCATTAGGTTACTTCATGAAGTTTGATTAATTTGCAAGGAATTAATTTGCAAGGGATAAATCTCTCTTAGGTATGAAAATCATAAGGATTATAAATATAATTTAGTTGTAATTCATTAAGAACACACACACAAACATGTCTTGAACTGATCTTGTGGTTCATTTGCTCTCTAAAGATCTCGTGATCCTCTGAAAAAATGAGAACTAATTTTAGATTGGTTTTTACAACCCTACTTTTTATTACCATCATAATTTGGATAGTTAACTACCTTATTAACTGTAATGTAACCAGCTATGTCAAGCAGACAACATCTGAAGTGTCTGGATTCATACTGTTAGGGCAAAGATTGGTATTAGAGAGACAGACACAGAGGAGAGGGGAGGGTAGGAGGGAGGAAGGAAAGTGAAAAATGGAATGAGCTTCTAAAGAGTAATTTATTCAGTGAGGTATTTACTTCTAAGAAATTTCTAGAAGTCAGGCTTTTCCATTTGCCTCCCTACCCCTACATTTTTCTGTCAGGTTTATTTATAATTCTGTTACTAACTATGAAAGCCATAATTGACTGGAAATCTACTGAGAAGAAATAATCACTTTTGTTGAAATTTTATTCAACTTAAGCAGAAGTCATTCACTCTTTAGCTTTCCTTAGTAGAAAAAAATTTTTAATGGTTTCACCTGTTGATTTAGAAAATAAGATGTACTAAATTGTACTTAATGTTTCTTTAATGATAATCTTTCAGTTGTTTTCATTGGTTATCTTTTGTATAAAATTTAACACATAATCAAGTAAAATGAGGGCCTAATTAATAAAGATCTTACATTATTTGAATTAGCTGACTAAATCAAACACTGTTGTCTCTTAAAGTCTGCCTTTCTCCTTTTTCAAGTGGAGAGATACTAAAAATTTAATAAATATAATAAAATATGTAAAATAAAATTTGACAGTTGTCTTAATCAGACATCTAATATTTGGGATAAATCTCCATTATTGCTATTCCTTTGTTCATCTAAATGCTTACATTTATCATATATATGTGTGTGTGTGTGTGTGTATGTGTGTGTGTATACACACACATACACACACACACACACACACACACATATATATCTTTGTCTTTTCTTCTAATTCTTATTTTAGCATTATTATTATCTGATAAATTCATGGTTTTATAAAATCATTATTCTTTATATACATATAATTGTGCTTTTTATGCCTTAGTTGCTGCTTCAGATGTTTGAAAATGTCTGGCTTATGTTTGTGAGGCTGGTTTGATTTTGAGCAAATTTAGAATGGCTTTATATGAAAGTGATTTTTTAAATAATTTTTTTCATAATGAAAACAGTAGATAAAACAGTCCAGTTTCTTACTATCCCTTTTTCTCAAATGGGAACTTGCTATTAAGAAGATCTTAATCAGTAAATAAAAACATCCCGACATACAAAAGTCCAAGACTAGATGACTTCATTAGTGAATTCTATCAGACAATTAAAGAAGAATTATTATCAATTCTTCTCAAATTCTTCCAAAAAAACAGAAGAGGAGGGAACAGTTTCAAACTAATTTTATGAGGCAGGCAGTACCCTGATACTAAAACCAGACAAGGACACCACAAGAAAAGAAAATTATGAACCAATATCCCTGATGAACACAGATGCAAAAATCCTCAACAAAATACTTACAAACTGAATACAACAATACATTAAAAGGATAATTCACCGTGATTGAGTGGAATTTATTTCAGGGATACAAAGATGGCTCAACGTCCACAAGTCAATCAGTGTGGTACACCACATTAACAAAAGGAGGAATAAAGATCATATGATCAACTCAATAGATGCAGGAAAAGCACTTGACAAAAATCAACGTCTATTTGTTGATTGCATCAACAAATGCATCAATAAAAAAAACCTCTTGGTAAAGAAGGTATAGAGAGAACTTACCTCAGATAGTAAGGACCATATACAAGAAGCCCATAGCTAAAATTATATTCAGTAATTGAAAAGCTGATAGTTCTTCTTCTAAGATCAGGAATGAGACAAGGATGCCCACTCTCACCTCTTCTATTCAACATAGTATTGGAACTCCTAGCCAGAGTGGTTAGACAAGAAAAAGAAATAAAAGACATCCAAATTGGAAAGAAAGAAGTAAAGACGCCACAATTTGCAGATGATATTGTATGTAGAACACTCTAAGAGCTCAATTAAAAAACATTAGAACTAATAAATGAATTCCAGTAAAGTTGCAGGGTATAAATTCAATATACAGAAATCTGGTGTATTTCTATACATTAGTAATGAAATACCAGAAAGAAAAATTAAGAAAACAGTCTCATTTACAATTTCATCAAAAGGAGTAAAATAACTAGGAATAAATTTAACCAAAGAGGTGAAAGATCTATATACTAAAAACTGTAAGACATTGGATGGAAGAATTGAAGACACAAACAAATGGAAAGATATTTCATGTTCATGGATTGGAAGAATTGATATTGTAAAAATGTTCATGCTACCCAAATCAATTTACAGATTCATTGCAATCCTCATCAAAATTCCAATGGTATGTTTCATAGAAATAGAACATACAATTCTAAAGTATTTATGGAACCATGAAAGACTCGAAATAGCCCAAGCAGTCTTGAGAAAGAAGAACAAAGCTGGAGGTATCATGCTCCCTGATTTAAAATTTTTTTTTCAACATTTATTTATTTTTGGGACAGAGAGAGACAGAGCATGAACGGGGGAGGGGCAGAGAGAGAGGGAGACACAGAATCGGAAACAGGCTCCAGGCTCTGAGCCATCAGCCCAGAGCCTAACGCGGGGCTTGAACTCACGGACCGCGAGATCGTGACCTGGCTGAAGTCGGACACTTAACCGACTGCACCACCCAGGCGCCCCTATGCTCCCTGATTTCAAACTACAGTTGGTCCTTGCACAATGTGGGGCTTAGAGGTGCTGACCCTCTCCCCACCTACCCCCCCCGATAGAGCAAAAAATTCATGTATAACTTTTTACTCCACCCAAACTAATAGCCTACTGTTGATTAGAAGCCTTAGTGATAACATAAACAGTTGATTAACACGTATCTGTATTTTATATGTATTATATACTATATTCTTATAATAAAGTAAACTAGAGAAAAGAAAATATTATTAAAATCATAAATAAGAGAAAATACATTTATAATACTATACTGTATTTATTGAAAAAATCTATATGTAAAATCTGCACAGTTCACACTAATGTTCAAGGGGCAACTGTATATCACAAATTATAGTAATCAAAACAGTATGGTACTGGGCATAAAAACAGACACATAGATCAATAGAACAGAATAGAGAGCCTAGAAATAAACACATGCATGCATATATGGTCAATTAACTTATGACAAAGGAACCAAGAATATACAATTGGGAAAGATGATTTCTTCAATTAATGCTGTTGGGGAAACTGGACAGCCACATGCAAAAGAATGGAAATGGACCATTGTCTTATATCATATGCAAAAATTAACTCAAAATGGATTGAAACCTTTAACTTAAGACCTATAACCATAAAACTCCTAGAAGAAAACCTAGGCATAGGCTCCTTGACTTCAGTCTTGGCAATGATTTTTTGGATCTGACCCCAAAAGCAAAGGCAGCTAAAGCCAAAAATAAACAAGTGGGACTATATCAAACTGAAAAGCTCCTGCACACAAAAGGAAATCATTGACAAAATAAAAAAAAGGAAACATATTGGGGCACCTGACTGTTGGCTCAGTCAGTTAAGCCTCAGACTCTTGATTTAGGTTCAGGTCATGGTCTCATGGTTTGTGAATTCAAGCCCGGCATTGGGCTCTGTGCTGACAGTGTAGAGCCTGCTTAGGATTCTCCTCTCTGCCCACCCTCCCTCAGTGAATAAATGAACATTAAAAAAAGGCAACTTGCTGAGTGGGAGAAAATATTTGCAAATCATATATCTGATAAGGTGTTAATATTCAAAACATAATGAACTCCTACAACTCAATAGTAAAAAACAAAAATCTGACTTGAAAATGAGCAGAAGATCTGAATAGATACTTTTCCAAAGAAGACATACAGGTACCCAACAGGTACATGAAAAGATGTTCAACATTATTAGTCATCAGGGAAATGCAACTCGAAATGAGATTTAACCTCACACCTGTTAGACCGGTTGTTATGAAACAAACAGATAAACGCTGGCGAGGATGTGGGGGAAAGGGAACCTTTGTGCCTATTGTTAGGAATGTAAATTGGTACAGCCACTATGGAAAACAGTATGGAGCCCCCTCAAAAAATGTAATAAAGAACTACCATATGACCCTGCAATTTCACTTCTGGATATTTACCCAAAGAAAATGAAAATACTTAACTTGGAAGATATTTGCACCCCCATGTTCATAACAGCATTATTTACAATAGCCCAGATATGGAAACAACCTAAGTGTCCATCGATAGATGAATGGATAAAGAATATGTGGTAGATAAATACACACTGGAACAGTATTCAGCCATAAAAAAGGAAATCTTGCCATTTGTGGCAGCACGGATGGATTTTTATGGGTCCATTATATTGAGTGAGGCCATTATATTAAGTGCAATAAGACAGAGAAAGACAAATAACAGATGATCTCACTTATATGTAAAAGCTTATAAAACAATACAAAATACAGCCAGACTCACTGATAACAGAATGGTGGTTGCTAGAGGCAGGGGGTGGGGGTGGGCAAAATGGGTGAGGGGAGTCGAAAGGCACAAACTTCCAGTTATAAAATAAATAAGTCCTGGGGATTTAATGTGCGGCATGGCAACGGTAGTTAATATTTGAAAATTGCCAAGAGAGGAGATCCTAAACGTTTTCATTACAAGAAAAACAAACTAACAAATGTATGGTAACAGATGTTAATTCGACTTACTGTGATGATCTTTTTGCAATATATACAAATATCTAATCATTAGGTTGTACACCTGGAACTTATATAATGTTGAATGTCTATTTTACCTCAAGAAAAAGATCTTATGATTGTTCTTTTTAACAGTGTTCTTAGATTTTAAAATGAGTCTAATCAGATTTGATCATTCTGCTGCTGCTGCTGCTTCTCTACCCCCTTGTCTCCTATTAACCTGCAAATTATCACTCAACTATTTTAATTTTATCTCACAATTGGAAATATTGTTAATTGTGTGATAATGAATTTCATTTCACAGGGAGTTAAACACACATAGATTAATTGACTCCTACGTAGCACTTGCATACTTTTACATAAATTCCTCCCTTGATTTGATTATTTTGGCAAAAGTAAGTGAAGAACTATCCACTTGTCTCATTTGCATTTAACTATTAATATATTTAATAATGCTAATTAAAGAAATCATTTTACCATCTTACCATTTTTACTTGTTCAGGTTACATTGTATGAATGCAACCATACATGCTTATTCAGGATCTTATCTATTAACTCACTTTTAAAAAAATCCATTTGAGAGAGAGAGAGAGAGAGAAAGAGAGAGAGAGAGAATGCAGGAGGGGCAGAGAGAGAGGGTGAGAGAGATCCCAAACAGGCTCTGCACTGTCAGGGCAGAGCCCTATTCGGGGTTCAAACTCATGAACAGTGAGATCATGACCTGAGCCGAAATCAAGAGTTTGCTGCTTAACCAACTGAGCCACCCAGGCACCCCTGTTAACTCACTTTATAGAAATGGTAACTTTATTGTGAACTAGCAATACTTCTTTTCTCATTTTTTTTGGGTTCTTGTGGAATGTGTTTCTGGTAAAATGGCATATATTCTGACTGCATGTTAGTGTTAAATATTTTAGAAAGATTATGCAGCACTATTTCATTTTCACAATTTTTATAGAAAGTATGTTTCTTAACTGATTTGTCCAGTGTTTGAGAGCTAGGATTTGACTATGAAACTTGCTTGGAGCTAGTGATTCAGGTATCCTTCCATATTCATAACTGAAGTGGTTAACTTAGAATGTTCTACAAAACACCTCAAAATGGATTGTTGATAGCTTGCAATAGAGAATGAGGCACACATGTGTATACAAACACATAAAATACGGTAAACCATAGTGGATTTAGTGTTACTACCAAGCCAATGTTCATAGGTCCAGTGGTATAGCCATTAATGAAATTTTTCTAGGGATATTTCTTGTTAGTGGATTTTTTTTTTGGTTTTGATTTTTTGGTTTTTCCTTGTTCACTGATTTCTTTATTCCACATCAGGAGAGAAGACTAATTACTTCCCTATTTTGAACTGAGAAGCAAATTGCAAATGCTTTTAAATAGCTCCAACTACTGGGGCGCCTGGGTGGTTCAGTCGGTTAAGTGTCTGACTCATATGAGATACGTTATTTCAAAACCTGCTGTTTTTTTCTTTTAACATAAAGAGACTGCCTTCTTTTTTCTTGAAGCATCCTCCCAACTTCTGTTTAGTTGGGACTACACGTATTCCTTTTCACATTTTTTTCTTTTGGTATTTTTCTCATATTTCTACATAAATCATTGTACTACTACCTCTTGATTATTCAATTTTAGGCATTACCTTTGACTTTCCACTTTGGAAGCTTTACCACTCTCTCCCCCATTACATACATATTTCCTTCCCCTATGCTATATATATATAGGGGTTAAATGTTAGTTGTTTCTTTATATTCCTGTGTTTCCATCACAAATTCATTTCCAAATTCTCAGTTTAAATTTAAAATACCTGAGTTACTCTGTTAATTGTAACTTTTGGATCTCTGTCTCCCAGAATTTTTTGACCCGAGTTTAGTCAGACCTGGTTGTTCCTTCTGTCCAGTCATAGATCTTTTCTTTTACTCTCCACCTTTACCTTTATTTTGAGAGTATGCTTCTCTGTTCTCTTGGGTGGGATCGTCTCCTATAGCAGAAATTCTTTTTTTTCTGTTTTCTTGTTTCACACTTTAATTTGGGCAGAGAATCTCCTCCAATAGCTTCTTGAGAAAGGTGGATGAGAGGTGGCATCTTTGAGACGTTGAAAAATCTTCCGATGCCATTTTCCTTTACTCATATTTGATTTATAGTTTTCCCAGGTATTGATTTCTGGTTTTGAAACACTTTTCCCTCAGAATTTTGAAGACATCACCCTATTTTTTACCTTAGTTTCCAGTTTTGCTGTAGAAAGTTCAATGCCACACTTATTTTTCATCTCTTTTATTTTTACCTTTTGTATATATACAATATGTGATATACACACCCTCCCTTTGTCTCTGGTGTTATAAAATTTTATGATAACATACCTTGGTGTAGGTCTATATGTATGCTCTATGGTTCCTTTCAAACTAGAAAATCATGATTTTCAGTTAATGGGAACTGTACCTGACTTATTTATTTGATGATTTCCTCCCCTCTATTTTCTCAAGCCTCTCTTTCTAGATATATTCAGGTTTTGAATCTCCTGGATCGATGCTTTAATTTAGGGAACTCTTCCATCTCTGTATTTTGCCTTATATTGTGGGAAATTTCCTGATCTTTATCTCAGCTCACCGACTGAGATTTTTATTTAGGCAATCATATTTTTAGAGTTCCTTGTTTGTTACTTCCTTTTTGTAGCAACACATTCTTGTTTCACTGATGCAATGTATTTTTTTTTATAAAGATGACAGTATTAATGATAGGTTTTTAAAGTTTTTTTCTTCCACTGTATGTTTCTTCCAGGTGGCTTTCTTCTGTGTGTGTGTTTTCAATTTTTGATGTTTGAGGTTTTCTTCATGTATCTGGTGACCCTGAATTAGTGGCATATGCATATGAGAATGGATCACTATAAATGCTGACTGCCAACTCTGTTCGTTGGGTAGATTTTGTCACCAGTGGGCCTCACCATAAGACAATATTGCAGGGCTGTTTCGCTGAGAAACTTCTAATAGCCCTGTCTTTAGGTATTTTCTTGTTTTTGACCTGGCCAGATTCCTGAGTAAAGAAGAGCTAAGCCAGGCTGCATCATGTTCTGGAAGCCATGTAGAGGGAAAGGACGGGAGGAGTCCATAGCCAGTGTAAACGTTCACTGAATGTTTGCAGTAAAGTGGCACCCCTCCCCTCCCCTGTGCTTAGTCTTCTACAGTCCCTCACCTTTAAAAATTTTTTTTTGTTTTTAAATGTTCTAGTTTTTTAATTTATATCCAAGTTAGTTAACGTATAGTGCAATAATGATTTCAAGAGTAGAATCCAGTGAGTGATTCATCCTCTATGTATAACACCCAGTGCTCATCCCAACAAGTGTTCTCCTTAATGCTCTTTGCCCATTTAGCCCATCCCCCCACCCACAACCCCTCCAGCAACCCTGTTTGTTCTCTGTATTTAAGAGTCTCTTATGTTTTGTTCCCTTCTCTGTTTTTTTTTTTTTTATTATTTTTGCTTCCCTTCCCCTATGTTCATCTCTTTTGTATCTTAAATTCCACATGAGTGAAGTCATGTATTTGTCTTTCTCTGACTAATTTTGCTTAGCGTATACCCTCTAGTTCCATCCACGTTGCAAATGGCAAGATTTCATTCTTTTTGGTTGCTGAGTAACACTCTGTCATATATATATATATATATATATATATATATATATGAAACACTCCATCATATATACATATATATATATACACATATATATATATACACATATATGTATACATATATGTGTGTGTATGTGTATATATATATATATATATATATATATATGTATGTGAACATATGGGCTCTTTCCATACTTACAGTTCCTCACCTTGATGATAAAACACAAAAATAAGGCATCTCGGTGATATGCATAATAGATTTACTCTTCCAGTCTTTGTTGGGGATGTGGGGGTGGGATGGGTGGAGATGTTACCAGCCTTTGGGAATTAGAGAGGGTAACTGAACTCTACTTCTTTCTTTCTTTCTTTTTGAATTTTTATTTATTTTTGAGAGAGAGAGAGAGAGAGAGAGAGAGAGAGAGAGAGAGAGAAAGACACAGAGTAAGAGCAGGGAAGGGCCAGAGAGAGAGGGATACACAGAATCTGAAACAGGCTTCAGGCTCTGAGCTGTCAGCAGAGAGCCTGATGCGGGACTCGAACTCATGGACTGTGAGATCATGACCTGAGCCAAAGTCAGACGCTTAACCAACTGAGCCACCCTGGTGCCCCAGCTGAACTCTACCTCTAAAAGCAACTGGTGGTACCACTCTTGAGCCTTTTTGAGCTTAAGTGGTAAAATTGTTTTGCTTCTTGGTTTTTCTCCACCTTAGGCTTAGTAATCAGCATTTTTGGCTTTGTCAGATCAGTTACTGCTTTCCTTCTGCTTACCAGACTTGTACTGGTCTCTTTTATATTGTAGGTTTGATTTTTTAGCCTTTTTTCCTGTTATTCTAGTAGGATGTCATAATTAAAATACTCTGTGTGGGGCTCCTGGGTGACTCAGTTGGTTAAGCGTCCGACTTCAGCTCAGGTCATGATCTCACGGTCCGTGAGTTCAAGGCCCACGTCGGGGTCTGTGCTGACAGCTCAGAGCCTGGAGCCTGTTTCAGATTCTGTGTCTCCCTCTCTCTCTGACCCAACCCCCATGCATTCTCTGTCTCTCTCTGTCTCAAATATAAATAAATGTTCAATTTTTTTTAAATAAAATACTCTGTGTAATCTGCCCTTTACAACAAAAGATAACATTTTAATATTTTTTCTTGCCGATAAATATACTCCACATCAACATTTTAGTGACTCTCTTTTTAGAGATCTATCTTATCCCCTGTTGTAAATATGGGCTGTTATAAGCAATATTGCAAAGAACCTCCTTCTAGCTAAAATTCATATCAGTCTTTAAATAAATTTAAAATGTGAGGAAATTCTGAATCCTTTCTTGAAATGTTTCTTACTAAATGACATCTTATTGCCAGTAGTATGAAGATGTCTCCTTTTCTAATGAAGACCATTCAGTGTAAAGATTCCATTTAGCCACTTTTGCCACCAAATGGGAAATCCTACCTATGTTTATTTCACCCTGTATTCTCAGTCTGTGCCTGGATCAGGAAAGGCACCTGATACGTACTTGCTAATTAGACATATGCATAATAAATTAATTTTAATTATTTTGTTTTATAACCTCAAGGAGAAGAGGTCTGGTATGAAGGCAGCAGGGTGTAATAAGTTTTAAATATCTTATGTTCATCACTTTGAGTTACTTTGCGGTTGCTCAGGTCATAATGTGGGAAGATTGAGAGCCAGGTTTAAAAAGAAGGAAGCCAGCGTGACAGGGTGATATATAGGCTTATCTGCACCCAGTGCACCTGGATTGCAAGCAGTGCTGAGGCATTTATGCAGGCGAACTTGTAACAAAGGACTTTAAATATAAGATACTAACATACAATATGTTTGATTTATTTTAGAATTTAAAGATAAGCGTCCTATTGTATAGAGAAAGTTATACATCTCTTGCGATAAATTATATGGTTGGATTAAGTAAATATTATTTGCTTAATCTAGTCCTGGGTTTCTCAGAGTGGAGTCTGCACATGATCTGTCTCAGAATCACATGGGATCTTGAATATTCACTTCCCTTGGCTCACCTGAGACCTATGGAATGAGGATTTGGTATGTAACAAACTCCTCATATACACATGGGCATCTACAGGTCTTCTCTAGGCTAAAATATAAGAAACTGTTGGAGAAAGTTAGGTGCACATTTTATATAAATTTGAAGAATCTAATGAATTTAGAATTAATGATTGGAGGAAATGCTGGTAAATTGATTTAACATACTTTATTGCTTTCCCTTTCAATTTTCACTAAGAATTCAACTAATTAGCTTACCATGCAAAAACTTTCTCATCTTCTTTTTTTTTATTTTTATTTAAAAAAAAAATTTTTTAACGTTTATTTAGTTTTGAGACAGAGAGAGACAGAGCATGAACAGGGGAGGGTCAGAGAGAGAGGGAGACACAGAATATGAAACAGGCTCCAGGCTCTGAGCTGTCAGCACAGAGCCCGACGCAGGGCTCAAACTCACAGATCGTGAGATCGTGACCTGAGCCAAAGTCGGCCGCTTAACCGACTGAGCCACCCAGGCGCCCCTCCCATCTTCTTTTAAAACTCTAATTTTCTGATGGAACCAGTGGCTAGAGGCATTAGTTTATGGTTTAAGAAATTAACACTTGCATATGTATGCATGTGTATTATTGCTAAACAGAATAGCAATAGTATGCTATTGAGTATATTGCATCTTTGGCCTAGAATTTCAGTGTTTTAACCCAGCATCTTTTAGATAATTTGTTCTAATTTGATTTGTTTTAATTATAAGCAAGCTCAATTTGTTGTGAGAGAGATTTTAAATCAAACATTGCTCAGGTTGACAATTTATGCAGTGACGTAGCATGTATGAGAGCTCCTGCCACAATGGCTGAAATATGATAGGTATCAGTTAATGCATGTCTCCTTTTGGAGCTTCATTACTTTTCAAAAGTGGTGGTAAAGAGGAAAAATATGAAAACCATCTTAGTCATAGGTCACCCTGTATTAATGAACCGTCTTACTATTTAAAAAGTAAAAAAAAAATAGATCCTTCCAATAATATTAGCTAACAGTAATATGTTACTACGTGACATATACACTCTAAGCTGTTGACATGAGGTAGGTGGTTGTAATAACCTCCACTTTAATGATAAGTGGAGCACAACGAGATTATTTATAAAGTTATCCAAGGTCAACCAACTGGTAAATAGTAAAGCCTAATTTTGACCTCAGAAAATCTGTCTCTAGAGATCATGTCTACTATTATGTCTTCCATCAAAGATGTACAACCATTGCTACTCTAATAGGAAGACACTTTCCATGTAAAAGCTGATAGGGAAGAGGTATCATTTGATGTATATTAGAGATAACTAAGTTTTCACCATCCTACCCAATTTTGAATGTTAAATATTTCTAATAATTTCTTTCAAAAATACATGATATACCTAAAGTAAAGAGATGGGTAGGAAGGCAGTTTTAGTGACCAGACAGTCTGGGTTTAAATGCTTACTTGATGATTTATTAGGTGTGTTCAGATCACTTAAAGTCTTAATTTTCTCTTCTGCAGATGGGAATGATAATATTTACCCATACTGTTACCATACGGAGTAGAGATAATATATATGCTAGTGTCTCATTGAGCTCCTTGCACTCAAAGATGACTATTCTAATTTAATGTGTAGGATGCTATCTTGAAAAGGTTATGAGAATTTCTGTATTTTATATGAGACACATATAATTGTAATAATTATATGATTTCTAATGTCGAAATCATTAAAACATGTTTTATGTTTAAATCTGTAAGTATCATAAATAGTGAATATTTTGTTTAATCTCATTGTTCTTTGGATAGCAGACTTTGGTCTATCCCACAGATACTTAAACTCTTATTCTTTCTTCTTTTCAGCAAACTTACTTGATAACATGCTTTTGCGAAGTTCAGGAAAGTTAAATGTGGGCACCAAGAAAGAGGATGGTGAGAGTACAGCCCCCACCCCTCGTCCAAAGATCTTGCGTTGCAAATGTCACCACCATTGTCCAGAAGACTCAGTCAACAATATTTGCAGGTTGGTCATAGAAATTATTTAAATGTAGTTTTAACGGAGAGTCATACTTTTTAAACTACATAAACTACATAAACTACATAAACACATAGGCTGGTGTTTTCTAAGAACACATTTTGAGGAATAGTGCCTGACTCCATTAACTTACAGGGCAGTGCCTGTGTTTAGAAAAAAATATTAAATTGCATCTTGACCCGAAATGGTGTTCTGGGATTCTTCTCCCTTGCTGCAAACATCACATATGCACATAAACATAGAGCATAGATCCCAGGCTTGGGACAAGTGTCAAGCAGCAAAAACCAATTGTTTGCCTTCAAAAGACCTTGTCCCCCAAATAAATTCAATAGCAGAGGGTGTCAACTCTCTGATGATTTTTCTTTAACCATTCATCATGTCAGTGGTGGTTTGTCTTCTGGAAAGAACACCTGCGTCATTAGGAATATTCACGGACTCTGGGAAGCAGTATAGTGATAGAGCTTACATGAGTCTACCAGATGTCAGGAAAGACATTGTCAGAGTATTGGAGAACTAACTCCTTAGTGGATAATCATGTTTGTAACAAAACCTTATTTGGAACTGGACTCTAGCTTTGTCTTTCTTACGCATCCTTATGCAGCCACATCCATGTTTCCAAACACCATAGCCTGCATTTACACCCCTTGTGAGGACAACAGCGGGTGGAGAGGCATAGCTAATGAGGCCAGTATGCCTAGGAAGATGTGGCAGAGTAACCAGACAGGTACTGATCTCAAGAGTTAAGATGCCAGAGAAGCAGAATATCCCTTGAGAAGGGTAATGGACCAAATGGGAAAATGGACTTCGAGGTTTGAAGTCCAGGCAGAATATCTAAGTAATCATTTGGGGCCTCATTACCCAGGAAAGAACATGAAGATGAGCTGGATGCTTTTTTTTCTTCCTGAGGAAGAAAGTGTATCCTGAGATATGCAGCTCAAGAAGTATCTACTAACTGAATGACAGAGAGGAAAGTTGGGTATGCTCATAAATATATATCTCCTTTAATTATCAGAACAACTCAGCATGGTAGAGGATTCTTATTTCTTACCATTAGGTATAAAGAATTCAGGACCCAGGGAGGTCTGTTAACTTGGCTCTTACACGATAGAACAAACTTGGATTACCGAGTCTTGTGCCATGATAAAATGATTCTAGAGCTCAGACAGTATTTCCTGGGAAACACTACCTCTTTGTAGTAAGTGGAAAAAGTATCAGGAAAATGTCAGAGTTTTCTGAAGAAAAGAAAATTGTTAGGAGAAAACATATTAAGGGGATACTTTACTATTTTGCCTGGGTCTGTAGTAATTAAGAGCAAATCTGTGTGTGTCATTGGAGATATAGTTCTGGTGATTATATGGGCAGGCTTTCCACAATTATCCCAACTTTAAATATTTTGTCCTGTTTTCCTTATACATCAATGAAGTGTCCTAAGTTGATTTGGAAGAAAGTTCATTTGGAAGATTTCTTCCAGATTCTCTGTGTGGGAAGGAGCAACTTGGCATGTTCGAAGAAGACTGGTTTTCCTAAAGTGCAGGGAGCAGAAGGAGGTGTGGCAGTAGTTGAGTGTGGACCCTGGAGAGATTACCCATGGCCTGGTCGGCTCTATTAAGGATGTTCGTCTTATTCCTGGAAGCATTGGGAAGCCATTGAGGGGGATTTGTTTAAGCAGGTGCGGCAGTGGGTATTGATGTGGATTTAGGAAGGGCAGTTCATGTGAGAGAGAATGATCTTGGACTAGGTTGGTGCTGGTGCAAGAATGAGGTACATGTGTTGGGGAAATATTTAGAAGGAAAGTTTTATGTTGATGGATTGGATCTAGGAAGGGGCCCAGAGAGGCTTCACCAGTCTGGATGTACATTTAGATACACGGTGTAGGCTTTTAATGAAAGAGGACAGAGGGAAATAATCAAGTTCTAATCTGGACATGCTGAGTTTAAGGTTTTTGATAGCTACAAAATGGAGACATCAGAGAGTAGGCCATGGGATATGGATTTGGAGTGAAGATAGGGTTTGGGGAGAGTCTAGAGTGAGTGAATAGAATGTGAGGCAGTTTTTGCTGTGAAATAAGTGAGCTCAGAATCATAGTAACTTGCAAGACATTTGTCTTTTCATTCCCGGGTCTACAAATGGGCTGCAGCTGTGCTGGGACCTGCTGGGTTAGGTGGACTTGGCATTGGGCTGCTGCTTCAGTTCCTGCCTGGTCTACATGTTTGTTCATCCTTCTTGGACCAGAAGCTAACCAGAGCATATTCTTTTTCACTTGACTGTGAGGGAGCAACCTCTTAAAACTTCTGCTTGTCCTCTAATATTCCATTTACCAAATCAAGTGACACAGTCAAGCTCAATGTCAGAGAGAAGCTATGGGTAGAGTGGAGCATGAAGAATTGAGTACGGTAGTAAAACAATCTGATCGAACAGAGTAGGACTGAGCCTTGAGATGTTTAATGGTTGGGTCAAGGAGGCTCTTCCCACAAGATCCAGAATGAACATGAAACAGTGAGTATGGTGTCATTGAAGCCAAGTTTACCGAGGGAGGAAGTAAGGTCAGCCATGTTAGAAGGTGTCAGAGGTCAAGAGGGTAAGAACTAAAACATGGAGGTCAGATTTATTGACCTTGATAACTGCAGTTTAGAAATACTCATTCCAAAGTCTTGAATTCTTGACCAGCAGCCAGCCCCTGAACTGGATCTCAGAGGAGCGAATATTCACTCTTGGGCAAAATGCACATCCTTTTTGCTAACAGGATGTTAACTCCAGTTGAGTCTCCTGTGAACTGAGATCAATCATGTGAATCACAGGGGCTGCTTTTATTCCTGAGTCCTAAGACCTAGAATAAATTCGGGCCTCCATTCCTCCATTCCCACTATCTACTCTTTGTCTTCCAAATCAGTACTTCTCACACTATCTCTGGTGAAAGATGCTCCCCACCCAACCCCATAAATTGCACTGGTATTTTTCTAGAGTACAATAAAAATGAATTACTAGAAAAATAAATATAAAAATATTTGCACATTGCATGCTCAATTTTTTCCTATTTTTCTGTTATTTAGATTCAAGAGAGCTAAATGTATTACTCTGCAAGTTTCCATTTCCATATTAACCTCCTCACAGACCAGTAGCAAGCAGTTTGCTGACCTGGAAGGGAACATACTTGGGGTAATATTGCATTAAATCCTGCACTCCTAGGTAAAGGAGTTCTAAAGACAAGGATATGCTTTCTTGAGCTTAGATAAGGGCTTGTCAAAACTGTGTGGCCTGAGGTCTTGTAGGCAGTTCTTAGTCAATTTGGGTATCCTAGGGAGGTCTCCTGTTCATTACCACTCCCATATTCCTGGACAGAATAATCTAAAAAGTGGCCCGGATCAGAAGTATATCATACTTAAAAGAGATTTGGAAATCCCACCTAATAATTCAGAAAATATGTGTTAAGTTTAGAGGGTTTTTAATCTCTCTGCGAGTAGCATCAATCACGTTACCCGCCAAACACTAAGGCCAGAGTCATTCTTGGCCTTGATTCCCATCATGTGTGGGTGTGTGTACTTCCAAAATCCATGCCCTTTCCATTGCTTCACAGCATACATGTTAGAGGATGTTGTGCAAATAAGCTAAATAAAGTATTAGAACCTTTTTTAGTATCCGTAACTCAAGAAGTGAAGCTGTTATTTTATCTCCCTCAAGATAATACCTATCTTCTAAATATCTTTCCAGCTGTTATGATACATTGTTAATCCTTCTCATTCCATTTCCAGATTTATTCCCGGGATCTTAGATAATCACTGTATGCCTTGAATGCTTCAAAGTCTCCTGGAATAACTCTTTTTTACATGACTTTCACCCTGCAAAAGTTTTGTATCATTTTCCAGCCTTGTTTGTCTGTTTTTTTCTCTATATAATCTGATCCTGCTTTACACATCCTTTCTTGTTTTACCTGTCTTTGCCTCTGATAGTCATTTTTGTTACTACTTACCACCTCTCCCCCAAGTTCATCCAGGTGCTCACACAAGTGTATCCATTTGTAAAAGTTGTTTTCACTCTTTTTCAGAGATGATTTTAAATACTTCACCGTAGTTAAATACTTACTTATTAGGTTTGACCGAGAATTCTGCCTGGACAGTTTTCAGGGTTTACAGGTGTAGTAAGTAATTGGATGTTTGCACAAAGGATGTGCAAATGACACCAGGCTGCCTAAATGAGGAATTAGATAAGACACCAACCGTGCCTTGGGGAGTCACAAGGGGAAGAAGGGAAAGGTTAGGGGCTTGTGAGCCTTTTTATAAAGTTTGCATCAACCCAGGACTTTCAGACCTCTTGCTGAATGTGATGGTGTGAGTTTTCCTACAGGCGCCCCTGACCTAAGATCTCAGAGTGTTTAAAGTGCAAGTTGTTCTCGTTTGTTTATACATCTCCCATTGCATCCAGTTTATTCCACCATTGCTCAGACCATCTGAATATTGAGTTTTATGATCTTTAAAAAAATTTTCAGTAGAAGATGTGAGTTAAAACCATCACACTTATGAGAATACGTTCTTCCTTAGAATTTATAATTTAGTTGGAAAAGGCAATGATTTCAGATGCACTTATGAAGATTTTTATAAGGAATAACTCTGCTTTTGTGCTTCTTAGTCATAAATGAGACTGTTAAATGGGCCCATTTGTTGTTGGAGTTAATGGAAAATGAATAGCTCAGAGCTCTTTAAACTTCTACATAGAGAACTTTGATGATTTTAAAGCAGAGAAGGAAAATGTAAGATTTATCAGGAAGTGCTGTACAGAATTGTTTAGAGTCCAGAGGGAGGGGATGGGCAGGCCTGCTGGAAGGCAATCAGACAAATCTAAGTGAGAGACAAAGAGCATCTGCACAGGTGAGAGTATACAAGTGTTCGATTCATACAAAAATAGAGGCAAATTCAGAAGATCTTGTACCTCCTAGAAGAAAATAAACAAAATGCCAAATCACTTGGTATGGCTGCTAGAGAAGGATGTAAGATCGTTACACATCCTTTTGTTTTTTTAAATTTTTTAAGTTTATTTATTTTGAGAGGGAGAGAGAAAGAGTGCACGTACGAGCGAGCAGGGGAGAGGCAGAGAGAAAAGGAGAGAGAGAATCCCAAGCAGGCTGTGCACAGTCAGCACAGAGCTTGATGTGGGGCTTGAACTCAAGAACTTTGAGATCATGACCTGAGCTGAAACTGAGTCGAACACTAACGGACTGAGCCACCCAGGTGCCCCGATAGTTACCCATTTCTGAAGATAAAGTAAAAGTCATTTCTCACATTGCAACTTTATCATTAATGTAACTTCACCTTCCTCCAGTTCAGTGACATCTCGGAGGAAAAATCATAGCAGGGGACAAGTAGTAGCCATGAATATTTTACCCTTTATCCCTTACTACTATGGGAATCCATCTGTCTAAGGTGGTAAGGAAAAAACATACAAACTTTAGGATTCCATTACTTTGATAATTACTACCGTTCAACATCCTTCTTTGCTTTTTTTCCCAATTCAATAGGAAACACTTCTAGCTTTTGATTTCTGTCTTTACTGCTAGAATTTGAATCACTTGGCTTTACCTAGGATTGTGGCATTCATAGACTATGAGCTCCTTCAAAGCAAAGGCTACATCTTCCTCACCCTGAGTTCTGGACATCTAACTCTGCCTGGATCATCATACGCTCAATAAATGTTTGTCAAGTGAACTACTGTTAACAAAGTTGTAAGCAGCTTTCAGCTGTTCTAATTAACTAAAATTTGCATGATTTAAATAGCCGCTCTAAAATTTGTATGTATCTTTGAGTTTATCTGTGACAGAAAACTTTGAAAACTTCTCTTTATTCTCATGAATGTGAAATAGGTATTTTAGAAGATGGAATGTTCTCAAGGACTGATTTAAAATGGACTAAAACCAACAGTCTTTCTAATCAATTCTAACTGAAACTTAAAAAAAATTTAGGAATTCTAGTATTTCTCCCATACTGACATAAAATTGGCATAAATATTGGGGCACCTGCATGGCTCAGTCAGTTGAACATCCCAACTCTTGATTTCGGCTCAGGTCATGATCCCCAGGGTCATGGAATCGAGTCCCACATTGAGCTCCATGCTGAGTGTGGAGCCTGTTTAAGATTCTTTCTCTCTCTCTCTCTCTCTCTCTCTCTCTCTCTCTCTCTCCCTCCCTCCCTCCCCCTCCCTCCCTCCCTCCCTCTTTTCCTCCCCCTGTCCCTCTCTTCCACTCATAATCTCTCTCTTTTTCACTCTCCCTCTGCCTATCTCTCCCACTCGTGCTCTCTCTCTCTCCCCCAAATTAAAAAAAAATGGCATAAATATGGAGAAGCAGTCAGTATTGACAACTGATCGCCTTTGTACGCAGCTGTTCTATTTTGTTCATTGCTCGTCTTTACCTATAACACAGGGGCAGCATTTTTAAAATATTACATCAATGGTCTTTTTTAAAAATTTTCTTTAATGTTTATTTATTTTTGAGAGGGATAGAATGTGAGCGGGGGAGGGGCAGATAAACAGGGAGACACAGAATCTGAAGCAGGCTCCAGGCTCTGAGCTGTCAGCACAGAGCCTAATGTAAGGCTCGAACCCATGGACCACACGATCATGAACTGAGCCGAAGTCGGAAGCTCAGCTGACTGAGCCACCCAGGAGCCTTTTTGTTAAATTCATAATCATTACTGTAACTAAATGATTCATCCTATATCCCTGTATACATCTCAGTACTTTCAGTTTTGTTTAAAATTATTCCTACTTTTGTTTTCTTCATGAGTCTTCATTTCTTCTTAAACACTGTGGGAATGATGAGATAATAATAATCAGTATACAACCTTTAAAAACTAAGCCTAAACATGGCAGCCAGGCAGCAGAATGTTCAAGTAAGCCCGTGGGAGGACTTAATTGCCTTTTGTGACATTCTGCAGCCCTCTCTCAGCAGAGGGAGTTGAACAGCTTTGACTCTGGAACATAGCTTTGTTTACGTTTGTGTTTGCTCAAGAATTGAAAGTTCTCAAGTGATTCTGAAGTTTCTGTAATTGTACTGCTCATTTCCAGTTAGTGTTCCTAACTAGCTAGTAATGTCAATGAGAAGCTTATAAATTTTGCTTTGTTGCAGATAATTATGCACTTGAAATGGTTCTCTAACCTTTTTGCTTGTCTTCCAACTAAATATTTGATTTCTGTCTGAATTTATGACTTAGGGGACACTGACTTTTCTCCAGGGTTTCTCTCCTTCACCACGCCCTGTTTATATTTTTAGTTCTACTCTCTTGCAGACAAGGGAGTATATTTTTAAAGCTTGAATTTACTCTCCCTGATGTTTCTTTACATTTCCCAGGACATTGTAAGAATAACTTGCCACAGCTTAACCAGCATTTCTTATTCTTTTTTTTTTTTTTTTTTTGATTCTGATGAGTGCCTTTCCATATATTCAGATTTTGAGTAAGGGGAAGTCATAAATAAGGAGAGTTTTTTTTTTGTTTAGATTTAACATACTGTATCACTCTTTCTAGCCCTGTGAATTCCTAATGTCAGAAAATTAAGATGACTTTATTTCTGATAATTCCTGAATTTTACTTGTGATGAGAAAACTAAGTCACACATATGGTCTAAATGGGAAGGAAAGGAATAAAAAAATCATCTGGGTATTGTTTGCTCATATTGCTTACATTTCTAAGGGACAGCTCTTTTATTTATTGCCTTCAGTGATTACATGCTTTAGATTTTCATAGCAATTTCAGCAAATTGGCTAAAAAGCCCCAAAGAATTGAGAGCAAGGGTTGTTCAGAGGCAGAGTCTGTATTCCACAATAATTTTCATGCATTTGACCTTAGTCTAACAAAGAGATTTACCATCGGCCCTTCTTACCATTCATTAGTATATTTGAACTTTGCTGTTCTAGTTCTTATAAACTGAAGTATTTTGGATCACGAGGGTTATAAACCAAGTAAACAGTTCTAAGGGTGTTGATGATAACTGAAGGGCTAATGTACGGCAGAATGCTGCTACCACTAATATAGAATAGACAAATCCACAAATCATGGCTAATGCTGTGCTCAGAGCATTCTTCCTGTGACCTTTCAGGACTACACTGCCATATCTGTCTTGGGCGCTGAGCAAGCATATGTATGAGCAAAAGATGGAGATATAGTTTAGTACTTCATTTCTTAACACACGCAATAGTGGTTGATGACATATATTAGGAGTCACCCTAACTTGTGAAGACAGTAAAGTCTGTTTGTAAATAGTTCTGTATATAATAGTTCTTGTTTTTCAGATTTGGTCCCAGGAGAGGATAGTGGAAAACGTGTGGGGATAAAGCAAGAGGTCCTTGATGCAAGGCCTGATTCTGTTACTGTTTGTTCTGCAACCTTGTACAAGTTTATTAAACTCTCTACCTTTAATTTCCTCATCTGTAAATAGAAATAGTATTATTTTCCATTGTTGTTGAGAGGATTGCATGAGGTAGAATAAGTGAACGTTCTCTTTAATGTAGAAAACCACACAGAAATTTAGTTTTTGTTTCTTTGCTTTCCATGGTCTTGTTAACAGCCCTTCTTTCTGTTGTCCGCCCTCACCGTACCCCCGATGTAAGCCCCACCTGCTTACAACAAAGCCTGATGTTTCTCATGACAGATCAGTCCCAAAGCAGAGGGACCCAGTGGCACAGTCTTAATCACCTTGGTTATGTTGTGCTGATCCTAGCTTCTACCTGTCTTTCTTTTGGCGCCTTAGTGAGAGACAAGTTTGTTTCATTTGGAGCAAATAGAACGAGCATAAATGTTCACCTGCGTGGGGTCAAACCTCTGCCTTGCCTCTCACTGTCTGTAAGGCCTTTGAGAAATTGCTCAAGCTCTCTGAGCCTCAGTTCCTTCATATAGAAGGTGAGAAAAATAGTTGTGTTTTTGGATTTGTGGAGGCGATGGAGGACCAAAATGAGTGTGTAGTAATTGGGGTATATGGTTACTAATAGTATATGTTACATGGCAAGTTTATTTCCTTCTTTTTCACAAGTTTCTAGACAGAGAAGATATTACCTAATGTTTTATGACTATTAAATCCAGTTTCATAAAAGAAAGTTTTGGAATTTTCTTAACAGGTTGTAACTTGTAATGATCATTGACTTTCTCCTTGTGTGTAGTAAAACAAATGATTAACATGTTCCTTTCCTTTTCCCCTAGACACACACACACACACACACACACACACACACACACACACTTACTTTGCCTGTTTGGTCTTCAGCACAGATGGATATTGTTTCACAATGATAGAAGAAGATGATTCTGGGATGCCTGTGGTCACTTCTGGATGCCTAGGACTAGAAGGCTCAGATTTTCAGTGCCGGGTAAGGAAGATCACATGCTTCTGCCTCGTAACTTTCATTGCTAGCTTTCAAACAGTTAGGTTTCAAGCTATATAAAAGAATTGTTTTTCTTGCCCACCCTGTTGTTAGTAAGTTGGAAAATAATCTGAAAATTGTCTCATTGGGCCAATCCTCCTTTCGTTGCAGAAGCAAGTATTATTTTCATTTTTGCTGTTAGCTTCTTGCTTAATGACTCTTTAGATCATCCCGCTCAGATTCCAGTTTAGTTAATTGCATTAATCCAAGCCATCTTCCTCAGTTTATAACTATGCACCCTGGTTATTACAAATGTAGTAGTAGTTTTGTTGAAATGCGAAAGCCGCAGTAAGATAATATATGGAAATTTGAGAGAAATTTTCTAATATAAAAAAACATTTTCAGAATGTTTCAGGAAAATTATCAGAATTTTAAGTGAATTCCCTGAATGGTGTTAGTATCTCAAGTTTTAGATTATGTGACTTTGAGGGGGTGCCTGGGTGGCTCAGTTGGTTAAGCGTCTGACTCTTGATTTCAGCTGAGGTCACGATCTCACAGTTTGTGGGTTCAAGCCCTGTTTCAGCCTCTGTGCTGACAGTGTGGAGCCTGCTTGGTATTCTCTGTCTTCCTCTCTCTCTGCCCCTCCCCTGCTCGAGCTGTCTGTTTCTGTCTGGCTGTCTCTCTTTCTCTCAAAATAAATAAATAAGCTAAAAAAAATTTTAGATTATGTGACTTTGAAATTTAGGGGAACCCCACTCATAGCTGTTTGGGCTCAACTTTAGGACACCCCCATTCCTCATCAGAGAAGATCCATTGAGTGCTGCACAGAGCGGAACGAGTGTAACAAAGACCTGCACCCTACGCTGCCTCCACTGAAGAGTAGAGGTAAGGAGAAGAAAGCTTTGGGGCTGGAAGAGCTTTGGCCACAAAGAGAAAAAAGACGAGAATTACTCTGCCTTTCCTAAATTAATGTACCTGATCATTTTCCACTGCTGGGGCAGGGGCCCAAGGCAAGATGACGTAATTCAAAGACATGGGCAAGTAGTTCTTGGAAAAGTAGTCGTATGGGGCTTCATGCTTGACAATCTCGTTTCTTTCACTTGTCCCCACTTCCCTGTGAAATCTAGGGGTTCCAGAGCTTGCAGTGTGTTTTAGAAGCATAGAGGAGGGAGACAGGGTTTTATGCCTACCTTGAAGTGTTAATCAGAAGTTATACTTGACTCGAAAACTGCCATTAGGCTAACATGCATTAAAAAAAATAAAAGATTGAATTGGATTATTTGCTGGATAATTTCCTTTTATCTGTACTAGAGCAGCTAGTTTTTAGCCAAATCATATATCAATATATTGATAGAATGGAGGAGATATCTAGAAAATTTAATTTCAAAACTTCTACATTTAAGTGTTACTCGTTGCAAAAGACAAATGCTGAAACTGGAAGGGCTTTTTGTTAAAAACTGCTCCCATGTTTCCTTTCTCCTCTTTACTCTCACCGCAAAGTAGATAACTGGAATTGTCACCATGTCCTAAAGCCTAAGTCTTATATCAGTGGTTTAAAATGATTTCTCATGATTGATTTTACTTCTTGAGAAAATCTTCCTAACAAAATATACTGACATTTCATGGCTTTGATGATAACATTTTGTAACGCTTGTTTCTGCTAAAGCCTAGAAAGCTTTAAAGGATTATTCATAATCATTCACATAAAACATTCACAGACAGATTTTTTTATATAGATTGCCAGTCAACATGCTAGGTGTTAGGGGTACAGAAATGGATGAAGAAAATTCTTGCTCTCAAGACGTGCACACTGGCCTGTGAGAGAGAAATATGTAAATAATTAAATTGTATTCAGTCAGGAATGTTTTAGTGGAGTCAGATTGTAAAGTGTGTTAAGGGCACAAACAAGTGAGTGGTTTACTCTGGGGTGGGAGGATGTCAAAAGACCTTCATAGAAGTGACACTTGAACAAGACTGTAAGGATGAATAGGAGATCACTGGATGGATAAGACAGGAATAAAAATTAAAAAAAAATTATAATGGCTAACATGAGCCAGGCATGTTCAGTATCACATTATTTAACCCAGTTGGGTCCCACAACAATCCTATGAGGTACTTAGACTTACTCCTTGTGTAAAGATAAGGACATTGCAGCACAGAGGGGTCACCTAACTTTCCCAAGGTTGCACCGCCTGTTAGGAGCAGTGACTAAATAGAGGCAGTAGTAAACACAGAGTTTTGGTATGTAATGCTTGAGAAGCATTTGCAAAATGCAGGCATAGCAAACAATGTGGTTGGTTGGAGAAAATCTCATAATTAAGTTTTCTAAAGCTTTGTTATGAAAATAGGTCTGTAGATCAGCTCATCAGTGTCAGTCAGAACTCATTACACGTGTGGAATCTCTGACCCCACTCCAGACTACAAAATGTATTTTTTAACAATATTCCTCAAATGATTTGTATGCACATTAAAGTTTGGGTAATACTTTTGGTAGAAAAAAACACCGCTTGTGTCTCAGCATGCCTTTGACAACACCTTCAAAGAGAAGTCTGCTGATATCAAATTGTGGTCAAGTTCTAAATGTTTGCTTTCTGGTTTTTGTAGCTATTTCCTTGTGAACCAGTTGCAGAAAGTTGGCAGTCTATAGACAACATTTTGAATAGCCCTGGTATAGAGGCTTATGTACTGGGGACAAGGGAGGGAGGAGGGTGAGAAATGGCTGGAAATGAAGGCAGTGGTGCTAGATTTTAGAATCTCTTCCCCCAAGGAGAAAAGGCTTTTCACATGCAAGTGGAAGCAACGTGTCTTAGAACTTGCAATAGGTTTAGGAAAATTCCAACCCTTCTATTGCTGAAAGGGCTGCAGTGCATGTATCGTCCTGTAGATGGAGCCAGATTCTAGTTAGCACTAGGCAGATGAGGGAATTTTCTGAGGAGGCTGAGACTTTTAAAAATAGTGGAATAAATCTCTAGAGAACTGAGTGAAACGGCTTTGAGTAGAAAGGCAGCAGCATTGAGAAGACAAATCCTTGTTTTAGAGCAGAATGGGAAAGAGGATTCAGGAATGGTTGGTGCATAATACTGAAAATTATGTAAAGTGATAGGCTTGTGTGGAGTTTATTGCTTTGAAATTTGAGGATCCCCGGTAGTACCTAGGTGAGTTCTGGGCAGATTCCATCTTACCCTTCTGGTGCAGTCATTTTGGGGTCTAGTAAAAGTCACTGTAGGTAGTGGTCTGAGAGCACTAGCATTTGTAACAGCTATGCCATAGAGCTGCTGCCTTTTTTTTTTTTTTTTTTAACCTCCACCATACACTGGCCATGGCCAGTGGTTTAAAAGAAGAGTGGGATGGGACAGGTTCTGAGTGGACACATCCCCCGGGTCCTGGAGACTCATTGCTTAATGGGAAGGGTCATGGTTGGAGGGAGCCAGAGTAGGACCCTTGAAAGCTCAGAGCCCAGGCTGATTTTCTGGCCTAAGAGCCATGGAAATCATCCTCATGATTGTGATATTTGCTAATGAGAATGGAACACTTACTTTGGCTCTTTTCTAAGTACTTTACATATACATAACTACTGAATCCATATATTATAAATTATAAATCTTTATGTCAAATTATAAATTTTATTTATAAATTTTATTATAAAATTTATTATATTTTATTTAAAAATTTTAAATATTTAATATATTTACAAATATAAAAAATATATGTTTATATATAATATATATTATATATAAATATATATATAATATATATAAAATATAAATATAAAATATTTAAAATTTATATTATAAATTTTATTATAAAATTATAAAATTATTATAAATCTTTATGTCAAATTGCTAGAAAGCAGAGGCTATATTATCAAAAGACTAGAAGGCTAAAATATCGAGCTGACCATTTTCGTTGTTGTTGTTCTTGCTTCTTATATAACTGCTCTTCCAAAAAAGTTAAATGATTAACCTCATCGCAGAAGACCTGTATTACTGGGTGCTACGTAATAACAAGCTTAGGCAAGGTTTTGTTATTAGAGATTAGAGAAGAACTGAGCATAGGGGTAAAAACCTACAAATAAATTGTCCTTATTAAAAACAAACAAGAAAATCTTTTCTACCTATCCAGAGGTTTCTCAGGCTCTTTTTTTTTAAACTTAGATACATTCAGCAGGATATTAGAGATACACAATCCCATGCAATAATATTTATCAGTGTTTATTTATGTCCTTGAAATTTTATTTGTCATCTTCTCTTTCAAAAAGGAAGATGAAGGACAGCCAGAATACAGCTAAATTCTTTAATGAATGCTGGGTTTCCTTTTGCTTTGTTTTTATTCCCTTTCAGCCCCAGAAAAGCAGAACACCCCAGGATAACATTCTTTCTCTGGAAGGAGGAAATATGGGAAGCAACTAGATCAAATGCAGCACCTGTATCATAAACACTAAAATATGATCTGGGAAGCCCAGTAACACTGCAGCTGGTGCTAAGGGTAGGAAGAGATGTCTGTTTTGATGGAGAGGCTTAAAGGGAGAGGTCGTGGTGCCCTGCTGTCTGGCTCCCTGTCTGCAGAATTGGTGATCAGGACACCAGGATGCTGAGAGGAATGATGTGTGTCCAGACTCACAGCATCAGATGGTTTGACTAAGATATTGGGAGTAAAATGCTCTCTTGCATTTGTGTGAAGGCAGGAGAAATTGATGAGGTTTTTTACCCTTACTCCAAATTACTTACTATAGTTACTTATGTTTTAATTTCTTTAAATGAGCACTTAAAGAAGTGAATGGTGTTGAAATGAGCAGAAGCTGTTCCTTTTTTAAATGGGATCCTTTAATTTTGCTTCTATATAATCAAAGTTATATAATTTTTTGAAATAGATATGTTCATGTGTCTAAATATAGTAATTCCTCATATATATTACATGTATACTTCATAGAAAATGTCTCAGAAATAACATTCTGTTTTGACATATGGTAATCTCAATGTAGTTTAAGTCAAATTATACTACACAATTTTCAGAGTTAAAACTTATCGTATTTCTTTTCTTAGTTAAAAAATATATTCTGAGAAGTTTACAGATTTGTTTTAAAATGCTATTGCTGGGGCACCTGGGTGGCTCAGTTTGTTAAGTGTCAGCTTCAACTTAAGTCATGATCTCATGGTTCCTGGGTCCTGCATCAGGCTCTGTGCTGACAGCTCAGAACCTGGAACCCGCTTCAGATTCTGTGTCTTCCTCTCTCTCTGTCCTCCTCTACTTACACTCTGTCTCCCTCTCTCTCTCTCTCTCTCAAAAATAAATTAACATTGAAAAAAAAACTTAAAAAAAAAAGCTATTGCATAGGTTAGATACTGCCAATTACAAATCAAAGTCTGTAGGTAACAGATATTTAACCAATGGAACATCTCCTTTGTTCTCCACATCACAGATAGATTGAATATATAGTAGTGTCAAGAATGCAAAGATGAGTTCCAAAATTTTCCTTCTAATACATATATTATGCCCATGGCAGTATGATCCAATGCATGAGTCTGAGCTAAATTTCTTGCTAGGGAGTAGCTCTAACATCTCTCGAAGTGTTCAACTCCTAACTGTTTCTAGGTAGCTTTGTATATGAGACAGATGAAAGGAATTTAGAAATAATTAGTCCTTTTCTTTCTCATTGAACACAGTAATCTGGATATAAAAATGATGTCTTCAGAATCTAAAATACAGAGAATTAACTGGGGGTTGCTACAGGGGGAGGGAGTTGGGAGGGTGGGCAGAATAGCTGACCAAGATTAAGAGGCACAAACTTCCAGCTATGAAATATATAAGTCAGGGGCATGAAAAGTACAGCGTGGGAAATTTAGTCAATAATACTGTAATAATGTATGGTGTGCATGGTAATACACCTGTCCTCGTAAGCATAGCTTAATATATAGAACTGCTGCATCACTGTGTTGTACACCTGACACTACTGGAACATTGCATGTCAACTGTACTTAAATTAAAAAAAAATAAATAATAAAATTACCATTAACAAAAATCTGTCTTAACCTGTTGTGCTACCAAGAAGTGTAATCGTAACTATTTTTATTCAGGAAAATAACTAGTAAATTATATCTTTGTTGTTATGGTCCATTTATTTCTAAATGTTACTATAAGAGAGAATCCCAATGTGAGATGTAAGTAAGATACTTTTGCAGTATCCCTTGTTGACCAAAATCCTCTGACAAAAATATACTTTTCAGGCGCTTTGTGCTCTATGAATAGAAAGCTGTCTTTAATTTATCCATGATTATAATTTTGAGAGCCCAGGCAGAGATATCTTTGGGCAGTCTTATTTCCAAGATCTTTCCTAGCGACCTGTTTTTTTCTTCTATGCCTTATTGCAATTAGGAACCATCCTTTGGACTTAAAAAAAAGAAGGTCCTGCTGTTTTAAACAGTTGCAAACTGCTTACTTATCAGAGAAAAAACAAGCAGTGACAGAATGCTATTTTGTTAAGAAACCACTGGTGATTCTTACTTGCTTCTAAGAGTGAACCAGACTTCCCTGGAGGGTTCTCCATTCTACTTCCTTGAGCAGTTGAAGTGACAGCACAGGTAAAACTCTGCTGCCCTAGAGAGAACTGTGTGCTCTGTTCCTTTCCTGATAGGAATCTGGAAGTGTTCGCTTTCCAAGACCCTGGCAGTGACTTGAATGTTTACATTGTTAATGCTCTGAGCACAGGTAATGGCAGATTAAAACATGACCAGCATGACCAACAGAAACAAAAGGTTTATTGATAAGGATCACCTGTTCGTGACAGAAGACAAGGAGGCTGCAGGGGATGGGGTTATTGGGGCAAAGAAAAGGAAAATGGGAGTAATGCTAGCCTTAGAAAGAAAGCACTTGATGGTTAAGGAAAAAATCCCTTAGATCCTTTCTAGTCTCATTGCTCTCATAAATCAGAAATCTAATAAGATGGGTAATAAATACAGTGTTCTTACAGTTCAGAGTGTACTCTGCATTTGCATGGAAAGCAAAAGGCAGCGAGGCTGAGTTTCAGTACAATTAATCACTGGAATGAAAAAGTGTTCTGTGTGCATATACTGATAATACATTGTGCTTAAGTGCATATACTGATAATACATTGTGCTTAAGATAATACATTGTTCTTCTCCTTTTAATTGAGTATCCAGCATTCTCTTGGTTTTCTGCAAACTCAGGCTTTTTGCTCTTGTTATCCGTAAAATTGGAAGCACATTTTAAACTAAGTTTCCAGGGATAGTGTTTGCATGTATATGTACCATGGCATTTGTACCTCTGCGTATGTATAAACACAGTGAATTGTGCTCTCACTGGAGTAGTGTTGTGCTCACGTTGGGTTTATTGTTGACTTTGCCTGTAACCTGGTGGAGGGAAATTTGCTACTCAATTCATTGTGTAAAAACCTTGGCCTCTTTGATTTGAAGAGTCCTCAAGTTATTTTCAAGATTTCCTAAGCACCACTTGCCAGACAGTGCATGTGCTACTTTATATAATTTCTGCTGGTGTTAAAGCCTAAATGGCTTTTTGGACCTGTCCTGCAGTGTGGGTCAGGTTCCTGAACATCTTACTCTCTGGACCGTTGGCAGTGTCTCTGAAGTTGTAAATACAAAACTGCATTTCTTTAATGGTGTCTTATTTAGTCTTTTCAGATGCAGACTGCTTCCATTAATATTTTATAAGTAGTGTAGATCATGAATGTTCAGCATATTTTAGGCTGATGACAAGATTATCAGCCTAGTATGAAGACCTGTGGATTATAGTTTATAACAAAAATCCAAATATTTCAAAGTAAGATTTATTTTCAATTTCTGTATTCATGTTAATTTCCTCATTTTGACAATTTTATTACCATTTTGTAAGACCTTGTCCTTGTCCTTAGGGAGTGCATTCTGAAGTGTTTATGGGTAGGGCATTATGTCTGTAACTTCAGATGATCTTTACATTATACATACATATAAGTAAATAAACATAAATATGAATACAAATATATATACATATTTATATATACATATTATGTATATATATGCATATATATATATATATATATATGAAGATGGACCCACAGACACCCGTACTGAGAGAGCAAGACAATTATAAAACAGGTATGGTAAAATTTTAAAAATGGGATATCTCTGTGAAGGACATATTCGAGTTCTTTGTCCTTACAGGTTTTATATAAGACTGAAATTACTTCAAAATAATTAAAACATATGGTCACACTGATGGTGAAATATAAAGCTTTGTAATATTTTTTAAAGGACATTTTGACAATGTGTTTGGAAAGCCTTGAAATATATATTGGTTGAATTAATGACTCTAATTCTGGGAATCTAGATTAAAGAAATCACCATTGACATCTGTCATGATGTACTTGTAAGAGTGTTCACAGGGTTTTGTGTATTTCAGCAAAGGTGTATTAGAGCAAAATCTTTATGGTCTTCTAAATATACAGCATCAGAAGATTGACATCGTCAAAAATTTTTTTTCTTTTAAGATTTTTTTAAAGTTTATTTATTTTCGAGACACACAGAGACAGAGCACAAACAGGGAGGGGGGGCAGAGAGAGAGGGAGACAGAGAGTCTGAAGCAGGCTCCTGGCTGAGCTGTCAGCACAGAGCCCGACGCGGGGCTTGAACCCATGAGCTGTGAGATCATGACCTGAGCTAAAGTCGGACGCTTAACTGACTGAGCCACCCAGGTGCCCCAGAAGACTGACTTTCTAATCAGGATGTGCCTGCATATATACCATGCAGTGTTTAAAACTTATGTGGAGAAAATTTTTATTGTTTTTGAAAATATTCACAGTATTATTAACGAAAACAATCTAGTTCTGAAGCAACAGTGTTTTGTTTTGTTTTTCTCCAATTTTTCTCTATGGTAAAATACACCATAGAATTTACCATTGTAACTGCTTTTCAGTATACAATCCAGTGGTACTAAATATTTTTGTAATGTTGTACAACTATCAACCTCATCCATCTCCATAGCTCTGTTCATCTTGTAAAACTGAAACTCTGTACGCATTAAACATCAGCTTCCCCCAGCTCCTGGCAACCACCACCATTCTACTCTTTCTCTTTATGATTTTGACTCCTCTAAGTATCTCGTAGAAGTGGAATCATACACAATGTTTGTCCTTAAGTTACTGGCTTATTTCACTTGGTATAATGTCCTTACAAGTCAGCAAGTTGTAGCATATATCGGAACACAATAAGGTCGAATAATATTCCGTGTATGTAAGCATGTACCACAGTTTGCTCATCTTTTCACCTGTCAGTGGACAGTTGGGTTTGTTCCACATTTTAGCTATTGTGAATAATGCTGCCACGGACAAGGGTGTATATGATGCCTTCTTGTGAAATAGTTTGCTCATAAGCTTTTTTTTTCTATTCATTGAAATGATACTGCAAAAGCATGTGTTAAATGCTAATAGTAATTTTCCTAAGTAATGAGATGATGGCAATTTTAGTTATTTCATTAGTTGGTGCTTTTTAGTTTTTATTCATGGACTATGTAATACTTTTAAGTGAAAAAAAAATGTTACATTGGGTGAGATAGGGTCCCCAGGCAAAACATTTAGGTAGCCATACAGTTAAAAGTATAGAGTGCAGTTGGAAAACCTCTTGTTCATAGCAACCAAAGTCATAAATTGCAATAATACCCTTAAAAATTAAATAAAAGTAATCACTCTCTCAAGGGAGTATGGTCCCCATAGTAAGAACACTGCTAATTCTGTTACTACATAAGTGCACCTGGTTTTAGGTCAGTTTTCTCAAAATATGTTTCAGAGACTACTTGCATATAAATCATCTGGGATGATTGTAAAAAAATAAAATACTTGGAACAAAAATCTCTGAGGTTACAGTCAGTAAATATGCATTTGTATAAAGCTTTCCAAGTTTAAGAAATCATGCTGTAAGTAAATCTGATTTGTCAAGAGCTGGAGTTAAAACAACATGAATAATATTTAATAATTTGTTCTATAAAAGGATCACACAATAATTCTTTGAGTAGAACATACCCATTATTTTAAAATATGATGCAATTTATGGAAAATTTAGCAATGTAGTTTTGAAAGGCATCTTTGTTTGAAGTGGTGCACATCATATCTTCTGTATTTGGCAACTTTTGAGGAATCCTGTTCCTTTGTATCCATCATAAGATGACTGTGTGTTTCATGTACAAAGAATATAGACCAGTTTTTTCATCCAAATTCACGATATGGAACACTCCAGAAATCACACGAGAAAAACCTGTAAACCCATCAGCTGGATCTGAAATAAAGATGAACTACCTACTTCTATTTTGGGGGTATTGATCCATTTACATTCATTCATACTCTGTACTTCTATTCTGTGTCAAGCCTATTCCTTCCAGAGAGGAAGAAATTCATGCTCTTGAAATAAATGCCTAGGTGAACAATGATTCACAGTAGTTGAACTTATTTAATTTGGAATACATATATATATATATATATATATGTATGTATTTACTATACAATTATATATTTATATATATTAATAAATACAAATATACAAACATATTAATACAAATACAGATATATATTAATACACACATATATATTTACTATACAATATACAGTATTCTTATCAATTGGCAGATTAAAAGGATCTTTTATATCTTGTATATGGGGCTTAGCAAACGCTTTTAGGAAAGAGTTGCTTCCTAATTTTTAAGTAAAAATATTCTCCATATTATGGCTCTCTTTCTTTTTAATTTCAGATTTTGTTGATGGACCTATACACCACAAGGCCTTACTTATATCTGTAACTGTCTGTAGTTTGCTATTGGTCCTTATTATTTTATTCTGTTACTTCAGGTAAGTTTCTGACATGTGGATGTAGAATTCTGAGTTTGAAATATGATCCTCATGCGACTGTTCCACCTGTTATTTTTCGCCGTAGCTTTCTTTGACCGAATTCAATCTTAGATTTCCCTGATACTATCAGTTACTTTTGAAAATATTTGTCCTAATGAAGCTGTTAATAGATACCTTCTCATTTCTGTTTCAGACATCAAAGCCACCCAGATAAATTTCACCCTTAGGGAATTTAGGATAGTTAGGGAATTCAGGAGCTACTTGTTACTAAGGTTTGATCGTAAGTGAAGAAATGGCCATGTTGAACCTAGAATCATTCTAGTAATTCCTTATTTCCCAAGTTAACAATTTTCCCTTAATACTGAAAAATTTTAAGCCACATTTTTATTAGTGATTCAGCTAAAATAAGCTTAGTTATTAAAGTTAAGTGAGAGTTACTTTTTGTTCACTAAGAACTTATTTTCTACTTTGTGAGATATCAAGGACCTTTAAATTTTTATCATTTGCTTTTTGTAACACTCATGTATGATACTGTTCTGCAAATAGGAGTTGATTCAAGTAAATTCATTTCTAATTGGAGGCATAATTATTGACAAGATGTTTCTAAAGTTTAAATTTCTTTCATTTGTCTGTATTATTGCTTTATACATTATCTTAGATGAAGTAGTTTCTGTTATGTCTTTTGTAAACCCCAAATTTTCAGCTTTAATTAGGGAACTTAAGGGGAGAAATTTTAGGCAATGAGGATTGGAACCATAGAAAAATATTATTGAACCCCTGCTGGGAAATAGGCGGTTGAATGGAGAAGAATTATAGATGGTTGTAGGTTAGCAAAATAATTATGATTTATATTTTGGAAATCATAACTAAGGGTAATAAATAGTAAGCATGTATCTTGTATTGGTAAAGAAGTACTAGCATTTATCGTGTAAGGATAATAAATACTAAAATTTATCTTTTCTTGTGCTAAAATGAAATCTGCTGTGATGACTGTTTTGTTTGCAGTGTTTTACCCATCATTGCAATTCAGTATCTTAAATTATCTTCCTCTGTGCATCTTTAGGTATAAAAGACAAGAAACCAGGCCTCGGTACAGCATTGGGTTAGAACAGGACGAAACGTACATTCCTCCTGGAGAATCCCTGAGAGACTTAATTGAGCAGTCTCAAAGCTCAGGAAGTGGATCAGGCCTCCCTCTGCTGGTATGAGAAGAACATATCCTGAATTTAAAGGAAATGTCTTCTGAGAGGAAATGTCAATAAGTACGGGGTTTCATTTTACTGAAACAGATAGGGTAGTGGACAAAGAGAAGCTCTACGCCATCAGTTAGACATCAGATCTCAGATGAAGGGCTTTCTGATAACATTTTGACATATTGGGGGTAAGGTGATTGTTTTTCAGTGTAAGTGTATGGTTACAATCCAGACCCTTAGACATTCTGATAAGGAGCAGATTAGAAAACATTTAAGTATGGAGCCATCTTCCCTCTGCTTTCAGTAAGGATAGTGTTACTGAACTTTGGCCTGGCTTTTGAAGGCAAAAGTATTACAACGAACTGGGATCTGAGTCCTTCTCCAGGGGAAGAAGACTGCATTTCAGCTGGAGGGCTTATGTTTCAGGATGAAGTCCTGGCTTTTCCATTCATGAGAGGTATAATTTTCTGATAGTCAACATCGCCAAACTTGAAGAAAACATACAATGAATCCAAGGCATTTGTTTTAATGAGAAAACATTTGATTCCTTTATAGACCATGCAAAAAGATTGTTGGGATAGAAAATAACAATTTTATATATATATATATATATATATATATATATATATATACACACACACATATATATATATACACACAAACTCTTAAGTTTATATGTATATATATATACAAACTCTTAAGATTGATTTACCTAATCTTTATTGTCTGGTTCTGACTTTGGATATCATATTTACTTGATTGTTTTCATGACCTCTTAGTGTAGTACTAAAAGTTTTTTTTTTTAATCTCAAGTCAAGAATTATAACTTTTTTGAGATATAAAAGGTATATATACTTAATGTATAAAAGTATATATTTCATGTATACGATTTGAAGAGTTTGGGGATAAGTATACATCTGTGAAATCATAACCCTAATTTATTCCATGAGCCTATTCATCATCTCCAAAAGTTTCCTCCTGCCCTCTTGTTATTTTGTCTTGTTTATTTGTTGTTATTTTTTTAAATGTAAGAACATATAATGTAAGAACTACTCTCTTAGCAAATTAAATTTTTTTTAATGTTTATTTATTTTTGAGAAGAAAGAGTGCAAGCACAAGTAGAGGAAGAGAAGAGAGAGAGACACACACAGAATCTGAAGCAGGCTCCAGGCTCTGAGCTGTCTGCACAGAGCCCGATGCGGGGCTCGAACCCAAAAACCATGAGATCATGATCTGAGGCTAAGTCAGATGCTTAACTGACTGAGCCAGCCAGGCACCCTCTTAGCAAATTTTTAAGAATACAATACACTACTGTTAATTGTAGGCATTGTGCTGTGCAACAGATCTCCAGGGCTTACTTATTTTGCATAACTGAAACACTTTTCTCTTTGATTAATATGTCCTCTGCAGGTAATAGACCAGACAGAAGATAACTTGTGAGGTAGTCATTATGACCAAACTGATACTACTTAGGATGTAAATATTTTTTTTACTGTAGAGGTTTTTATTATCAAATTTACTGTTTTTTTAATTGTTAGAATTTAATATGTAGCAGATATGGTTCTTATATTTTAAAATCTGTATAATTTTTTTTTTTAACATTTATTTATTTTTGAGACAGAGAGAGACAGAGCATGAACGGGGGAGGGGCAGAGAGAGAGGGAGACACAGAATCGGAAACAGGCTCCAGGCTCCGAGCCATCAGCCCAGAGCCCGACGCGGGGCTCGAACCCGCCGACCGCGAGATCGTGACCTGGCTGAAGTCGGACGCTTAACCGACTGCGCCACCCAGGCGCCCCTAAAATCTGTATAATTTTTTAAAAGAAAAGTATAAATACGAAAATCCCCTTCAGTATTAATGAATCAGATGTTTATGCTCTTGGAACTGAAACCTATTTGTTTTCCAGTGTTTTCCTCCTTAGAAGTTACAATAAATCTCAAAACTAAAGTACACTTTAAATTTCTGAATATAATTTAGTGACACTTTTTATCTTTGAGATAAGTTCCTATTCTTTCAAGCATTGCCAATTCCATTAGTACATTCATTAAATTACGAGAAGCTATATTATCGTTAGAAAAGAAGTGCATGCAAAACTGTTTATGTCAGAAAATGTTCTGTAGATTTCCATACACAGTGCTCTGTAACATCTGTAAATTAAATACAAAATTTCTGTAATAAATGTGGGAAGTGTCCTCCCTAGTCAGTAATTTAACTATTTGCGGATTTGTCTCTCAGCTGCTTGGTGCTCTTGGTGCCGCTGTTCCCCCATTTAGAAGTGGAAATACATTGAGCATTTCCTTGAATAGCATGTTTGAACTCTTCTGGAGAGTTCCTTATTTACTTCAGGCTGAGTGGCTTAATTGCATGTCAGCAATGCTTTAATTTTTCAATCCTTCTTTTAGAAAACAGCATTAAAAAACAGATTTTGTCTTTTTTCCTAAAAGCTTCTAGTCTGATACGGGTGCTGTTAATGCCTCTGGCAATGGTTAGCATGACCTCTTGAATTAATAAAATCATCCATGTTGCAAAAACAGAATGACCCTAGTTGGTAGACATCTCTGGTAGGCATAATGCCCCCCAAAATGTCCTAATCCCTGGGATCTGTTATTTTACCCGGGAAAAGGGACTTAAGGTTGCTAATCAGCTCACCTTGAGATGAGATTATTCTGGATTATCTGGGTGGACTCAGTTGTATTGGTCCTTAAAAGTGTAAACGTAAAAAGAAACATTTCAACTTTACTTGATTCAAAGCACATTTCTGCTAAGAATTCATTCCAGTTTTCTGGTCAGATCTTGTGAGAGTTTTGTGTTAGGTTCTTTATATACGCCTCCCAAATTATGTAAATTATCATCAATACTTAGCCATTTCAGTCATGGAGTTCTTACAATATTTTCATGTCAGTACAGATGGGCCGCAGATCATATGTAAAGAGACATTTAACCCTTAGACCACTTTCCTCTCATATTTTCTTTCTCTTTGTTTCTACTGCTCTCTCTAGTTCTTTAGAGCTCTCTTCAAGCTTAACTTCCTCTCCAGATCTAACCTGCTCTTTTTCTTCTACCTGTCCATGTTACATTTTCGACTGTGACAATTAACGGTTCCACTTCAGAGTATAATTTTCAACAATTATTTGCTGCTTCCTTCTTTTTCATTTGTCTTCTGTTTCTTTACATATTTCATACAGTGTTCCGTGGCATTGTACGTCTGAAAATTCCTGTGTCTGAAATCTGAAGGGGTTCAATCTACTTGGGTTGTTTTTCTTGACTCTTATTTATAGTGGCTGTTTCTTTTGGTTTTAAGGAATTTATTCTGTGGGATCTTCTTTTCCTGTCTCCCTTCCTTCTCCCCCTTCATTTTCTTTCTTCCCTACCTGCCTCGCCTTGGGAATTTCCTGTATTTCTTTGCGAGGCCAATAATTCATTACAGTTTTTTATTTCTTACATCTTACCACGATCAAGTTGTATGGTGGCAAGTGTTCCTTCAAGGTATCTAATAGCTGGCTGTAGTGGTGGGATGAAAAATATTCTGCAAGTGATTTTCTCTGGAGAGGATTTCTGTTTGTTCTTGTTGGGAGCCATGGGGTGCTACCAACCTCAGGCAAATTTAGTGTCACTCAGTGGTCCCAGCTTAATGCCAAAGCCCTAGGTTCAGTTTCTCTACTTTTAAAGGGGTCTGAGTTTAGATTCCAGATCGCAGTGCTCATGTTATTCTTCACCCAGACAGCAGCTTGGCTTTTGTATGTGCTAATGGTTACTGTTCCCTGCTCTGGTCTCAGCTCTTCCCTCCCTCCCCCTCCCCACCCTCCTCCCTCTACCCTGATCTTCTTACTTGGAGATTTCCTTTATTTCTTTGTGTCCAGCAATGCATTGCAATTGTGTTTCATTGTAATTTATCCAAGATCAAGTGTGTGGTGGGTGAGTCCTTTCAGAGTGTCCAGTATCCCGCTACAGTAGTGGGAGTGAAAAGTGTTTTTATTCTGCCAGTGACGGTGAACCATTCAGGTATTTTTCCTCTATGAGAATGATAATAGGTAGAATTAAATATTTAATAATGTAGAAGCAATAATTCAAAAATTCAGAATCCATAATCAATCTCAAATACATTTAAAAGGGGACAGTATAAAATAATAAATAAATATAATGTGTCTATGTAAAGAAAAACTACTGGCTAAATATATTTTGCATGCAGTAATTGCTTCTTCTCTGGAGGAGGAAAAAAAAAAAGATTAAACAAATCTGTAGTGCTGCGAATACACTAACAGTGTGTTTTGGGATTTAACAGGTCCAAAGGACTATAGCTAAGCAGATTCAGATGGTGAAACAGATTGGAAAAGGTCGCTATGGGGAAGTTTGGATGGGAAAGTGGCGTGGCGAAAAGGTAGCTGTGAAAGTGTTCTTCACCACGGAGGAGGCCAGCTGGTTCCGAGAGACAGAAATATATCAGACAGTGTTGATGAGGCATGAAAACATTTTGGGTGAGTCGGTACAGCGGTATTCAGGGTTTCCTAGATTTCCTCTATTTTCTGTTAACATCTGCCTATTAACTCATCTGTCTAGACCTGTGATGAAATATATAGACATTTTCTTCTTGGCCTGAGCCCAAGAACGTCATAAGTTTCTACTGAGAGACCTCACAGGAGGAATGACTAAGCCACTTCTGTGAATGAATAGTGGGCTGGAAATGGAATACTCTCCAATAATTTTTTCTTCAGGGACAGGAAATGCAAATGTAATACCAGAATTTCTTAGGGTTTCTTAGGGATTTGAAGGAGCACATGTTTAAATGTTGTGAAAAGTTAGAGAAGTTTTATCTGCAGGGTGTGTGTGTATGTGTGTGTGTGTGTGTATGTGTGTGTGTGTGCGCGCGCGCGTATCCAGAGTTTATATTGAGAATTGATTTTTAAAACATTTTCTCAAGTTAGAAATAATGTACCTGCATCATCCAAGTTGGAAAGAGTATAAGCTAATATGGAGTGTAAGCCCTGACTCCAGACCTGTTTTGTAAACCGTGGCTTATGTATACTATTTACTGTAATATAATAACGTAAATATCAATGACTGACTAGAAAGGGCTCATGTTTTCAGGTACAAACGCTTAATGTTCCTCTACCTCTACTGTTTTGATGGCCTCTGGTTGGTATTCATAATTTAATACTGTCATAGGCATAACCATAAAGCTGAACGAAATACTAAACAAAGACACCTCTGTGACAAGGAATGATATTTGGGAATATGAATTATTCTTGATACTATTCAGAAAACACTTGGCTTCAAACCTTTTTGTCTTTCTTCCTTTTAGGGTTCATTGCTGCAGATATCAAAGGGACAGGGTCTTGGACCCAGTTGTACCTAATTACAGACTATCATGAAAACGGTTCCCTCTATGACTATCTGAAGTCCACCACTCTAGATACAAAATCAATGCTGAAGTTAGCCTATTCTGCTGTCAGTGGCTTATGTCATTTACATACTGAAATCTTTAGTACACAAGGCAAACCGGCAATCGCCCACCGAGATCTGAAAAGTAAGAACATCCTGGTGAAGAAAAACGGAACATGCTGTATAGCTGACCTGGGCCTGGCCGTCAAATTTATTAGGTTAGTATTAAAGTGAACGAATACACTTTTTATGATTTTCTTCTATCCCTTTTTTATAGATTGTACATTCTGGCATTTGGTGCTGCTAGGAAATTTAGAGGATGAACCTTCTTAATTTTGATGTTTCTTTGGAGGGAAAAAGTAGAAACATTAATTTGAAGAAACACGTATTTGTGTCCTGTTGTTTCTGTGCTCCTCGGTGACCTGGCTTCTAGACAGTGTTTACATTAGGTTTGTAGCTGTCATGAAGCTCTTTAGAAAAGAGTACGTAATGTCTGGGATGATTTGGTGAGCATTCTGCATACGTTTGTACGTAGGAAAAGGTTTTAGTAAAGATCTACATGTTATGTGGTGATAAAGGCTGTGTTTTTTTATCTTATGAAAGAAAGATCGTTTGCATAGCTATTCCATGAGAAATGTTAGAAACTAACAAAGCACGGTCAGCGTTCAGCACTACTGTACCATGACTTAAAGTGAATAACATATAAACCAACATGTGTCATAACACAGTGGTTTCAGACCGCTGGGGCTCCTTGGAGTGACAGCAGCAGCTTGTACAGAGTGGGGAGGAAGAGTACCCAGTAAGTGGGGCTCTATTTTGCCCCTAATCAGTGCAGCCCCTTTTATCTTGCATATGATTTAGTTAGAAGAAATGATTCCTTTGCTTTGAATACAAAACAGAATGAGTTTGCAAACTGCTGGCGTAGAGGGGTCATCATAGAACTAACTACCCTTTTAAAAACTCAATCTAGGTTTAGCCTTTATTAATTCGTTGGATCCTCTCATGGATTTTTTTCCCCCAAAGAAGACTTGATAGAATATGGAGAAGGGCACAGTGGAAAAGCCATGGAGATGATGAACTGTTTGGACAATAAAACTCATGAGAAAAGACTAATGGATTGGTATTTTTGTAAAGACTGAGGTGTGACTTAATAATAGGCCCCCAATACAGGAAGGTCTCCACCATTTAGAAGATGGTATTGAAGTTCTCACCTTTAAAATCAAAGCAGGAGGAAATTAAGAACCTCCTGACAACATGAAAAAAATCCCTTCTCTCTTCTGAATTCTTTTTTCTAATCTACAGCCTTTTTTAAGTCTCCTCTACCAAATCAATCAATCAATCAATCAATCCTATGATGCTTCTCAAATTACCGGCCTCTCTTCGGTCCTCCCCTGTTAAATTTCTTGAGTGCCATAGAGTAATCTGCTTGCAGAATCCAGTAATTCACAATGTCTTGTGTGATTTTGTGTCTTCTCCCTTCTCTCCTGAGCTCCTGTTTTAAGGGGTACCATTGATCTTTGTCACCAGAAGCCTTTATTGTCATTCCACTGTCCACAGTGTGCAAACCTTTCTTCCTGCTATTTTCTTGATGTGCCTTTATTCCACGTTCATTTTCTTTGTCTGTGGGTTCTGTTCGTGGTCTGTCTCTTACGTATTTCCCCACTGCTAGATTTCCTGCTGATACCTGCTTTCCTTTCTAGTTCTCAGTTGTGGTTGATCCATTCTAAAATGTGTGGTGCCTGACATTTCCTTTGTTCCTTCAGTTTTTGGTTTGCTCAGTTGAATGGATTCTCTCTCCATGATATTCCCACTAGGACTGAATCCCGTTTGGGTCCTCTACCATTTTTCTAGATTCTGGAGTGAAGCACTTTGTAGTTTTTGTAGTCTTTGTCTTTCCTCTTTTCCATTTTTTTTCCCTACATGCTGCTGCCAGATTTATTTTCTTGAAACATAATTTTGGACAGCACAATAATTTCATGGTTTCCTATAGCTTTGGGTTCAACTGTAGTATATATTCTGAATGCTTCATTCTTTCTCACACCTTCAGGTGTTTTAACATGTTTTTATCTTTACCTGAGTGCCCAGCATCTCCTCTTCTGTTTGCATAACTACTACTTATCTTTGCAGTTCATTTCTTTGGGACACCTCTTATTATTCCCTTTTAAGTCTGACTTTTAGTTAGTCTTCTGCCCTCCTGTGTGACCCTGTGCACGCTGTCATGACATTTCTCATAGTCTTGTGCAATACTCATGGACTACTTGTCTGTTATTCCCAATGAAGACTAAGCTCCATGAAGGTAGATACCATGTTTTTTTTTCTCAAATTTACATCCCTACTGCCTTTCCTTGGTGCCCATTACAGAGGTGTTGCTCCCAAATTTTGTATTAGTGGACAGATACACAATCCCTCGTGAACTACAGGTTGAAGAAAAAAAGCATCTGTTCTTAGCTCCAGAGGTCCTACACACTCTGGATTAAATCTACTTTCCTGGTTGTTTTTTTTTTTTTAAATGTTTATTTATTTTTGAGAGAGAGAGAGAGAGAGAGAGAGAATGGGGGAGGGGCAGAGGGAGAGGGGGGTAGAGGATCTGAAATGGGCTCTGTGCTATCAATATGGAGCCTGATGTGGGTCTTGAACTCATGAACCATGAGATCATAACCTGAGCCAAAGTCGGATGCTCAACCCAATGAGCCACCCAGGTGCCCCTACCTTCCTTGTTTTACGTCCAACAAACCCTCCAGTTTGTATGTGTGCTTTTGCAAAACTGATGTATTTGTTTTCTCCATATGTACTGCATGTTTATTGTGCCTTGCATAGTTTCCAGTCTGAAATGCCCCTGCTTCTTCGTGAACCTTAATCCGGTCTCAGAGCTGCCTTTAAGTCACTTTACCCATCCTCTAGCTAGGAATAATGACATCATCTTCTCTACTCCCTGATAATTTCCCAGCCCTTGTCTGCCTGATAGTATAAGTATATTAGTACCTGCCTCATCTTGCCTACTTGTCACTGGGCATCTTGAGAGCAGGATCCGTGCCAGATTAATTAATGTATTTCCCATTTGACATGACATAGTGAATTATTCGTTGTAGGTATTCCAACATTGTTTTGAAGCAATGCATCTTGGCAGTATCAGAGTAATTGAGGGCTTTTCTTCTCTGCAGATCTTAAAATAGGGAAGAAAAGCGAGTGTTATATTTCTGAAACTCAGCTCTGCTAATATAAGGAGAATGAACTAAATGATCTTTCAAGTTTCATGTGAACCCTGATTCCAGGAAGCAGAGGGGAGTGCTTTAAGGGATAATTCAGAGCTCTGTTTGGCATGTATTGACTTGTTCATCAAGAGAGGAAGGCTTGAGGACACTGGCTCAGCTGTGAAATCGTGGCTGTTGGAGGCACAAATCTCATGGCTAGAGCAGTTGTGGGACCATTTACTTTTCTGGACCTCAGTTTCCTTCCATTAAATGGAGGCTGAATTTGATAATTTCAGAGGTCCTTTTCACATTTTATTTTCTGTGTTTCAAAGGAACTTTGCTCTTCTCAATTTTTGAGCTTTACTTTTAAACCTTGCTTTATATATTTCTTTGGTTTCTGCTCTTTTCCTGATTTTCCTATTTTGGGGGCACGTGCACACACAGAGATCGTTAGAGATCTTATTACAAGTGGGGTTAAAGGTAACCCAGTGTGGAGTTCTCAGACTTCATAAGTGAACTTCCTGTGAGAATTTAATCTTTACCGTGGTCTCTACATGGTAAGTGTTCTCTCAGGCTTTTAAGTAATTTCTGGGAGGTTCCCAGGGAAGTTGAGAGCCACAGAGAGAGTGAGTATGCTTCAGAGATTTCCTGCTCGTATAATTTTTTTTTAGGCTGTCTTCATTTTTTTTTCATGCACTCTCTTGAAAATGACATAAGTGCTGATGTATTTCTTGCCCAACAGAGACTTAATCCAGGTGATGCTGAAGCAGACATCATCGTAACCCCAAATCTCTCTTGGGAGGACAAAACAATGACATGTGAAATCCCTTAAAGGAACTTACCAATCTTTTCACTTTTTACTTTGGAAGATCAAGCAACCCCACCGGTCCTTCAGTGTCAGAATAATATATTTTCTTAGGGGGGAAAAATCCTGGTTTAGAACTTCTCTGCTATTAAATTTTAAATAGAAAAACTACAATGGAGATTGGTCTGTAACGCGGATCTCCCAACTGATAATTGTCAACTTGTCCAAATGCAAAGGAGGTGGAGTGACCCAGCCCAGGAGGCACTGCATTTCCTCTGCGTCCTTCTGATGCCATTAGCACTAACCCTGCCTCTGGTTCGTGTACTTAGTGGTATATTTAAAAAGTGTCATGCCTAAATGACTCGCCGGAGTCCAAGAACTCCGCTGATTAGTGGCAGAATCCCCGCTCTCTGTCAGGGTTTTGCAGCCATGTCCACCCTCTTTTTGAAGGGTTTTTAGCTTGAAAGTTCTGTTGCTCAGAAATCCTGAGATGTCTCAGGATTTAATTGTAGAAGCATTGAGTCTTTTTGAAAGTGCAGCAGAAAACTCTCCTCATTGGTTAGCATCTGACTGGGCAGAGTTCAGCGTGGCCAGCCAGCACCACTGTTACCTACCAGATGCTGTAGGAAACACCCAGGGATGTGCACAGCCCCTTCCTCTGAAGGCTCAGGAGGGTGTTTCATGCATTGGGAGGCTGCTTCTGTCTTCCTACCAGGAGGTTCTGGAGGCTCTACTATGTTTCCCGTGTGGTTAATTTCAGATGTCATTTGCAAGCCTCAAGCAAACCATTGGCTTCCCTTATATGTCTTATGCCTCCTGCCCTTCTTTCATTGTTCTTGGAAGTTCAGTTCTTCTTGTTTATTTATTGTTTTGGAGTAGTTTCTTTTTCTTTTTTCTTTTGAAATCAGATCCAAGTTAGTTAACATATAGTACAATAATGGTTTCAGGAGTAGCCTTAGGGATTCATCACTTACATGCAACACGCAGTGCTCATCCCCACAAGTGCCCTCCTTCATGCCCATCACCCATCTAGCCCATCTTCCCCCACCGCCCCCCAGCAACCCTCAGTTTGTTCTCTGTATTTAAGAGTATCTTATGGTTTGCCTCCCTCTCTGTTTTTATTTTATTTTTGCTTCCCTTCCCTTTTGTTCATCTGTTTTGTTTCCTGAATTCCACATATGAGTGAAGTCCTACGGTACTTATCTTCCTCTGGCTGACTTATTTCACTTAGCATAATACACTCTAGTTCCATCCATGTTTTGCAAATGGCAAGATTTCATTCTTTTTTGGTCACTGAATTCTTATTTTTTAAACCCCTTTTTAGATTATTAAAGGTATGCGATGTTTGCTTCTCTTCCTTCTCTATTACCTTTTTATCTCCCTCCTCCCTCTCTCCTTCTTTCATCTCTCTGTTTTAGACACCAGCAACACCCAGCAGAAGACCGCCTGCGTGTGACCAAAGGCTTCATGAGCCACAGCCACCTGATTGGAGCTAACATCTTGATTCCCCAAGCTGGTTTCTCATGGCCACAGTGGGATCTTCATGTCTTTCGTGCACCTCTCCCGTCAGCCGATGGTACAGGGGGAATGTGCACTGTGCCGAACCTGTGGCTTTTTCCTTTACCCAACACTTCTTGCAAGAATTCCTGCTATGTGTTTATAATTGGGAGGTTTAATGAACCTGAAAAATAGTTAACCCAAAACAAGGTTAAGGCGAAGACTGTGTTTTTAAAAATCTGCTTTATTATACTCTGCCACCAAAATAAAAATCTTTTGCCTGCCCCTCCTCTGGTGCATCATGGCTGACAGTGTAAGTCGTGCCCTATTCCCCAGTCCCATGCTTTGCCCAGGCTCATCCTCCAGCTCTCTCTGGCTCCTTGCTGGAGGCTCCACTTTGAGCCTCTCTGCATTCACAGGAACTCCACGGTTCCCTCTGCTGGTTACTTTAAGAACTGCAGTGCGCACGTGCCACTCTGGGTACCAGGGCCAGACCCAGAGGGCCACATACGCAGTAGGGAGCGGCACTGTCCATAGACAATAAAACCAATTAAAATCGTCACCGTGCACCCAAGGTTCTAAACCATGTCAGTAATGAAATCTGTCTCCCAGCAGGTCCTATTGCTTCTGCCATGTGCCTACTTCATCAGCCCTCCTTGTCACCTTCAGAAGAGGAAAATCTTAGTATTGTATCCTTTCATTGCCTTCTCTTCCCTTCTCTGGCTGCCATTGTCTCACACTGTCAGTGTGCCTTGCTGCCCTCTCCCTGCCTAAAGCAGTTGCCTTGAGGACTCTCAATCACTTTGTATCCCCGTTGGATGAGAAGGAGCCACCGAGAGTGTACGAATGCTGGAAGGTTTGGTCTCCTCTGTAGACCTCTTACACCACCATGCTGCCACTTTCTTTATCCTACCACTGTCATCCAAATGATTTTGGTCAGAAATAGGAAGTTTGTTTTCATGCCTCTTTATGTAGTCCTAGCTGAGGGCATCCTACATTTTGAGAATCAAATAAAATTACACTTCATCAGCCCTAATCCTACTTAATACAGTAGGGAACTCGGTTTCATTCACAGCGCATCTGGGGACCCTAAGGAACTGTTTTCCTCTCTGTCCTATCAGCCTTATATCTTTGATATATGTTCTATATATATGTTTGCTATACCTCCACATAGTATAGTAGCTGATTCTTTTCTTTGCCAAACACCATCAACTCAAGGTTGAAGAGAGCTTTGCTGAGATACGTTGTAGGGCACTGTGTAAAATTTAGTCATGAAATTCATGCCACCAGAACATTTTCCTGATCTTTGTTTCCTACAGAAGCTTAACATCTTGTCACGACTCTATGTCAGAGGAGAGAACCCTTTTTCTTCCTAATTGACTTGCCTCTTTACCCCCAACCTCCCAAATTACTGTTTATTTTTTATTCAGAAAATTTTAGGTGTTTTTATTTAATCCTGTCCCAGCCCACTGTCCCTAAAGTTCATAAAGAAAAATACCCAGTAAACGTAAGATGCTAAAACAATTTTCTTTTCCTGGAGAGGAAGTTGCCTGACAACCCTTAATTTATTTTGTTCAAAAAAGATATATATATATATATATATATATATATATATATATATATATATTTTTTAAAGTTTATTTATTTTGAGAGAGAGAGAAGGAGAGAGACAGCGTGTGCACACATAAGTGGGGGAGGGGCTGAACGAGAGGGAGAGAAAGAAAGAATCCCAGACAGGCTCTGAGCTGTCAGTGCAGAGCCTGATGTGGGGCTCGATCCCATGAACTGTAAGATCATGACCTGAGCCAAAATCAAGAATAGGATGCTTAACCCACTGAGCCACCCAGGTGCCTCATTCAAATTATATTTTTATGTTTTTTCACATTCTACTTAAGCCTGTATCACACTGGTACATTAACAGGGATGAAAGCCAATGTTGGATCTAGTAGAAGGATTAATTATTAAAGTGTAAGTAAAAATATCTACCCCTGTAGTTCTCTAAACCCAATTTTTCAGTTATGAGCCCTTTGTGCAAATATTTCTAACTCTTCTCCATTGGAAGGCAGGAGAGACCATGTTTTGCTCTACAGTGAACGTGGCACCCATGTTTTTGATGGAATGTTTTTGGTTTTTCCTGGTAGAAACTCATCTTCTCTACTTGGGTCCACTTTTGCTCTTCAGAGCCTTATGTTTCCAACCTATCCCTTAATCCTTGAAAGGTACGTTTTTCTTGTTCCTTACCCTGCTGAATTCTTTTCCTTTATAATTAATTAAAATATATTTATATATACAGAAAAGTATAAAAAATAATAAGGCACTCATGTAACAATTGTTATAATGTTAACAAAGTTAACAAGTTGCCTTATTTTTATCTGGTCTTTTTTTTTTTTTTTTTTTTAATGCAGTGTTGAAGATAGCCCTTTGCATTCTGCTCCCTATTTGATTCCCCTTTACCCGACCCGGAAGTAGCTAGTATCCTGAAGTTGGTATTTATCTTTGCTCTGAGTGATTTTATGATTTGACCACATGTATGTGTGGCCGCTGCAGCACAGAGGATTCTTTTGTGCATTTAGAGTTCGTTTCTCCGACTCTGCCCTCCTTGTACAGTATCTGTCTTTTCTCATGAACTGCCCCTTCATGGAAAAGGAAGCCAGGGAAAGCTGAAGGCGCCCTGACCTTTCCTGTTTCCTTCTTCCTCCTTGACCCCTTCCTTCAATTACTTTATCCCCTATTCTTACATGCTCTGCACCATTGATCTCTACTTACGGCCTCTTTTTCTTCCTTTATTCTCGGTCCCCCAGTGTCAATATCCCTGGCTTCTATTTTTGGTCTTGAAGATGAACAAACTTACTTTTTCTCTTCCCTAATTTGGGAGCAGCTAAGATAATGTTACTGAAAACCTGAGAGAGAGAGCTGCAGTTTAATTACTTTCCAATATAGAAACACTCCTGAGCAAAGAGGGGCTGGAGCTATATATGTCTTGGAGGGTCTGCCCCTTTATGATGTTTGATATGAAGTACTTATAATTGGCGTGTTTGTCATTTAAGTGTAGTGCTGAAGGCATTTGCCATTAGGTTAACAGTAATCTTTTACAACGTTACTTTGCTTAACAAAATTTTATTTAACCTCTTAGATATTGGTAATGTCTCATTTTATGGTCTATATACAACAGAGATTTTTTTTTTAATATTTTTAATGTTTATTTATTTTTGAGAGAAAGAGAGAGAGAGAGCATGAGCAGGGAAGGGCAGAGAGAGAGAGAGAGGAAGACCCAGAATGTGAAGCAGGCTGCAGGCTCCGAGCTGTCAGAACAGAGCTCAATGCGGGCTTGAACTCACGGTCCTTGAGATCATGACCTGAGCTGAAGTCGGACGCTCAACCGACTGAGCCACCCAGGTGCCCCAGAGATTTTTTATATTTCTCTTTAAAGTATCTATAGCAAAGTTTACTGTAGACTGGCCTTTTCTTTCAGTTAAAGTATATTATTTACCAACCATGTGCACAGCCCATTGTGAATGAAGAGGGATCAGGACAATTCTCTTTAGGGCTGTGAAATGATTATAGTAGATATTTAGGGCTCAAGGAGTTTACACTTTTAGGTTGGAAAACAGATACTTATTCAGATATTCTGAGGGAGGGTATCTATTCACAAACCACCAAGGAAACACGAAGGGTGGGGAAAGGAAAGAAGAGAGGGGACAGTTGTGCCAAGCCTGCACATTTTTTGGGAATCTGACGGACCAACCAAATCCTTGATTGTATGTTTGTTCAGTGTTTGAGGGAATGAGAGTGTAGAGATGAACTCTGTGTAGTCTACCTATCAGAAATCTTAATTCTGTCATCAAGTGACTATTACCTTTCAGTTTACAATAGATTGTCTCCATGTCAGATATTCTGTTAGCCCTTCCTGACCTAGCAAATCCAAATAAAGCACAAGAAGCTAAGAGTAAGAATGGGAAGGAGTTGCCTAAAATCTTTATCAAGTGTGGTCACAGTATATCTTTGGCCCAGATACACTCTTGTGGGGCCCATGATAAGACTGGTCTTGATTTCGTCTCCCAGTCCATGTTCTGGAATATAATTTAGGCCCTTTACCAGTTTCTTTCCATCTGCCAGCCCCCATGTTTGTTTCTTTGTATAGAAACCAGAATTCTCTACCCAGGCCCACCACTGTCTTCCTCTAATGATTCAAAATCATAAATTAGAACACATTAATGAAGTACCTACTACGTGCTCACACAGAAGAGATGTCAGTATAATTAAAAGTGGAATTTTTGTGGCATCTTTGAAATCTGATATTTTTCATTTTATCATTAAGCTGCTTCTTGGCTCACTTTCTTCCAAGTCTATATTACAGACTAATATATATTATATAACATATATATATATGTAAATTTATTTATTTTCATTTTTAAAAATTTACACTTTAACTTTTATTTTAAAAACAAACAGGCTTTCTCAGAGCAGTAGCTCCTAGAAGTTCCTGAGGGGCCTAATGAGAATACTGGTGGCCCATCTGTTGCAATAGCTTTATATTAAGGCTTTTAGCTGGAAATGAATTTAAAATGGTTCTAAGGATGAAGCATTATGCGTTTTAGTAAATGTTAACAGTTTGGAGATCTGCAGAGAGACATCTGCCACCCTTTAAATTTTCCCAAGTGACACTGCATAGTTTCTGTTGTAGACAATAAAGATGGAGGCAGGGAGATCAAAGCCACAGGTTCTTCCTGAAAGCCAGTAGTGTTTGGGCAAGTTTGGCGTTATTGCCTGTGACCCAGCCTGATAAATGTGATATTTGCTCTGTGTAACTTCCTCGTGGAGGAGAAATAACACGTAGCTGCTAGAGAGTCAGTGGAGTGTGGTGAAAAGGAAAACACGTTCCCTAGGAATTAGGAGATAGCCGGGTTTAGCCACGATCCCCCGCAAACGGCAGTTTTAACAATGACTTTTTGTGTCTTTTCTGTTTAATAGTCTCTTCACCAAAACTGGGGTTTATTGCTCTTCCTAGCTCCACTAGTGTCTGCTGAGAGAATACTAGTTAACCTCTGATACATGCTTCGGGCTGTGCTGGTCGCGATTTTACACACCTCGTCTTGGTTAGTTGTCAGCCTATCGAGCAATGGTAGTTTGACTTTACACATCTCCATTCAGAACTCCGGCTGCAGCTCGCAGCACTGAGGCAGTGGTTCCCAAGTGCCATTCTACAGATTGGTGTCCACCCATCGTGAATTTTCTCCCAATCTATGGGAAATCAGGATGAATGGATCGCGTCCTGAAATTTTCATTCACCTACTGATACTATGTTCAGTTATTCCTTTCCTCCTTTTATTAAGAAGCACATGTTGTAGATCCTGCTTATCAGAGTAAAACATGTTCAGGTCTTTGTTGGTTCTCTTCCTCCCTCATTTTTTAACTTGTTTGCACCTCTAAAAACCTCGCAACACTTGGTTTTAAAAATACTGTCTCAAACGAGTGTTTGAACCACCTTGGCATGTGCTCATGCCAATTTTCAGAGCAAAGCTATTAAAATATGAAGGGGAAGAAGATATTTTTAGGCATTTTTAATAGATATATAGCAGTTATTCCGAGTGTATATTTGATCCAGTGGCAATGCAACCTTGTATGTCGTAGCTTCACTCTGCCATCTTCGTTGGGTCTTTACGTGTGAATATATAATACAACTCCTGGCAAAACATATGTTTCAGGGAAACGTTATTCTGTGAAAGGCTATCCCTTCCCACCTTTCGCTAAAACCCTGTTCAGGAATCCCTTCAACTTGTCATTTGTTGGTCCTGCTCAGTGCTGATAGGGCTTTGCTTTCCTTTTTCCTCAGTGATACCAATGAAGTTGACATACCACCCAACACCCGAGTTGGCACCAAACGCTATATGCCCCCAGAAGTGTTGGACGAGAGCTTAAATAGAAATCACTTTCAGTCTTACATTATGGCCGACATGTACAGTTTTGGACTCATCCTCTGGGAGGTTGCTAGGAGATGTGTATCAGGAGGTAAGTAACAGTGATGCTGTTGGATCTACTACAAATCCTTTCTGATCAGAGATCGGAGTTAGCATATTGTCCACAATTGCCTTTTATTTTCCACCTTGTTTCGGTTGATACAGTCACAGTCCCCCCAGGAAGTGATATCTGACGTCTTAGAATCATCTTGGACTGCCTCCTTCCAGCTTCTTGTCACCAACCTGCTGGGCCCCATCCCCAACTCCAATACCCCATTCCTTGTGGCTTCCTCTACGCAGATTAAGTAAGGTACAGACAGAAATGTGGGGTGGGACACCCATTCTTAACCTCCCCCCCACACTTGACTTTCTATAGTTCTTCTTCATAAAGCAGTTTGAAAACATCAGTTTTTATCAAAAGGAAATGAAAGCATAAGAGTATTACTACTGGTCATGATAAGTTTCCTACAAACAAGGATTCCCTAGTAAGACAACGCAAGACATTACTAAATATTCAGAGGCATTATTATTGTGTGTAGTATCTCGCTTACTGCTGCATCATCTGTCTTTAAATAGATTCCAACACTTTTTAGGTGAGAAGCTGAATCATAGGCTCTTCATTATCAAGTACCCTGTTTATGGTTACTCTCATGGCTGTGCTTGGTAAGAGACCGTGCTGCTGCTCATCAAGGCCAATTTAAACTCACTTTTGTGAAACCCTGAGTTTGCCCATGCTTCTGAAAGTGTGGAGAACACTTCACTGGGGCTGGGGTTCATTCTCAAACCTGCTGTTTACTATCTGTGAACCTTTGACAAGTTACTCAGCTTGATTCCAGTTCTCTCTTCTTAAGAAGGAGGTGAATTAAAGAGAATTAAAACTTCCTGGTACATCAATAGCTTTCAATACATGTTAGCTCTTATTTAAAATTTTCATTTTGGTTGGTAAGGGCTTAACTTATATTTGGATTCATATTTAAATATAGAGGAGAAACAGTTAATCAACAGGCATTTAGACTTTGGTAGAAAGATCACGATGCAATGCCTTCTCATCACTCTGGGAATTCCGAGCCTATTAGAAGCTTAATTTAAAATAGAACACGTTCCCTCTAAAGTGAGAGAACTGCAAAAAGGAAAGTTGACATAGGAAATGTTTCCTAACCAGATAGTGAATAAATCTCCCATTATATACGAAGAAGAAAAGAGCAAACCGAAATAGAAGTTAACTAACTGTGCCTTGGTTCATGATGTATAAAGAGTCGATGAGCCTATTTTTGAATACTATGCTTACGCTTACGATAGGTTTGTAGAAGTTGAAGGAGTAGTAAGTAGACTACAAGACTACTTCTCTAATTACGTTTTCCTGAACATCTAAAGCAAACAAGGCCACAGGAAACCTGTATTTGGAAGCCTGTGAGCTGAACACAGGAGAAATGATTCTCAGCTTAAAAACAAGTTAGCCTTATAAAAGCAGCACGGTATTAATTGCTTTACTAGGTCTGTCTTTGCCTATGGAGATTTGAGAGGTACTAAAATGTTGCCTTTTCTCTTTATGAGATTGGCATATGTTTGTCAGAGACATTCCAGTCCCAGCTCTGCCCCATGCCAACTGTATGGCCTTGGGCAAGGTACTGAATCCCTCAAAACCAACTTTTCTCATCGGGATAATGTGGGTAATAATGCTACCTCACAAACATGTTTATAAAAATTTAATAAGTTATACAGCATACTTAGCTACATGCCTGGTATCTAGTGGGTTCCTAATAAGTGAGTTTGTTTTCTCTTTCCAGAAAGGCAAACACACACAAAACTCTGTTCTCCAACACTTTCCTTTATGAAGATGGTGGAAGTTTTGGTCTTGTCTTTCTAGTCTAGGGACTATTGGGTGACCTAGATACATCTGGATGTAGGTCTACTAAACCTGGGAAGAAAAAGAATTTTTGAGGTTTCAGACACCATTAAATGGCAGCTAATATGGAAGTTTTGATAACTTAATTGCATATAAGGAGAAAGAAGGAAGGCCTATAGTTCAAAGATAGACTTTGACTAATTCATAATTTTATGTGGTTGGCTCTGAGTTTGTTGTGGTACATATACTTGCTTACCACCATGTTGATAACGACACCAACATTAGGCATTGAGGAAGATATGAGATGAATAAGACAGACGTGGCCCTTGCCCTCAAGGTGTTGCCAGAGCCATTGTCTTAAGAATTAGAAAAAGAGGAAGAACTCAGATGAAGTGTGAGCATCCCCTATGCTTTAGACCCTGTGCCTTTAGTATCTCCTATAGAGATGAAACACAATGGAAGGAACTGTTAATGTAGACGACACACACAGTCATGCTCTGTGCTCTCAGCGAGGAACAAGACAGTGAGCTGGAATGGTCTGAGGAAACTGCTGAACCTTCTCGTCCTTTAGGTTTATATATGGGTTTGAGTTTGCAAGAAAGGGCCTAACACAGACTCCTGCTTTTGTCAGAGTAAACACCAGCGAATTTAATGATGCACTGGATAACCTGCCAACCTGGCGGTATCATCTTGTTCAGATAAAAGCAATTACGCTTCTGTAATAGATGATTCAGGATGGGGAGGAAAGGTGCTCCACATAGAGTGTTCAGAGCAGTATCCTCTAAGGACAGAGGCTGCTGGTAATTATTGTGAGGAGTTAATCAGATAGGACTGAAAAGAAGATATAAGTAGCCTGCTTTTCTAAAGGACAAAAGGAATAAGGTAGAAAGTAGATACTAGGAAAAATGAAACGGAATTTCTCACGCTAAGTGCCATTTTCCTAAGGTGACATAGATTTGTATCTTAACCCGCCTTTATTCAATACCTCTTTTTTTCTCAAAGTAATGCATTTCTTAGAGAAAGTTGGGTGAAACACAGAAAATTTAAAGGAGAAAATAATTAAAAATCAGACAGTTCTTGCACCTACAAAATCATGGCTGGTATTTTTAGGTGTGTATAATTTTTTTGAATTTTAAGTGCGGAAAAGTGCATTCTTATGATTAAGCAGAAAAATGTAAATCTCCCGTTTTGTTCGAGTAGGACACACTGCCAAATGTATTATGAGATTCATAATCTCATATTGCAATAATAGAAACAGTCCCATATTATGCGGTATGAGTTTGGGAGGTGCCTGCCAAGTTTGCATTGAGATTTAATATAGATTCTTTTTTTAATTTGGCACACAAGACCCTTTATGAAATTGGAAATAAATTTGAGATGCTTGTTTTACTTAGCTTTGGGAAATTAGAAAAAACCTGTAATAATATGTTTCATTAGGTTTTCTATTTATGTTTTTAATTAGATTAAGTGTCATTGGGGCACATGTAGTTTTTCAAGACTTATTTTGCAGTTTTTCAGCCTACACTTGTCTTTAGTACTGACAGAACTTTTTGAGAACGGTTTGTATGTTGGCCGTTTACATCTACCTCATAGAAAGTGACAATAATAATAGTTCAAAAACAACTCATATTTTCAGGTATAGTGGAAGAATACCAGCTTCCCTATCACGATCTGGTGCCCAGTGACCCCTCTTACGAGGACATGAGAGAGATCGTGTGCATCAAGAAGCTACGTCCCTCATTCCCCAACCGGTGGAGCAGTGATGAGGTAAGGCTTGAGGTAAACAGGTGGCTATGACCAACTTCTAAATAGACTCTTCTCTTTTTGCTGAAATTCCGTATATTCACTACAGGAATCCTCCTTCTTTGTTTTGATGGTGACAAAGCACCAAAAATGGTGCTTCACTGCAGTCATTTATGTGGAGCTAAGTGTAGTATGTTAAATTATCTGTTTCTTTTTTCCAATTTGCTTTTGCTACTTCTAAACTATATTGACTGGGTTAACACTTAGCCTGCACAGTGGGTACACATTATTTCACTTGTTTGTGATGTCCTGACATTTGCATAAAGGATGTTCTTTCTGTGTGTGTGTGTGTGTGTGTGTGTGTCTTTAAAGCGTCATGATTTTCTCCATGACAAACCAGCCTGCAACAGTCTCTCATCTTGAGGAGAGAAAAGATAGGCATCTGCAGAATCTAGTTTTCTTTACACTGAAGGGATACTAGTTGACTTAGTTGAGCTGCCCAACTGTGCCACGAACCTTTGTTAACAGGCAATGATATGATGCAGTCTGAACAAACCCATATTCAGCCTGGCTCTGAGGACACAGTGATGAGACCTGAGCAGGTCTGGAAGGCAGCTCTTCAGAAGGAGGAAGCGAGTTAGGTGGCCTTGCATTTCCTGACTCATCTCCTCCTCCGCTTCCTCTGCATCCACGCTCCAAGCTTGTAAACTCACCAAGTCCTGGAGTGCTCGGGCAGGCTGGAACATGCAGAGAGGAGTTTGAAGCATCCCCAGGGGGAAAAAAAAGCAACCCCCCCAAAACCCACCTCACCAAACATGTACCAAAGCCAATGCCAACAAATGGAAAGAGCACTGTATATAAACTAATTCTTCAATGTTAAGTGCATTTAAAAATAATCCTTGGTTCATTGTTTTTGTGTCTCGTTACTGAAATGCTAAATAATGCAGATATTTTCCAATGAGCTATGCAGAAAACTTTATGAGATCCTGGAGTTCTGTTATTTTGAAGGTGGTTACAGGCATTGGTATTATTCAGAATCCCTTCACTGAAGATTTCTAATGAAGTGAAATAGTGCTTTTCAACAGGAAGACCAATAATTGATGTGGCACAGGAGAAAGTTTTAGCGAGGCTGTGCACAGGTCATTAATCTTGTTAAATGGTAAAGTGCGATGCTCTTATTGTAGCAGACAGCTGTGATTTAGGAATAACCATGTTTGTTTGAATAGTATGGAATTAGATAAAAGATTTAAGCTCATCGAGTGTTATAAACAATGTAGGAGTGTGGAGTGGAACACAGACTCCCTGGGTATTTTTGTATTTGTTTAATACGGACTTCAAAGACACTCTTCTACAATCAGCAAAACCACCTGCTTGCTACTGTCATAAGGAATACATGAAAATGTGTTTTAGTCATTTAGAATTTGTATGAAAAAAAGAATTTTTTATGGAATTTTGTCTACATGCTTTTAGGAGTATCTTTTGAAACTATATTTACAGGGTGCCTGGGTGGCTCAGTTGGTTAAGCACCTGAATTTGGCTCAGGTCATGATCTCACGGTTCGTGGGTTCAAGCCCCGAGTTGGGCTCTGTGCTGACAGTTCAGAACCTGGAGCCTGCCTCGGATTCTGTGTCTCCCTCTCTCTCTGCCCCTGCCCCCTTGCACTCACTCGCTCTCTCTTTTTCTCAAAAATAAACATTAAAAAAAATAAAAAATATATATTCAAACTTCTGAAGCCTCAGACCAAAAGCCAGATATCAAATGGCCACCTTGCTGATAATCCCTGTGTCTCGTGTTACTCCAGCTTTCCTTTCCCTTCCCACAGTGTCTGAGGCAGATGGGAAAGCTCATGATGGAATGCTGGGCTCACAATCCTGCATCACGACTGACCGCCCTGCGCGTCAAGAAAACACTAGCCAAAATGTCAGAGTCCCAGGACATTAAACTCTGATTTGAGGGGAAAAAACAAGCACCTCTTGAGAAAGCCAGTAGATACTCTTCTGTTTGTGGGCAGAGCAAAAGATGTTCCAGAAGCATCCACAGTACAAGCCTTGAACACCATCCTGCTTCCCAGTGGGTTCAGCCTCACCTCTCAGGGAGCAGCCTGGACAAAGAGAAGTTCCCAGAAACATGTTCTTACCGTGTCTGTTTGTAGGAGGGAGAAACCGTTTGGGTAACTTGTTCAAGATATGACGCATGTTGCTTTCTAAGAAAGCCCTGTATTTTGGGATTGCCCTTTTTTTTTTCTTCAAAAGATGCTTTAATTTTGCCAAAATAGAACAAATAATGTAGATGTTTTAAGGTTTTTACTATTATAGTTTAATAACAACAAAAGGTCTTCCCAGAAATTCTGCCGGAAGGCAAGTTTTAAAATACCTTTTTCCATTAGTATAATTTTGTTGCACTCTTCAAACCAAGAGACAGTCTGTGAAGTTGGAGAACACAGAGTGGAACTCCTCTGAAAATCTCCCCGGTTCTGCCTCCTCAGACCACTTTGGCCAGCCCTGAATTTAGGGGCCGCCACAGCAATGTGAATGCACCTGGGTACAGATGCCACCTGTCTGGGACCTCGTTTGGGGGTTCCTGCAGGTGACCCTTCGTAGCTTCAGACAATATGGAACAAATGAAGGTTTCATGTGACTCTGTGAGAAGTAGTAAGTGTTGATGCTTTGCTTTAGAACCACTTTGTGTTTCTGATTCTTTTAAGGCGTTTCTGTCACGGTAAAATCCTTTCCTTTTCATTAAACACAAACAGAGCTGTTCTTAGGTGCAGAGAACTGACCCATGCATGTTTTTGATCTCTCAAACAAAAGGATCGATATTACATAAAATTGCCATCAGTTTTGTTATAAACAAGCCTCTTTAAAATAGAGCTAATTTTGCTCCTGTGTTGTAAGAAAAATATGTCAGTAAGGTAGAAGATGAGGCTTGGGGGTGCAAGCCTCTCTTATCTATGCAGGAGAGCCCGCCTTAGAAGCACAAGGGAAAGTATGCCTGTCTTATTTTGTATATAGATAATGACAGTTTCTTTTTGTTATTGTCTGTCTCTTGTGTCTGAGTGAAGGGAAGGAGAGAAAGCATGTCATATTAATTTAACTAAATTTTAATTTAAAAGTGTAAATATAACCTCCAGAGGGGACAGCAGAAGAGAGCAAGTGGAGGGCACAAAATATTATGGCTGCTGTGATTTATTATTCTAAGATAGATATGGATCGAGCATACTCACCCTAAATGATAATTTCACGTCTTAAGAGTGCTGACTCAGTTTATTTTATTTTCATGACGTTCAGTTCACTTGTTAATTAATTAATTTATTTTTCTTCTCTGTGGCACTTGTGCAAAGCATCTCCTCACCTACTCGGCTCTGTGGGGTTTGAACTTTTGAGGAACGTGAGTCAGATCATTGACAGGGCCAATATTCCTCAGCAACAGGAACATAAAGCTTAAAATTGTGCACACCCCTCTCGCCTGTATCCGTCTAGGTGTCCTTACTGTGGTTTTCTTTTGTTTCTTAGAGATTCCTCCGTGTTTAGTAAAGAATTGGGGAAGTACTTCTTGGTCTTTTTAAACACGACGTTCCTTCCAGAATACTCCAGGGGGCAGTGTTTTATAACACATTTTCACCAGTTGGTGCCTGAAGGATGGAGGGTGTTTGAAAATGTGACAGCTGCATGAAAAATGAGAAAATATTCTCCTCACTTCTGGAGTAGGCCTGCAGCTGGTGACTTGTTCAACCTGAAAACGTCTTAGAGCACAGAGTGGTTGTGAGCTGTGCTTACAGTTTGGGAGAACATCAGGAGAAAGAGTGTTCTGTAGTCAGCATTCTCTTCCCAGTGCGTTAGAGCCGCGTTTTGTGTGTAACGAAGATTTTCTTAACCCTTGAATAGGAACAATGTTTGTTTCTCCCAGATTAAAAACACTCGTTTCCAAATAGAATTGTAATCAGAAGGCTGCTTTTAGTGAGATTAAAATCACCTGAATCGCAACCCAAAGGTTCCTTTCCCTTGGGTCGCATTGTATCCCCTGTGATAGCTTGGAAGGAATGTGTGCGTACAATGAAGTGTGATAATCATCTGAGCCTTGGAGAGAAACTTCAGTGCCTCTAAATTAGATAATCTACAAACAAATAAGCAAACATTGATGCCCGTTGAGTGGGGACGCAGTTGTGTTTCTTGATTTTCCCTAAATTTAAGCGATGTTGGGCTTACCTCTTAGATAAAAATGTGTGTTATTTTTGGTAAATTTTTATACATAGGTAACTTCAATCAAAATACTTTGTGGGGAGGTGATGATTTGAAAGTAAACTAGATTTGTAGGAGGGACTTGGTTTCAATGAAGAATGGGAAGAAATTAAAACAGTATCCAAATTTCTTCTATATTATTTGTTTAGTTGTTTTGGAAAAATCTATAGCTTGCTTTCTAATCCTCAACCTGATTTACTCACTATGAACATTTAAAAATTATTCTCGATATATTTAAAAAGACCCATTTAGTTGTTAGTGTCTTTCAATGAGATAGGCATTTATTTATGAGTAGACTTTTCTTCATATCTTACCCAAACCCACCTTATTTAGGGAATACTAAATTGTTCTTAAAGGGACTACCTACTCACTTCCAAATCATACTTTTTGATTTTTAAATTTTTAGTAGCTCAGAAGTGAATTTTATTTTTTTTTGTTTTGTCTTTCAATAGAATAAGTGGGAACCTGAAAATTACTGTAGTCAGTTGTTTCCTTTCAAGACTATTTCAAAGACTAAGATTTTCTTCTAATCACTCCCTCCCCTCCAAGGGAATCCTAAAATATTAGTTGCTAGCTAATGTGAGTTTTGTATGCTAAGATGTTCAGGTTTATAGTTTATGTATGTGTGTATATATTATATAAATATATATGTATATATAAATATTATGTTCAGTTTGGAGTCTGGCACAACTCCATTATGTGGATTAGAGAGTAAAATATTATGGATGATAAAGTACTAAATGAAACATAATATTTATTTATGAAAGCATGTAGTTGGTTAAGTCACAAGTGACAGTGCTATGAACGTCGTGTATGAGGAGACGGGGCTTGGCCTTGCCAGACAGCACCGCTCACAGGCCACTAGTGACTGTTCTGTTTATTCTTCACACATAAAGCTTCTTAGAAAACATGCCAAGATTTTGTTTCCAGGGAATTCCTTGACACATCTCGATTGTTGTGTACTCAGGTACAGGAAATACTGAATAACGACAGAATTTCGTGTTCCTAGAGTCATGCATAGTCATTAGACGTTACGGAGGTTTACGCCGTTGGTCTGTTCTGGTTCTTCTTTGTTTTTGAGCGGGAAGGCACTGAAAGCAATTTTTTTTTTTTTAAACTTGAATAGTTCTGCAGTTCTATCTCTTTAGAAAACTCAGTCGCATAGCAGTGGAAATGAAAGAAGTGGCATCAGAAGTGATTTAATTTAGCAATTATGATTCCTCTTGTAAAACAAAACAAAGAACAATGCCATATTTTTTGGAGAAAAGTTGGCAATATATAAGGGGTTTAGTTGTCTGTCTGTTTCAAAAGAAGATTCATTTGTGTTCTTTTGGGGAACCAGTGCCTTATTGAATTTGTATATACTGTAATTATTCAGGACTAGGGAACAAACAATTGTATTTGTTACAAATTGTATATGGCTTTGTTTTAACATTCCCCCCTCCCCCCACCCCCCCACTGAAATAAAATGGATTCTTTATCCCCTTGGAAAGAACATGTCTGTTATCTTATAGTTGTGCCTTTTTTCCATCTTTGAAAATGTCACATTGTAACAGGCGGGGAGGCAGCCGTGGAAGAAAATGATGCAGGTAAGCTTATGTGTTTGGTGGCGGGAGAGCGAGATGAATGGTCTGATGGCTTCTGTCTTCTCTGTAATTAGGAGGCACAGTCATCTGTTGGGAGCGAGAGGCAAGGTAGGGAAGTGAGGGGTTTCGGACAAGTGAGTTTAAAATTGCGCCGTGGAAAATTGCAGCCAGATGGTTACAGGCAGCGCTGAGGGCCCGGTTCGCGCATGGGACCGACCGTGTGGCGTAGCGGCCGAGAGGGTGGTCTGTGGATTGCCAGGCGGCCTGTGTGGAGCCTCTCATACCCTCAGTTGTGTGACAACAGACCTGTGTGCACCTCACAGAGACTCCTTTTCTGTCCCTTGAAGTTGAGAATAATATTACCTAACGTGTGACGCCGTCCTGAAGACGAAGCCCTCCACGCATCCGGCATGAAGTCCGCGCTCAGCCATTGCTGAATATTAGCTGGCGGTACAAAGTCATGGTGCCACTTTCCTGTGTGGTTTCTGTCAGCTCCCGAAGCGTAGGCCTGGGGCCTGCAACAAACACTCACTCAGGGTTGAAGGTTTTCGGGCACATGCAGTCATGGATCATGCAAAACGCGGATCACCACCATCCAGGGAGATGGCTGACGTGGCCCAGAGAAGGGATTGAAGAGGAGGCGGCTGGCGGGTGGAGGGAAACTAGGTCCAAGGACAGAGAACCCTTCCGGGGTTGGGGTGGTGTACCAGCAGTGACAGGGGCTGCAGTCCACATGACGCTTCAGAGAGAGAGAGCAGCGAGGCTAAGGACAGGCAGGAGGGTGTGACCACAGGAGTGCAGGGATTTAGCTAGTGGACCAGATTGTCGGTACGGAAAGAAGAACCCGACAGTAAGGCTTTTGGATAGGTCTTCATGGATCCTGGGGCCCCTGAGGATGGTAGCAGTCTAAGGAAAGGAAGGCTGTGAGGCCGAGTTCTCCAGGGCCACAGGAAAATGGGGGATGGTCTGTGAGGGCAGTGAGTCGGGACAGAGGCCGGTCGGGCCTGGTAGGCTGAAGCACAAAGCAGTGGGTTCCATGCAAGGGCCACAAATGACAAAGACCCCATCTTTCCTCCCAGCCGTGACACGTGGGGTATGGAAGAAGGAGGCTATTGCCTTTGCCCTGGAAACGGCGTCCCCTTGGACCAGAGAAAGCCCTGTGCAAAGGGAGAGGGAAAGGATTGGGTTATTTCTGCTTGGACTGTGGATCTCGGCAGGTAGGGTAGAAAGTTTAGTTTTGAGGGGATCCGTTGGAGACTGGGTCAGGAGAGAAGCCCGGGATCGTTTGGGCACAGGCAGTATAAGAATACTCCCTTAGTTACCAGGGACCCCAAAGTGTTCATGTGACTGGCTGCATTTAGCCAGCTGCACTTGGGCCAAGGGAATTCATCCCAGCACTGGGATTCAGATCGACTTGGCTCACGTTCCGTGGTTTTCACTTTCTCACTTCTGTGGAAGTATAGAATCTGAGCACCGTTTTCTCCCCTGTATATGGGATAAAAATACCCAACTGCTTAGGGCTCTCATGAGAAGCACATGAGATGAATTTGTGAGGTACGTGAAGGCCCCACCCAGCACGCAGCAGAAGCTTTTCCTCACCGACGTGAGTTCAACAGGATATAAGCTAGCGATGTTTAAAGAAGTCACAATTCACTGTGGGCACACCTCTTCGCCCCTCTCTGTGCCCCACTTCTATATGCTATGGCCGTTCGTGGGACTTGAAGGGAGATGGGTAGTAAATCCCAGCTCAGGAGAACAGAACCTTCTCTTGGCACAAGTCATTTGTTACAACCCCACTCTTAGAAGGACTTTTGTTTCTGGAAAGTAATTTCTACCCTAGGTTCTGAGCTGCAGGACCCCTGGGACAGAAGAAGGTTCTTTGCCTGGTGCCTGTGTGCTGGCCCAGAAGGACAGATACAGCGGGAGCCTTAGAGAGCTCCGTAGTGTCCCCAGCCCAGGTCGCATGTCAGCGCCCTCACAGACTCATTTGGTAGCTCTCGTAGGCTCAGCTTTCCCAACAGGGATCCCAGCTACCAACGCTCCAGAGTAGGGGTCAGTGGACGGCATGGGGGAGTCTTACCACCCTGTGCGTTTCTTTGAGAAGTACCGTTTGATTCTTTAATTGTGTTTTCATCTTTATTTTTTAAGTGTCTGTTTAGTTTTGAGGAAGTGCAAGCGGGGGAGGGGCACAGAGAGGGGGGAACAGAGGATCCGAAGCGGGCTCTGCGCTGACAGCAGCGAGCCCGATGCGGGGCTCAAACTCATGAACCTGAGCTGAAGTCAGGTGCTCAACCGACTGAGCCACCCGGGTGCCCCTGTATTTTCATCTTTGGATGGAGTTGAAATCTCTAGTCCAGCCATAGAACCCACTTCTGCCTTTTCTTTTCCCGAGGTTCCAGTTCTACACACAGTCACTACTTCCTTAGTCCCGACAAACATTTGAGTTTGTGACTCCAGCTTTAAATCTGTCTGAAATCACTGTCTCCCAGGCCTCAGGAGGGGGCGTTTTCTCAGCATTGGTACAATTGTCATCCACTCCTGTGATCCCACCTGAGCAGGGGTGGGCAGATTGCGGTCTGTCCAAGGACACGGCTCCAAGTAGTTCTCTCGCTAAGGGAGGAGCCGCCTTTGATTCCACTCGTTTCATGGCCATCATCCACCGCACGCTTGGAGCCTTCTGCTGGCTCGCTCTAAAGGGGTGACCGGGTGTCCTGTACCGGTGGCATTTGCCATAGCTCTGGGCATCCTGGGTTACCGGGCTCATCTTTCATGCCCTACCAATTAGCGTAGTTGTTTGCAAACAACTGATTTCATTTAAAATCAGGTCTCTCAGGGTAGAGCCCCATATTCTTTTTATCCACAAGGTCCCCAGGGCCTTCTGATGCTGCTCTAAGACTGGCTCTCCCCATTTACTGCTCACCACTATCACCTGGGGGCCGTTAAAAAGCTCTCAACAACCGGGCCACACCCTAGACCTATAAAATCAGAACCTCTAGGGTCGGGAGTCAGGTACTAGGGGTGTGTTTGTGTGTTTTGACAGCGAGCTTGAGACGGGGAGGAGAAGAGAGAGGGAGAGAGAGAGAGGGAATATAAATCTTAAGTGGGCTCCACACTCAGCGCGGAGCCCAACACGGGGCTTGGTCCCATGACTGTGGTATCATGACCTGAGCTGAAATCAAGAGTATGGCACTTAATCAACTGAGCCACCCAGGCACCTCCAGGCACTAGTGGTTTTTAAAGCTACTCAGGTGATTATAATGTGCAGAGAGGCTTGAGAAACACTGATTCCAGAACCTTCATCCTGTCCCCAAGGGAGGCTGTGATTACCATCCTTGCGGACTCCAGGGGCTTTTCTGTCCGAAAGAAACGCAGGGTGACCCTTCACACAGGAGTGTTTTGTTATGAAGAAACAAAGGAGGTAGCACTCTGTTGCTTATAAATATAATTTATTACCTGTTTAAAAATTCTTTCTTACATTTTGTACATGTTGGCTGACAGAATAAATGCAGGCAATTTACAAACCAAGGGACTGCAGGAAAAACGGGGAGAGGCAGCAGGGAGAGAGAAGAGGCACACCCAGAGCTGGCATCCCTCACCTTCACCACATAGCGGCATGGTGGACGGGGTGCCCAGAGAGCACTCCTCCACCAGGGGTTTTCTAGAAAAGGAATTGCATAGAAGATACAGCAAGAGGGAACTCCACAACAAAAGAAGTGTTCCGTATCTGAAAAGCCAAAGTTGTGTTGTCGTGTTTCCAAAAGAAAAATGACAAAGCACAAAATCTCAATCCGACACTTCTGCAGTTGAACTGTTCCAAAGGGAACAGCAGGTGGATGACACAGGCTCTTCAACACAGACTGCTGGGGATTTCTCTCTGACAAACACTGCCTGTCTTCTTTAGAAAGAGCGAAGCGGAAGGTCACCAACTTGCTACAGCTCAACGTTAAACTCGGTGAACATGTACAACACTGACACCCAACACACACACAGTGATGATATTCCCTGCAATTGGCTGAATGCATTCTGTCTGGAGGGCGAAGGCTTCGGTACCAATAGCAGATCGAGGGAAGAGTGAGGGGGAGAACGCAAACCACTCAGCTTGTTCTGATTGCTGTCCTCTTTCCCAAGGCCTGGAGGGGTACGCACTTGAACTTAAGCCCCTAGGATTACAGGCGTCATATGAGACTTTAAGAGTATAAAAAGGCAAAGGCATTTTCCACTGGCTGTAGATTTCTTGCTCTTTTAAGCTGTTCTAAAACAGGTTTGTTTTAGCATGGAGAAGATAGCTCACGTCACGATTCTTGGATATTGCCTCACCATCGTGCCTAGGGGCAGAGGTCAATGGCTCAACTCCTAGGCTACCGCTCAGAGATACCGGCCTATGATTCACATTCTGAACTCCAGAAATGAGGGTTACTGCACCCTGGGTCAGCGCCATCAGGCTCAACAGCGGCTCTGATAGCCCCAATTCCAACAGATCTTTGGAATTGAAGGATGACACATAGAATTTGAGAATATTTATAATGGGCCCTGAAGGGTGATGGCCTTCGGCAATTTACAATATTGCCGAGGCACAAATCTCAAATGGCATGCTAAGAGGCTGGTATACAGTACCAAATACTTTGGCTGGTGGGCAGCTGACTGTGTCTCAGGGCAGCTTCCTCGTTGTCTTCTGAACAACTGGTGTACCGGCCACAACTCTTGCGACATTCTGCAGAGATTCCCAACTTTGGATTCTGGAAGATCTCTTCAATCCCCGAGAGTCTAAGTGTACAGCTGGCTGGGAAACAGCCTCTTACCAACAGTGAGTTCTTTACGGTTGCTGGGGTTTGTGTACCAGCACATTTGTGGAGTTCCTGGTGGTTTGTCTTGGTGATGCCTCCCTCAGCCATTCTAAAATCAGTTGAGGAGCATATGTTACATTTGGTTGAATGAGCTCATTAGTATCCCACCACAAATCAATAGGAGGAGGGGACAAGCCTACCGGAAAAGCTGGGAGCCCTGAACTCTCCTGAAGACAGATTTTTTTTTTTTAAGTAGGATTTCTGAAAATGGGGGCAAGCACAAGGCCAGTAAGCCTGAAGGATCAGAAAGTTGTTAGTTCACAGGGAAAGCCTACCCAGTGACATACGTTGCCATTCCCCCCTCCCCCCACCCCTGCCTTTCCAAAATAGCAGGTTTTAGACATGAATTCCGGAAATACTTATGACTCCATTTGGCTAACTTGACCTGTATGGACACAGGTTTAAATTAACATTGGTTGCAATATATTTATTCCCCTTATGACTTATTCCATTGAAAAAATCATTAGAGAATGCAAGGGAAATCTTTGAAAGTGATCATTACAGCCAGAGATTATACAAATATATTTCTTAAGGTAGAGAAACAGCACTTCATTGCACAGAGTCAAAGTTCTAAGGATTTCATTCAACATTAGTTCAACAAGGGTAAAAAAAAACACACAAAAACAAAAAACCCAAAGTGTAATAGTTGGTCCTATGAGGCACTCGGAAGGTAAAAAAAATGTCTTATTACCTTGAGATAATAATAAAAATATTTTCCTTATTGGATCTATAAAATCTAATGCTCATTGACCACTATCATCTTTACAAATAATTGGCTTTAAGCAACAACATTCTGATTCACAAAAACTCCTCTATTCTCAAAGAAGATGGATAAAACCCAGTTTCATTTCAGCTGTTTCCATGGTCATCCCTTCCCTCATTGGCCTTGGACTTGTACTGAGGTCTCTATGTGAAACAGATAACTTGTCCAGAGCAACTGCTCAGCAAAAGCTAAAGAAAACTCACATTCAACTTCAAGACTGAAAATTCAACATGTAAACTTCTTCTACATTCTTTACACTCTCTTGCAGGTCCTTATATAGTTTTTATTTGCTTGACCCCATGGGGGCAGACCATATATTGGCAAAGGCTTGTGAATTCTAGGAAGTTAGTGATCACCTTACTGGCTCCCTTCCTCATACGTGGATGACAGAAGTGGACCGAAAGCATATCTGCTGTGTTCCTGACAGTCATACACATGGGGATACAAAGGACGAGAGCCTCGTTTGCTTCTCTCCAGAAGTAAAAAGTCTTGATTCCACCATCTGAATGCTTACTTTGAAGGTATCTAACTTACATGAGAAATAAATATCTTAAAAAAAATTACAGAGTATCTAATTTCCAGAGTGTCCTAAACTCAGTCTCCATGACTTCTTCCTAAAGAATGGCTCTACTGTTTGAAAGTTAAGAGAGTAATATCTCTAAAATAATAGTACATATGAAAATGGGTAATGGTTTTACAGTTGAGTATTGGACACCTCACCCAAAATATTGCCCTGCCTTTGAAGAAGTCATCTGAGGATGGGGATTTTTTCCTTGTAGCAGAGGTGAGTGTCCACATTGGTGTCCACACAGTTTGTGAAAAGGCTGTTCTCTGTTACATGTTTGTCATCACCCTGTGTCCAGTTACCAGTACTGAATCCAGTTTCTATTCCTTCCAGATCACTCTAAGGAAATCTGAATGAATGTGGTGAGAATAAAATGAAAATGGGATGAGACCTCTGCCTTTAGACACCCACATTCAGCAGAAAGGAATCTTCCTTCCAGTCCTGGTTACCAGTCACAAATCTCCCTTCCTTAGACACAGTTCTGTCATTTGCATATATAAAACTTATTTGTAAGCGGATTCTTCTTACATTTCCAAAAATAAATATTAGAAAACTAATGTAGGAGATTTAAAACATCCAAATCTCAATAAAAAATGTAAATGTTAAACATGACAACTCTTCAAAAACTGTTTTATACAGAGATTTATGTATTTCTATCATTCCTATTACCCCAAACCAACTTGAGACATACCGTGTGTGAAAGAGTTGGTGTACTAGCCTCATAATGACATGGAATTTTTATGGGTGATTTAAGTAAAGAAGTGTGACAATAAGAAAACTATAGATTTGAAGTGAAAATTTACCCACGTGTGTCCTAAAGATCCTGACTGTTTAGCTATTAATTCCCTTTGTCAAACAACTTTAAGTGAATTTTTATGTGACACTAGGATAGATGGCGTTGTGCACCACTAGATGGCACTATGCACAAATGATAGGTTTCTTTTCCCCATTCCAAAGAAGTAATAAGCGCGTCCTTCCTCACAAGCTATATAGAAACCCTAGGAATCAAAGGCAGGACATGTCACATAGAATGATGGAGTGGCTCTCTATGAAATGAACTGTTGAATCTGGACCTTCTAAGTTTGAGAGCAACCTAACTGCTATTATTTTACTCCAAAGGAAAAGGAAATCAGAATTCGTAGGGAAAATTATTGGACATGAATGGTGTGTTGTACGTAAGGGAGTTGCCATTCACTTGATGGGGAACATAGGTTCTATGACAGATGAGTACCTCACTTACAAGGAATCAACCACTCTTTCCTTTCCACTAGGCATGGAAGTTCCTTTGAACATCCTTCAGATTTCTAATTCTTGATTTCCACAGATGACAGCTCCCCAAACCAGTATTGATGAGCAATCTTGAGAAGTTATTTCAAACTGAAGTAATGGACAATAGCAATCTTTTGTCCTCCTCTTTGTAAAAAAATATCTATTTAAAAATCTTTTTACGTAGCATACAGTGTTACTATCTTTTGGTCAAATACGCATTGGTACAAACATTATCCACTGAACTTATTTATTACTGCAATCCCTTCCTTTCACGATAAGTGTAACATGTTTTTATCTATGGTGCAGGGGTGGCCTGAGAGAGACAGGTTATGGAAAATATGCCCCAAACAGAAGATAAGAAACAAAAACGGTGAGAGAAGAGGCTCTATAACAAGGTATCAGTAGTTCCTCAATGATGAGGATGCCTTGAGGAATCTTGGGCATACTAAGAAGTCACCAAAATAGAAGGGAAATATATGGGTAAAGATGGAGGAAAATATCTAAAATGATTTCTAGTTCAATGCCAGTCAGTAACCTCTGTACCTCTAGCCCAAAAGTGAACCACGGCCATGTTTCGAAGGTTCTGATTCATACACATGGGTGCTTGTTGTTCAGTCGTGGCTTGGCTTCTGGGCTATTGACCCTTTATTTCCCACCTGTTGAATGAATGGAGTCCCTGGGTTAAAACCAAGGGCCTGTGATAATTCTCAGGAAATACCATAGTTTACACAAAGTAGTCGTTTGACTACTTTTTGGTTAATTTTTTTTTTAATTTTAAAAACGTTTGATTAAGACAATAATAGAACATAACTTGCAACTAGTCAGGAAGGCAAGTGGTCCCCAAAGAGGAAAGAAAATGATAATAAAGGGATGCCACCTCTTGGTGAGCAGCACAAAGACAAGGCTGGGAAGCATGACAAATAGGTTACAGGTAAGGATCATCCTCTTCAAAGCTGGAACTATTTGGAAGGCATACTGTAGCCTGGGCAAGAGACTAGCTGGCTCTTTATTGATCCAGGTCAGCGTCCAGTGTGGGCCTCAGACTGATGAATGAGACTGGAGACATCACAGGAGAAGTCTAGCATTTTAGAACCTTGAGAATATCTAATACTTCCACCCTTTCATTGGACACGTGAGGAAACTGAGGTCCAGGGAGGTTCAATGACTTTCCCAAGGTAGCACAGCTAGACAATGACAAAGCCAGAATGTGAACTGGTTTTCTGATTGCCAGTTCGGAGGCTGTTCCTCTATGCACACTGCCTCTAAAGTAGACAGAGTATCCTGGGGGAGTCAGTGTGTAATCACATAACTACAATATTCAGTGAACTTTAATAGAGAACGCTTCTCCCAACAAGACTCGGAGGAGAAAGACCTTGCCTGAGCAAGCTGAAAGAAGAGACTGACAAAGCCAGTGAGCACTGACTATCTTTCTGGTGCAGAAGGATGCAAGAAAGATAAAAGGTCAAGGAAGCAAAGCCTTTTAATTAAACTGGTGACCACGCCCACCTTATGTCAGAAGAGTGAAGCAGGTCTAGTCAATATCTAAATACTAACAGTACTGCTAACAAAAACAGAAGCTAAAAGAAAATCCTTTTACTAGAATACCTGTAAATATTCATTAATAATAATAATGATAATAATAATGATACCTTTAAAAAAACACCTCAAATTGCGTATTACAAACACACACGTGGTGAAGAAATGCTTGTTTGTGTGGCTGAACATGAATCACTGTCTTCCCTGCATTGCTACAGCTTTGTTCCCAGAGGGCACCAGATGGGTGCCCTCAAGGAATAAAGAGTCTTAGTTATTTCTCCTTTACACTTAGATTCTCCACCTCCCTGATACAAACAGTAACACTGGTTCTACAAGTTCTAGAAACGGAACACCAATGGAAGGATTATCTGAGACACTTGATGCACACAGTTTGTAGCAAAAGTCTGTGATTTCTCTGTAAATTACTAATCTGAAATAGACACAACAAACCGTCCACAGCTTCAACTTCAAATGATTTAAACAAAAATAGAACGAGCCATGGACAGTGTCCGCATCCCTGTCCAATTTGATGTAAACAACGTTTGTAGAAATTGGGTTTGTTAAGAAAGTTTATCCATATACCTGGATAGCAATAAAAAGCGTTTCCTAGGAAACTGTAAGATCCTGTACCACACAGCATACAGCCCAACTAAGAGGAAAATTAGGTCGATTTCTAAATTCAAGGTACAAATTTACACAATTGTTCTTAACTCCTGTGATGATGTCCGAGTAAAGTGGGCACGTGTATCAGCAGTTGTGTTATGTTTTCCTTCTCTCTCCCGCTTGCAGTCTTGCCTTTGAAACTCATCGGTCTGGGTCCATTCTGGATTTCCTTCTCAACTGTGATGCCCTGGACGGCCACAGACTCCCTGTGCATTGCCGTCCTTCATTTCCAGTCCCAGCACGAGTCAGTACTGCCCTTCCGCTGCTAAAGACACCACTGTCTCATGCCTTCCCATTTCTTCCAGGACAGCCGCCAGCATGCTCAAATTTCCATCTGGGAAGTTCTGTGCTTCCCAGAGATCCAGGATTACGCCAGTCGGGCTCGATTTGGTAGCAAAGTAATTCAAGTACCTGTAATTGGGAATGGGAGAGTGTGCTGAATGGTGAGATTTACAGATCTATTTTCTCTGTACTAAACCCTTCCGTCTCTCCATTTGTCTTTTAAGTATCCGGGTCCCACTGGAGAAGCTGTGGTTTACAGGGAGCCATCCTAAATAACTAGCACATGCTTAATTAGATCAGCCCCAGACAGGAGATGTGATGTTTAACTTTGTTAACCTCAACTCTGAGTAAGATAATTTAAGAGGCGAGATGTCTATGGGTCATATCCTAAACAGGAAATCAAGACACTTATGTTTTCTTTCCAACCCAGGCTCTGATCATCTTTGACAGATCATGCCATGTCTTGTGCTTGGTGGTGATGGCAACATTCCACGAAGAAGGACTCCTGAGGTCTCTTTATAACTCGGTATCAATGCGGTGATTAGCACGTTAATTAACCATCAAGCATCAGCTCTTGTTCAACCGGAGTTGAGGAACAATTACTTTGAGTGGATATATTATTTAGGGCCATTTAGCCCATCAGCTTTGCAAAGTGGATCACAAAACCTGATCCTTATCTTGTCAGATAAGCCCAGGATATCTCTCAACAAGGTGTCTGCGAGACCAAGATGCAAGATGCAAAGAAGCCACTTAATACGGGTTTGCAGAATGACAAAAAGTAAATAGGTAAAAATAAAAGTAAACAGGTGTATGGGTAGAAAACAACAAATGTTGCCCTAAGTCTCATGGGCATCAGCCCCGGTGCTCTGTGTCTAACAGAAACAGGAGCCCAGCCATACCCACCTGTCCAGGTTCAGCTTATGGGCCAGCATCCGCCAGTCATGACCTCTCGTCTGCGGGGCATCCAGGCTGCTACAGAGCTTCTGTCTGATAGGTGGAGGGATGCTGAAAGCGCTGGTCCCGTCACGGTGGTGATGGTGCTCGCTGGGTCCAGCAGAGGCAGATCGATGCCAGTAGGCTCCTGTAGTTCGGGCACAGGAACAACACAGCATTACTTCCAAAGACAAAAGCAATCTCTGTTGAACCAATCGACATAATGCCTTGCTTTGCACAATAAGAAGAGAATGGCCTCTTCCTGGCCAAAAGCCGGGACCTGACCTGGCCGAGAAGAAGAGGTACCTTCTGTGCTGACTTTGCACAGCCTTGAATGTATAGGTTTTCGCTCTGGGCTGGGCTTGGTGGAAGCTCTGGTAGGATTCGATAACAGCCTGTCTCTCATCCTGTTCAGGATGAAAAAGGAGAGAGGACTATCAATCCTCCTAAAGGTTTAGATTTCAAGAGGGGAGAAATGTTCGAAAGGGCAGTTCTTTGTGAATGAACAGATCTGAGATTAGGAGGCTGGGAGTTCAGAGCTTCTAGAAACTGTCTTGACCCTGAGGGGAATGCCTTGGGCAAATGCCCAAGTAAATTCTCTCTCTAACCTCTGCAGAAGAAGAGTCAGTTCTGCTTTTGTTGAATGAAATGGAACACAGCTCTCCTCCAAATGATATCAAATTAAGACTAATTTTTTACAGAAAATGGTGAACACAGTAGATTGCCTTAGGGCAAGCTGCTAATGGCATCCTCCAATTGCTGTACACCCTTATTTTTGTTCAATCTAATTTTAGGAGAGAAAATCATAAATTGGCTCTTAAAATAGTTTCAGCTCATAAAACAGCACAAATGCAAAATCTGAATTTCATCTGCAGGAGAAACTCTAATCATTTTCTGATCACTTCTGCTGGTTAGGAAAGCAAAAGCAAATGTTGCCTGGGAACTATTAAAGCAATAAAAGAAAATCCACTTAATCTACTTTAAATGTCATCTCTCTCTCCCTCTCTCTCTCTCTCTCTCAGAGCAGGTAACTCCTTGGTGTACATAATTAGTTGCTGGAGGATAAACTAGACACAGTTTCAGTCATCATGAAGTCTCTGGTGTCTTGCAGAGTGCTCGGCTCAGGGGGTCAGTGCCACCACTGTCCAGAGCCCCCAAAACTGCTCCTGCCCGGTGGGGATCACCACTGTCTGTGTCCCAGTGTTCAGTGACAGTACGTTCTGTATTCTGGGGCCAACTGCCAAGGCTCACGGCTCGGCTTGTGCAATCCCACTGCACAGGGTCCATCCAGGGACCGGGAGGGTACATGAGAGCAAAACTTTTTTTTTTTTTTTTTTTTTTGCCATAATATACACGGTGGGGTTGGCTGCCATCACAGTATTTGGCCTCAAAACCCCCAAACTGACAAACGGAGACTGAGGATTCCATTTGCTCCTCTGTGCTCATTCCAGCACATGTCAGTTAAAAGACTGGTATGAATGAAACACATTAGCAACAAATGGGATTTGGGGTCCCCCAGTGAAGACGCGACTTGTAGATCTTTCCCCACATCTAACAGAGTTCCTTCCAAGGGACCCTGAAGACAGAGGAATCCTGACCTCAAGGGCACAGGACTTAAACAAAGGAGAGCAGAAGAATGACCCAGGGGCAGGTGATGGTGTTTATCAATGCATTTGTGTTGGGGATTTCTGAACCAAAGGACTTCAACACTCGTATCAGGCAAAAATGATGTATGTATGGGTTGGGAGGTGGAGGGGAAGAGAAATCACGTGGTATTTCCACAGCTTAGTGCCATCACCCGTGCTGAGATCCTGCTTGCTTCCTATCTGGACAGTAACAACAGAGCCTAGAAGGAAATGCCGCATATCCCCAGGTATGACTATCCCTTGCTGGCAGTGAAGATTAAATTTGCGCCTGAAGCAACAAGGAGTATGCTCTGTGTAGCTCAGACTTGCTTCCCCAGAGAGTATGCTTGCTGTTGGCCACATCTCCTTACTGATTACCTGTGGTCTATGCCAGACTAATCTTCCCAAAGTGCCATGCGGATGTTTCTCCCTTTTCTCTCTTATTAAAAAGCCTTAAATGCTCTTCCTACCACATGGAGTCCCGCAGTGAGGGATATCTGTGCCACCCCCCTTGGGTGGTATGAGGCCTGAGGGGCGATGCCTGCATAGTACGGGTCCAGGCCTGACATGCAGTAGGGGCCCCATCCTCCTGTTCTCCCACCACTTCACAGTCTGACCCGGTCTCAGGTTGCCTGGACAGAACTCAAACTCTCCTCAGACTGGACCACTCACTCTTCCTAGTGCCTTTTTAAAGGATGGACCTCTGATAGTTCTGCCCTTTCCCTTACTCTTTGCTGGGCAAATCCCTCAAAGTCTGGACCCAAACACACGTTGGGGTGCCTCCCCTGAACAAACCCACCGAAAGTCACCAACCTGGGACCTCTTGCAGCACCCTTCCCGGTCCACACATCTGCTCTGGGCATGTTGGCCATATTTATGTGTTATTTCTTTTGATTCCTTAAATTTCTTGGAGACGAGGGTATTTTTGTCATCCTCAGAATCCCCCTGGTACTCAGCACAGTGCCCTGCACACAGATGCTCCTCAATTCAAATTTGGTGAAATGAGAGAAAACACCTTTCCTCGTACAGAAAGGGGATAAAGGCCCATCCCACAGAGATCCCGACAGAGGCCCAACCCACAGAGTAGTGTGTTATGCAACCTTCCAGGTAAATGTGGCTAGTAATACGGCTCTTCTCACTGTTAATTCCTGAAGTAAAGGCCAGGTAAAGGCAGGCATGCCTCTCGGGAGGGTTTGTTCATGTATTCTTGTTGTCAACCTTTTCCTGATGAGTAAAAACTGTTACCACTTCATGTGGGCCTTCCAAGTCTGAGTCACCAGCCCCGTCTGCTGTGCCTATTTATTTCTGCATGGATGAAATTAGTCCAATAGGGCACAATTTTTTTGTGTCTCTTCCCAGATGGCTGACACCAGCCTTGGAGGTAAAAGAAAAATATACATCTATACTTCCATTCCCATTTCTTCTAGTAACTTCAGTTGTTATTAGTTCTTCCTTTACTTCCAGGTAAGAGTAGAGTTTACTCTTATGGAATGCTTATTACAATAACCATTTATGATATTGGTACCATCTGTCTCTGATGTTATGATTCCCTTAGTTAGACATACGATTTTTCAACATTAGCCAAACAGCTGCTGTGGGTGACGGCACACATTTTCAGTACTGGGCGGTGGAAATAACGTTCCACTCCCATACTCTGACTCTTCTTCCTAAAGCCACTTAAAAAAAAAAAAATTCCTGGGGTGCCTGGTTGGCTCAGTCAGGTGAGCATCTGCCTCTTGATTTCAGCCCAGGTCACAATCCCAGGGGCGTGGGATTGAGCCCCGTGTCGGGCTCCACACTGAGCATGGAGCCTGCTTGACATACTTTCTCTCCCTCTGCCCCCTCCCCCATTTGTGCCCTCACTTTCTTAAAACAAAACAAAACAAAACAAAACAACAGCAACTAGATTTTCCTAATGATTGTTTAAACGGGTTCTAGAAAACTGAAGAGTAAGTGCATGAGATGAGTACAGCAGATGTACACAAAGATTATTCTAGCAAATGTAGGAAATTATAACTGTTACTATTATCTGGAAATCTGTTAGTAAAACAATTGACTAATACTGCCTCCTCAAGTTCCACCTTTTTCAGGGTTGAAAGCTATGAACTAAAGCAAGGTATGAAAAACCAGCCTGGGAACATAAGCTATCTCCTTTACCCTGAGAACTAATATTTATTTATTTACTTATTGAGATTTATTTTCCATTCATTTCTTTTTACAGTGGCTGGCGGAGGTTTTATTTTATTATTTTGATAAAAAGGGAATCTAAAGTTTAATTTGATGACAGATGCCACAGCTTGCAAAGGCAGAGTTTACTCAAGAATTCAGTGATCCTAATAGCATTGGTGGGAGCAGTAATGGTGAACATCAACTGAACATGTGCTGTAAGCCAAGTTCTGTTCAGTGCACTTACTACCATTCACTCGTTCCATTCTCACAACAGACCCCAAACTTCATGCTATTATTATATCAATTTACATAGGAGGAAACTGAGGCAAGAGGGGTTAAGTAATGGCCCATATCCCCATGGAACTGTCCATTTGGGAATTTCCTACCAGAGGTCTTTGCGTACAGCTACAACTAAATGGAAGGTCTGAAGAGTCTTTAAATTTCCCTCTCTTCTCTACACTACTTTTTCCTCTGGTGTTGAAGGATAGCATCCCTGTTCTTACTCTGCCCATATCCCTCTTAAAAAAAAAAAAAAAAAGAAAGAAAGAAAAAGTTAAACCTTTAATTACTTACATTTGGGCATGCATTCATGCCCATACTTTTACTCTTTCAGACATTTTCATTAAACCCCATCTCTGTGAGACTAAAGACTTTGTCTCTCCTTCAGGAATCTCTGGCCAAAGCACCCAGTGAAGAACAACTGTCTGGCTCTTGACATCACCATGGTCTATGTCAAGCACAGCCTGGTCTCCCTGGGGGGCAACAGGTCCTTTCTGACTAGACAGGCCAAGGGCTATGGCTTTATAAATGACTGCTGGTGACTGCCTTGAGTGGTGGGTGGCTGGGGGGCGGGGGCAGCACATTCCTGGCAAGTCAGCTCATTCTTGGAAGATAGCACTTTGGAACTACAACCCCAGCCCACCTGCCAGCTAGCCGTGTGACCCTAGGAAGGAGCCCTGTGCGGGAGAAAGGCACCACAAATGGTGCCTTTTCTCTGTTTGGTTACGGTTTGTCAGTCACAGTGTACCCCTACTTGGGGCTTTTGATGAGGATAGGGGGCTCAGGGCTCTCCAGATCAATTGTTCAGAGCCGAGCCTTGCTCCTCAACATCAGTACCCAGCCCCACGCGTCTGTCCCCCTCTGTGGGCCGCATGCACCCGCATTCAAATGCTAACCACGGCGGTGGGACTCAGTGACCCAGAAGTAAAAGCAGCAGAGTGCCCCATAATACCCAAAGTCATCTGACTCCAGTCATTTCTGACCCTCCCTTGGTTAAATGCGCTTGTGCGTCACGCGCGGGCAAAGGCCTCCGAAGCCACAGAAGGGATGGCCTCTCTGAGCTGACCGCCACCAAGTTGCAAAAGAAATCACCTTTCCTCTACGTTGGCACAAGGAAAGTCCTTAAGTTGGGCTTACACTATGCAAAACTCTTTTCCCAGCGTGGGGCTGGCGGCCCTGGGGGAGGGGCGCGCCAACAGCTCTCTTTCACTGGCGGCCATGCCTCGTCCAGCTTTTCATCAGGCCGCGAACGTTCGCACTGAACTGAAAGCAGGCATCAAAGGAGCAGACCTCCTCGCCCCCCTCCCAAATTCCGCGGCCTTTGTTGTCCCTGGAGCTGGGCGGTTATTGAACTCTGCAGACCCGCTGGGCCCGGAAAGTGAAAACACCCTCCGGAGCCAGCAGGGGTGGTGCTGTGTGCCTGGGAGATCGGGCCTGCGCACCGGAGGGCCGGGCGGTTGCCATGGCGCCCTGACACCGAGATCATTCCTTATGAATGTCACCGGGGTCTGTGACTAAAGTTGTTTATGAGTCAAAAGTCTCCCGAAACTACAGCAGGAAGTGATGGCCGAGGCCGGGCAGGCTGTGGGAAAGGAGGCTGGAGCATCCCGGAGCGGACGGACTCCCCCCTCCTCGGTTTGCTATGGAAGACAGCCCTCAAATGCAACATGGAGCGCGCCACACGGCGCAGGGCCACATTTCATTCGTCACCGCGCGTGACACCGCGAGGGAGAAGCCGTCTTTTAAATCACAGGCCGTCCCGCTGTAGTTTTAAAAATACGACAGTCCTGCGCTTTGTGGTTCAGCAAGCAGCGCGGGGCTGGGCTCCTCGAGGCCCCAGGAAATGTTGCCTTCTGACCATTTGCCTGATTCCTTTTCCTTTGTTCCTCCAGGGTGCAGGGTTTCTACTGTTCAAAAGGAGGACGGGGAGAGTATGGCGCTCCGAGGGGACGCTCTGGGAAAAGTTACTCCGTGTACACGCTGCTTAAATTAAACCTTACACTTGAAATTCAGATCTGTTGTAAAAAGTTAGAACACGATCCTTAAATGCATGTCACTAAATATAAAAGCCTTCTTTCTCCAAAAGGATTTCCTATTATATTCTTTTATATCTCTGGCTCCCTGTGTTCATTAAAAATAGTATTCTATTAATAAATAGGACCTACAGGAAGCTTCTCAGGACTTCCCACATGGCCTATGCTGAGATACCTTTATCCTCCACACCCCCTCTCCCTCCGAAGGTCGTTCTTTCCCCTGATTTCAGAGGCAGCCAAGAAAGAGCTTCTTACCTCTGACACGGTGCAGTTTAGCTGGAAGATCTGCCCTTCTCCTTCCACCTGTCGCACGCAGAGCTTGCAAACCAGTTCCACTGTGTTCAGGCTGAATCTTTCCAAGGTGAAAGTGCAGTGGAGGTTTCTTTGAGACCCACTCCATATATGATAAAAAGGAATTTCCTAAAGGGTATACAAACGTTAACCACCAGTGAGGGGCTAATACCAAAAGCGACTCTCAGACACTGCACGGCCAAGTCCTTTTCTCAGGATTACAAGTGACCTTATTTCACCCTCACAACAGGCTTAGGGGTAGGGACACTCCAACCCGCTTTTCAGATGAAAAAACTGAGGCCCAGAGATGTTAAATCTGCCACCCTCCAATCCCACAGCTAGTAAGTGGCAGAGTTGAGATATGAACCCAGGGGGTCAGCCTCCAGAATCCATTTACCTAACCAGTCTGCACTTCTCTGTCATTTACAAAAGAAGCCATTGTAAGTGATTTTTCAAAAGTTTAGCAATTCCCAAAATAAAACCTACACACTCCAGTCATTGCTCATTAAAAGGAATCCCTGCCGTGGTATTCTGGAGAAAAGCAAAGAAAGTCTAAAGGGTAAAGCACTGATCTAGTTCGCTTTCATGCCTATATGCCCCCTCTGCACAGGACAGGGGGGAAAGTCAGAACTCACTGCAAGTGGGAAACTGTGGGCTGCCGATTAGCTGCCAGAGAAAATCCTTGGCCTAAAAAGCATCAAGCCTCTAACAGACATAAATTTTCTAAAATTCTAGACCACCTTAAAGAGCCCATCCTAGAATCTTGTTCCCATAAAGGAAAGAAAAGGTTGATACGTTTAAAAAAAAAAAAAAAAAGGTGGGGTGAAGTGGGGGTGGGGGGAGAACAATGGTGGTTAAGAACTAAGGCTCTGGAGCCAAATTCAGTACAAATGCGAACACTCTCCCCTTGCCTATTTGGTGACGTGGGGTAAGATAATCTTTCCGTGCCTCAGTTTCCTTATCTGTGAAAAGGTAAGCGAAAGAGTAGCCTAATCATAGACCTACTGGGGTTGAATGAGATAAACCAAAGTGCAGGAGTGTCTGGAAGATGTTACAAGTTCAGCCAGTTTAAGGCTTAGCTTGAACTAATAGCAGATTATCATTATTATTAAAATAGTATTTTCCATTATGATTGCACAAAGGATACAGTTCATAAAAGGGAAATATTTCTGGGGTTTTATGGCAGTTGCAAAATAAGAGAGAGAAGAAAGCAAAGGAAGATATTTAATGAGAAAGTCAAAAGCCTGATCCCTCTACCAAGTGCTGAGTTATACGGAAGGGTGTGGTATGCACCCCTTATGAAAGCTTCAGGCTGTTAGCAAGCTAAGAAATTTGTTTCCCACAGTTTATATTTAAGTACTAGATATATGAGACTAAGAATGAACTAGAAACCTTCCCTTCACTCTTAGTATGTTTACTGACTTGTATCAGTAAGTCGCACCCAGCTTAGCTGCAGTGCTGGGGTGTGGGATTGGATTTGTGTGCATGTAGACACGAATTCACAGATTATCCAAGTGTGCCTGCATCTCCTGGGACTGGGTATGAGGCTAGAGATTGCATTGCACAGCCTCCTGGGAGCTCGGGCTCAGAGATGCGGGGGTACGGGGGCAGTGAACAACCCTTGGAGAGGCCTCTGCTTTCCCCATGTATCCATGCAGTGAGATTTTGGACCAGTATTTTTATGCTATTATTTAATAAAATCCTGACCACATTTTATTTTCAGGTGCTATTTCCACTTCCAAATTGGTGTTCCTTCCAAGTTTTCAATGTAAATGTATTTTCCTAGCAAGGCTGAGGCTTAATTTGTGTCACATGTGATAACACGGTTCTTCTGTTTTTCCTTATGAAGACATTTTTGAGACTGTTCTGGTCAGTTCGATGTTAGCATTTATTCTGAAAATGAATTGAAATGATGGACTTGGAAGTCCTTTTTACTAAAAATAGAACAATAACAGTACAATTATTTGAAGGAGAAATATGAAAAAAATTCTTTCAAATATTCTATAATATTTTTCAAAAATCCTAAACTCGAAACCATTTTAGAGAAACAACTACCGATGCAGGATTAATTTCAAGAGAGGAATATCTGATTTCTAAATAACTTTGGACCTTTTTCCTTTTTTAAAAATGTTTACTTATGTATTTTTGAGAGATGGAGAGAGAGAGAGAGAGAGAGAGAGAGAGAACGAACCCCAAGCAGGCTCAGCACTGTCAGCACTGAGCCCAATGCGGGCTTGAACTCAGGAACCATGAGGTCATGACCTGAACCGAAACCAAGAGTCAGACAACCAACTGAGCCACCCAGGCACCCCTAGACTTCTTTCTTGGAGCTGTCTCCAGTCCTTTGGTTCAGCCTGGGAACCTTACCTGATATTTTGCCAGTAATTTGCTTTTCCAGAGGGAATGGGTGATATCGTGAATCGACAGGCGCAGGTTGTGGGTGCTGCCTTTAAAATGAAGAGCCTTAGGTTCTTCTAGGAGCTGTCCTCCCATCTGTCTCTCAAGCTGCAATACCTCCTACAATGACATGTCCAAAGTCAAAAGCAAATTACTGAATCGTATGCCTTCTGCTGGCCGGCCGTCTCATCAAATGCGTAATGTTTCCTCACCGGGCCGCCCCCACACCACAACCAACTGGTACAGACTCCCTCTTCTACAGCCTGGAGACCCTCCAATTGAAGCCCCTGCCAGTTTGTTTGTGACTGGATCCACCTGACCATCAACAATCTACATCATATGCTGTGAAGCAAATTCAGTACAGGCTGCATTTTCCAATGGACGAGTGGAAGATTTAATCAAATCCTGGAAAACAACAATCAGAGCCCCAAATGGGAAGAACTCCAAATGAAAGAAAAAAAGAGGTAGGAATATAGATAAACAGTTGAAGTAAGTGGATTTTCAATGAACTTTTAGGGCAAAGGGCAACCCCCTAGAAAACAAACCCGTGTCTTGGACCTGGTAAAACCAGCCAACAAGTAAAGACCTGGAATTCATTTTGGGCATTTTTTCGATTTTTTATAGTTTCTTTACGTACAGAAATAATAACATTTTTTGCTTAAAATTATCCATCGCACACTTCTTGATCATCAAAAATATATATACTCATTATATGTCCTATTAGAGGAAAATATACTAATACAAATTAGGAAAGTCTGTCAGCACCGAATATTGAACTAAAGAGTTACTCAAAGTTGAAAAACAATGACCTCATCTTTCAAGAACCGCGGCTGATCAAAAAATTTGCTAAGTAACTTTACTTATGCTATAAAGATGTAACATGAAGACAAATTCTAAATCTACTTCCATTCCTCAAACAAGCTAATGGGAGTTAACGAAGCATTTCCAAGTACAGCTGCAATTATCCAAACAGCAGCAAACCATAAGTTACCAATGAACAAAATATCCCGAGTCTCCGTGGTTGGAACCATCCTGTGTACTTTGCTTCCCTCACGCTTTAAAAGTTTTAGTGACACACATATGTAGGCAATTTGTGATCTTTCTTCCTTCCTTCCTTTCTTTCAGGGTTCAGGAAAATAATGGATTTTATAAAAATATAAATGCAAACCACTAACTTATTTTTTTGGTGACATTTCAGTTGAAAGCATGGGGTTCAAGAACACAGGCGCTCATTCAGGTCCTTCTACACGCACCTATCAGGCACCTACCGGGGTACCAAGCACAGATGGGTCACAGTGGAAAATTGTGAGGATGGGAACCAGATTGCCCGGAAATACATCCACGTTGCATTTGTTGAATGAATTCTAACCCATGCACATGGAGCCCCATAAGTGCAGAGCTTACCAACATCATTGATTAGCTGTAAATAGCTCATTTCTAGCTGCTTCTTAGTGGTTCTGAGCATCCATCATCTTTGAGCCAGGCCACTATTCTGAACAATGCAAGCTGCTGAAAGGTCCTCTAAGATGTAGGAAATACTAGGATCGTGTGGAAAATGGTCTCAGACATGGGTTCCTCTAATTAGTGTTTAATGGAAGAGAAGAGGCAACAGCATGTTGACAGAGAGACGAGCATGGTCCAGCTGCTTCAGAATATTTACATTTAGAGTATTCCACCTTGCTGACTGATGAGTAGCTATTACTTGTGACAGGAGTCTGAGCAGTCGGCCAACTCTCAACCGGTCAAACTTCTACCAGGACACATATGTTGTGCCCTGGCTCTGCTGCACCCACAGCTCGGCGGGCTCCGAGGGTCCCCACTGAGCCACACCAACCCACCCAACCCAGCACTGCACACACGTTCCTCGTGGAACACTTCACCCTCCATTCCTCCACAATAATCTGGCCATGTGGAAATGAAGACGAATGAGAAAAGTGAGGGTTAATTGCAGTTTCTTCTGCTTCGGCAGCAAGGCATAATGAGCTTATGTTGATCATGTTCGGTGTCTAGTTAGCATAATAGGGAAAGCTGATGTTCCCAGTGAACCTGGCACCTGACAAATTCTAAAGCTAAAATGATGTTTGTTTATAAGCCGTTAGAAGAAAAGAAACATAATTAGAAATCTTTGAGATTACAGTCATGCCAATCAATCAGTTCTAGCTTCTTTCCAGTACACCCTAATTACCTCATCAAGACGTCTAAAGAGCAATCGATAGTAATTATCTGATTACTATAGATCTTCATTAAGTCCAAATTATCTCCCTGGGATGTCTAAAAGAAGATGCATTGTATTCTGGGAGGAAATTGTACCCAACAATGTATAATCCACACCCCATTCCTACAATCAACATAGATTGCCAGAGGATATGGAGAACATTATCAGTTTTCTTGGCGGGGGAGGACCATTGAAAAAAACCTCAACTGCCTATTGGCCATGACCTTGGAGTCAAGAAATCTAATACCACATTTGAATGCAAAGTCTGGGTTGGAGTCAGCCCAAGAATAAGGCTCAGTCCTTGGTTTCTTTGGCCTTGACCTCAAAAGTCATGTTGAGTGTTCTCACTAGTGGGAAAAGACTGGGCTGGCTTGAGCCTTTCCCCCTCCTCCTCCTTCCTCTTCTTCTTCTTCTTTTTTGAGAGAAAGTATCAAGTCAAATGCCATTTTAAAGATAACAGAGCCAAAGAACACATCTCTACATTCTTAAGCTCTTTGATACAAACAAAGCTGCTGACCTCTCTGGGAGGAACCTAACTTTTTTGTCCTCTTTGATTACGCATGAACCCTGGTGAAAGATAAACTACCCATCGCAATGTACTCATGCTTAAAGCAGAGGCCTCTCTGACAAGAGACTGCTGGCTCTTCACTGCTACCTCTGGGAGAAATTGGCCCTGGAATAAATGATTCAGTAAGGAATATCCTTACCAACCTTAAATTTAATGTTCCCTGAAACGTAGCAACTGATATCACACTCAGCATGTTTGACTTCAAGGAAACGTAACAAAATAGAGGAGAAGACAAGAACCAAAGCACAAATTGAAAATATCAAAATGTGAGTTAAAGATATTGTATTCAATAAATAAAACAAGTCTTTGGAAACTAAAATCATCTACAACTACATGAGTCAGAGATGACTTAACACATAGAGCAAATCCCATATACAGCTGACCCTTGAGCAACACAGATTTGAACTTCAGGTGTTCTCTTATCGATTTTGGGGGGGACAAATGATGAACAGTACTGTAAATGTATTTTCTCTTATGATTTTCTTAATAACATTTTCTTTTCTCTAGCTCACTTTATTGTAAGAATACAGTATGGAAAGCACATAACATACAAAATATGTGTTAATCGCCATTCATGTTACTGGTAAGGCTTCCAGTCAACAGTAGTTAACTTTTGGGGGAGTCAAAAGTTATATGCAGATTTTCAGTTGCACAGGGGTGTTTCCCATTGCTCTCATATTGTTCAAGGGTCAACTACATAAATTTTGTATCAGAGGGAGAAGAAGCAAGCCCACTTGATACAATGGTCAGGCTTGTGTTCCTATTGTTAAGGTCTTAAGTGTTATAATTTCAGATGTATGACATAGCAGATTGCGGTTAAAAATATGCTGTAACTTGTATTTCAAAAAGCTTGATTTTCTGCATTCCTTCTGCATGAAATCATTTTGTTATATATATGATACACATAAGTAAGATGACATAAAAATAACAAATGTACGAATCAATAAGATATAGCTTTAGAGTTAAATGCTTTCCTCTCCTTAATCTTCCTGAGAGCATTCATTCAACATCAGTCAAACACACATGCCCTGCCGGGAAGCATGTCAGGCTCTGGGGCACACAGATGAGCCAGTCCCCGACCCTGCCTTATACCACTCACGGCGGGGAGACTGCTATGTAATTGTGTAACCCTAACGGCTGTTGCTTAGCTCTAAGACAGCTTCCAGACTGGATCACAGGTTAGGGTATTTGGATCTCAGGTTGCTTTTGGATCACAGGTTAGGGTATTTCACCCACCTTAAAAGAGAGCAAGAACAAAATATATTTAAGGTCAAAAGATTTAGTTAGACTTAAGAAAAATACAGTGACCTTGGAAAGAAATGCCATACTAGGAATTAGGATCATCTAGGCTCTTTGCTCTCAGAGATCTAAATGTCATCTTCTTTTGCAAAGGTCGTCCCCCGCTCTTAGCAGCACTCCACCTCGGGGCCTTATTTTGGCCCTGGGTGACCACCTGTTGCTTTAATGAGCTTGCTCTAAGAGAAGAGGTCACTTTCTGACTTCTTCGTCACTTCTGTCTCCACCCTGCAACTTGAAAAGACTCTCTCAGGAGTCAGTTATTGGCAGAGGTGTCTCTAGCCCATCTCTCTGCGGGAACACACGCAAGACCCCAGTCGTAAAGGCACCAGGAGCAGGCCCCTGTGCGTGTGAGTCCGTGCCCACCGGGATCTGAGCAGTCCTGCAGGATGGCTCCTTCCTCAGCTCCGTGGCTGCCCAGCGCAGGCTCTTCAGTGGCCCTGAGTGAGGGCTCTATTGATTCAGGGGGCCTGTGAGGGATCGCTCGAAAGGCAGGGACACGAGATTCCACAGTAGAAACAAGCGGCTTGCACAATAACCAATTAAACCAAGACATTATCCATGCCAAGCTATTAGCCTGGGCCACTTAAGAGCCACAATAAATCTAAGCTGTTTTAAAGGCCTGTGCGTACGTACAAAGGGAGCACCTCTGGCCTGTACCCAGAGCTCTCCCAGGCTCTTAGCCTTGAGGATCAGCTCTCATTAAGGCCTCACTGGGCAAAGGGAGTGGAAGGAGCCTTACAGCTCCCACACTCTGGTTTTCCTAACCCCAGAATTTTTTGTGCGGCATTATTGCTGGGGTTAGACCACATCTGCCTCCAGGCCACTTGAGTGTCAGTCTCTCAAGGAGCTCACAGGAGAGCCCCCAGGCGACAGAGCTGCTGGCACTGGAGATACTTGAAGCACTTGTTTAAGAATGTGAGAAGTCTCTGCCCGAGGGGACTTTTTGCCAGGAACTGTGTGCAGTGCTGGGGCCCTGGCTCTGCTCCCCACACTCTGTGCTCACCCTCCTCTCACTCAGAAACCTGCCTCTTCTCTCCCCAAGGCTCCCAACCATCCATACCCTCTCCTTTGTTGGAGACACTTGTTTTAGCTTCCAGTTCCTCAAGAAGTGCCATTAGCCATTAGCTCCCCCACCCCTCTCTGTTTTCCCACCTTGCCCTCCTGGCCCTCCTTTCCTTTATTAGAAATCTTATCAGCTAGAGAAAGGAGGAAGCAAATGATTAAACTCGAAGCTCCTATAACGCATTAACATTTCTTCTGGAAGAAAGAAGGTTGGAAGGAGGTTAAATCAAGGCTTTGTTTTATGTTGTCTGGCTTTGTTCTCTGTATTGTGGGGCTGTGATTTGTCTGTGCACTCTTTACTCTTGGAAACAGAAAGCCTTGAATTGGCTGTGCTTAGTGCTGCCGAGGAAGCTCCGGGACGGTGGCGCTGGGAACCCGAGCACGTAAGCCTTCTACTCCCCAGGTTTTCAGCCCTGGTTGGCCGTGCCACTCTGCAGACAGGGACCCGCACTCCACGTTCTGTCCCCGGCACCCGACCAAGCACTGGAGACTGTGTTGTGCAGTTCAAGACCCGTGCATCGCCTTCACCACGTTTGCATCGCGTGGGCCAGGGGTCTCGAGGCCCAAACCCAGCAGACCTGCAGCCTGCCCATGCGCTAAACCTCAGAAGACCAACCCTCAAGGGTCGTGCTGGCTTGTGTTTGAGAAAAAAAATCACATCTCCGTTCAGACTTCGTGGAACCTGCCTTGCTCCTGTTAATTCTTGAATTCCTTGTGAAGACCTGCCCTTGTCATCGGGGATGAGAAATTCCTCTTTTTGCTACTGAGGCTTTCTCCGCGGTCGCCCCCACAGCTGTGGGCCTGCGTGCTTCCCAGGCAGAGGCCACAGAGAGCGGCTGTCCTTCTCTGCTGTGCCCTGTCAGCTTTTCGGCCAAGCTGCTCTCTGTTCCCACGTGCTGACTGCTCCTCTGGCCTGCGGGCCTCTGGCTGCGGAGCCCAGTGGGGCACATCCAAGTGTCGGCCACCTCTCCCACCTGCTCGGGTCACCACCGCCTCACTTTGCCACCTATTCTTCCTGCGCTCACACCAGGGTGCCGCGCTCCCCCCACTGAGTTTGTCTGCCGTACTTCATCCCTCATAATAACGAGGCTGGACTCCCATGACCATGTGCAAACATTTCCCGTCAAGTCACTTGGTTTCCAGGGCTCTGCTTGCTGCTCCCGCAGCTGCCGCTGCCACGAATGCTTGGTCTGAGCTGCCACTTCCAGCCTGCCCAGTCAGGGCACCTTGTGACACTTTTAAAGCAAAACACCAGAGTGTGGCACACAAGGAAGTGATGGTGTCCCTTGTCTACCTCTGGGCGTACCTCTAAGGAAAAGGTGATCTCTCACATCTCCGTAATTAGCAATAGAACTTTTTAGGTTGTTCTAGAGCCTCTGAAGTCATCTTGTATTCCTTTGCACCACTGAACATGTTATTCTTTGATTTCTACATTAGTTCCTATTTTTGCAGTAAGAAATTACCATAAACCCAAATGACTCTAAACAACACACATTTATTACTTTACAGTTGTGTAGATCCAAAGTCTGACCACCAGACCCACTGAGCTAAAAAGTCAAGGTGTTGGTAAGGCTGCCTTCCTTTTTGGAAGCTCTAGGGGAGAATTTGCTTTTTTGTCTTTTCTACCTTCCAGAGATTGACTACATTCTTTGGCTCAGGATCCTCTTCCTCCATTTTCAAAGTCACCACTGGCACATTTCTCTGGTCTCTCCTTCATGGTTATAGCTCCCTTCAACTGTAGCTGAGAGAAGTTTTCCACTTTAAAAAAATTTTTTTTTTTTTAAATATTTTATTTATTGGAGCACCTGGGTGTCTCAGTCAGTTAAGCATCTTACTTGGGCTCAGGTCATGATCTCAGGGTTGGTGAGTCCAAGTCCCATGTCAAGCTCTGTGCTGACAACTCAGAGCTTGGAGCCTGCTTCACATTCTGTGTGAATTCTGTGTGAATTCTGCCCCTCCCTTGTTCATGCTCCGTCTCTCTCTCTCAATAATAAATAAACCATTTAAAAAATTTTAATGGTTTATTATTTTTTGAGGGAGAGAGAGCACGAGTGGGGGAGGGGCAGAGAGACGGAAACAAAAGATCCTAAGCAGGCTCTGTGCTGACAGTGGCAAGCCCAGCGGGGCTCAAACTCACAAACCTAACTCACAAACCTTGAGATCATGACCTGAGTCGAAGTCGGACACTCAGCTGACTGAGCCATTCATTCAGGTGCCCCCTAAAGTTCCCCACTTTTAAGCGCCGTGTAATTAGATTAGACCCACCCAGAAAATCCAGGATAATCTCTTCCTCTTGAAGTTCATACCCTTAATCATATTTGTGAAGTCCCTTTAGCCATGTAAGGTAACATATTTATAGGTTCTGAATATTGTGTACAGGTATCTTTGGGGGCCTTTATACTGCCTATAATGACTTTTATCTTCTCTCTCTTTTCTTTCTCTTTCTCAAAAAATAAATTCAATGTGGCAGGTCATTTCCAAAATATATGATAGGGCCAGGGCCCAGTCTCATGAGAAGGTAATTAAGATTCAGTAAATTTAGATTCACCCAAAAGATCCCTGTCCCTAATGGCTGACCAAATAGCTTGATGACAAACCTGAAACTCACCCCACAATTACATCATGATTAGATTTAATATCTTCACTGAGCCATTATCTTTAAAATACCGTTATATCCAGATGCCCATCTAGGGATAATGAACATCATCAAATATCTGTTTTGTGCTAGGAAATTTAATAACTTTGATCTCCTTGAATCTTGTAAAGGTGCCTGATGTACAGCAAATGACTGTTAAAGAGGTCAAGTTCAATGACCAGAGCCACAGACCTGAGGAAGGGCAGAACCAAGAGGCTTAGCCAGACTCACCCAAGTTTCCCTACCACACCACATTTCCTTCCATACACTTAGCAGAAAGAAAAAAAAAAAAAAGGAAAAAGGAAAAACACATTTGTAACCTTATTACATTTTCTGGTATTATCTAATACTTGTGTTACATGTATAAATATATTAATTTAATTGCATAGGCCAGCATCCTGAAAGTATAAACATGGGTCATGTTCGTTTTGAGGTTGTTTGAGGGAACCGAAAGAAAAGAGAAGGCTAATGGGGTCAATTCAACAGAGGGCCAGCCTTCATAAGGCCAGAAGAGACAGGCTTGAGGTGTTCTGGGTTGTGCGGGGTCACAGCTGCAGTGGAGGGGGCGTCAGAAGGACAGTGGAAGGCACCAGGTTCCAGGATGAAAACAAAAGCTTTTCCAGGATAGTGTCTCCAACTGCAGCCCAAGATACTGAGTATCGCATAGCCCTCGACTAGATTTCCTACTTCTTTTCATTTTCAGTATCTTTCATTTTCTCTTCTTTTCCACATGAGAGTTCACAGAGTTTCTATACTAGATCGCAGCCTGAATCGGGGTATGTGAAAGCTGAAGAAATCCCAAGAGTCTATGCCAAATGACTACATGAAGCGAGCAGCTTATGTTAATTTACATATTTGGTCAGAAATTCATTTGTCAAATACATTTGTCAGAAATTCCAGAAGCATCATATGTGGCCCATAAGGTATACAAATAACTCTTCTTTTAGGTTCTGAATCTCAGGGTTTAGTATAAATCTCTCAGAAATTGTATTTTCAGAATTGTAATTCAGGACAGTGGGACAGAAATGACTTATTTCCACATAGTTGTGGACTTCTCCGTGTTTTAAAACTTACCCAAATATCATCTTGTTCTCTATTATTTTCTGGTCTTTTAAGAAAAAAATTTTAATGTTTATTTATATTTGAGAAAGACAGAGAGTGCAAATGGGGGAGGGGCAGAAAGAGAGGGAGACACAGAATCTGAAGCAGCTCTAGGCTCTGAGCTGTCAGCACAGAGCCTGACATGGGGCTCGAACCCACAAACCGTGAGATCATGACCTGAGCCAGAGTCAGATGCTTAACAGACTAAGCCACCCAGGTGCCCCTAATTTCTGGTCTTTTGATATGAGGATTTAAGTCTTTGTAAATAATGGGAGGAAAACACCAATATCATTACTTTCATCACATGAAGAGGAGGGAAACAGAAAAACTGATCTGTGGCCCAACTCAATCTTTACAATAGACGGGACCTCTCTGTGTAGGCACAGAATTGCCTCTAAGCCATTTTCACAGTTCATAGCATCTTTGTCTCTCTACATGAATTCAACCAGCACATTGCTCTCCCTGTTCCTTTGAGCACTTGCACGGGAGAAAAATCCACCTGAAAGGTACATGAAAGAACCCCCTGTCTCCCAGCAGCCTTGACTTTTACTCTGGCACTCACCTCTAGCATCCTGATTCTCAGCAATGCTTCTGAATTGTTAAACACAGCTTTTAAGCTTCAGGTGACCATTTCTGCTGTGGGCTTAACAAAACTCAAGGAAATTGTCACCAAGGCTACCGAACTCAAAGAGCTAGGTGGGGACATGAAAGGATGCATCAGGGTTGCTTGAGACTGACTGATGTGGTGGTCTCCTTTTTTTTTTTTTTTTTTTTTTTTTTTTTGCTCCCCATCCACATAGACAGTATAAGCACATATGAGAAGAGAGTGGGAACTAATATTCTAGATATGTTCACTTCCAGACATCCAGCTACAGTTTTCTCTAATAGCTCTCCAGACTGTAGAGTTCTGAACCCCTGAGAATGTCCTCCGCTGAGCTCCCTCTCTGACCCAGTCCAACATTCTGGGAGGGCTTCTGCCGTTCAGGAGAAATCCCCAGCACACAGTGGTAGCTATAAGAAAATACCAAGTCTGGGGAGACCCACTTTCGGGCACCATTTGCTGCACTGGAGATGGACGGGGGTAGAGGAGTTGGATTAAAGCACAAACAAGGAAGCAGAGCTCCTTTTCATCAGAACCCAGATGGGATAAAGAGAGGTTGAAATAAAAGGTTTGAAGAGGAAAGGACAGGAGCTAAGGGAGTGTCCCTTGAGTGGTGCAGTAGGAGTCGGGTCACTGCAAAGGACGGAGGGGTTGCCATATAATCAGGGACTTGGAGAGAGCAGGGAAGACTTGGAAGAAGCGCTATGTGAAAAGTGGTGAGTCAAGAAGGGATAAATGAAAGGAGTGTGGACAAGAAGAAAGGGAAAGCTTAGGGCAGCCATCTTGAGAGTAGCAGAGACTCAAGCAGAAATCTATCATTTTCAGAGCAACTCAACAACCTGGAAGGAGAACGGGAGGGCTTGTTCAGGGGCAGTCATCTTTAGCTGTGGAATCAGAAAAATCTACTATAGCTCCAGCTGGCAAGAGATTTAGAGTGAAGGTGAGTTCCCTGGAGATCTGGGTAAGAACAGAGGAGGGTCTGTGAACCAGGCCACCAGAGGAGTTTGAGGGAGGTCTTCCTTAAGAATCAAAGGTGGCCTGCATGCCCTTTGTGTTCGAGAGATGGAAGGTCAGATATTGTGGTCAGAAACATGGAGCTTCGCAGGTGGGGATCTTGGCAGGTGGAGATGTTAATGAGGGTGAAATCCACAGCATGCCTAAACCTGCGGACAGATAATGTGGGATGATGTCAAGGTTACCAGAATAACTTTGGGCAAAAAACTGTGATTAGTGGTGACTTTGAATCTGAGAGATTGATAGGAATAAAATGAGTGGGAAGAAAGACCATGAGGCAGGTACTGCTAGGCTGGAGATAGGTACCAGGAGATTGGGGGCTAGGGAACTGAAATAGGTCATGAGTAACAGAGTAACAGAATGAGAATAGCAGTAGAAAAAGTCAACCCTGAGAGCAGAACAATGCCCCAGAAGTGATCATGGGGTAGGAGAAGTACTGGAACTCTTCCTTTATGCCTTGTGGTTACTTAGAGGGTGTGGTCTTCACCATGGAGATTATGAGGGATGCCATGTGACGGGGAAGATCCAGTTGCCCTTAATGTGAGTAGGTGAAGGAAGAGTATAGAGGATGATTGAAAGGGTGTAGGAGAGTTTGTTCTTAGGAGGATTAAAGTTCCACAAAGATCCATGGAAGTGTTTAGGATAATAGTTCTTAATCTTGGCCGCACAACAGAATAACCCAGGGAGTGTTAAAAGAAAAACCCCAATACCCAGACCAATTAGATCAGAGCCTTTGGGTTGGGACCCCAGAGCGAGTCTTTTTTTTTTTTTTTTTTTTTTTTAGTGTATTTCGAGAGAGAGAGCGAGCACTGGAGGGGCAGAGAGAGAGGGAGAGAGAGTATCCCAAGCAGGCTCCGCACTGCCAGGATGGAGCCTGATGTGGGGCTCACAAATCATGAGATCATAACCTGAGCCTAAATCAAGAGTCGGACGCTTAGCCAACTGAACCACTAGGCACCCCCGGAGCAAGTCTTTTTTTAAAGCTTCCCAACTGATTCCTATATATGTGGGATGCAGAACTACTGACTTAGGAAGGGTGTGAGCGGGGAGCGGGTGGGCCAGCAGCAGGAGGAGGTGTTTGGAAAGGGCGATGCAGAAGAGAGTATTTATGGGCAACGATGGTTACAGAAGCAGGGAGAGGGCAGAGACTGCTGGGGAACACCAGTAGGCAGGGTGCCAAGAAGGCAGAATTCAGGTAACAAAGGGCCTTTCTGAAAATGAGCCCCAAGGTTCCAATTCAAGCGTGGGTGTTAGGCAGTGTTGCTGGGACTGAACTAATTGTCTCTTCAGTATGTTGGATAGACCCTTTACCTATAACTAGGATTTTGGTATTTCTGCATTATTAAAAGGCCATGAGGTGCAAGAAAGCCTTATCCATTATTCATATTTGTTTCAGGCTAAGTGCTGGATCCCCAGCTACTGAGAATTCATAAATGTCTATTTGGAAAGCACTGACCATGATTCAAACTGCTCTTGGGTTGTTTTTACTGCTTAATCCTGTTTGTCAATCTTTCTCAGTGTTGACCATTTGCATCTCTTTCCACTAATTAAAACAATTAAAATAGTTTTACTGAATTATTACTTTTTTGGCATGGATTTGCATGTTTCTGTTGGGAAGAAAGGTCAAGAAAGGTCCTAAGTATAAGAACTATGTGTATGAATATAAAATATGTGTATCAAACATTTCAAATATGATGTAGATCTTCTATGGTATGCTTTTTACAATGGTTTTTCCGAGAATTGTTACAAGACATGCCTTAATCAGATCCCATGGCTCCCTACAAATACAGTTTTCCCTGTGAAAGAATTTAAGCCTAGGATGATTTCCACCCTGACAGTGCATCAGAAGTATCACATCTGCAAGGAATATAAAAGAACCACAAGTTTCACACTACAGCTGCATGTGCACATCATTTATTCAGCATCAGAAACTCCTACAAGGTCAGCCATCAAAAACATATCCTGTGTCTCATCCCCTCCATGGACCCAACCTGCAACACTCAGGTTTCATGACCCAGAACTACTTTCTGGATGGAAACTCCAGAAGGAAATACTTTGAAATTTCAACAACAACAAAAATTCTTCCCCTGTTTTTTTTTTCCTTGACACATTTTCTCCCACTTCTCCTTTTCCTCCCCTGGGTGCTCATCCTTCAATAGCTCCTCTGCTGGCTTCCCTTCCTCACCCCCGACAATGGCAGGGCTCCCCTTGGTCTCTGTTTTCTAGGGTGTGGCTCCTCCAACAACCCACATTAGGGGCGAAGCCTAGACTGCAGCCCCCTGCTCAGGTGTGAAGCCTGCTCTCTCCACTCAACAGCTGTGTGACCTAGAGCAAATCGCCTAATTTTTCTGTGCCCTCAATTGAACATCTGAAAAAATGGGGTTAATGGCATCATACAGGGTTGTTGTGAAGATTAAATGAGTTAATAAACATTTAGAACCATGCCCAGCACATAGGAAGTTGTCAGTAATGCGTGTTCTTTTTAACAATGTCATTTAACGTATCTCTCTGCTCTCCCTTGATAGTCTCCCTGACCACAGGGATGACAAATATGAGTATTATAGAGTCGGTTCCTGAGTCTCTACTTCAGGATCTGCTCTCTGTCCAGAGAGTCACACACATATTTCTAACTGTCCCTTGGGCATCTTTGTCCTGATGTCTAATTCATACCTCTAACTCAGTATTCCAAAAGTAAAGTCACCAGAGCCACACCCCAAAGCTACCTGCCCCCTAGGTGTGTTACTATTACTGAGAGGCAGACTGGATCTTCTGCTCCATTCATTGCTGGTCACCAGGTCCGACAGGAGTTACTTGAACAGGACCTTCCACACCTATTCCCCTCTCCTCACTCTCCTGCTATCAGCCCAGATCTACCACGCTTTTCTTCTTGACTCTATCTTTCTGCTGATGTCAGACTAATATTTCTTTTTTTTTTTTAAGTTTTATTTATCTATTTTGAGAGAGAGAGTGAGAGAGGGACAGTGGGGGAAGGAAGAGGAGAGACAGAGAATCGCTAGTAGGCTCCACACTGTCATCACAGAGCCTGACTTGGGGCTCGATCTCATGGTTGGTGAGATCATGACCAGAGTGGAAATCAAGAGTTAGATGCTAAATGGACTGAGCCGTCCAGGTGACCCTTCGCACTAATATTTCTAACATATATTTCCGATCATGTCTTTTGTTGGTTTCAATCTCTCCACTTCCTCTCCAATAACTCAAGACACTGAACCGCAACTCCTCTCTCTGGAAGTTGAAGTCCATCTCAATAAAACTCTTACCTGTCATTTGAGGCTTACTGGAAATAATATGCTAGTATGGAATCTGTATTTACTGTCCTGTGTTTCTTCGTGCTGTTCCCTTCACCTGGAAAGTTTGTATTTTTTCCCACTATGCTGGTGAAACCCTACCTTTCATTTGGGCCCAATTCAAATGTTAGCTCCTTGTCAGATCTCCTCAAAATAATATAATCCCCTCCCCCCTCCTGAACTCCCACAGAACCTGCATTCATCTATAGCATTTATCAGACTCAGACTTGTCTCCCAGTCCTTGGCAGACTTCTTTTATGCCCCCTTCCAGATCATAACTTCTTCAAAGGCACTTACGATATCCTTTAAAGCTTCAAATGGGATAAAATGAATTGCAATAATAGCACCAGGAATTAAGCTCATTTATTCTGCAAAGCAGCAGCCTGTTGTCAAATGCTAACCCTCTTTCTCACAGTCCTCATAAAAAGAATGGGAAAGCATATAAATGAAGTGGCACACAAGAGGAACATACAGTGTGAGCAATTACGCCAATTCCTTTTATAGGAAGCACACAGCTGAGATAAACATGGAAGCAGATTATTTACCATCCACGTCTCGTTGCCAAATTCTCCTACTTCTTCTAAATTTTTCATTAAAGGAAATCAAGGAAGGTAAACAAAAGTAGCCCTTGGGAGGAATCAGCACAATGGAAAACCACTCATTTGTCAGCATGGCCTCAGAGAAATGTTTATTATTTTTTTAAAACTGCATCTTTTGGGGCCGGATACTTGTGTCTGCGCACTGAGGTGCACAAACACGTACACATGGTCTCTGGGTGGGCGCTGCCACACCAAACCTTGGCTTCAGTGTGAGGGGAAAGAAGGAGGGTCATTCAGGAGCTATTTACCTTCAGGGCATCCTGGGTGTCATCCAGACAGTAGACTCGAACACTGTACTCCAGAGACGAGCAGCAGAGTGGTCCAAAGATGGCCAGCTTCAGGCGCTTTGCGGCAGCTTTGGTGGTGGACTGCCCCACCAGGGCGTAGGTGCTTAGGTTCTCTGTGAGGAGGTGGCAAGCCTCTGCATCCAGCTGAATGTAGCAGGGGGTAGTGAAGTTTTCCTCCCCAACCACAACCACATCCTGCAGGACAAGAAGGAAGGAGCTGTGGTTGAGCTACTGTGGGTTCTGCTGGCCGCCATGATGGTGGCCAGTATGGCAGATAAAACAGGACCTCTTCTGCTAAGGTTTGCTCATCCTTTTCTTGTTTTGTTTTGTTTTGTTTTGTTTTGTTTGGGGGGGGAGTTGTTTTTGTCACTCTCAGGCTTTAGTGTAGCTCTTTTTCCATTCTTAATCATTCTCTCCCTTACGTCCCCTTGCCTTCATACTGCCAATATTCTTTATTTTGATGGTCCTCTAGTTAGCATTTTTGATCTGAGAATCTACCTCACTGGGATCAACATAAAATTCCAAAAGAAATCCATTAGTTATCCTCCTAATTTCAGTGTACCTGAGTTCATTACTTATGTCTGAGAATTTAATGTTTTATTTATTTATTGAGAATGTAATGTTTTAATCTCTAAGTTTCTTATTGTTTCCAAAAGTACTGTTTTATTTCAATGTCATTATAGTGTAATAGGTTTTCCCCCCAAAATCTAGGGGTTTGAAAAGATTTAGAGAGATTAAAGAATTACACAATCCCATTCTACTGTGTTCTTCCAAACTCACCCACCAATTACTTTTCAAAAAGATACACTGCTTTTCCTCAATAACCTGGGCTACTGGACTCCATGGAAAGTACAACGTAGTAAACTCGATGCCTTTAAGACACATCTCTCTGGTTAAAGAGCCTATCCTTTTAGTTTTTGAAAATATTTAGAAAGAAGTAAAAATAAATACAAGTGATGAATATTGTTAAAACAGTTACTAACTCAACCAAGTTTTGATTTATCCGAATGACTTAGGCCATGGAAGAAATCATCTGAAAAACCAAGTGTAGGACTCATAACCTAAGGGTCACAATTCCGCATGCCTCCCAGGGCAGCCAGGTATTAGGAATAAGTGCGGCAGGTAAGGCAGAAGACAATAGGGAGTGGAGGAGATTCTGGTAAAGCAGAGCACAAGTCTGTCTAAAGAGCTCAGTTCCCACTTGTTTCAGCTCATCACAGCTATGCAGGAATGTAGGCCCAGTGAGAAAACAGCCTGGAATCTTTCAAGAGACTCTGGAAGTTCAAAGTTTTATGTGAAATTTTCCAACTTTTAATTAATTCAAATTTAAAAGAAAACTTCATATGAGTGAGATAAAATACATATGTGGGCATGATTCTGCCTCTGCACTAGGCTACTTAATCTTCACAGAGGCAGGAACTGTATCTGCTTTGATTCCCACTATAGCTCAGTGGGCCCGGCTCATGGTGAGCAAATGGGTTTTTGTCCAAAAAATGAATGGCTGTGTCATCATAAATTGAGTCTCAACGATATGAAAGAAGTAGCCGCCTGGGGTGGTTGTTTATTAGTTAGATCTTACAACATCAACTGAGCTATAGTAGGAGATGGGTTGAATACCATTCATGAAATTATTTCTTCAACTGAACCTGTACTCCAAGATGAAACTTACACTGAACTGGCAAAGAGAGAAATTCAGCACCTTCAGGTTTATTTTAGCCCCAAAAGGACACATGGAAAGAAGTGCTTCCCCCCCGCACCCCCAGCAAGGTGAGGGTAAGCCTCAAATATCACCCAATGAGCATGTTACAGAAAGCCTCCAGTAAGATACAGTCAGGAATAAAGATGTTCCACGTGTCTGCCACAGGTATAAGAGTGTATTCTTTTTTTTTTAAACATAATTTATTGTCAAATTGGTTTCTATACAACACCCAGTGCTCATCCCAACAAGTGCCCTCCTCCCTGCCCATCATCCACTTTCCCCTCTCCCCCACCCCCCCATCTACCCTTGGTTTGTTTTTAGTCCTTAAGAGTCTCTTATGGTTTGCCTCCCTCCGTCTCTGTAACTTTTCCCCCCTCCCCCTCCCCCATGGTCTTCTGTTACGTTTCTCAAGATCCACATATGAGTGAAAACATATGGTATCTGTCTTGCTCTGCCTGGCTTATTTCACTTAGCATAATACTCTCCAGTTCCATCCACATTGCTGCAAATGGCCAGATTTCATTCTTTCTCATTGCCAAGTAGTATTCCATTGTATATGTAAACCACATCTTCTTTACCATTCATCAGTTGATGGACATTTAGGCTCTTTCCATAATTTGGCTATTGTTGAAAGTGCTGCCATAAACATTGGGGTACATGTGCCCCTATGCATCAGCACTCCTGTATCCCTTGGGGAGATTCATAGCAGTGCTATTGCTGGGTCATAGGGTAGTTCTATTTTTAATTTTTTGAGGAGCCTCCACACTGTTTTCCAGAGTGGCTGCACCAGTTTGCATTCCCACCAAGAGTGCAAGAGGGTTCCTGTTTCTCCACAACCTCACCAGTGTAAGAGTGTATTCTTAAGCATTGCCCTCTTTTACTCTTCTTGTCTATTTCATTTTATTGTTCTTGCTACTGTTATCATTACTCAAGTCCATAAATAGACATCGTATTAGGGCATTAAACAGAGAATTGTGCACACAGTTTAGGATCACTTGAGATTAAGACGTTGGGATGTTTTTGAGATCAATCATTTCAAGCTTAAATGGAATTGAGGTTAAATCTGGTTAAGTCTGGTCATAACTCAACATAAAGTTTACCCCTAGACTTCAGTCCTGGACTTTCAGCCCTCTGGTAAGGAGTGATCCCATCATGTGGCCAAGGGAACATGTCCACAGAAAGGAAATTAGAATAATCCCTGGGATACCCTTCTAACTCAAACACTACTTTTCCCTAAAATACTGAAGGCTTGAATCTGAATCTTCGCATACATTTTTTTCTGAAAATTTCTTTCCTAAAAGAAAAATACCATAAGTAATCACAATGTATCTAATATTTATGGATTGGATATTTTGTAATGGTGACACAAAATACAGTGGTAGCTTTCAAAACTATTAGACACTTTTTGATATATTCCTGAAATATGCTTTCTCAAGAATACTCTAAAATGTAATTTTTAATATGGCTATTTTCCATTTAAACAACAGGTACTGTCTTTCCAAGGGATAATAATGAAAACATGCAAGCTTTTTTTTTTAAGGTATTAGGTATAAAGTGGTCATGGTAAATATAACAAATTCGTTTGCATGTAACTTCAAGTGCTGATGGAAGGGTTCTGCTGACAAGAACAGGATCTGCTTAAGGCACTGTCCTTAACAGGTTATGATGGCAACAGACACACATAGCCAAGATGTCACAGGTGTTCTTCATTCTAGTGGAGCTTCAGGAATGCATTGTTTTTCTGTTTCCCCAAGTTAAGTTCAGAAGAACTATATCCCGGGTATATGTCTACAATGCCTACCATTTTCTGACCCAGTTGCAATGTTTCTTTACCTGCAAATTTAAAAATATATATATATGTTTCCCTTCCCAATACACTGTATGTATGTTCCAAGGGGGACTTGTGCAAGACTCTCAAGTGTACTTTCCTTAGAAGTTAGCCAATGCTTGACCATCATTTTCACTGTGCCTACCCATCAGTAGCTAAAGCATTCAAGAACTAGTCTTTCCTTCTTCCTTCCTTCTCACACTCTCTGCCTCTCTCTGTCTTTTTGAGTATAAGCTAAAATTCCATTCATGTTCTGCTTTAAAAACAAAAACTTTCCCATAATTACTCCAGTTTATCTAAATGAATTGCTCTTGTGTTCCATCTTTATCCCAACAGAAGCTCACCTCCCACTGCCCCTGTGCTGCCTGGTTCTTGAGCTGTATCTTCCAGTCCTCAGTATTGGGATCTGCACAGTGATGCATAGTGAGGATGACGGGGCGGGTCAGCAGGGCTCCCGGAGGCCCACAGCTCACCACAGGGGTCAAGAGTGTCTGAGTGTCTTCCATGGGTGGCCTAGAAGAAGAGCAGAGATTGGCATGAGTGACATTTCCATAGCATGTATGTACTATGTATTCATTGAGATTTTAGATCTGAAGTTGTGCAAATTGTTTCTTCTTGGGATTTTTGCGGGGGTGGGGGATGGTGCAGGGGCAGAATTATATGGGAAGACATGTCCTTTATACCAATACTTTCATCTTCAAGACTGGAGAAATTTATGATAACAGTGAATTTGCCAGTGTCTCTTTGATCCCCTTCCCCCAGACACAGACAGACCTGCCTTTGGTAATTTTCTTTGAATTCATGTGCAGATACTTCCAGGATGGAACAGGAAGGAATAGAGTCCTTATGAGGTTACACAACCATACTTTCTTTTTTTTTTTTTTCTTATTTAAAAAAATTATTTATTTTTTTTTTTAATTTTTTTTTTTTCAACGTTTATTTATTTTTTTGGGACAGAGAGAGACAGAGCATGAACGGGGGAGGGGCAGAGAGAGAGGGAGACACAGAATCGGAAACAGGCTCCAGGCTCTGAGCCATCAGCCCAGAGCCTGACGCGGGGCTCGAACTCACGGACCGCGAGATTGTGACCTGGCTGAAGTCGGACGCTTAACCGACTGCGCCACCCAGGCGCCCCCAAAAAATTATTTATTTGAGAGAGAGAAGGAGCGAGAGAAAGAGAGGCAGGGCCAGAGAGAAGGGGAGAGAGAGAAGCCCAAGCAGGCTCTGTGCTGTCAGCTCAAAGTCCAACGTGGGGCTCAATACCATGAACTGTGAGGTCATGACATGAGCTGAAATCAAGAGTCAGATGCTCAACTGACTGAGCCAGCCTGATGACCCCACAACCATCTTTTCTGATAATACTTGCCATTACTCTCACAGCGTTTTAAATACTTTTAATTTATTTTTAGGACCTAACTTGAAAAATACTTCAAAAAAGAAAATCACTTCAGAGTAAGGACACCCTAGAGCTAAATTTCTTCCAGATGACTTTCAGGGATAATTCAGGCTAGTAAAGCAGATTCATTCTTTCACATATGACCAGGCAGAATACAGAACTGTGTTCTATAGTTCTAGAATTTAAAATGAAATATTTCTACTTGTATACTTCATACTCAGAGAATCGGGGTGGAAAGAACCTCAAAGATCTAATTTTTTTTTAATGTTTATTTATTTTTGAGAAAGAGACAGAATGAGAGCAGCGGAGGGGCAGAGAGAGGGAGACACAGAATCTGAAGCAGGCTCCAGGCTCTGAGCTGTCAGCACAGAGCTCGACGCGGGGCTCGAGCTCACAGACTGTGAGATCATGACCTGAGCTGAAGTTCGACTCTTAGCTGACTGAGCCACCCAGGTGCCCCAAAGATCCAAATTCTTTATTTCCACATGTTTTTTTTTTTTTTTAACTTTCTTCAGTCATTTCCCTAACAAGATTGTAATCAACAAATAAATGGATAAATTAACCCAAAGCTGATATGTGAGCAAGTAGTCCCAACGCATGGGGCAGACTGCCCAAAGTCTTAAAACTAACAAGTGCTAGCATGGGGACTAACGCCAATGCCTTCTCAACACAATACTCAAAACTACTCTGTCAGAATAGTGTGGATAAGAGATCATGAGCTGAGTGTTTCAGAGGAGGTAGGACCCCTGGGGTCAACAAGCACCACCTTCCATACAAAGTAGGAGCCTCTCTACAATATGCTGGCTTGTGGCTGGTGCTGTAGACACATCCAAAATGGTACTCCACTACTATTGAGGGTCACCTCATATATTATCGATTCAAACCTACAAAACGTTCTTAGGAGAAATACAATTTGCCTTCCTGATCCTTCTTTCCACATATCTTTGGCCTGCTTTCTCTCCACTTCAGCATGAGAGCCTTTCAAATATTTAGAGATTGCTATGATGCCTCTAGAAAGTCTTCTTTATTTTAGACCAAACATTCTCAGTTTTTTAACTTTACCTAGAAAAGCATGGTTTCCAGATATCTCCCTATTTTTCTACCTTCATCGTTATATAGATGTCCATTGGTGTTCCTATGTCTTCACTAAAGTAAAGCATCTGGAAGTGAATATTATACTCAAGTAGGCAGCATAGCAGGGCTCCTATTTTCCTTGATTTGGAATACATAGTTATATCAATGCCTAACAAAATTGTTGCCTTAGGTTGTTCTCAATCAAATAATTATAAATGTTATTGCAGGCTTGAGTTACAGAGGAAGATGGAGATAATATAAAGCATTTCCTTTATAAAATGAGGCAATGAAGCCCCAAGGAGGTTAAGTTATTTGTTAAAGCTAACTACTCTGTGTATTCATAACATGAAAGGCTCTTAGGCTAAGTCTCTACAGTTTTGTGGTTGCAGCAATGGCTTTTGAACATATGTACAGAAATTTACATTTGGTTATTTAATTTCACCTTAACAGTTTCAGAGAAAATTTCAGGGTATGTATTTCTTAACACTGTCTTTTCTCCAAGTATAGGCTATCTCTTCTAGTCTCTCATCCTCTGTAGAGCTGATTTGCCTGCCGCTTATCTTCTCGTTCCAATCACTGTTGACATTGTAGTACAAGAATAGGACAAAGATAAAGACCTTTTTAAACATACTACTTGAAACCTCTTTCTAGTCTGACATCAATAATTTGAATTTTCTGGTTTAGCCAAATATAAACCAATTAAAATATACATTGTCCAGTTCACATCTTTCCATTCATTCACGTGGATATTATAAGGGACATATCAAATTCCTGTATAATTGTGATGGCCACTTGAGAAGGATTTTCCTTTAGGATTTTTTTCCTCATCTATGGTTAATCTATGAATATACTACACAATCTAGAAGTTAGCTTAAATCTATGGCCTACCCTAATTTAACACTCAATGAATGACAACAGCTGTTTGATATTTTTATATATAAATATATATACATCTTTAATTTATAATATACATATTTTATATACTGTTGGAAGACAGTTCTCCATGGATCTTTCATGTTCCTGCATGTCTCTTCAAGGCGATTGCATAGCAATCACCTTGGAAGGCAACGATAGTGCTGGTCTCTGGAGTACAAGGCAACCACATCCACTTCCCATTATAAAAAAACCCATGTTCTCCAAGCTCAGAGGTCCTTCCTGGAAGGCACCCACTGAGTGTGTGCAGATCATCTGACCCTCTCTGCATCTCCCTTCTGGCACTGGGGTTTTGTGAACTGGCACAAAAACGACAAAACTCTGGACAGTGTTATTGCTGTAACAAACTGTCCTTTGTCTCTGGCCCAGAAGTACTATGTCATCTATCAACATCCACCAGACTGTGGCAGCCAAGGTAACGTCAAATCTTAGAGTCCTTAGCTCCTGACAAGTATTATCCTCAGTTCTAAGAACTCAATTATAGTTTGACATATTTTCTCCTTAATAAAACTGGGCTATCCCTCCCTCCTCTCATTCTAAAATGTCATTAGGATCTCACCAACTTAAGGGTTTTCTTTCTTCCTATTTAGAAAGTAAAAGCAACTTTTATCTCCTTTGTCTTTTAACATCATCTCCATCCTCACTGAATAACAGCACATTTGTATTGAATCTAAAGTTATCCAAGTTCTTGGAAATGTACTTTTGGGAATAATAAGGTTATTGGCAGCTTGAGAAGTCTTTATCATCCGCTTCATCCCTTAGTTTTCATTTCCTCTTAACCCAGTTTTTCTTCCTTCATTCCAGTCTGAAATTCATTTTCTTAGTACATGAGTGACGTTTTGGTTTCATTGTGGCATAGCTGATATTATACTATCGGTCCTAAGCGATAACCTTACGCTTGCTAATTCTACTTTTCCTACCATGGCAACAAAATAACACAACCAAAACAAAAAACGGTGACTACATTTTCGTGAGCACAACTCTTACCTCTTGGTCACAAGTATACCTTGAGAAGTGGGCATTAAACTTTTAAGGAAGGAGACTTAAGTGGAATCCATTTCAAGTGGTCCTTGCTATATAGTTGGAGATTGGAAACATCTGCCCCTCGGTCTGCTGTTAGCAGCCGGTGCTTGAGGCAGAAAGAGGAGGGGTTCTTCTCATCACTGAGTTGGAACAGAAGGGAGAAGCTTCCCTGCTGGGTTGGGGAGCTGTCAGACCTGTACTCTCCAAGCACACCCCTGGCATGCAATATTGATGGGCACCATCCTTGAGGGAGGGATAGCAAGGGAAGGAAGGGGCAGTAGGTGTCAAAAGAATTTATTAACCCAGTGAGGTGCAAGAATGTAATGAATAGGGAAGTGGTGAAGCGGAATCCATAACAGGGAATGAAAAACAAAGAAGAAATAATGATAAGAATCTTTTCGTTTTCAAGATGAAAGAAGTGGTGTTGAAATTGGAAACATTTCCAAGCCTATATGGAAGGAGTGATTGAGGGAAGATTAAGATTTAACTCTGTGAAACCAAAGGTCAGAGTGTTTAAATCCACATTAAGCACGAATATTACAATACATAAAACAAAGCTAGTAGAAATTAAATATAAATAAGCCTGATCCATGTTTTTTTGCAACGGGCTTCATTCCTATATGTCTCATGAGTTATCTGAGATATTTAGTAAACATTCTATAAATATTAACAGCAGATGACATGGAAATGAGCACAAAGCAAAAATTAGCTGCAGAAGCAGCAATTAGGTAGAAATTCAGTAATGAACAATAATTAAAGTTTCAAAGGCTTTTCAAAGTCCAGTGAGGATACTATCATAGGAAATGCTGGATGGGTTCTGAAGCCTCTAGGACAAAGCCCTCAGAGAAGTGTTTTAGTTTCCTGTCAGAGAGATTTTCTCATCCTTTGCTTGCTGTTATCCGTGAGGAGAACTTCTCCTACACAGAAGTGCACAATTTACAAAACTTTCATAAAAGCAATTGCATTTGCTGCTCATGGCACACCTGCAAGGGAATCAGGATAAGTATGTGTATTACTTCTTTTTCCACAAGAGAAAAATTGAAATCTGGAGACATTCACACACTTGCCTACGGCCTCAAAACTAGTAACAGGCAAAGCTAGATTTCAAACACAAGTGATTTGGTTTCTTTCACACAGTGGTATATTTTGGGTTACTTATCAGGGTTCAGGGCCTTGAGACTTTTTTTGGTCTATTTGCAAGAGCAAGCCTAAAATTACTTCTTGAAGAGAATCTGTCTCCCTCCACCTCTGTGTGGAGACAAGATGCTTTCTAGTAACATACATGTCTTTTGTCAGGTCCCTCAGGATGACAATCCCACCGCCACCCTCCCCCCCCCCCCCCCCCCCGAGGCTCAGCTGCCTTTTGAAGCACACGGTTTCACATATAACTGGCAACTTGAAATATTTGCACTCTAGGTATCTGACAGGGAATATCTAACTCACTTGCAATCAAAAGCTCAATTGAGCAAAAAAAAATATTTATGGAAGCCACTCTGAAGGGCGTGCCACCATTTCCCCAGACAAGCCAGAATCTATCCCTGGATTAAGCCACAACAGCTAAGTATCGTGCTCTGACTGAATTGATGAGTCCTTGAGGAATTATTTTACTGAATTTATACTTGGGCCTTATACCATCTACTTACATTGAGGGACACTACCAGGAGTCCTATGAAAACTCATTGCTATTTCAATTTAAGGATGTTGTTAATTGTATTAACAAAAAATGTCTTCTTTATGTGGAATGAAGGGAGAAATAATTGAGCTTCTCTTGGGCATATTTTTTCCTCATGGACACATGGATTTTATCACTTACCACATTCCCCTCTTGAAAGGTTTGGAATAGTAAATTCATGACCTATTACCAGGAAATATGCTGGGAATTGCACCAAAGGTTTCATACTTTAACTGCTTACCTGACTTTGCTATCTTTTCAAATCTTAATTTTTCTCATTTTCTTAATCTACTTATTTACAAGTTTTTTTTTCCCTCCCATTGAAAAGACTGTGTTTTCATAAATCACCTGAAATCATTTCTTTATAAGTAAGATTGCAGTATATGAACACCGTGGAGAGCAGTGAGGAAATAAGATTTACATATGCCTGCACTCCACTCTCTTCCCCCTATACCTGTAGCCTTTTATATGGCTGTATGCTCAAATAAGGACTTGAAGACTCAAAAGAGGAATGTCATTGAGTTTCACTGAGAAATAATAATGTCAAATACTGTTTTACCAACTTCCAAAAACATGTTAAAATAAATCAAAACTTTCTGCTATATGGTTACTTACATAAGAGAATTTTGGCCCGCTATCCTAACATACTACTTTATTATTTATATTCAGTACCTATATATGATAGATAGTTTACATTGCCTCACCACTAACTCGCACCTTGAACTCTTCTTACGCCAACGTCCTGCAGTTGACAAATCCAATGATTTCTTCTTCTTTTTTTTTTTAATTTTTTGTTTGTTTGTTTATTTATTTATTTATGAGAAAGAGAGAGAGCAAGCTGGGGAGGGGCAGGGAGAGAGAGCGAGAGAAAAATCCCAAGGAGGCTCCACACTTCCAGGGCAGAACCTGATGTGGGGCTTGAACCTACGAACTGAACTGTGAGATCATGACCTGAGCTGAAACCAAGAGTCAGACGCTTAACTGACTGAACCACCCAGGTGCCCCAATGATTTCTTTTCTTCTTCTTTTTCTGTACATTTTAATTTTACGTATACCTATGTCAACCACTTCTTTCATCTCGAACATCTCTTTACGTTTGATTGTTCTATAATACTTCCAGTCATTCATTCTTTCATTGAAAAATATTCATTGCATAGCCACTCAGTAGAAGCACCACACCAGATGTAAACTCTGTGTTGATCTGCCTTTTCCTTCCACGTTCTATTTCGTTTTGCTCATCACATCCAAACTTTAATAGGAATATTTCCTGAAGCTCTTTCCCCTGGTCTCTACTTTCTGCCTCTGCATTTTTAACCCTCAGAGGATCCACCCACTGGTGACTCCCCATCCGCATCTCCGGCGTGAATCCCATATCTCTACCCGCACACACTGCCCACATTTAGCTCAGAATTTGTCCTTCCTCCTTGAACCACTTGCGCTCACAATTTTCCCAGTGCCCAAGGCTTGGTTCCTACACCTATCCTTTGTGTTTCATTACTCTTTTGTGACACTTCTAGCCGGCGGTGAAATCTTCTTTCTGAAATATATTTCACTTTCCATCTTCCAGACTCAGGCCTGGTTCTTCCCTTCCCCCCTCCCCCTTCACACCTAGTTTATTGCCATAGCCCAACCAGGCAGCCGGCCTTCAGGGAGTCTTCCTGTTCCCTCCACCACCTAACTCATCCAGCCTACCTCACCAGATCAATCTTTAAAACGCACTGTTATTCTCTTATTGCTTGGCTGCTCAGAGACCTTCCATGGCTCCCCACGGTTTCCCAAAAAAGTTATTTTTACCTTCATATGTGGAATGTCTAAGTTGACTTTCTGGCCTTTTGAGAGTATTGCTAAGCAAGGGCAGAATACAGAGAAAAGGACAATTAACATTGATATTTTTAATTCCAATTATTTTTCAATAAGAAATGACAAAGAGCAAAATTTCAGTCTGAGTCAGACTCATTTTTTTTTTTTAACCACTACTGGAAACAAGGCAAAAAGGTCCACGTTAGTGCCATTAATCATGGAAACTGTATCCACAGGGGAAACAGACGCTTTGTGGCGTCTTCCGAGATGTGTAAAGCAGGAGAGGTAGAAATCGTGAGCACGCCCTTACAGCTTTGCTCCCTTGTCAGAGACAGCGTGTCCCATCGCTGCAGCTCATTTGGGCTGCTCATCTGCCATTCAGGGTTTTCTCTTAGAGCACATTCAGTAATGATAAGGCCCCCTTGTCATATCCACTCTGCCACACGTAATTAAGTTCACGCCTCCCTTTAGACAGTTCACATCAGCAGATGACCAGCTGGAAAACATCCAGCTGGAAAAATCCCCAGTTTGGGATGCAATAAAGGGAAATCAGGGAGAAAGAAAATGGAGCAAAATGATCAAAATTGTCCTATAAATGACTTGAAGGAACATTCATAGCTTCTGATGCCCTCCCAATGTCTTCCCTGTTAGAGGTTCTGTCTCCGATCGTGTGAGGATAGAAAGGGTCTTCAGGAGTAAGAAACTGTGTGCGAGACTGTACCACAGTAAGAAGCAGAGGCTTGGTGCAGTGTCTTGGTCTATCTGTAAAAGAGGGACAGCATGGGACAGAGCAGAAAAGCTTCGCGGTGAGATCACCTGCCTGAGAATTCGGCCGTCCCTCAGCTTTTGACTGGGAAAAAATTGGCTCTGTGACTTGATTTCCCCAAGCCCTCATCACAGGGTTGCAGTGCGGAAATAAATGAAAGTTAAAGTATGGTGATTAAATGGTACCATGTATTCTATCATTAATACATCCTAAACGACGGAAAATAAGTGACAAGAAGAACTGCTCATTATTTGACACAGTCGTCTTCTTGTGTTTCTCGCGTTTCTTGTGTTTCCTTGTTTCATGGTCTCTCGTGCATGTTTTCTTTTGAGATCTTGAGGTTTCTCTAGCTTCATTTATATAAACAGAACTTCTTTGATGCACACCAAGTTGAACAGAGTAATTCTCTCTGCACCTAACTTCAGGCAGTACGGGTGGCAAGAAGTGATTTATAGTTTTTCCTTTTCTTTTGAGTCGAAGGAAAAGGAAAACTCAAAGCAGAAGTGTCTAGCTTTATCAATTTTTTGTTTTCTCTTTCTTTCATCTCATATGCACAATTATTCTTGCCAGGGTGCTGGCCACACCATGGGAAGGAAAACCACACCAGTCACACAATGCACACATCTTTCAGCCTCAGCGCGTCCCTGTAGCACCCCTTAAGGCCTGATTTGCAGCTGAAGATAGTGGTGATTACATGGACAATAAGAGACCCAGACACCTCACTGCTTCGGAGGATAAAGCACAAGCCATCCCTCATTTCTGTTTAAACAAAATGTCCATGTTGGCAACGGCCTTGAGTGATGGATATACTTAGTGCAAACCTTGACTTAGGACAAGAGAGAGAAGAAAAAAGTACATAAAGGGATCTTAGAGTTTGCTGATCTTTATTTCTCCTGTTGCAACAGAAGGGCGCTCTCAGGGTCTGTGAATGTTACTTTGCATGGAGAATGAAAAAAAATGAATATTTGATGTGAGTAAATACAAGCCTTTTAGTAATTTTCTGTTGCTCAAATTTAAGGCATGAATAATGCTCAAGGAACTTTATCATTTTCTTAGGTTAGTGCTTGTGTAGGTGAAAGGACACCACCCAAGGAAAAAAATGTTCGGGGTCCTCCGGATTATAAATGCCTGTGTCTCTACCTGAGAGCATGATAAAAGAGCTTTTCGGCTTTTGAAGAACAAGACTAAAAATGGGTGTTTTTCTGAGGATGAGAGAGGGAAGACAAAAGGTATAATGTGTTATAATGATAACCTAGTTCGACATTTATCACTCATGCTTTGTATCTGGAGCTCAGGGCTGGAGAGCCGATGCCTTTCCCCTTGGGAAAAACAATGATAATCACATGTAAGGATCTTCATTTCAACAAAGTCTTATTTTAAGATCTCAGTGTACTTCAGAAGCATTAATCAGTCAGACCTTAAAGCACTATTTAATACATACGTTTTATGTGGGAACTAACCAAGAGAGACCATTCTTAGATTTGTTAGAGGCCCAGACTGAAAATTGAATTTAGGACATTTAAAGTCTTCTTGTTATTTTTTACTTAAAGTAACTTCATCTTTATGACTATGATACATTCAAAACAAAGCCTTTTGACTCAATCTAATTTCTATCAATCCTAGATGCATTTAGAAAGGCTCAAGGTGGAGTTTATAAGGCTAAACCTAAAAAGGAGGCTGATAAGGCTTAAGTTAGGGAGAGTTACAAAAAGAAGAACCCGCAGGTTAGAATAAAATGCTAGACTGACGTGGGGGTGACAGGCCAGAGGTTAAGGGACTTTCTAATCTTTGTGACCTTTAACCCTGTAATGGGGATGGGGTGGATTCCTGAGCCAGGCCACATGAAGTTGATTCTCTGTGTCTATCCACACATCTCTCCAGACAATCTAAGGATCACATTTCTGGCCATTTTTCCAGCTATAATGGCCACATGTCCACTTGAGAAAAGATCTCTGGCCTTCGGCCCATACTCAAGATCTGCACAAGTGTCTGAAGCTTCAAAGATAAAGAGAAGCCGACGTTTTATAGGTCTAGGGAAAAAAGGGTATGCTAGAAGCAGGGCACTTGAGACATGTTGGGTTTATTCTTTCTATTGCACAATTCTCCTCCAGGTCAGACATTGATAAAGTCAAGAGCACCAGAAAAAGCATATTTACCTCATATTTTCTTTCCTGTGTACAGTCACATACATTTCGTAGACTCTCCCTTGGGGAATGGCCCCAGCGGGAATCAGCAAGCTTACTCCTGAATAGCAAAAGAGAAAAGCAGTCACATAAGACCTATGAATCAAAAGGAAACTTCACAGAATGCCTTTGAAGCAAGTGAAAGGGAATGAGGAGATTTTGTGGCCATGCAGCTACAAGCCTGCTTTTTCTCTAAAGACATGTAAATATTCATAGCTGCCCTGCTTTCCGTCCTTATTGGTCTTATTTGTTACCACAGCTCCCTCTGAACTGTTCTGGAATTACTCAAAGGAATGATGTAATTTTTTAAACTCTTGTTTTATTTAAGGAATAGACAGATGGTTCCACTGTTGTTTTCCTTGTAAAATGAGGGGAAAACCAACAACCGCTCTTAAAATTTCAAACAGCTGTAATGATGCATCGTTTCTAATTTAAGAAAAAAAAATCCCCACGAAATTCAAAGTCAGGGAAATGCTAACCTCAATAATATCAAAAAACACTTATTTCGGAAATATTTGGCCAGCATCAGTGTTTTTCCGTAACAGAATAGTAATTGGTGGAGAACTTCTTTCATCACACGTAACTCTAGAAAACGAACAGACAACAGACAAACTACGACTAGTTTTTAGTCAATGCAGGTCAGGGGGGTGTTTACTCAGTTGCTAATGGACACCATTTTGTAGGACTAGGGGATCACGCTTTGTTCTAAATTCACTGGGCCTATCGCAGTTCTTTCCCATTTGAGCTTGTATCAGAATCACTTGCAGTGCTTGCTAAAACACAGATTACTGGATCCTGGCGTTTTTGACTTATCGGGCCTACCGAAGTTGTACTTCTAGAAAGCTGTAGGGTGATGCCAATGACATGATGCCCGTGGACACACTGTAAGATGCCCGTGGACACAGAGAGATGCCCGTGGACACACTGTAAGAACCACCGGCCTGCATCACTGCGGGATCATCACAAAGAATAATTCCGGGTGGGCAACAACCTGTAGACACCCGTCTTTGTGATTTTATTCCAATAAATGCAGTTTACTTTCAGCTCACTAAAAACTGAAGGAGCATCGCTGTGAGTATGGTGTTTGGCAGTACTGTGAATGCCACGAAGTAAAAGACAGTGTTCCTGTCTTTGAGTAATTTAGACTTTAATTAGCAAGGGAATGGAATATGCCAAATGAGCACAGGGCAGTAAGGAAACTTGCCCGACCATGTTGGAAAGTCTCAAGAATGAAGAATGGAGACTTAAGGAGAATCGTTACTCAGAGGCGTTTGTGTAACCGGTTGGAAATGTTGAGTCACGGCCTTCTCGAGAAGGAAAGTCACATAAAAGCTCAGTGCTGTGGGAAGCACAATGTCACAATAGGGGACAGGATGGTTTGCTGAAGCACACAGTGGAAGCAGGAGGGCCACATGTGAGGCTACCAACCCTTGGTAGTTTTTTATTTTTCCTAATGGGAGCAATAAAATGTACCTTTATGTTACAGGGATGAAATAAAGCTATGAATGTAAAGTGATAAGAATAATGCCTGATGCATGTTAGGTAGCTTGTTATAAAGTAATGTATGTAAATCACCAATGCTTAGGACATAGAAAGTATTTAATACATGCAACCTCCCTCCTTTCCACTTAAGAAGCCTTTATAATAATTTATATATGAAAAAGTGACAGGTGTGAAAGTGGGAAGGAAAGGTAGAATCCAACAAATATCATGAAAAAAACCCCTGCCTTGAGAATATATAATGTTTAAACAATAAAAAACAATAGAGCATATTTTGATCTATCCATCTGATAGACTTTTAGAAATATATTTTAAATCATGATTTTAAAGAGTATACAATAGCATGAGAATTAAAGAGAAAAAGGCAAATATATATATATATATATATAACGTATAATCTCAGCTATGTAAAATGCATAGATAAAAGGAAAAATGAGATTCCTTAAGTATTTTAATTTATTAAAATATACTTTTAAAGGTATGGTGTGACAAACTGGCAAGGCATTGAAATAAGGGACTGAATAAGAGAAAGAATCAAAGACAAGTTCATATTCAGATCTGCAGACCAATCGGTTCTGTATATTATTTGGCTGTATGGCTATTTTTACACTATATTATTTTCTTATGCCACATGAGGACTTCAGGTCAATCAAATTGTTTCTTATTGCTGTATTGTCAAAAGAGCTAAGGTAGAGTCACAGAGGAATCCCTTAACCCTCTTATGGCCAATAGATAAAAACCCATCGCTAATACCGATAAATGAATATCAAACATTAATCAAACATTATCAGTCACTAACTTAAATTTACCATTGAAGTCCTTTATGGCACTTATGCTGTAGAAGCAGGTAACTAAATAATAAGCTGAAAACTCAATTATACTACAGATATACACTACACATAATGAGGCTGTGATTCCAGAGAGATTGATCAGAAGAGGGAGCGAGTACCTTACAAATACCTTGAGGTGGAAGATCGTATAATAAAGAGTTAAGTTAATAAATGAAGATTTGATGTCTACTATGATGTTCTCTGATCTCAAAATTAGTATTCTGAAGTATTGCTTCCTACAGTAAATTGGAAGTGAACCAACTAATATGTTTTCTAATTAATTTGTCCTTTTAAAGTGTGATGACAACGGCGAGCACTTCTGGCTTGCCGTTGCCTTCTGAAGCTCTATTAAAAAGAAGGTCAATGACAGTTCCAAATTAAATCTTGGCAGAAAGTTGTGAGTATAATATTTCTAGAGGAAGTGTTTTCCGAGTTGGCTGGAGGAAGATGAATGGTTTGGCTGATTTTGTCTGAAGTAATGTTGATCTACATCGAAAGTAGATTTGGGTTAGATTAGGCTCCAACTAACTTTTCAGGCCTAATGAAAACAAACAGATAAAAAAAAGATTTGGGTACAAACATAGGTTCTCAAGATCTATGTGATTTCAACCTCTAGGAATTACCTGAATTGGGAACAATCAGGTGACCCCCGAGAGAGTTGAAGGTGCCAAATGCAGTACAGGATGGATCCGTCTGCCTTGCTAGACTCTGATTCTTCACGTTGAGCGCCTCATTCTCCAACAAAGATTGGGTCATCTGAGGAGACAGCTTTGATGCAAACTCAGACAGGTCATCTTGAGGGGTGACAGCACCGGAAGTGTTATACACTTTGATTTTCAAGTTGGGCAGTGGATCCAGAATTGGAGAGTTGGTCATTGGGATTTTGTCTGAGACATCATGCAAGGCATAGACAGGTCCTCTGTACATGGCGGCAGCTGATGTGAGGTCTGGGGGTACCACCAGGAGATCTGAGTCAGAAAGAGAAAGAAGTCCATTTGCATTCTCCATTCAGGTAACTTCTACTAGTCAAGCTCACCTTGGTACTTTCTGAGCCAAACACAAATGAACAAATGAATATTCGAGACGTTTAGACTCTAAGGTTCTGTTGAAAACAGGGCAATGAGATAACTACAATCCATTTTATTGTTGGCTACAAATTAGGAGACGAGTTCATTCTGTATTTTGCCTTGAAGTCTAATCATTGTTCCTAAGGTATTTAGCTATTTCAACAGATTGAATTCGAAGACAGTGATCTGCATTCAATGACTTAGGTAATAGTTTTCCTTGTCTATACTGGATTTGAGGTCATCTGTAGACCACTATATTCATAGCTATGCAAGCTGTATTGTCAAAAGGAAAAAAAAAAAAAAAAAAAAAAAAGGACGGGGACATAGGAAATCAGTCAACCAATCTATGTATTCTTTTAAAGTAAAAGTTTAAAAGTATGACATAGAAACCTGTTAAGACAAAAAAATTATTTGTGCATCTTGTCACCTCTAGTTTGTTATATGAATGAAGTCAACAGAGTAATGACCCTGATTTTGTCTGAAGTAATGTTGACCCAAATCCATGTCTTCATGGAGCTAATGCTCTGGCGAAACTACATGACTTCAAAGTCCCCGATTTTGGCACCACACAGGGATGTTGGTCACATGCATACATCACAGGTGTGGAGTGCAACGTTAACTGACCTTGTCTCGCTGCCTTGATGTTCACAGGCTGAAAGCCTCCATTGAGCGCCGAAGAGTCAATAATATCAGACTCAAAGTCACGATGATTCTTGCGATACACAAATAGGGCCACAACTACAGAAATGGCCAGGCAAACTATCACAGCTATCACAATGCCAACATACAGAGCGACATCATCTGAATCGGGAGCAGCTGGAGAGGACAAGGAAACATTGGACCAACTGCTTAGAGAAATTTCCCACAGATCACATACATATTGTCGGTAATTTTTTTCCGACATTTATTGCCTTTTTTATAGGTTAATTTCAAATCTATTTCAAAAGCTATATAAAACGACTGTGGCCTTTCAGTGGAAAATTATCTCTGATTTCTTTTCCTTTCTCACTCTGCATCTACCCACCCACTAATCTATCTTAAATTGGGCAGCATAACAGACCATTTATTAGAAGGCATAAAAAGAAACTGGAACTAAAACCATCCCAACCCATAGGGGAAAAAAAGTTCATTACTAATTTCAGGTGGAAAAGTTTGGAAGACTGCTTTGAATTCACTGATAGTTCTCTAAAAAAATAAACATCAATATCCTGTTAGAAATATCTGGCATGTTCTGAATCTGTATATTTATTGAATCAGAATATGTTTTTAAGTATCATTCAAGTCAAAAGGTTACTTCCCACAAATAACATTCTTCTTACTTTCCCCTAAATCAGTGAACAGATGGGTGAGAACGGTATATGTAACTAAGCAAAACAAATACTAGGAGCAAACACATTGGATTTTAAAGATGTGCTTTCAGAAGATTTGGAGAGCAGAGGTCATTGTTGATAACACCAGACTTTTGATACAGATTCAGTATTACCTCTGAGAACTATGAGGGTCTCATGGTCTCTGGTCAGCGATTTACATTTAGCCACTTGTTACCGAATCAAAATGTCTGTATGGTGCAGAGTAAGATAAAGGCCTGGTTCAGTGATCATAAAGGTCAGACTACCCTAGAAGGCAATTGAGCATTTGACCAACACAGTGTGCAATCGGTCGGGAGATCTGTTTCTGGGTAAAGCAAGAGGACAATTCCTGTAAATGTTCATCTTGCCTTGGGGGCATAGAACATACTTGGCTTCAACTGCAAAAGGTGATGGAAGCTGATAATTAAAACAAAACAAACAAGATTAAACCTTTCCAGAACCCCGCAGACACCTTTAAGTCTCTGTTTTTAGTATTTTGTGACCCACAAAAATTTTCAGCAGAGGTAACCAAAGCTTCTCCACTCACTATAAAAGAGGTGATTTTACACTGGTATTGCAAATAGTCAAGAACAACCTTTTTATGCTCAATTTTATATACACGTGCAGTTTGGAGGAAGGGAGTTTTCAGATATGTGAGTCCCATGGCCTCTTAAAAGCTGAAGAGCCCCTATTCTGTCCACTACAACTCACAGCCACATAGTTTATGTAGGGGAAATGACTCATCATTTAGATTGCCAGTGGCTGACCCAAACTCTTGTGTCACGGTTTCTTTGACACGTTGACAGTTTAAAGGGATTCCCTGTTAGAAACTGCTCTCATTCAGCATTTTGTGTTTAAATATACTGTATGTGAGAGACATTTATTTTTTAACTATTATCTTTCCCAAAGTTTCCAGAATATCAACTTTCCCATCAACTAAGTCAATATTGACAGATCTTTCCAGAATACTAGTGACAGCCCAAACACTCTTGGTTGTATGAGCACTGCTTTCCAAGGGCTGACCGGACGTTGCTGCTGGGTAATATCTGAGGTCCTGCAGCAGTATTCTGAACTCCAGCCAGAACATTACATCTAAATCCTTAGGGTTTTACTTTATCAGGCTGTAATTACTTACCCAACATTCATGCTTCCTAACTCAACAGATCTGCATTTTCTCAACCCTTTACGTTTTAGCATTTGAACCTGGCCCTTTATTAGATCAGCACATTTCATGATATGGTTTGTCAGCTATTGGGACTGAAGCTTTGAATGGTAGACTGATAGATTTTAAAGCTGGCAGAAGCTTGAAATGACCCTTCTTTCTTCTCCTCGGTGGTGAAAATCTAATTTGTTTTTCATGTTAGAATATATTAGGCGCCTATTTCCTGTATGCACATCTGTGATCTAAAGAAAGGTAAACTTGAACTGGGGGCAATAACGTTAAATGATTATTCAGCAACATAAAAACTAAACATCAAACTTACAAGAAAATCCATATTCATTCTGGGTTCGCTGTTCAGTTGAGATAGGATAAAGGAAACCTTGAAAAGAACAAAAAAATGAAACAAAAATGGGAACAAAATCAAATTAATGAGGGAAACAAAATAAGAAGCATGAAAAATGGTTTAATTAAAAGAAAAGGAAAAGAAACCTGTGGTCCTTTAAAATACTGGTTCAGTACAGAATTATGATTTTGCATCTCCTGTCTGCTCTGGAGCCTTACCAAGAATTAATAAGTAGGCAGATTGAATTTCAGAGCAAAACTGGTCTCGAGTCACTAACTTTGGAGTGCTTAAAGTCTTTCTTTTATTGAGCATAAACTCTAATGGATCTAATTTATTTCAGACATCAAGGGTCATTAGCATAAGGAAAATCTTTTTTCCTTATCCCTGCCATATGCTTTAATTCCCAGGACATATTCAGTAAGGCTCTAAGCAGTTTTTTTCTTTCTTTCTTTTTTTTTTATTTAATCATAACAGCTTGCTCTTGGTCTAATAGAACTAAAGAAGACCTGTCATCATTGGTCAAAGGTTAAATACCCATTTGCTGAGCTGAGCTGAGCTGAGCTGAGCTGAGCTGAGACCACCCTTCCTCCCTCCATCTCAAATCCACCTTTTGGATTTTTGGTTGTTTCTTGTTCCTCCATTTAATAGGAATCCAATAGGTTTTGCCCAGGGACTGAGCAGTTTCTCCATGCAACGGAAACTGGATGCTTTTTATTTGAAATCACTCAAAAATCAATAGGGCCTAGAGGTTATAAGGTTATTTATTTCAGGGCTTCAGAGGAATAGTGTAAATTGGGAAAAATACAAACCTCATCTCAACAATAAATGCACAGGTAACACTAGCCTTTTTTATTTTTCTTTCTTTTGAGTATATTCTAAGATATGAAGGAAGATGATGATGATGATGATGATGATAAAAATAATGTCAAGAAGAAGGCGGGGGGAAACATTTTAAAAACGTGGAATACAAATTTAAAACTTTTAATATGTAAAAATTTAAAGGTATAACTTATAACTGGTACCTCCAGTTTCCTAATATTTAATATTCTATAACATATGAATTGATCAAATGATACAGCGCCATTCGGATTAATCAAATGAAGATGACACGAATTAAACTTTCCTAGTAATGCTCAAGGGCAAAAACTGTAGAGAATCTGTAAGAATCACAATTAATTTGCTCAAAATTAAAGGTCTGTAATGCTCTAATACCAAAGGTAACTCTAAATCGTGCCTTAGGTAGATCTTCTGTAGTTTGCAGAACACTCAGCTCTTATAAGCTATTTACCTATTTGGGGAAGTAATTCAGGAGAAACATGCCGTGCTACCTTAATGAAAGAGAGGTTTGCTGTAGCACAGACAAGTTTGCTCTGAATTAATTTTTAATGCTTTATTTTAGAGCAATGATTGCAACCTCCTACTCAGTTTTATAAATATTATATTTCTTATTCCAGTTGTCTGAGTCCATGTATTAGGTTTGATTTTCATTTTTAAACACTTCTGTCTGGTAATAACCTTTTTCCATTTGTATTCTGTGAACTCAATAAAAGGACATCTGGGACATATACAGGCACTAGAAGAAAGGTTATTTATTTTGAAACCTAAAGATGTAAGACAATATGAGTTCACTGCTAGCAGAGGAGAGGAGGTAACTGATGTCATCATTCTGGTAGGGAAGGTATTAAGGAGGGGGTGTCAAAATATTCATTTCTTGCAGATTAGAAGGCCTGGCAACAACTGTAAAATAGGATATCTGGGGATGGTCCGTTGTTCATCTTGAAAATTTTGATCACAATCAGCATGGGCCTGCTGGAGTACACAGAAGAATTGTATCTGAGAGAGGGAGAACAGAGATATAACATGGTCTGAAATTTCTCCCTGTGAGGCAGTTCTGGGTTTGCCTTGGCTTTTACCTCTACTTCCCAACAGAACGCCTGTTTTTGAAAGCAGACCAAGGAATAGTAAATAAGGAACTTTATAATTTTGCTTTTAATCTCAACTTTCCCATATTTATGTAGAGCTGGACAACTCACAAATATTTTGGTAATTTATGGCATTCGTCTGGGACTATATTTCATTCTAGGCACAGAATTGGAACTCATTCATTCATTCATTCATTCACCTAACAAATACTCTTGAAGCCTATTATATACTGGGTTCTATTCTAGGCACGGGGTACAAGGACAAACAAAAATGGGAAATGTCACTGCTTGTGTTCTAGTTTAACAAACAATAAGTAAAAATAATAAATAAGATCAACTCAAATGCTGAAAAATTTATTTTAAGAGATAGAAAAAAAGAATGTCATGTGATTGGAGATAAAGGGATGACCACCTTAAGATTTCAGGGAGCAATTTTTGGTTGAAATGGGATTTGAGCTGAAACTTGAACATGAGAAAGAATCAGCCAAGTTGAAATCATGAGGGACTGATGCTCCTCAAAGAACAGCCGTGAACGCAGAAGTCCTGACATAAAAATGGAGGGGTGCCTGGGTGGCTCAGTCAGTTGACCATCAGATTCTTGATTTCGGTTCAGGTCATGTTCTCACAGTTTGTGGGATCGAGTCCCATGTTGGGATCTGTGCTGACAGTGCACAGCCTGCTTGGGCTCCTCTCTCTCCCTTTCTCTCTGTTCCTCTCTCTCTCTCTCTCAAAATAAAATAAGTAAACATTAAAAAAATGGAGTGGGTGGAGGGAAGCGATTGAAAGGAAAAGGGAGGAGGCAGGCTCAGAGGGGTGAGGGGTAGCCAGGTCCTGTAGGCCTGGTGGGCCAGGATGAGGCATTTTGATTTTACCCTAAATGAAATATAAATCCCATGATCAAATGTAATTTTGAAAAGATTGTTTTGATTTTCCTATAGGTAATGGAGAGCAAAGGGAGCAAAGTGACAGGGCTTTATGGATGGTTTCTATGACACGTGGCTTGGGAGATGTCTATCAATAGGTGTATCAATGTAGTTGATAAAGTGTTTCCTTGGAGGTTGTTCCAAAATAAAATAGAAATTAAAAAAAAAAAATGGAAGTCTCACTCCTAGTTATTCCTCATAGCCATTTAGGGCCAATCTAGCCAAACTGTTATTTTCCTACATGGGGAAATTTAAAACAGACCAGAGTATTAAGTATACCCACTAATGGTTCAACACCCCAATTTACTCTGTTATGGAAACACTGATAAAGAGTTTTTGGAAGGCAACTCTATAAAACTTTTTCCATCCTTTTCAGAACACTTCTGCAGCTACAGAACTAAAACATCACTTAGGAGGCTGGAAATCAGAAAAGAAGGGGATTACTGTTCCATCCCCTATACGAGGGGAACACAGAATCACTTTCTAGAGTTTGTTTTTATGCTTCTCCATCTGATCCGTCTCTCACGGAGCAACAGGGGACATTTTCCTCGGCTAATGAGGTGACCCTGCTGAGAGCGGTCCTAGCAATAATGAAAAATAACATCTCTGGCAGAACACAGAGCAAAATAATTGTTTTTCGTGTCCCAATCAACAGCCTGGTTCATAAGTTAGGGATTTCAGTTAACTTTCCTATTACTTGAAAGTAAGGCCATCTGAAAAGGCACCGGAGTTGCTGGCCAAGGCAGTGAAATGGAGCTTTTCATTCTCATGGACTTCAGATTATATCCTCGCTCTGCCGTTTCCTTAGCTGTGAGAGCTTGGTCAAACTGTTTCACTTCTCTACGTATCAGTGTTCTAATCCATGGAAGAGGACACGGATCCTTACTCCCACAGAACTGTGGAAAGGAGAAATGAGACTTGTAAAGGGCTGATACACTGCAAGCAATTGATAAATGACAGCTCTATCAATGTCATTAGGATGTACACTGTAGGAACACTAAGACTCTAGGTTCTTTTTTTAAGAAAGATTTTTAAAAAAATTTTTATTTATTTTTGAGAGAGCAGGGGACAGAGAGCAAGTGAGCACATACACACGCGCGCGCGCGTGCACACACACACACACACACACACACAAATGGGGGAGGGGCAGAGAGAGGGAGACACAGAATCTGAAGCAGGGTCCAGGCTCTGAGCTGTCAGCACAGAGTCCGACGTGGGGCTCGAACCCACGAACTGTGAGATCATGACCTGAGCCAAAGTTGGATGCTTAACTGACTGAGCCACCCAGGCGCCCCAAGACTCTAGGTTCTTAAAGGGATTCTATTTGTAGAGTCAGCTCAGCCCATTATTTAATGAGTGATGTTAGCGAATGTGTTTGAATTGCAGGTTCCCTAGTTATTCCAGAGACAAAGAGCCCAGTTTTTGTGAGAAAAATCATAAGCAATGCACTTTTTTAAGTACTGTATAGTCTTTCATGCTCTCCTATGAAAGAGGTTTATGGCCTTTGTGGCTTCTGGCATCCATGCAGTGGGCATGTTTCAGAGGCAAATTTCCAGGGCCAGAGTGCAACTTGATACTAAAACAATTTCTCAACCAGAGGTGGTGCCACTTCTAAAGTGGGGGGGAGGGCGGTGTTTGGAAACGGGGCAGGGCTGGGATGTTTTGGTTGTCATAATGATTAGGGTGTTGTTTATGGTATTTAGTGAGTAAGGGCCAAGGATACTGAATGTCCTGCAATGGGAGGAACAGCCTAAAGAAGAACTGTCTGGAACAAAACTCACCTCCATCGGTAACAACTTCCAAAACCTTCTGTCTTGGACTGAAAGATGGAGCAGAGGCCCCGGGCTCAGGGGAGGATGCAGGACTTGCCCCACTGGTTGTGGGAGCCCGAGTAACTGCACCTAGGGGAAGCCACCCCCACAGCAGTGCTTCTGCCATGGGAGATGCTCGTGATCTACGACCTTCTTTTTGTTAAACGTAATTTTAAAGAACATATATCGTTCAATGGAGAGATTTTCCTGATCTGGGAGAAAAGAGATTAGAAGAAGTCTGATTGTGGAGAGAAACTTTAAGTGAATTCTGAAACTTGAAGCAAGTTGGAAACAGTTTGAAAACCGAAGCAAGAGTAGGATGCCTTTTTTTTTTTTGATTTTTATAATTTTTATTTGTTTTTGTTAGAGAGAGAGAGAGAGCGTGAATGGGGAGGGGCAGAGAGAAAGGAGACACAGAATCCGAAGCAGGCTCCAGGCTCTGGGCTGTCAGCACAGAGCCCGATGCAAAGCTCGAACCCACAAGCTGTGAGATCATGACCTGAGCCGAAGTCAGGATGCTTAACCGTCTGAGCCACCCAAGCGTCCCAATAGTTAGATGTCTTGAAGAGTTAGTGAAATGCTCCTTATGCTAGGAAACATCTTGTAACTGCTCAAGACACCATTTTAGGGGTTATCTAGTCCAACCTTTTTCAGATTAGGAAACTGAGTCCCAAAGGTGAGAAGTGATATTTTAAAGTAAGCAGAAGTGTTGAGATTAAAATTTGGCTTCCACTCAGTCATCAATTATGTGGACAGTGTGCAAGTTATGCATTGTAAGACTCTCCGTGGCTCCATTCACAGCTGTGTGAGCTGTAGATATGGATTGTTAATATAACGGTTTTCCAGCTGATGGTGGTAAAGTGACTTGGGGAAGGAGTGACTTTTTCTAATTCTCACAAGCTCATCCTCTAGACTAGAGGTGGGGTTGCTCATATTTTTCAGCTGATGTCCAACTATTATAAAAGATGAGAACCCATGCCCAAGTATCTTAAAAAAGGAAGTGAACTTTTCTTGGTTTTATACTGTAGGAAGTAACATCAAGTACTTATCCTTAAGTACATGGCTCATAATCATGTAATAATATGTCTGAACATAGCCTATGTGGTGTGTTTATATTTGGGAAATTTCAGAAACAAAGCCAGAAACTATACATAAATCTTCATTTCTCAAATAAACAGCAACAGCTTTGATTTTTCTAGTCTTTTAAAAAATTTTCTTTTCATGTGATCGAGATAATAGACAAGAGCCAAAATGATGATGAATTTATGATTAGTTTTTTTTAAGAAAGATAATATAAACTGTTTTTATAAGTAGTATCCTAAGAGAAAAATTATCAAGCAAATATGCTGATGTGAGAAATGTCAGGACCTCTGAGCATCACTGGACAGATTTAAATTAATCAAAATCAAGTCTATGCCCTTTTTTAAAAAAAAAATTTTAACGTTTATTCATTTTTGAGAGACAGAGAGAGACAGATCATGAGCGGGGAAGGGGCAGAGAGAGAGGGAGACACAGAATTGAAGCAGGCTCCAGGCTCTGAGCCTACAGCACAGAGCCTGACGCGGGGCTCGAACCCACAAACCGTGAGGTCATGACCTGAGCCGAAGTTGGACGCTCAACTGACTGAGCCACCCCAAGTCTATGCCCTTTCTAACTCCCAGGAGTTAAAACAGATCATTGATTAGAATTTCCTATCCTAACCCCTTTCTATCTGCATACTAAGGAGCCAGAGCATAAGTGGTGAAGGGACTTGCCTAACATCACAAGTCTGGTGAACCAGAAAAGCAAGGGGCAGATCCCAGTTCTCTGGCAATAGCCTCAACAGTCTATGTAAGTACTGTCCAGGCATTAATTAGTAAATTCAAATGAGAAGAGACAAGGATGTAATAGAAAAGGGCTTGATATGTTCATGGATTAATTTGCAATTCAGTTGTTGAATGAGGCAATGCTAATTATTTAAACTCTAAAACACCTCTTCATTGGAAACATTATCATTGATATTCATGAGAAAGGCTAAAATAAGATTTTCATGCCTAAATGAAGCAACTTCCAGGCCACACCTTTTGTTTCAAGAGTGGGGCAAGCTAAGAGGCACGCTGAACTTGGGAGTTTCGACTCTGATGTAGTTGGAGAACCATGCTAGAATGATGGAGCTGTTAATGTATGATAATCACGCTGTATTTGGCACAAAATGTTACAGTAAGTAAATATTTAAAGAAGAAACATCATTCCCTGCAAAAAGATGCCAACAGGAAAAAGGAATAAACACCAATAATTGCAGGGACACTACACATCAGAAGAAAATCATGTTTTAAAACAACAAAAGCTGACAACCACTTGCTTCCAGCATCCAAGAGCCCACGTGAAAAAAAGGTTTAGTACGACCAGAGCCAGATTTGGGTTCTTACCTTGGCCCTTATGCTAAGCTGTGGGTTGTTTCAATTCTATGCCTCGATTTCTTCTTTTGCAAAATAGAGTTCTTATTAGAGGATTTGCAAAGGTTTGTAAGGTTATTTGTAAGGTTATTATTTGTAAGGTTATTATTGTAAGGTTTTTATTATTTGTAAGGTTATTGTTATTTTTAAAATATTTTTATGTTGAGTTTAATTAAATTGAAACAAGTCATTTTGCTTTAGGTTGGTCAGCAGATCCAGTAGCTTGGAATCAGAAGCAACTTATGCCAGGGCTTAAAGTCAGTACATTAGATGGAAAGTGAATAAAATTAAAATTAACTCTGAAATTTCTTGAAGTTAAAATATATATGATGCAGTAATTTTTTTAATGGTTCAGTAATTTTTATGCCCTCCAAAGTTTGAGAACCCCTGAGCCGGATTTAAGGGACACTCTAAAAGGAAAGCCTAGATGTAGATGTCTGGGAATTAAAACTCTGTCTTCAGATTTGCTATCAAATCTCTAGCCAAAAAGGAGATAGATGGAGTTTTGTAAGGTGTTCCTGCTTGCCCTCAAGATTTTTTCAATATATTTCAGTATGGAGCTGCTTCTATGACCTTAATACATGTAAAATAGATTTTATGACACCACCAGGATTAACTAGAATGGAGGATTAATTAATATCTTACAGGGGGGCTATTATGAAAGTTATAAATATGATACAACTCAATTGTAGTTTATAATATCATTAAGTGTGCTCTATAAAAGTACATGTTTTTAAATCATCAAGTTTCCGGTTAGTTTTAGCATATTTATGTATCTGAAGTATACCAAACCATTTCATAAGCTCTGTCCTCATTTTTACGATCCTAGCATTGGAAAAATCTTTTTTCCCCATGGGTTCTTCCCTCTCCTTGACCTGGCTGCTTGGTCTTTATTTTTGCCAGTGGCTTTACACACAGCCAAGATATGTGATTTTTCTCACATTTCTTCTGATGCGAATGTTCATATTAAAAACCTCAAGGGCCATTCAAAACAAACATGTCCAGATTTTGTTTTTTTCCCTTTTAGGTTGGTTCTTATCTAGCAAGCCCATCAGGACTGCACTAATGATGTCAGAGGTCAGGTCTGTCAAAGACACACATGGTCATTTATTATAATTTACCACTCTTCTGAGGGTTTATTTATTGACAGGGGCTTAAGGAACTCCAAATAAATGAATACATAAATCCTAGGACATGACAACAAAAATTGAAAAGAACATTTGCTTATCACTGATGTCAGTTATCTAAATTGCCATGGTAATTCCCTCCCTCAGCCTTACAGGACAGTGCCTCAAGAAACTCATCTGCAGTCCTGTTCCTATGGTAACAACCACGCCCTTCTGAAATTGAACAGCAGGGAATTAACATCTCAGGATGTAAAAGCCTTATCTCATGACTCACAGTAGTTGAAGAAGAAACGTCTGAAATTTCACCCAGCAGTTGAGTAAAATCAAACCCACAGATCAGCTGCCTAAGTGTTTTTAACGCAATAGACCCTATGCTCATCAATGCTTCTGAAGAAGAATAAATTATCAAATTCAAAGGCGATGATGCTGTCTGTAATCTATGGTAGGGGAGACACATCTGACAGAAAAAGTAAAACAAGGAAGAGTCCTGAAGCAAAGAGGCTGATCTGTAGTATACATCACTCTATCTGCTGGATTTTTAGGCAAAAGGAAAACGTAAGCAAAAGCCCTGGCTCTGGACCTTCGTGACCTTGAAGGAATCTACACTTTGCTGTGGTCGTGAAACGTGGCACCCTTCTTGATTCCCTTGGAGTTTCCTTTCCATCCTAGAAGCTGAAGACCTTGCACTTGTCCTCTTCCACTGATTTGTTTGGGTCCCCACAGGTGTTCAGCAGGTTTCTGTGGGCTGAACTTTCTAACCACATCCCTGCTTTCAAAAACAGGAAAATGTTTTACCAGAAAGGAAAAACACTAAAGCAAACCGCACTCATGACACCGGAGACTGCAGAGCACTGTGCTGGGCAGCTAGTCCACGTACAGAATATTTATTTGCCAGCTGGGACACCACGCGTATCAAGGATTATACAAGCACAGCTATGACATCAACTGCTTCCAAACTGTAGATAAAAGCACTCACTGTCTAACACTCACATTATGCTTTCCTATCAAATTGCTGTGTTGACAAGAATCTCACTGAAAACTGACTAGCACCTTCTCAAATGCCTGCCGTGGCGGTTATAAACACATCATTCTAAAGTCAAAAAGAGACTATTTGTAAGGTAAATTATTTCCCCACAATAAATGCACCTAGGATTCTGGAGGTCCTGGTATGCAGTGTGTCCACACCACAATTAACAGAGTTCTGCCACTTTGTCTGTATGTGAGAATTAATGGAAGAGCTGTGTTACATGCAAATTTTTTAATGAGTAGAAAGTGCTAAATTTGCAGACTGCATAACATTTTAATTTCCCAAAGTCAGGGAGTTCACTGGTGCAGACACAATTCTAGGCAGTTCTTATTTGTAAATTGCTATTTTAAATTTGTCTACTGTGCCATAAGCTCTCGTCAGAAAGAAGTAATTCTAAATTCAGATTTGAACTGTTATACATCCGATGTGGGACTCCAAGCTTCATATGGGATTAAAAACTAAAGTCCATAGCTCCTGTCATGTAATTATCGGAGTATGTTCATAAATATAGATATATAAAACACTACTTCTGGACCAAGTTGCATGTATAGTTTTGGATTGCTGTTTTCTTTTCTTTTCTAAAATGTTTATTTATGTATTTTTGAGAGAGAGAGAGAGAGAGAGTGAATAATTGTGGGAGGGGCAAAGAAAGAGAGGGAGACACAGAATGTAAAAGCAGGCTCTCTAGGCTCTGGGCTGTCAGCACAGAGCCTGATGTGGGGCTCTAACCCACGAACCATGAGTTCATGATCTGAGAGAAGTCAGAGGCTCAGCCGACTGAGCCACCCAGGTGCCCCTGGAGTGCTGTTTTCTAAAGGAAGAGGTAAGCATGGATTAAAGCATTATATGCCAACCATGACAATGTAGATCTTACTACAAATTTATTATAGAGATTATAAAAGTTAAGAGTAATTGTATTTCAACTTAAAAGGTAAATATTGTCATTGGCTTATCATTTTTGGAGATTTTCAAGTGCTTTTTTCTTCTTCTGTATTTCTTTTTCTTTCTCTTTGTCCAGTGTTCTCTCAATCTCTCTGTCTCTGTCTCTCTTTCTGTGTCTGAAACCCTTTTATATGAATCCCATTTCAAAAATGTATTGCAGAACCAGGGGCTGCTTTTATATTATTTTAGAAATGGTATAAAGAAACCTATATTTGCAGAAAGCACAACGGACCTTCCAATACTGCCTTATGAATAACATACAGTATTCTATAGCATTACTAAGTAAAATCAGTGTAATATGTTAAATTTCTCATATGGAGCATGTGTGTTTAGTTTTTTTCAATGGTGAAAAACACACCAAGTCTACCCTTTCTTGTTTGATATGATCCATACCATTTAGCATACCTAAGTTCTCCATTTTTTCTTTTTTCTTAAAATTTTTATCTATTTTTAATGAACAATGGGCTTATAAGCCAAAAAGGTCCAACTTCTTTCTGGAATAATTGATTCTGATGTCTTCCTTAATAATTTATTCCAGTGAAGTAACACAATTTTTGGAAGTTCTTAATTTGAATGTAGGGTCTCCAGGATGGGAACTACTTTTTCATCCCAATGAATGTATATCCAGTGTAACATATACATGATATACGTTACACTTCAGTATCAACTAATGTGTATGGATGGCCTAAAAAATTGAGTGGGGCTTCTGAAATTGCTTAAAGACCATGACCTTGTTTCACAAATGAAATTACACAGCATCACATAATGAATCCAATTCATCAAACAGTTTAAGAATAAGTGTGCTTGCAAGGACAGAGTGATATGTATATAATAGGCAACTGGGAAATAATGCAAAACTATAATTCAGTTCCAAATCCCCATGTCTTTGAAATCCTTTTATTTATGCAATTGATTTACTGGCTATAAGTAATTCTTGCCACCCAGGGTTTTATACAACTAGGGTTTTATGTGAGTGTTTTATGCAAATACTATTTTGGTAATCAAATTTGAATTGAATCTAATTTGAAGCAAGGGGACCAATTTTCCAGGACAAGTCAGTGATATTGCTACATCTCAAATCCCAAGATTCCGGCTTCCAGGATCATGCAGTTGGTCTAACCAATCCTCAACACCTCTTTTTTTTTTTTAAATCATTTATAATTATAAATATAATGAAAAGCCAAGTATAAAGCAAAAGGTGAGTAAAAAGTATATTGAAAGAGAAAAAAATTACCTGTAATCTCACTGGCTAAATATAAATGCATACATTTTATTCATCTTTTTCCTGAGCTAACTTTTACATAGTCATGACCACATGCATGTATAAATCCATATTCTGCTTTTCCATGTTAAGCCATCATGAACATTTTAGTGGCTGTATGATATTCCATGTTATGTAAGTGCTCTAATACTGGATTTTCAGGTTTTGCATTTTTTTTTTTACAATAAATTACAAGGAATTTGTAATATATTTGATATATTTGGCGTATATCTTCTTAGGTTTTCATATTAATTGCTTAAAATTTATTCATTAAAGTAGGATTACTGGAACAAAGGGTATAAACAATTTAAAAATTTTTTAAAATATTTATTTTATTATTTTATTTTATTTTATTTAAAATTTTTTTTTTTTGTTTAACATTTATTCTCTTTTGAGAGTGAGAGAGACAGAGCATGAGCGGGGGAGGGGCAGAGAGAGAGGGAGACACAGAATCAGAAGCAGACTCCAGGCTCTGAGCTGTCAGCCCAGAGCCCGACGCGGGGCTTGAACTCACAGACTGTGAGATCATGACCTGAGCCGAAGTCGGACGCTCAACCACTGAGCCACCCAGGCACCCTTATTCTATTTTTGAGAGAGAGAGAGACAGAGCGTGAACAGGAGAGGAGAAGAGAGAGAGGGAAACATGGAATCTGAAGCAGGTTCCAGGCTCTGAGCTGTCAGCACAGAGCCTGATGCAGGGCTCAAACCCACAGAAATGTGAGATTATGACCTGAGCCTGAAGTCCGATGCTTAACCGACTGAGCCACCCAGGCTCCCCTAGGGTATAAACAGCTCTTAACCCATATTGTCAAGTGGCTTCCCCAGATACTTATAAGAATTTATATTCCCATTTAACAAAATATAAGAGACTCCACTTCACACATTTGTTAACATTTAGCATTGTTGCACCTTTAAAATACTCAATAATCTTATAAGAAACCTCAAAGACTTTGATTAAAAATTTCATTTGGCATTGGGGAAACATGTATTTTCTAAAGTGTCTTAAACACAAAACTAGGAATGTGAGAAACAATTTAGAAAACTTGTGATTAATTATTCAATAGAAAATTAAACATTCTAAAAACTATAGAGTCTAAGAAAAACAAAAACCTAAATTAAAACTATGAGTAAAACCAATCTCTGATATGTGTTATTTAGGAATAATGGGAGATGGAAGTGAATCAACAATAGCCCAATTAAATAGTCAAAGCTATTGACTGAACATTTTATTTATCTATATATTTTTAATGTTTATTTATTTATTTTCAGAGGGAAAGAGAGAGAGGGCAAGCAGGGTAGGTGCAGAGAGAGAAGAAGACAGAGAATCCCAAGCAGGCTCCACACCAGGAGGAATTGATGCGGGGCTCGAACCCACGAACTTTGAGACCATGATCTGAGCTGAAACCAAGAGTGGGATGTTAACTGACTGAGCCGTCCAGGCGCCCCTAACTGAACATTTTAAAATAAAGTTTGAACTATACTCTAAGTTCTACTTATTATCTTTCATATCTTTATGAAATTAAGTATAATCCAGTATAAAACCAGATTTTCTACTACAATTTTGAACTTCCTTAAACAAGTAATTTTTTTTTACTTTGTTTTAATGTTTGTTTATTTATTTATTTTTGAGAGAGAGAGAGAGAGTGCAAGTGGGGGAGGGCCAGAGAGAGAGACACAGAATCCGAAGCAGGCTCCAGGCTCTGAGCTGTCAGCACAGAGCCCAAGGCAGGGCTCAAAGTCACAAACCACAAGATCATGACCTGAGCCAAAGTTGGACGCTTAACCAACTAAGCCAGCCAGGTGCCCCCTTAACAGGTAAATTTAATTCATTTACATTACTACCCTTGATATATGATGATCCTTGGTATATACCGTCTCTTTTTAAATTTTTTAAAAAATCTTTATTTATTTTTGAGAGAGAGACAGAGTGTGAGCAGGGGAGGAGCTGAGGGGAGGGAGACACAGAATCAGAAGCAGGCTACAGGCCCCGAGCTGTCAGCACAGAGCCCGATGTGGGGTCTGAACTCACAGAACCGCGAGATCATGACCTGAGCCAAAGTTGGACGCTTAACCAACTGAGCCACCCAGGCGCCCTGATACCATCTTAATTATTGTTTTCATTTACCGTATTTTTTCTTTTTTCTTGTTCATTTCCTGCCCTTAAAAATCTTATTTTGAATTTACGAATTCATCTTTTATCTGTCAGTATTAATATTTTAACCGGTAAAGTTGAATCTAACTATATGGAAATTAGAAACATTTAACTTTGATCACACTTTCCCATATGCTGTGTCAATGTTGTCTATAACTTAGTTTCTTATTTTCATTTTATTTTCTGCCCCTTAATTGGTCTCTCTCTTGTTTTTAAAAAATCAATTTCTGTTTTATAATATTTTTAGTAGTCTACTCAGTGAGAGTTTGTGAGTAGTAAGCCTTCTCCGTCTTGATTGTCTGAAAAGCTTTTTAATTTTGTTTTCTTCAGCAATTTGGATTTTCTTTTTTTTTTTTTTCAACGTTTATTTTATTTTATTTTATTTTTTTTGGGACAGAGAGAGACAGAGCATGAACAGGGGAGGGGCAGAGAGAGAGAGGGAGACACAGAATCGGAAACAGGCTCCAGGCTCCGAGCCGTCAGCCCAGAGCCTGACGCAGGGCTCGAACTCACGGACCGCGAGATCGTGACCTGGCTGAAGTCGGACGTTTAACCGACTGCGCCACCCAGGTGCCCCAGCAATTTGGATTTTCTCATTCTATTTTACATGTGTTTTTACTTCCCTTTTATAAAATCACTTACTTTATCTTCCCTGTATTCTGAGATGTTTCATAAGCTCTTCACTCCAGTTTACTAATTTTCCCTTCAGCTTTATCTAAAGTTGCCTCTGATCCGATTTTTAACCTCCCCGAGTTTTAACTTTCAATTATGTTTACCTTTCTAGGCATTCCCTTTGATTTTCCCCCTAATCTGTTTACCCTTTTTTAGATATTCTATTCTTGCATTTGTGCTTATATTCCTTTTAAAAATACAGTTTGTGTTTTTCCTTGTATTTACTTTATAATCTCATTCAGATTGCTCTGTGTCCATGTTATGAGAACACTAACTCACTTAACTCTTGATGCACGCTCTCTCTTGCAGCAGACTGTTCCCTTGGGTGCTGTGAAACTGTGTATTGTAATCTCATTTTCAGGCTTGGGCTACTTTTGTCATAGACCAATGCACTTGGGTTGTGGGAAAAACTCAACAGAATGGCTTGTTGTTTGCTTCTGCTGGTACCCTAGAAATTTCACCAATTATGTTAATTACTTATCTTTTGGTTTTTAGTCCTTTAGTACTATTGTATCTTAGATTCCGTGGCAGATCTGGGTGTAGGATTGTGGTTTTACTATGGGTTTTATTTAAGTGAAGTCTTAATTTTTATTTTCTCTGCCATGAATTTTCCTGTGGCTTCCCTGGGCTGGTGGGTAAAAAAAAAAAAATCTAGTTATTTTTCATGGTGGGAGCAGTCATTTATGCGACCCAGCTTTATTTAGGGCTCTAGCTTTCAACTCTTGGCCTCTGGCTTTTGCAAACCCAGGGCCTCTGCCTCTGTGCCAAAACTAAGACTCTAGCTCCCAATCCTTAGGATCCACACTCCTGTCCAATGTCCTTCTGGATTACTCTGGTATCCACTCATGCAGTTACCCCTCTCATTTTGAGTTCCTACTTTATTTTGAGGATTTCTCTTTCTTTTGAACTTGACTCATTCTCACACACACATACAGACACGCCATATGTGTGTATATGTATGTCCTTTAAGTTTTAATATTTTACCTAATATTTCTACATATTTTGAGTCAAAGGTATTTGTATTGATGGAGATGATTAAGGAAGAAATGTGACTGAATATGACTATTTTGAACACATTTCTGAATAAACATTGAGAGTAATATATTGTATATATGCCACATTGTTCTTAAGTATCAATTTGGCTTTTAAAATAAACTACCCTATATTATCTAGGCTTCTGAATTCTACTGATCTCTATTATGCACTCTGAATTTCTCCCACCTAGCTGTGTATGTCTACATATATATCAGAATCATCTGTATACAACTTCAACTAGGAATACAATTTCAGAGGTTGTATTGTATACTTTGTTGAGTGGTAACTAGCTTTATTTTGAGATAATATTGCAATATTGTTGAAAGGCTATTAATGCATTGAAGACACTAATTCTCCTAAAGTAAATAAATGCAAAATTATAATTCTTAATTGTCAAGTACAACTCTTTGGCTATCTTTTCTACTTCCAGTCTATCTCTTTCTTTCTTTTTAAGTTTATTTATTTTGAGAGAGAGAGAGAAAGTGTGCATGTGCGAACTGGGGACGATCAGAGAGAGAGAGAGAGAGAGAGAGGGAGAAAGAGAATCTCAAGCAGGGCTCTGCACTGTCAGCACAGAGCCCCATGTGGGGCTCAATCTCACGAACCAGGAGATCATGACCTGAGTTAAAATCAAGAGTTGGACACTTAACCAACTGAGCCATCCGGGCTCCCCATCCTATTTCTTAATTATAGACCATGTCTCTCTCGCAAGCTTGGTACTTTCACTATTAGAAAACCTTTCTTTTTCAAAATGAGTAGTGCCAAGAGCAGTATTATTTCTTTGCAAGATTTTGGTGCAATGTTGTGCGAGAAACACCCAGCTTACTGGTAAGTAGAAACTGTAACTTTCACTCTAGAATACTATAATTACACAGTGTAGCACTATCTTTGTGGTTTTTATCACTGAGGAAATCAATAGTACAGACTGCAATTTTCTGTTGCACTAGAGTAGATAGATATAGGAGAGCAGATGAGTTTGACTTAGTAGGGGCTGTTACTATAGTAAATCAGAATTGCAAAAGGAAGTGAACAGGTTTTTTTTAATCTGATTTTAACCCAAACACTCAAATGTTTCACTCTAACAAGGGATCTGATAAAATTAAAAAAAAAAAAAAAAAAAAAAAAGCAAACAACAAAACTCCTCATGTACGCTTGTTCCTGTTCCTGATTTACATAATCACTTCACTGCCATCATTACTGGCAAATACCCAATCATTTAACAAAAGGTTCTATAAATGCCATAGGAAACAAGCTAGATGCTAAAGGGATGCTACGTCATGAAAGTCTTAATTTGAATGTTTCATGTTTGTATTTGACAAATGTCGTAATTTCATATGTGTCATTTTGTGTAACCAATTAAAGGCCCCAAGTTCCATCTTTAAGCATTGTATTTCTGGTTAAATAGGTTGCTTTGGGAATTTAAAAATATGCACAATAGAAGCAGTAGGTGTTAAATCACCCAAGTGGAAATATAGAATTGAGAGAGGGAGAAAAGGAAAGAGATGAGAGAGAGACACACATGGAGAGAGAGTTCAAATATTGCCACCTTTTGATCACATGAATCAATTTGTTCACCACTAAAGGAAGGATATTAAATTATAAAAATATTTAAAAAAAGAATGACGTGGTGTGTGCTATGTTTTTATTTTAATCCTCAACTCAAAGTCACGCCTAGAGGAACAAACCCTGTATCTCTGGATAAATGGTTAGGAAAACAGCTATATTCTTTTCATTCTTGTATTTCTAACACAAACTTGGTGAGATGCACGGTAGCAGTCTGCAAATCATAACCAGAAGCTGTGCTTTATACTCAGCAGCAGCCAGTCCTCAAAGAATGCGACATACTGTGGACAGAAAAATAAGAAGCCTGTTGGATTTTTATTCTGTGTCAGCAACATAATTACTTATTTGTATTTTAAGTAAGGTTTCTTTTTAAAGGTCCTTGTGTGTATAGACCCTGGAAGGTAAACACAATTTCATAAATGTGGCGAAAGTGAAATATTTTATTCTTAAACGACAAACACAAATACATCTACACAAATATATTTGGTTGCCTGTATTCTGCAAGCAATTTGTAATGTGTTATAAGAAATGTCAACATCTGGCCGCTATTAGTTAAGATCCAAGGATAGCACACTGTTTGATCCATTCAGCCACATAGGCGTGAGATCAGAACAATTCTTAATACTTTACTTCATGGTCATGTAAGATGGTAAATTTTGCACATCTAAGGGCTCCTCCATTAAAGGGGTAAGAGTTTGCAAGTATGGACATCAAACTATCAACTCATTAAGAAAATCTAAGAAACAAAGCCATGAAAACTGGGGGATATTTGCACCCATTATATTCCTGGGCCAATCTTCTATACCTGGTTTTAAAATTTTTGTTTTATTAACATTATTTTCTTTGAACGGACATTAACACAAACCTCAAATTTTCAAGGGCTTGTGGACATGTTCCCACCAAGCATTTGTTGTAAATTGATAAATTGCAGGACCATTTCCTGTCCTTTAGATATATTTTACATTCATGGACACTGGTTCAGTAATGGCCATAAATTAGGAATAAATAGCTTACTTTTTTGAAGTCATGTGATTCTACTATGAGTTGCTTAGGGTGCCCTTTTATGCATTCTAATAAAGCTGAGTAATGGCTCCCAGATCTGGAAAGAATGATAGTTCCCCCATGGAAATGACTAACTCACTCTTTGCTCATGAGAAAGCAATATTGTGTATGTCATTTGTTAACCGGACAGTTATTATTCATTCGAGTTCCTGGGAGATTAGTTCTTTGAATTCTGAGACAGAGCTACTATATTGGTATATTACTGCATTGTTTTTGTTGTTGTTCAGAATTCTTAATTTCTAATATTTCCCTCCGAGAAATTCAAATGGTTAAATATCAGGCCTCCCAACTGCTGTTTGCTCAAATAGACTTACTCTGCATGCACAGCCCATCAGTGCAGTTCTTGGATTGCAAGACGAGGCCATCACAGTCCTTGCCTCCGTTCTTGGGGGCTGGTGCCGTGCACTCCCTCCTGCGCCAGTGTGTGCACTCGGTCCCACAAGTAGACCACTTGCTCCATGAAGTCCACCTGCCATCCACTGTCACACACACACACACACACACACACACACACACACACAAAAACCAGCATAAGGTCAGAGGGAGAAGCAGCTGCTTGGGGGGAGAAGGGAGTAGAACTCAAGTATATAAAATGAAACAAAACAGAACAAAACAAAACAACAAAACAGAAAACTGAAGAAAATGTCCCATCAAGGAGTCCTGCATTCATGTCACCTGCTGGCAAGTAAGCACGCTCTACATGCATTGTCAGGGTTCTGAGAACTTTTCTTACTGGGTGTGTGACTGTTTCCTTACTGACCAAGCAAAGGAATGCTTATAGGGACACCCAGAAAGCAAAGTTGTCACCAGGAGCTGGTGAGGACTAGGAGGTACATAAAGGTAGATCATGATGGTGCCCTTTTCTCTATTAAAAGGGAAGCTTTTGGATTTTATATTGAAACTTAGGGGACGTCTTTTTGAACCCAAGATTTCTTTGCACATAGTGTCATGTGGTCAATGCAAGTAAACCTGTGTAAGGATATGGAGAAGAGGTTGGTACAATGGGGAAGAAATCTATATATCCACCCAGTGACCAATCCATCCATCCATCCATCCATCCATCCATCCATCCATCCATTTATCCATCCATATCTATCTATCTATCTATCTATCTATCTATCTATCTATCCATTCTCTATCCATGCCTTACTTTTTTTTTTTTTAATTTTTTCATCCAGGCAGCTTGATGCTGTTCTGCAATGCTTTGCTGAAATGACTATACTATTTTCCACTTATTATTTGATGATTCCATTCCATTATTGATGATATATATATATTTCTATTTCTATTTTACAAATAATATTTATACAGATTCCTAATTTTTTTGCTGTGACTCAGTCATTTATAATTGACTAACTTTCTTTCTAATTTTTGTGTCTGACTTGTCAGTAATTTCAATGATACTAAGCTATCTCTTTTAAAAATATACAACTTAAATCCTAAGTTGAAAAAATACATAGTAAGTCTCACTAAAGTCACACTTAAAATTCATTCTTAAGAAATTCTTAAATAGGATAACAATATTGAAAAGTGGTTAAATAAAAAGTTTTCCTGAAATACATAAGTAATTATGATTATCTAGAATTCAATATAAAACAATGCCAAAAATCATTTATTGAACATCTAATATACATAATATCTTACACCTACATATTCATAGAAATTACATTAATTTTAATAGCCTACACAGTTTGGAAAATCTAGATGATTTCGTATTCAAATTACTGTGTAAATATATTATATATAATGCGTATGGAGATATAAACATGCCCATATGAAAAAAAATGATGAAAGCATCAATATTTCAATTATACAGAGTTGGCTGTATAAGCAACTCCCAGCTATTTGGAGAAAATACATTTGCTTTGACCTAAACCAGCCCAAAGTTCACACACACACACACACACACACACACACACACACTTCTATCTCAACTGAAAATACTCAGTGCATTTTTAATTGTGGAAGTCAATATCTAGATAAAATATAAGAGACTACAAGGTAAATATTGAAATTTTAAACCTAGCTAAGTGTCAAGATTTGTTACATTAATAAAATCTCTCAAAGGATTCAGTATGGGATACTGTTTGGATATTTGAGAGTGGACACTTGGGGAGTATAAAATATAGATTATATTTTTCTACAGTTCATTTCTACAACCCATCTCTGAGAAAGTTTCTTTAAGGAATGAATAAGACAAAATGTAGGCAAAATAAAGGGACGTAAGGAGATTGTTTCTAAATCATGAAGGCACAAAAAAAATAATAAAATAAAAGACAAATAAATAATGAAATTGAAATATAACAGCTACCCAAGGAATGCACTAAATTTATGGATTATTTCAAAATAATTTTAGCTTAAATTTTCAATATACCATATAATTAAACATTTTAGTTGATTTTGGTTTTGATTTTGGCAATATTAACTTTAATTTGCCTAAGGATAAGAGCTGGTGACAACATGAGACAGCATCAGAAGATGGTCAGAAGCAGAGGGATGCAATCTTGCTATAGTTGCCACTGCAAATAACTCACAGAAATGCACAGCCAACATGTACAGATAATAAAGAGCTGACTGCATTGTATTTTCAAAACCCATTAGCCCAGGTGTCACAAAGCTTTGTCTTCTTTTTAATTCACTCCAAATGTTTTATTTGCCCTTGCCCAGAAACTGACACCAAATATCAAATATCTCAGAATAAAACATATTCTAAATTTTCATTCCAATAATTTCCATGGCTGTCTAAAGATCAAGAGTTGTTATGCCTAAAATGTGTGGCTTTCAGGGCTCTCCAAATCCCTTGAATTATAGAATCTATAATCTTGGCTCTAGCAGTTTTGTCCAGTAATAGAGAGGGATTATGTCCGTAAGTGTTTAATCTCATGTTTTATTCTATTTTGTATGTTTGGCTAATAAAGTTAAATACTGTTTGGGAGAAAAATACTTGACTTCTCAGCTGTGTAAGCATTCAATGGTATGATGGATATAAATAACATTTATCACATATTCAGGTGAATAAGGCTTTGTTTATATCTTCTAAAACAATCCGAAAATGGGAGGATACATTTGGAACGCGAGCACTATCTTATTTACCTGGGCATAAGGTGGTACAGGCTATTTTCTGCACACTCTGCCCTTCACAGAAGGCACCACCATTGAGTGGTGCTGGGTTGGTGCAGGTCCTTGTGCGTTTCTGATACCCTCGTCCACAGCGGCTATTACACACAGACCACTCTGTCCAGGTGGACCAGCCACCATTTACTGGAAGAAGGTAAATATAAAATTGAATCATATGTGTGTTCATGCACACAGACACACAAACCATGCACAACACATAGACAAAAAGTCATCTGCTAAGTGACCATAAAGCAATCTAAAATTTCAAAGATAGAAGAGACCTTGGGCATCATTTCATTCAGTTTTACTGCATAGCTGAGGAATCTAAGCATAGAGATAAATAAAATGAATTACCAAAATGTACTCACCTACTCAGAATTGTATATAGAACTGTGTTCTATTTTTCTTGGCTACTGTTCTTTAAAAAAATACATTCCTCTTACCTAGTCAAGCTTTAAAAATTATTTTTGACAGCTTATCTCAAATAATAAATGTTTACATCCTTATGCCAAGGTTGCAGGTGGATCTGAAGCATGAGAGCTGAATAAAATCATGTAGCTTTTTCTTAATAGATGATTGATTATTTTTCTTTAGCACATGTAAACTTTACAGCCTTTTAAGGACTTTTGGTCAGTTTCATTAACGCGGTGAACCTCGTTAAAAAATAAACTCTTATATTGCTAGATTTTAAACTAATTGAGTAGCCATTTGATTGAATTGGCATTTAGTTTATGTAATTGAAATGGACACCTATTCTGTGTGTAAAAGTCAATTATGGTGTTTGATGGAGAGTTCAGTGTATGATTATAAAACCTACATTCTACTGCTATGTTCACTATTTACCGCCGGAGATAGCCCTGTAGAAAATACTCTAATATATTTTAGGACTTCCATTATGTGAGTTTAGAGTACATTATTGTAATTAAGCATTTTCTAACAAAAATTATTTGCTGGTAGTTAAAACCTGACGTAACCAGTAGAAGTTAGAACCTGACATAACTAGAACTCCTGATCATAAAGAGAGTGCTAGACACTCAGGCAGCACACAGTTTATATGTGCATATCACACGCCCGACATCTTCTCTGCTAGAAACCTATGCAAGGCAATGGGAAAAATTATGAATATGTTATATATACATACACAGACAAAAGAATTTTCATGGCAGAGTTATTTTTCTATAAAGATAAATAATTGTAAACAACTGTAATGTTCAACAATAGGAAAAGGGTAAATGTATGTCCATGTGACTGACATCTAGGCAGCCATTAAAAAATGGTGCTCTAGAAGTCTATTTAATAATACATGAATATTTGAACATCACGTTTTAAGTAAAAAATATATTTATATCCCTTACTTAAAAAATCTTATCTATGCATAAAAATACCAGTAGTATGCATATCAATCTTTTTAAAAGCTATTTCTGGATGACAAGATGACAGGATTATTGGCATTTTCTTCTCTGACCTTTTCTGTGTTTCCTAAATTTTCTATAACAGATATATATTTGCCATCTCAAAATGATACTAACAAAAATAAATATATACAACACACTCAAAAATGAAATACTTGTTAGATGTATACGTTTTGCTATAAACTTCTGGTGAGCCTAATCTATGAGCCTTGGACGACTTACTTTATGAGGCCATGAAAAGGACAAGCAGATGTCTGATAGGTTGTGTTTCAGTTAGTGTTCCAAAAAGCAACTTAACCTGCTCAGCTTTACAAAACCCAGTGTCATGGAATTGTCAGTGTGAACTGCTTACTAGCATACTGGCAAGCCAATATTTGGGGTTATAGTATCCATATATTGCTCTGGTAGGATTTTAATGAGAAACAAATAATGATAAGCTTCTAGAGAAAAAAAAAAAAGGAATATGAAAGCCCTAGACTTATACCCTCATTTTACAGACAAGGACATGAGGGTTCCTAGCATCCTGGTCACGTGGCCAACTGAAGGTCAGTTACTAGAACTAGTCCTAGAGCACAAGTCTCCTGACCCCTAGGGTCCAATGATGTTTTTTGAACTCAAAATGCCTAAGTTCCATCTGTTTGATTCTTTCTAAAAACCATGTTCAGCTTGCATTTGTAGATATTGAAAGCATGTTATATATAGGGGAAGAGATCTGCATGTATATTAAACATCTATATAACACATAGAGAGATAGTCCATCGCCATTAGTTATCTATGATTGCTACGTGCTGTGATGTGCTCCATTATCTTTTGCACTTTAATGCTGTTCATCAAGTTGTTCAGCCAGTTTAGAAAAAGACAAAAAGTAGGAATCCTTTCATTGTGACTGAAGAGAGGCAACTACCTACAATTTAACATAGCCATTATCTTGACGAGGAAATTAAATCTCAGAGTATCCAGAGGATTAAAAAATTGTATGTATCTGTCTTGGAATAAAAAGGAAAGATTTAAAGTGTCACAATATACAGCCTCTGGAGCCTCACGTGGTTTATGTTTCTCCTAACTCCCCACAGCAGGAGGACATCCATCCAAATGGCAGTATCTACACTAAGTACCACGAGCCAGATACCTGCCAAGGGCAGCCTCTCCTTTGCAGTCACCCAGACACGAAGGTCCCTGGAATGTCCTTTCACACTGACGCAGCCCTGAAAAGCTTCCTTAAGTTCCAAGTGGTGGTGAGACACAGGCATCTCATTTAAGAGGGGGCATACCCTCAAAATACTTCCCAGGGTTGTTTGGTTTCCCTTGACACAATAAATCACCCAGAATATGAGGACCTACTGTCTGCCCAACACTGTGAGAAATACATAAATACACAGAGCAGTCTCTTGGTCTATAGTGGAGCTTAACACACAGCTGGGGAGATGAAACTCCTCATAAAATGACTGGAAGACAACTGAGTGCTATACCGCAAAGAGATAAAGGCATCAGACACTACGGCAAAATTGGGTGTGAAACTGTTGAGTATTTCTGGAGAAATATTAGGTCAAATTGGATATGAGCTGGACTAGAAAGGGCCAGAGAGCGGAAGGGAAGCTTCCCGAAGAAATCATTATGTTGAACTTGCTGTGTGGTTAGGATTAGGGCCACTGCATAGCAGTGCTCACCTTCACTCTAACTACCCGCCCCCCCCCCCCCGAGTGTGTAAAGCAAGTTCCAGGAAGTCAACGTTGTTCTCTGATGTATCTGGGGAACAGGTCAGCCACAATTTACCTGACTAAGCCAAAGCCCACAGAATTGTCAGCGGGCTGACTTAACCATCTTCATCTCCAAACTCACTCTAGATCTGGGTGGTCCAGGGTATGGAGGAGGGGGGCACGCTTAGATGGGTGAGCATCTTCTGGCTCTGGTGCAGGCACTCAGGTGGATTTCCTTCACTTTTCCATAAGCTGACTGACCAAGGGCTAGGAATTTCCAAGTCTGGTCTTTCTATGCCTATCAGGGAAGCAGTTAAACCTCACTGCTGAAGCTGCAAGCTGGCAATAGGGATTGGAAATGGGTGATGGGCACTGAGGAGGGCACTTGTTGGGATGAGCACTGGGTGTAGTATGTAAGCAATGAATCACGGGAATCTGCTCCCGAAGTCAAGAGCACACTGTATACACTATATGTTAGCTAACTTGACAATAAATTATGTTTAAAAAAAAAAAAGAAAAGAAAAGAAAAGAGAAAGGGCCTCTCGCTTGATAGTTTAAATTAAAATGAGAAACTGTAGTTTGACATGGACTAGATTGAGACTCCACCAGCTCACTCACCGTAGACTATGACAGTTGCAGTCGTGCTTTTCCTCTTGGCAACAATGTTTTTGGCAACACAAGTATAGTTTGCAGTATCTGAGAGGCGGGCCTGCTTTATGATGAGGTTGTGATCAATAGTAATATAAAAATTCCGATCTTCAACGGGGTCAATTATGTCTTCATTTTTCAACCATTCCACCTAAAGATGCACAAGAGAAATAGGTAAGTACCCAGTACGGATCCCTCGACGGCTGTCTGTCCTAACCTGTGTTTTCGAATTTGTATGACATTGCTCTGTGCTATGAACTTCAGCAATCCGGGAGGAAGTAACTTTCTGAGGTCATGTGAGGTATCACTCACCTGCCAAACATGCTGATTCTGTCTGTACTACATTATTCTCAAATGTCAATGAACCAGTTGGGAAATACAATGTTCAAATTGTTTTCACTTTGCCCCGCAGGCAAGAACAGGGAATGTGCACTGCCAAGTTCAGAACCCAATCAAAAATAATAGGCTAAGCATTTCAAACGGAACTCAAACCTTTTGCTATTTGATTTGTTTACTCTTGGCAACTAACTTGCTGCTTTTCACGAAAGAATGTAAAGACTATTAAAAAAGCTCAAAAGGCATCTTTGACATCATGTAGCTCTAATAAACCAACATTTGGATGATTTACGTGTAACCTTGCTGAAACATATGGATTAAATTTCCCCGAAAATGCACTTACTTTAAAATGGAGCAAACACATATTTGGAGATGCATTTAAGCCAAAATACTTGAGGAAGAAAAGGTTTTGTACCAACCTTCAATACAATCCAAAGAGCGTATACATCATACTCAAAGCTCTCCTTTTCTGTATCACTAACATCAAATCTTTGACTCATGGTTTGCTTCTGGGGAACCTGACCTAAGACATGACTGTTCAGAACTACTGGACTATTTTTTCCATGAAAATCACATCAGTTTAGCAAAAGCAATATTATGCTTACAGAATGAAAGAAGGGAGATATATCTGTATAAACTGTCCTTATGGAGGATGAACTATTTCTTGTTCTATAAATTGCTGCTGCTGCTGTTTTTGTTTTTTCTATGCACAGGATTTTCCATAAAGCAAAACAACACTGATATTTGCCACCCTTAAACTTTTCTTTTGCATCCTTGTGGATATGGATACAAGTAATCTTTAGTGGTAGAGAGTCAATAGTGTTGCCATTTTCAAAATCTTAAAGAGTATCTCCAGCACCACAAGAGGTCTGGAAATTAATCTCTAAATCTGTCAGTGGGCTTGACTTTGCACAGCTCTAAATTACATCCAACAGAGGGACTCTAAAATAATGCTCCTCTAATCCTTAGGAAAGAGACCACAATTTAAAGGGAAAAACGTTTAAAAACCAACAACAATCCTGAAATAAACATTTGAGGATGTAGATAAGAGCAACTATTTGTGGTGATATAAATTTTGAAAGGGCAAAACCCTCTTGGTATTTATACTATGGTAGTGAGAAATAGAATCAAATCCATCTAAAACAGTGGAGTTTTAAAACATGCATTTTGTTTTCACATACAGAGACCACATTCAGTCAGGGCCATGCTTGGGTATATCTGATCTGAAACTCACACTCTTCTTGACTCGGATTTTCCCAAAATCTGGCCCTATGTGTGTGGTAGTTTGAGCTCACTAGAAGTGCAAGAGGGAAGGTAGCAAAATTCATATAATTATTATCATTGGTCATTGAAAGCAGACATTAACTTTCTAATCTAATCTTTATCTATGCCATTCTAGAGAAAGCTTTCCACTTATAGAAGGCACTGTTGGGATCCCCTGAGTTGGTCTTGGATCCCTCCTGAGAGAGAGAGAGAGAGAGAGAGAGAGAGAGAGAGAGAGAGAGAGAATGCTCTTCATGCTTTTCTTCCAAGTACCCATAATTGCTACTCTTTCTTTGAAAGATGGCTCTGACATTCGTGGACTCTGAAAGTGCCTAGGGGTTCACAGCACCCCCCTCCCCCGCCATTGTCTCACAGATGTGGAAATATGCTTTGTGTCCAATTGGGTTCAGAATCTGAACTGCTACCTTCCAGAGTTCCCCTGTGAAATTAGGCTGAAGCTGTCCCCTTGAGATGTTGCCTGCCATCTCTATACACACTTACTGGGCTTCATTTTCTCTCCTGGTGGCTCCACCCAGCTATAAGGTTCTCTCTTCTATGAATGCCCCATTAAAAAAAAAAAACCCTCTGCATTCAAATCTTGGTCTCATGGTTTGCTTCTGAAGATTCCAACTATTCTCACAGGAGAACCCATGACTGTTCAAAACTATGGTTTCTTCTGTTTAAATCACATCAGTTAACAATAGTGAGGTTACCCTGATCATAAGTGACATAAAGAGATCCCAAGGGATGTTGCAAACTACTTGTATATTTGAAAGTTTATTACATGGAAGAAAAAGAGCAATCTGCACAGTTGACAAGATCTAAGAAGACTTCTGTGATTACTGGGTAAACCATCTTTACCTGCAAATATATCACTCTGCATTTTTTCTCAAGTCTCTTGCCAGTGCTGGAACAGTGAGTATGACCTGGGTTTTGATGACCCCTGAGGAACCCCAGACATACTGGAGAGGCCCTCAGGGCCCTATGGAGGTTACTGCCTTCCTCCCCAACTCTGGATTTAACCAGAGAAGCTCTGCTTTGATCTGTTTTCCTGTTTTCCATACTGGGCTCACTTGTAATGCCTAGTTTAAAGAAACAGAGAGTTCACTCCTGCTAGAAAATAGCTGTAGAAATGAAAAGGTGAGCCATGGGCTCCTCCGGCTTCCGGTACCTTGCCTACTCTCCTGTTCCCTACATTCCAGTACTCGCAGCTGCCGCAATGTCTTGCTTTGAGACCACATCTCTACAGGAAGCTCAGGTCATCACCTCCGGCACTGGAATCCTCATGCTGCCCTGCACATCCCCATCTCCCACCCTGAAAAACTATCGACCCCCTATCACGCTGCTTTGCAATGCAGAAGCAAAATTCCCCAAAATTTCAAACTCTGTTTACATTATTTTCTCTACTTTTCTCTAACTAAAACTTAGCTCTTTATGATGCTTCTGTTTTGCTTTTTTTTTTTTTTATCCTGGAGTTCTCTCAAGTGGTGGATATTTGATTTCCTAAACCCAACACACACTGGGCCTGGGAATCAGAAAGTGCCCTCCTTGTTCTGCACTGTCTTTTCTAGACCATTCTCTCCAAACACCATTGCTTTGAATTTCATGCCATCAGATTATGTCACCCACCTTCTATATTTTTTGTGGTCATTTAAAGACCTCTGGGCTCACAGTCATTTTATGCAGCACAATTTTTCTGTCACAATTTCTAATGATTTTAATAACCACAAACACTTCCAACATTTTGGCCTCTCAATTACATGACCCTCCTTCCTGCCACAGTCTTGGTCTCTAAGACACCCACACTTATAGGCCAGAGACTTTCAATCCTGGGTTCACTGTAGAGTAATTTGGACATTCATAATATATCAATTTTACATCCAATCCGGAGAAATTAAATCTGACCCAGAGCAACTCTGATTCACTGGTCAAGACTGGTCTAGCATCTGTGTTTTTGAGACTCCTCAAGGGGCTGTGATTTCCTGCTAGGGTTGAGGAATACCACTCTAGAAGATTGTCTTTCAGATGAGATCCCTGGACAAGAAGCACCCAGGTCACCTGGGAGGCTGACAGAAATGCAGAATCTCATGTCTGCCTACCCAGACTTACTGAGTCAAAATGTGCATGTGAATAAGAAATTCAAGGATTTATATGCACATTAAAGTCAGAGAACCACTGGCCAGCTCTTGTCCTTACCACTGATTATTAACTGCAAGCCTTCTAAAACTCCAATGCAGTTTCTTTTACCATATTCTCCATCTTTCTGACTTACTCCCTCTCAGACTCCTATTTTGACAAACTTTCACTGGGCCCTACAATCTATTAAACAAAGCGACCTATCTTGGCTGTCATCCCTCTCACGTTCCCTCCTCTCTCTTCACCACTTTTAAATCGAACTGTTTACCTTATCAACAATCCCTTGCATTAGGAGCTCAGCTCTCCCACCCCTCTCCTTTTCTAAGGCGTTCACTTGGCCGCTCTTCCCGACACCACGTTCACAGACTTGCAGAGGAATATGGCCACGCACATGAGATCAGTGGGCTCATCTGAAATTCATGATAACAGAACTCAAATGGGCCCTTAATTCTGCCAAAAAATCGTACTATATTTTCATCATCTGTTCACTGTCCCATCCTCCTAGACAGCTATTTCACACCTTCTCCACTCTCCTTAAACACCACCTCCCTCTCTATCCTCACTTTCAGCTGATGACCACGATTTCTACTTCACTGAAAAAAGTGACAATCACGAGACAGCTTCCACAGCTCCCACTACTCACCACCCCACCCCTGTTCTGCACCCTCTCTCTTGTTACTGGGTCAGCTCTCTGTGCTCCCACCTGTCACCTCTCATTTGTACTGTGCCTTCCATTCCCTCGTGCCTGGTCAAGGGCAGGCCCCAGCAATTCTCCTCTCTGTCTCTTAAATCATTAATATTCCCTCTACAGGAGCCATCTCCATCAGCATACAGACATACACTTAGAACCCTCCCCACTCGTTTCCGCCTAGAGTCACCCCATGTCTTTGCTCACCTTACAAAATGCCTTGGAATACTTGCTTTTATAATCACTCTCTTCATTTCCTGTCCTCTTCATCTCTGCTGTATCTATTCTAATGCGCATTCACCTCCACCATTTTGCAGGTACTACTCTCTTCAAAGTCACCAATTACTTTCATTTTGTTAGATATACTGGTAAGGTGACTCAGCAGCAGGTTTGACCCAACTGGTTTCTCCCTCTTCCTCACTTGCTTTCTTGGCCAGGGCACTTTTCCTGGTTTTTGTCTTATCTCACTCCATCCCTCACAGCTTCCTGGAGCGAAGGTCTGTTCCCTTGTGGAGGCTCTGTCCTTGGACCTCTTCTTTTTTTCTGTCTTCTATCTATATTCACTTGCTTGGTGAGCTCATCCAGTCTCATGCAGAGGTCTTCTAAATTTATCTCTAGTCTAGACCCTGGCCTTGAACTCCAGACTCATATATCCAAATGACTTCTTTCAACTGCACTGGGTCGTCTAATAACAACTTCCTGAACTGCACTTCCAACCCTGCTCCTCCCACAGCCTTGCCCATCTTAGTTCATGTCAACTCTATCCTTCCAGTTACCTAAACAAAGCCTCAGACTTGGCCTTGACTCCTCTCTACCTCTCTCTTTGCCCACTGGAAGTCAGGGCAGTATATCGGGATCTGACCACTTCTTGTCCCCTCACCACCACCCTCTTCCAGTTCAAGCCTTCAGCATTTCCTTCTTGGATTACTGCAACAATTTCCTGTCTTATCTTTGCTTTCCTTCTTGGCCATCAACATTCAATATTCAACACAATAGAGTGAATGAGCCTGAAACCTTAAGTCGATCGTGCTACACCTCATCTCCAACCCTCCAAAGGCTCCTATCTTGCTTGCTGTCAAAACCAAAGTTCTTATAAAGACCCACTAGGCCCAGCATCACCAGGACCCCTGACCCCTCTGAGATCACCTTGTGCGCTTTCTCTCTCTCTCATCTCTGTAGCACGCTGGCTCCTCTGCTAGTCCTCATGCACATCAGTGGTACTCCTGCTTTGGGAATTTTGAGTCTGCTTGTCAATCTGCTTGAAATCACCTCTCCCTTCCCCAGGTATCTGCATAATATGTTCCCTTCTCTTATTTAGTTCTTCAGATGTCACCCTCTCAGTGAGTCATTTCCTGATCAACATTTAAAAAAAATTAATGTTTATTTTTGAGAGAGAGAGAGAAAGAGAGACCGAGAGATACCACAGAGAGAGATATAGTGTGAGTAGGGGTAGGGGGGAGAGGGACAGAGAGAAAAGGAGACATAGAACTTGAAGCAGGTTCCAGGCTCTGAGCTGTCAGCGCAGAGCCTGATGCAGGGCTTGAACTCAGACTGTGAGATCATGACCTGAGCCAAAGTTGGACACTTAACCGATGGAGCCACCCAGGTGCCTCTCCTGATCAACTTTTAAAACTGCAACATCTCTCTCTGTCTATATTCCCAATCTCTCACCCTCTTTTCTTTATTTTCTCCATGGTACTTCTCACCATTTCATACAGTCTCTATTTCATGTAGCAGTTGTCTCCTCCACCAGAACTTAAGTTCCACAAATTTTGATCTGATTTTTGATCACTGTTACATTCCTGTGGCCTTAAATGATATATAGTGGGTGCTTAGTTGGCATTTGCTGAACAAAACTAACACATGTAGTGGGATCAAGTCTGTTATATACAGTTTTAGATCTCTACAGAGTGGAGAAATTAATCTTAAATATATTCAATGAGTGCCACTAAATTTTTTAAGTTTTTATTTATTTATTTATTTATTTATTTATTTATTTATTTAGAAAGTGTGAGTGAGAAGGGGAGGGGCAGAGGGAGAGGGAGAGAGAGAATTCCAAGCAACCTCCACACTGTTAGTGCAGAGCCTGAAGTGGGGCTTGAACTCATGAACCATGAGATCACAGCCTGGGCCAAAATCAAGAGTTGAACACTCAACTGACTGAGCCACCCAGACACCCATAAATGAGTGTCATTTTAAACATCCCTTCTAAGTAAGTTCTGTAGGGATTAAGAACACACGTTTTTCTTTCCTAAGGTGAAATCTTACAGAGCTGTGCTGCCCTCCAAGCGAACTCACTGGAGAAGTCCTAAGATAGAAGAAGACCTCTAGAATTACGCTAGGAGACCCCCAATGTCTCACTGTCGTTTATGAGTCTGGAAGTGTCCGGTGGCCAGTATGTTTTAACTAAGGTATCTTTGAAAGTAGCATGCTCCTCTAATCCACATTACACCTGTATGTCTGTTGCAGAATTAAAAGAGGGTGTTTAATTATTGCATACCTTCATCTAGGTGATCAGAGTAAACCTGAGCCTAAAATACAACTTCCCAAGAACTTTAATTTTCAATGAACAAAAGGTAGTAGGCACCTTGTTTTTTCTCAAATGCATTCCACAAACACTGAGTACCAATATACTAGGCATAGTGGCAAGTGCTGGGGGATAAAGGGACAAGTCAGATAAGTGTTTGCAATGTGTGAGAATAATTCTGTTTATCATGAAAGAGGCTGTCTGAGTCAGGAAGATATATCAATTAAATCTTTATAAATATACCTTTATATTAGCAAAATATATCCTTCTCATGAAGTGTCTCCAGAAGCCACCACCATCAGATAAAGTGACGATCTTCATCTGCAGTAATTTCACAGTGAGCCTCCTTGCATAAACTGTATGTGAAATCCCAAGAAACAGTACAGAATCTCTGGTTGTGCTGAATTTTATTGTATTGAATAGTAATTAATTATATTGTTGCAATGCTATTTATTTGTAAGCTAATCTTGGTTAATTGGGAGTCAGTACTTGGGTCTGGCCTCTGAATTCTGTTCCTATCTTGCTCATTTCAATGTTTCTTGTTGATTTCACTCCGAGATGTGGCTTCCTCCCACCCCTCCCATTTAGTAAACCATCTGATTGATACATGGGAGAAGTCTTTCTGAGTTAGAAGTTATTTTTAGCTATGTATAAAACATTCAAGAAGAGAGAAAAATAGGTTGTAGTTCAGAAAACAATAAAAGGCTTTGCCCATAAACCATAACTTGTCTTCAGGGCTGCAGTGAGGCAAAGTAGTGTTTCTGTCCTTGTGACTCAGTAACTGCAGTCTTTTCAATAATTTGGGGCACATTTGAAGTCATCGACTCAAGGGTTTATAAAGAAATGGGAATTTATTAACAGGTAATAAAAAGAGTTACAAGGCAATGTTAGGATGTCTTATTTGCATATTCTGTTGTTATGTTTCGTGTTGATTAATGCCATTGTGTGCAATTGAAAATCTTACTTTAAGAAGCAGTTTCTAAAGTACCAGCTGAGAGGGTTGCTCTCAAACCAGACTGCGTGGGTTCAAAATTGAACTGTCACTTCGTGTCTCTCTTAAGTTTCTTACCTTAGATGTGCCTCAGGGTCCTCATTTACAAGATGAGGATAATCCTTGAATGCATTCCACAAGGTTTATAAAGATCAAATGAGTTAATAGGGGCACCTGGGTGGCTCAGTTGGTTAGGCGTTCCACTCTGGATTTCAGCCCAGGTCATGATCCCATAGTTCGTGAGATCCAGCCCATGTCAGGCTCTGTGTTGACAACATGGGGAGCCTGCTTGGAATTATCTCTCTCCCCCTCCCTACCCCTCCCCTCCCTACCCCGCGCCCGCACATGCTCGCTCACTTTCTCTCAAAATAAATAAATAAACTTAAAAAATGAGTTAATTATACAAATTACCTAGTGTCTGACGTACGGTAAATTCTTAAATTATTATTAATATCAATTAAGGATATACTTAAAGGAGATAGGACAAAACTCAAACTTCTCTAAAATAACAGCAGAGAAAATAACAGCAGAGAAATGTAAATTTAAAAACAAAAACGGGGGCGCCTGGGTGGCGCAGTCGGTTAAGCGTCCGACTTCAGCCAGGTCACGATCTCGCGGTCCGTGAGTTCAAGCCCCGCGTCAGGCTCTGGGGTGATGGCTCAGAGCCTGGAGCCTGTTTCCGATTCTGTGTCTCCCTCTCTCTCTGCCCCTCCCCCGTTCATGCTCTGTCTCTCTCTGTCCCAAAAATAAATAAACGTTGAAAAAAAAATTTTTTTTTAAAAACAAAAACGAAAATATCTTCATGTCTGAATTCCTTTAGCTTCTTCTGACATTTTCTTTTTTATTGAGACAAAGTCAACTTACCATTAGATTACATCTCTTTAAGACTGTACTAGAAATATATAAATGATTAAGTATTAAATTGGCCAATCTAGTTTGTACGCTAAACCTAAATACGTATTTCCATTTAAACCTTGTGAATCCATAACTCTAGAGATGTCATTAGCATGCATGTGCTTTAGAGAAAGTATAACATGGCATTTTAATCAGTCTGTGCAACTAGTATTTTCTAATTCTTTTAGATTAAAAGCAAATCATCACACTACATTAATGTTTTAAAGGTATAACAAGAACAGATTTTTGATAAAAGAAATTTTACCAAGATTAATTTGAGAAATACTCATTACTGTACTTAGTAATAAGGTATAAATCACAGGCAATTTATATATTACTTTTACCTAGACCCAGACCATCCACATGTTTATAGTTTTGGTTTTTCCTTTAAGTTTCCCAGTGCTGTTTCCCTGCTACTTCAAGTTAGTCATCATCACTCATTCTTTTTTTTTTAACATTCAAAATGTATGTCATTTGTTTTCAAGCCACAGTAACAGCTCAATATAGTACACGATATACAGAGAAAAGACAAAGAATAGTTTAACATCGGCTTTATGAAATTAAGTGGCTCCAGATAGACAACTAGGTTGGTTTCAAGTTTTTGTCTTAAATATTAATATTCTAAAAAAGTAAACTGATTCTTACAGAGTCTAAGGAAATAAATGATTTTTTTAGGCAAATGTTTATTTTATATGAACAATTTGGCCCTCGCAACGTGAAAAGAATTTCACACATGTCGACTTAATGAAATAGGCTTTTTTGGCAACACTCTTTTTTCTCAGTACCCCATGATATTCATTCTATCCTCTCTCTTTAGTGATAAGATACGTTCTTGTTTTTGCTATCTGCACCTGTAAAGCCCCCAAATTTGAGAATGCGCTGAGAAATTCCAAGGTACCTATTTGTGTGTGTGTGTGTGTGTGTGTGTGTGTGTGTGTGTGACGTGATGAATGGAAACACCCGAGTTACTCCAGGATCTGGGCCCGGGTTGGCCTCTCACTGGTGCTCTACAGGGAAACAGTGTGATCACAGAAAAGAGCCATCAGACCTAACCTCTCTATCATTGCTACCCTGCTCACTCTTCTGGGACCAAACACAGGTTCTCTTTCAAAGCTAACACTGGGACTGGATGTAGTTTGATTTCAGGGGCATCAGGAAAGCATCCTTGCTCTCACCCAAATTTTTGGCAGTGTCTTGAAATGTCTTTAGGAAAGCTAGTTTGTAATCCCACCATTAGAAGGTTCTTTTTACATGCAAATGACCTGAGAAATAACACCTTGATCTAAACCATATAAAGTATTACAAAACTTGGCATATAAACCAAGGGAAAACTCTTTTCAGTTCAGATAAAGAAGAGTTTGAAGGCACGTGGATTTCAAACTGGAATTCAAGTAACCAGCAATATGCAAAATTTTCTATGGGGGTACACAAACAAAAACATGTTTAAGGGGATCTGTGTATCTTTTTAAAAAAAAGTTTATTTGAGAGAGAGGGCAGGGGAGAAGGAGAGGGGGGAGAGGGGCAGAGAAAAGGGAGAGAGAGAGGGAATCCCAAGCAGGCTCTGCACTGTCAGTGCAGAGCCCAATGTGGGGCTGGAACTCATGGACTATGAGATCATCACCTGAGCAGAAACCAAGAGTTGGACATTTAACCAACTCAGCCACCCAAGCGGCCCTGTATTTGTATCTTTAACTTCCATATGCACTCTGTCCTGATACTCACTGTGCTGAAAACTTGTCTCCTGCTTTTCAAACCGAAGCCATCTCTTGCATCCCAATCTTACCATGATACATTGCTAGGGGTGTAAAAGCCTCCAGGGTGGCACAAGTTAGGTGCAAACTAGTTGGGAACATTAGTGTGGTATTTGAGAGAGTAAGGGACTAAAATCACAGGGTAACAAATCCGTTTGCAAATCAGGTAATCACGATTCTTGGCATTCATCAAAATTGAAGGAAGGAGGACCTAATATGCCAGCTAATGGGTCACTGAACCTAATAGCTGATAATAGAACACTATCTGATTTAGTGTCTTTACTAGTTTAAAAGACTTTTGCAAATTAAGATTCAAGTTTAATAAACAAAAGGAACATCTGGTACAAAACAAAAGATCCTTTAAAATATTTTTAACGTGCACATTTTTACCCAATTGCATTCCATCAAATTCCATCCTAATGACACATTCTATGTGCACGCATCCATATGCCGTGACTCACCTGTGTTAAACCTAACTGAACACGCTGGGGTTTATTATTTTTTTAGGCAACATGGTCTGTGGCAAGGATGTTGAACAAAGTGAGATAGTTCTGTAAAGAGCAATCTTCATATTGTGAGATCTTGTTCAACATTCAACCAAGAAAAGAGAAACAAAAATAAGGTCATCTTACTCTAGGGAAAAATGTTAGCAAACAGGAAAACATGCAAGTTTCCCAGAAGGTGTTTGTATCACTTGCAAGACTATTCCCAACTCTGCCTTGCTGAATCCTGTGCTCAGAAGTGGCACTCACTGGTCACTTTTTCCACCTCTTTGACTTTTTGAGGCCGTAGGTCATCAACATGTTACTCAATATTTTTGTGATCTTCCTTAATTTAAGCAGATGTCTTCTTTCCTTCCTTCCTTCCTTTTTTTTTTTTTTTTTAATTTTTTTTTTCCAACATTTATTTATTTTTGGGACAGAGAGAGACAGAGCATGAACGGGGGAGGGGCAGAGAGAGAGGGAGACACAGAATCGGAAACAGGCTCCAGGCTCTGAGCCATCAGCCCAGAGCCCGACGCGGGGCTCGAACTCACGGACCGCGAGATCGTGACCTGGCTGAAGTCGGACACTTAACCGACTGCGCCACCCAGGCGCCCCGTTCCTTCCTTCCTTTTTTAATAGGCCAAATAGGCCCAAAGATAGAAACTCCTCTCAAATCTCTTCCTTTTTTCTATCAGGTCACCCACAAACATGCACATGTCCTCAGTCCATCCTGAACACAAGCCAACAATGAAATTACTCTAGGACATACCTGCTTTTCCCAGCTATTCTTCCACATTCTCTTTCCCTTTGTGGCTAAACTGTCTTCAGCTCTTCATCTGCCCACCGACCCTTCACTTTAGTGCTGTCTGGATTCACGCTTAGCGCCCCAACTGCATTTTCAGAGGCAACCAGCAGCCCCCCTAACTTCCCAGTCCGACAGCACTCTTTCTCTCTGCTACTTTCATGCCACGTAATTATCTGTTCTTTCTCAAACCTCTTTCCTGGGTCCCTTTATTTCATCCACTATGTTTCACATAGTCCTCCGCAGGGTTCTCTCTTTCATTTTCCTCCTTTTAATTTTACAGTAGTGGTTCTCAACTTTGTGCATGAGAATCACCCGGGGAGGTTTTAAGATCTGCTTGTATCTGGGCCCCACCTGCAGAGATTCTGACTGAACTGGGCTTATGAGGGGCCCAGGCATTGGTGTTTCTCCGAGCTCCTCAGGTGATGTTAATGTGCAGCCAGTTTGCAAACAACTGGCCTATATATACACTGGTGATCTCATTCATTCTCATGGCTGTTCACTCAAAAATCAATCCCTTCATTCCCAGTTTTTGGTAAGCTCCATTCATATTTTCAATGGCTTTCTTGATAACTCCATCTGAATGCTCAACAAATATGAAAAACAAAACATGTGCTGAATTGATCTCAGTATCACCTCACATCATCTATAAACTTGGTCTTCCTGTTTTCTTTTCAAATATGGAGCCATTATCCTCTCAATCCTAAACTCGAAGCTTACAGTAATCCTCATAGCTTTCTTCAAAACCATTCTATGAAGTTATGGACGTTACCTAAAACGGCTTTCAAACCTGGCCCCTCTTCTATGTCCCTAAACGTAAGTACTGTGATGTTATTTTAATTCCAACAATTCTTACTAAAAAGTTAATCTTAAAAATAATAGCTTCAATTAAAATGTTCTCCACTGTGTCACTGTTTCCAGGTTAAAATCCAAACTTGATATGAAATCTTTTACAAGCTGTCCTCAATTACTGCTCTAGCTTCACCTTCATCACTTAGTACCACTCTCTAGTCATACTGAACTTTCTAAAGGTTCCTTAGCATGTGAGCGTCATTAACGTGGCCACTCGCTGTATTTTCTGTCACTCTACCCAGAATGCCTTTCTCCTCCTTTTCTGCTGAGAGAACTCTACTCATTCTTCAATATTCAACTCAGAAGACACTTTCATTCTGAAGCCCTTTTTGTCTGTCTTCCTTTAATGTGCACCTGTAGCAATCTTTTCAAACCATCTATCATACTGTACTGTAATAATCTGTGTAAAGTTTGTGCCTGGGAGTTCTTGAGAGCACGATTACTCATGTGTATATGATATCTCCAATACTGATCCATACTGATCCATTTTGAACATCTCTGAATATATATGTTTAGTTTTGTGTTCAGAGTATCTATTATAGTACCCTAGCAGAGATGTTCAAAATGCATTTATTGTTTATCCAGTGAATATTTGTTGAGTATCTACTACGTGACCTCACTATTTCTGATACCTGGGATGCATCAATAAACCAAAAAGACAAAGTCTACCCTCCATGTGATTCTCAAGAAAGAATACAATATATAAACAAATAAATACACTGGATAGTTTCAGTGGTCCTTAGGGCTAGGGAAAAAAAAGAAAAGAAAAGAAAGAGTGCTATACAGTGCTTCAGATTAAGAGTCAGAAAACATTTTCTGTGAAGGGACATGTACTAAGTATTTTAGGCTCTGTGGGCCAAGGTCTCTAAACTGTTGGCATAGACAATATGTAAATGAGCATGTAAATAAAACCTTTATTTACAAAAACAGATGGTGGGCTGTATTTGGCCTGCAGGCTATAGTTTGCTGACTCTTTCATTTTAGATGATAGGGAAGGCTTCTCGGTAGAGCCAACTCAGCATTAGAACATGCATTTCTAGAAACAGCCAGTCATCCTGAGCCAGAGTGTTCCAGGTATACAGAAGAGCAATTAAAAAAGTCATTGTTTGTGAAGCAGAAATAAAGCCTTCATGACTGAAGTGTGGTGAAAAAAAGAAAGAATGAATATATGAACAGAGGCAAGAATGTGTGCCCATATAGAAAGTAAAATTACTACTGTCAGTGGCAAATTTTTGTAAGGAAGAAGTCCCTTAATTGAGTTATGTAGCCACATTCAGAGAGATGTAACAAAGACATGACTGCACAGGAAAATAAAAGTCAGTAGGATCTACTGAAAATTAGCTATTCATTGAGTATCCATCGAATAGCAACAATGCACTGAGGATTATTGCAGGTGCTAGAAATTAGACAAAATGGGGAATAATTATGACTATTAAAGATGATCACAGTGTTGGATTCTCTTGATTCTTAGCAATGCATATACGTATTTGATTTCTAGAAGCATAAATATGACTTTGAAGTACTGAGAAGTACTGCTTGTAACAGAACTGAGAGCAGTGCTTTGATAAACAAACAAACAAACAAAAAAGTGACCTGAGAACATATATAGAGAGAGAAGATACCAATTAATTCTATTTTAGGAAAATATTTTGGAAGAAAATTTTGGAAAAAAATTCTGTCACCAAATGAAATATGTTTAAAAATCATTGAGATATTCTAACAAAATGGACCAGAAGTTTGTTCAATTTCTCTTTTACATTCTAAAATTTTCATTTTTTTTGTGAAGTGTGTGTAGATAATAATAACAAATAGCACAAATCAACATGCTTATTCTACCTTTGGAAAATCGACGAGAATGATTTAACACTTTTTAAATAAATGACTTTTCCCCAAAAGACGTCTTTGGATATTCTGGATATTTTGGACATCTTTTGGATATTTGGATATTTTGAGATTAGCTCATGAAAATCAATAGAATAGGCCTACACATAATTTGTGTCATTTTAATGAACTAAATTTCCAAAACATAGCCAATAAAACTTGTTTTTGTTACAGGAAAAGATACGGACTTGGGAATTGCCAGACTTGGTTCTGTAGCCAGGCCCTCCCACTTGCCAAGCTTGCAGCCTTGTGAGGCTGGAAGCTCCCAGAAGCACGATCCTCACATGTACAGAGGGAAGGACCTTCCTCCCAGGGCTGTGGGAGGATTTAATGAGATATGGAAGGGAAAGCACCTGGAATTGGGAGGTAGTCATAAATTTAATTTAATTGCTTCTTCACTGAGTTTACCCCAAACAGAACTATATCTCTATAAATGTTTTTTAAATGTTGATGATTCAGTGTTCAATTCTCTATTAAGAAGGACATATCTTTAGGGGCATCCGGGTGGCTCAATTGGTTAAGTGTCCAACTTTGGCTCAGGTCATGATCTTGCAGTTTGTGGGTTTAAGCCACACATCGGGCTCTGTGCTGACAGCTCAGAGCCTGGAGTCTGCTTTGGATTCTGTGTCTCCTTCTCTGTCTGCCCCTCCTCTGCTCAGGCTCTGTCTCTCTCTCTGTCTCTCGAAAATAAATAAACATTATTTTTTTTTAAAAGGAGGACATATCTTCATATTCATAATACTAATCAGAAAAAAAAAAAAAACTAAGAGAAATCTTTCAATCTTCCACTGCATAGGGCTATTGGTATTGGTTTATGAGTCTTCATTACTAAAACTCTCCCAGTGAGGAAAGGTCCCCTTATTTACAGCCTCAATCCTGCCTAGTGTATGTACCAGAAGAGAGGCCATATTTCTAGCCCTCCTATATGAGAACTGGTTCCCAGCTCTTCTAGAGAGGATAAAATGTTTAGAAATCCCTCCAACAGTTAGATCTTTCAGTTCTATTGATGCTTTCGGTCTGGCAGAGAGTTCTCAAAACCCTGACATGATTTTATTAATGAATATGAGGGATTCCCAATTTGATTATAAGTTTCAGGACTGGAGCATATTGACCCTATATTGTGTGTTCCCAGAAAAGATGTATAAAACTGTCATCCCTTCCTGTGTGTGGTGTGATTTAAGAATCAACTTTTTTTTATGGCTCCTAGATGCACGGTTTTATAGCTTTACTGTTACTGATGTTTTATAAAATTCAGAACTATTGGCTATATAAGTGCTGTGAGGGGGTAAAAAAAAAAAAGGTTTTGCAGCAAAACATGGGGATCATTTTTCAATGGCTCAGGCTTCTACAACCTTTTTTGAACAGCCATTTAAGCATTCAACAACCTCATGTTTCAAATCTCCCCCCTAAAAACTTTATTCTTCAGTTTAAATTTAAGTTTTGATTTATCATCAGCAAAGACAGAGAAAAGTGGATTAACATTCCCAACAGATTATCCATTGATAACTCATAATTAAATATGGGATAAATTATAATCTCTAGTTTAATCTGGACTTCCCATACTCATTTCCCCACCTTTATTCACTCCCCTTATTTATCTTTCTAAATAAGCAGCATAAAAGCTAAGCTACCCAAGACAGGTCCCCAAACTTCTAATGTTAAGAGTATACAAAGTGGGGGAGTCACTTACATAAAATAATTATTTTCCAAACATTATTTATCTTTGGTAATTTTTTTTCATGGTTTACTACTAAAACTGTGTAAAACGTAACCACGTTCATATTTCACTATTAATAAATAAAACACAAATATTTGGGCAAAATGATGTAATAAAAACAAATCAACAGCCGTGTCCTCCTCCCTGTTGCCTTGTCCCTTCCACACCCCTGGGCAAAGAGAACCTATCCCAGGATGATGCACACATCAGGGGCTTTTTAGGAAGGCCTGGCACTAACTAGTATTAGCAATCGCAACGATTTCCAAATAGATTAAATGTTTTCTTTTAGTGGTTCCTGTGTTGTGTTTAAGCAAATCAGTGCCACAGTAAGAAAAAAAAAAATTACAATCTAAATTCCATTCTTAGTTTCCAACCATTTTTAAAAGAACAATCGTGACAACATATTTGACACCACAGTAGTAGAGACCTTATCACAACTATGTTGATGTTTTACCTTTAGATAATAAAAGTACACAGTTGGATATTATTAAACATTAGGAACGTGAGCCATTTTCGCTAGAGTGTATACACTTTACATTCTGAACTAAACAAAAGGCTTTATGTAAAAGCATACCTAGAATATGCTTTGACTACCTTCAGGAAGACTAATGGATTGGTTTCATATGTCTCTTCTTCATACTGCCAGAATCAACACAAGGGTAGAGGCATTGCTTGCAATAGAAATAATTTGGCTACAACTCCATCTCTGTAAAACCATGCCAAGTATGGAGCCCAAACGCCCGTGGAACAACAATAGAAGCAAAGGAAATTTTTCCATTCATCAGAAAGCTGCAAAGTTAAGGTACATGGAGACAAATAAGCAGAAATTATAACAAATCATAAATCTGATGATTTACATATCTTTACAACAGCTTCAGCATAACCCTATAGGCCGAGTCTTGTGATTTCTTTCAGTGTGAGCTTTTATATCAATAAAGCTAAATCCTTTCTGAGAGTTTTAAGTACTTCTACTTAAGAACTTGTTTCTTTTTGTACTTCAGGGTAAATGGCATACCTGAATGTTACCAAATAGGGCAATGAAATCAAAGAAAAAAAAAAAAAGGAAGGATCACTTAAATTGTTTACAGAGTTCTTTTTGGAGATAGCAATTTTCTGATCAAAATTAAACTAACAATGAGAGGTGCTCAGCTTTTCCCCCAGAAGCTACTGGCACCCTTTGCCCTTTAGGTACATGAACTTGTTAACAATGTGATTGGCTAAAGAATTGTCTAATCATATATGTCAATAATAAAGAACAAAGCACCTTGCAGTTTTCTCTCCTATTCTACTCCCCTGTGAAAGACAGATGTGTTGTGTCTAATTATTCACTGATTGGTATCGGGAGAAACATTAACATAATTGGCACATTTGTTCTAATTAACAGAGAGAAACTGCCACATGCCACCCAACATGAAAAGTGACTCCAGCAACTATTAGATAGAAAAACCCTCATCTATCAGAAAGGTTACTCCGTTGAACTCAAACTGGGGCCCCTCGAGTCAGAACACGGAGACTGGAAATGACACAACAGAGTTGTGAAGAGTGTGTATACCTGAGAGGATGGCGATTCAGCCTGGAGTCACTAGATGCAGGTACATTAATCAAACAAATGGGAAAAGCAATTATGGGGTGATTATCAAATGCACACTGAGCCAAGCCAAGCTTCTAGAAAGAGCATCAGCTAGAAGCTGAGAGTCTGCCAAGTTTCACTGACTGGTTTAGAAGTGACAAGTTTGATGGTTTTCCTGCATTTGTTTTTTTTGAACCTTGCTCTTTAGACCAGTGGTTCTCCAACTTTGTTGGGTTGCAGAATCACGTGGGGAGCTATTAAAAATCTTGATAGCCAGACTGTACCATGTACCAATTCCCAGGTGACCCCAAAGTGCATCCTCGTTTGAGAACCAGTACTGCAGACTGGTTCTAACGTTCTTGCTAAAAATGCAGGTTTGGAGTAAGTAGCCTGGGGTGGGGCCTGAAATTCTGCTTTTCTATGAAGTTCCAAGGTCACGTCAACACAGATAATCTATGCATCACACTTTGAGTAGTAGTAAGACCTAGAAAATTCTAAAGGATGACTATAGGTAATACCCTGCTGGAGACTTTTACCACCTAGAGTTTGGCTCCAATTGCTCCAGAGTTTGCAATCCCAGAATTATTTTCTTCTGATTTCTTACCCTGGCAACACCTTCTCACCATCTCTTGTAGGTACTTCTTATGACTAAAAACATCTTCATTATACATATACACATACATATACATATACATATACATATACATATACATATACATATACATATACCTCATTATATATCTTCATTATGTTCTTTACCCATAAAAGTTGTGCATAAAAAGTGCCTTAAAATACAAGAAGCAAGAAGCCATTAAAAAAAAAGTGTGTAAAAGGACGATCGCTTTCTCCCTCCATCCTACATCTCCCCCACAGCTATTGTGGAGACATTGTTCTAGATGTTCTCTCTGGTCAAGAATAGAAGGCTACTTTGTTTAGGCATTCATTGGCTTGTCAGATTTGCAATAAAATAAGATACTTATTCACTTCTGGGTTGACTACTGTCCAAAATACTCTGTACCGTTCAATAGGTTTGTGAAAGTATGTGTGTTTTTATGCTTTAAAGTGTTGGTCTTTCAAGCATGTTGAAATTATCCTTAGACAATTGTTAAAAAAAAAAGCCAAAGAATAAAAAAAACAAGTGGAAAATGTAGTGACATTTTGCTCAGTTGTAACTTCTGCAAAGGGAAAGAATTTGCTAAGAAAGGAATTTGTTTTCCTATTGAGGAAACACTCCCTTAATTGCACATATGTCTGGCTTATTGCTTTTGAGAGCTGAATGTACACAGACCATACTGTGGAGGCAAACTTGTCTTGAAGTCTGAAAACTTCCATTCCTAAAGCCTAAGTTCAACTATGAGAAGATAAAAGCATACTGACCTAATGAACTATTAAATTAACTAATAGCGACAACCACTCAAAATGCCCAGAGTAGAATGACTATATCTAATAATATCTTCCAAGGGAGCAAAATGGCACTGAAATGTCCTTAAAATGCTATTTTTTTTCAGGGCAAAGCAACTATACATTGACTGGTCTATAGATAGTTCCTAACGAGTCTTTACTACAAACTTGCCTTTCAGGATAAGGAATTCTCAGCATTTCTTATTTACCACATAAGAGTGGGACTCTTACTAAGTCTGGCCACCTTTAGAAGTACCGGCTTCTGGGGCGCACCTGGGTGGCTCAGTTGGTTAAGTGTCTAACTTCAGCTCAGGTCATGATCTCATGGTTTGTGGGTTCCAGCCCTGTGTCGGGCTCTGTGCTGACAGCTCAGAGCCTGGAGCCTGCTTTGGATTCTATGTCTCCCTCCTTCTCTGTCCCTCCCCCACTTGTGCTCTGTCTCTCTCTCTCTCAAAAATAAATTAAAAAAAAACACTTTAAAAATTAAAAAAAAAAGAATGGGATTTCTACACTTTCTGGTCACTAGGTTGCCATTTCTCACCCCCAGTGAATTTACCCCCAGTAAATAGTGCCTATAGACCTACCGAGAGAATCACTGAAAGAAGTTTCCAAGCAAGAGAACTTACTGAAGAAACAGATACACTTTTCTTAAGAAATAAGGGTAACAGAAATAAAAGATCATTGTGCCTTGTGATTAAAGATACATTCTAGGTCATTGTCTGTTGCCACTAAGAGAGAGACTGTGTTTGAAAACAGCTGCACTTTAGCATGGAAGATTTTACTTTCTCCTGAAAACATTTTCTAGATCTTATTCATTTCGTAAGAGCAAATTTAAAAATCATGTTCAGAAATTTTTAGTCCCCCCCAAAAGAATTTTGTATTCCGGCAGAAATTAAAATATGTCCTTTATTTCACCATCTCTCTCCATCTCTTTTACTCCCACCTTAAGACAAGCAACCATTTTCTCTTGCTTTAGGTTCAGGCAAGATCCCCTAAATGGGTCCCTGTTTACATTCTTACACTACTGAAGTCTGTTTTCCATGCAGCAGCAGGAATGATCTTTGAAACACACACATATATATACCACAACATGACAATTCCTTACTTAAAATCTCCAGGGGGTTTTCATGCATTCAGAGATCAGTCTAAACTACTCACCATGTCTGTAAGTCCACAAACTCATCCTCCTATAAGTCCACAAAGCCCTCCTCAAGGCTTCACTGTGTCTCTGAAACATTGGCCTCTTTTCTTTTTTTAATTTAGTGTTGTTAATGTTTATTTATTTTTGAGAGAGAGAGACAGAGTGTGAGCAGGGGGAGGAGCAGAGAGAGAGGGAGACACAGAATCCAAAGTAGTCTCCAAGCTCTGAGGTGTCAGCACAGAGCCCGATGCAGGGCTTGAACTCAGGAACCATGAGATCATGACCCAAACTGAAGTGGGACCCTTAACCAATTGTGCCACCCAGGCGCCCCTACCCCTACACTGGCCTCTTTTTAAATCTAAAGCCACATCAACTCTTTCTCAGGGTATTTTGCTCCCCCTGCATGGAACTTCCTGACCCAAACATTTTTAAAACTGGTTCTTTCCTGTCATTCAGACCTCAGCTCATAGAGTGCCTCCACAGAGATTCTCCTTGGACTCTGAAGTGACTTCCAATCCCCAATAACCATCAACCTCTGAAATATGACCTTGTCTTACTTCTTTTAACTTGCAACTATCTGGCAATTCCTTGGTCATTTATTTCTATTCTTGTGTAGTCATTTTTTGTTTTGTTTTAACCCATTAGGGACTTTGGCTGACTTGTATCTCCTGCAACTAGAAGGGTACCCAGCACAGAGGGAAGAGACAATAAATATTTCTTGAATGAATGAATGATTAAAAAACAAAAGCTGCATGCTGTGCTAGAGCTCAAAGGAACCACTATGTATGAGCATGGAGTGAAGCCACAGTCTATTATAAGTCCAAAAAAGGTTTATAATTTCTTACTGGTTTTTTTTTTTAATGGATGTTGGCATCGTTTAATGTTATTATTTTAAACTTGGTTTACGTGGTTATCTGGGCTTATGGTCAGCTCTGCATATAACTATTAGAGGCAGATATTGGAAGAAAAACTTAAGGGGTAACCATAATAAAGAGGTGATGCTGGCAACTGTAGATTGAACCAATACAAAGCTTGCAAGCTGCCTAGTAGTCAGGAAGCCTAATACTTGCGCAAAACTTTTTGCAAGGCTGATAATCAGCTCGCAAAAAAAAAAAAAAAAAATCAGCAGCTTGTTGCTACACATGTGCTAGGGGAAATCTCCAACAGATACCACTGAGCGCTGAAAGCAGTCTCTCTCTCCAAATTTGTATTCAAGCCCTTCTTTTCTCTCTTTCGCCTACAAAGGACAGAAAGTACGGCTTGGAAGACAATGCACCTGCATGGAAATGCAGCCAGATGAAGTCCCCATTATGAGGGAATGGCAGTGAAACATGCATGCCTCTCATGAAACAAAATGTTCAGCAGCCATATTAATAATCAATTAGATGGCATAGCACCTGATGCTGCACATTTGGCATAGCCTCCAGCTGCCAGCAGCTTTTTGCCCTGGCAGTATTAGCTTTAAAAAAAAAATCTGTTCCCTGTTTATCAAGACTAAACTCAGCAAAATAAGCTATTCTTTTGCACTTCGACCCATATTTTCCCACTTGCTAATTAGAGATGCAAATGTTGATAAATAAGAGGACGGCTTCTAAGCACAACTGGGTCAATAAGTTGAACATTGCGCCCTGTGCCTCCAATTAAACTCCTATGAGAAATGGCTCAATTATAATTAGAGAAGCAATTATCCCCTTGTTAAAGGTGATACAAATCACAGGTTTTAGTGAAAAATTCAGTTTTGCTCCTTCCGCCATGCAACAAATCTTGTATGCATTGATGTTTTGATCCCAGTACTCTCCAAAAGAGATAATCTGATGAAATAAAGTATCTCTGAGTATATTTCTGGCTCACCATGTGACACAACATTTTGTAGGCTTAAACTAAGATGAGCAAAGAGGGATTCACTTTACAGAGTGCTGCTATGATACACTGGGACACCCAGCACCCATTCATCAGTGTATTAATTTTCTGGCTTGTTTAGGGAAATGGGGAGGCTTGTCTATTGAAAGGGAGGCAAAATACCTTCCCAGAAATGTAACAACAACATTGTACTTTTGGTGTGGTCCTGGCACGGACCACTAAAATAGTGGGCAATACCATTTTAGAGTGTTTCTGGTGGTTGTTTTCCTTTCTCCCATGTGGTCTACTCTTAATTTTAATATGATTATTATTAACCTGCCCTATACTCCTTGAACTAAAGTAGCTCCCAATTGCCCCCCCCCCCTTTTTTTCCTTCTGGTCCTAGTGGGTTGGAACTTCACTCTCAGGCTTCAGACTAATGAAACCTCTCACCCCACACTGAGTTCTCTCAATACGGTTGCAACTTCAGGGGTGACAAACGTCCTTTTGGTGGAAAGTTCCATCTCCGTTTCCTGAAATGTAGCCATATCCAACAGGGACTCTTTCCTTCATTTAATGAAATATAGTTAGATAATCTACTAAATAGGTTCAGTCTGTGGGTATTAGAGATAAAACATGAGCAAAACCCGTTTGCTCCTTATTTCTTCACAGTTTAGTCAGGCAGGCAGAGGAGTAAACAGATACATTTCAATGCAAGTAGTAGTTGGAGCTATAAAATATCATTGTATATAGGAGCCAATCACATTGGTTCATCCATACCAGGTGTTATGATATGGCTGAAACAACTCTGTATGGGCTGTTAAGGAACTGAGCGCTCCCCTTCTCCTTCCCAGCACTGGATGGCTCCCTGGACCACCCTATGATTCAACAGCTGACGGGTTTATGCCTGATACAGCACAAGGCCTTCAGACTCTGCCTCAGGGCTAAGGAAGTCATACAGTTGTTAAATATCTTAAATAAAATAGATATAAAGAAAGGATGTGGCAAGGAGACCAGAGGAGGGAGAGCCAAGATTAGAGCTCTGGAACCCATATGCTTTATCCTGGGGTGCCCACAACATAATTTTTCTTACCCAAAGCGTCACCATTTGGAGAGATGTGGTATAAGAAATCTGGATTGGCCTCTTCCTCCTCTGAAACTTTGTCACTCTCCTTCCTTTATCCCTGAAAAGGAGAACTACCAAAAGTAGCCTCAGCCCAAATGTCCTCTTTGAAATAAAATATGCAGGCTGATCCAATGTCTTGGGATCATGAGGGCCAAATGGACACCAGTACCTTCAAGAATTAGAGCAAGGACAGCAGCCATGTCATGACTTGCTGTAGGTATTTACATTAACAAGTCATTTATGAAGTAGATATTTACAATAAATAAGGGCTTTTCCTTGTTTGAAGCTTACACTGTGATCTTCATTTGTAGTATTTATGGACTCTAACCAAAGCCCTGGCTGGAGAACACAAGAGGGCATATTGGTGATTTTTCACAGGACAGAAGCTTCACAGCCCCACAGCACCCAGCATAGGTACAATGTGCTTAGTGGCTATTCTGAATTCCAGAGCTTGAATTTTGTCTTCTGTAAATCAGTAAGTGATCATATAATAATAGTACTAAAAATGGCTGATGTTTCTTGAGCTTCCTACATGGTCCAAGTGATTTACGTGTATCATCTCATCTGAACTCCAAAACTACCTTCTGGATAGATACTATTATTGTTATCTCCATTTTATAATTCAGAAAACATATATACAGAGAATTGAAACACCTTGCCCAAAGTCAAAAAATTAAAAATGGTTTACACCGAGAGTTCTATGAGGAAATTAGTTTAACATTCTATAATAGAGACCAGAGCCAAAATAGGGGATGATATTAAATGTTATTTATGACCTCAGAAATGCCTATGTTATCTGCATCAAAAGTGATACCACTGTAATTTAAGATTGGTAGAGTTCTCGGGGTGCCTGGGTGGCTCAGTCAGTTAAGCGTCCAACTTTGGCTCAGGTCATGATCTCAGGTTCGTGGGTTTGAACCCTACGTCGGGCTCTGTGCTGAGAGCTCAGAGCCTGGAGCCTGCTTTGGATTCTGTCTCCGTCTCTCTCTCTCTCTGCCCCCTCCCCTGCTCATGCTCTCTCTCTCTCAAATATAAATAAAAACATTAAATATTTTTTTAACTGGTAGAGTTCTTTAGAAATTTATTGACTTGTATGGGAAGGAAGAAAGTTGTTTCCTTATATTCTGCAAAGAATGTACCTGACTACTTGCTCATTGGAGCTAGACACATATAAAACAAACATCAACTGAATTGATCAAACCATGTATCCATTGAGCATTTACCATCTGAGTTTTTCAGAATCACTTGCCTTGGATACAAAAGCAGCGCAAATCCTTGCCAGTATACCTTCATGACTGATTTTATTTATGGTAAAATGCAAGAGTTTGATCTTTAAGATCAGCATTTCACTCTAAGCTATAGTTATGCTTTTAGATTCTTCAAAAAATTTAAATATTAAATAATGAATGCATTTATCATACAATCAAAATAATTTAATAACACTTTAATTCACCAGGTTACATTTCATTCCTTTCTTTTTTTCATTTATCTGCTCCTCTTAAGCAAATGACTATTGTAATGTGTCCCATTAGGGTATTTATTAGCTTTCTGATCTTGGTGATTCTAAGGGTGTTGGAAAATATCTACCTAGGAGTTTATTAGCCTGCTCTTGAGCAAGACTGTTTGATGTCTCTTCTGACTTCAGAAAAAAAAAAAAAAAGGAAAAAATGCATTAAATATAGTTCTTTGAATGTCAAATGGGTATATGATTTTTGAGCTTGCCAAGTGTTAATTGGTCTCTTCCCCACTGATGATACAAATAAAATTCACAGCCAATTAGTTTTCAGTCATGAATCTTTACTCCTTGACAAAGTGAACCACTTTGTTGGAGAGACTAAAAAAAAATGAAAAAAATTACTAGGATCTCCTCGCTGAAAGTCTTTGCAGGGATCAGCAATCTGTAGGAAATGCTGGGTAAAAATGAGGCTGTGGACACACATGTTACTCAGGACATGTTTTGGTCTTTAAGGTAGTTTAGTGGAGGCCTGCATTTAGAATTTTAAAAATACAATTAAGGAGACAGATGAACTACTGTAATAAGTGAAATAAAATACTGAATAGAGAAGAGTTGCCTCCTTTCATCACACTAAATCATATTATATATCAGTGTTGGAAGATAAGGTTTTGATGAGCTCAGATAAAACAGATATAATCATGTAAAGTCTCTGATGCAGTGTTAGAAAGTACCACGGAATGCCAGTAACAGGGCAAAAAACAGTTCCCTTCTTGCAAAATAAAACAAGAAGTTTCCTTAAGAACACTACTTGGAGTCTTTGCATTGACACATGGAGAGATATAAATGGCTGTGAGAGAAAAAATGGAGCTGTTTTCTAAGAGCTTTGCCTAGATATCTTAATTTACTACTTATAATAATTTGCAAAGAGCAATCAGATGTTTAATCTTGTGGTGGTGAGATCAGCTAACTGAGCTGGCTCCCACCTTTGCTTCAACCTTCAAAAGACTGAAAAACTAAGAGAAAGCTAATAGTAAGTACACTATTAACTATGAAACATTTTTTGAACTATATTGTGTCAATATATTATTTTGCAATTTCATACATAAAGGAGAATTCAAGACTTATTTTTACAATAAAACTAAAAACAAAAAACAAATCAGCTGGCTCATATTCAGGCCCCAATTGCAACAACTAAAAAATGCCTCTTTCCACACATGCAATAAAAGAGTGAGAATTCCAAAGGACTCAAGGTAGTTTGGAGGTTAACAAGGACCAACAGGTTAGCACCTATGTATGTCACCTGTCAAACTGAATGTGTTTCTGGGCCCACAGAATACCCAATTAGCTAGGGCAATAGTGTTTGATGCCCATTAGGATGTCTCCTAATAATCATAAAAGTTAACATTTTTGAGAGCTTAGAGTTATTCGTTAACAAATGAAAATACAATATTAGACAATTTTCCTCAACAAGTATACTCTATGATGGTGAGTGTCTCAAGGAGGGCATGGCACTCCCTTGGGGCCATGTAGGCCTATCCCCTGTAGACAGGCATTTTCAAAGGGCACCATATGATTTGGTGCTAATGAAAAACATGGCATGTATCTGATTCGTAATGCTTTATTAATAGTCAATAGGCTTTGTTTTAGCCAAAAAAAAAAAAAAAAAAAGAAGAGCTTGATGGAAGAAAGCTCATGGTGGGAAACTAATTGACACTTGTTATTTCTCAGACATGTTTTTATTCATGGTACGTAGATCTGGCCTTTGGATTACATCACAGAACAGGAAATATATATGTGGGGTGCACAGGCTCACAGACACACACACACTCTTCTTACACTTTTTGCATATTATCAAGAACAATAATAAAACCGATGGTACTTTATTAAGTCTTATCACCTCTCCATATGATAAGTGCCAGATAAAATAAAGCAATGTTTCTGGTTTCTTGAAAGAGAATGACAAAATTAAACTGAGCTGCCTGTGGCTTTGTCCAGTGGGGCATTCTAATTGACTCCCGAGTCATTAATCAGTTCCCAATCAATCTATTTTGCCAGCAGCAGGCAGTTAGGACTCCATTACCAGACATTCATCATGCCATACCCTAATTCACTGCACCATTAGCCATGGATTAGGCCTCTGTTAGAATAACTAAATGCCACTTGCTAAATGCAAAGAATTTTTGTTACTCACCTCAGCCACTGGGATCCCTTCAGGTGGTCGACACTGGAGCAAGACTTCCTGTTCCAAGGATACCTCCTTTCCCAGGGGTTCCTGCTCAAATGTCTTCCGTAGATCTGGAAAGCACAGGTAGTAAAATACATGACAAAACTAATAATAATTAACATTTATTCATTTATGGAAAACGCTATAAAAATGTTCCAGTTTAGCATTTTAGGTGTCTTTGTATTTTTTTTAACCACACCACATGTTGTTAGTACTATACCATAGTTGGGGTTATTATATTCTGTGTGGTGGAAAACATGAAATTCAGAGGCTATTAACTGCTTCTACTTTAATCTTTAATGGAATGCTTTGGAGAACCTAATTTTCAAAATAAGTGAAACTGATTAATTGCATTTCCCTAGTATTGCTTGGTAACCAAATATAGTGATCACATTTTTTATCAAAAGAATCCCATTGTCATGATTCTTACACACACGCAGTCTGTTATGTACATACATATTTTTCTCTTCATAATAGATACTATTAAAGTTGTAGTAACTCTGAGATCTTTTCATCAATAACTCAAAAGGAAGTTTTTTGTTTCAGAGGGGAAAACAGAATGCTGGAATCCTGAAAGAATGAACATAGCTTCTTGACATGTCTCAAACACAAGGCAAGGAAAAGAGTAACTATGGGGATGAGTCTAGAATATGTAATTATGTAGCCATATGTAATTGTACATATGTAATATGTAATTATGTAGCCATCCTTCAATTAGAAGATTAAATAGTCATTTCTCCCCAAATATACCAACTGTCTAATTACACATTTATATAGTTATAGTTGCTAAAATATGCATTAGACTTTTAAAAATTGTTATAGGTGGAATAAACATGTTAGAAGTCAGTTTATCATTTTAGAGCACCTGGGTACCTCAGTCGGTTAAACATCTGACTCTGGATTTTGGCTTAGGTCATGATCTCACAGTTTGTGAGATCACTGAGCCCCACATCGGGCTCTGTGCTGACAGCATGGAGCCCACTTGGGATTCTCCCTCATCCCCTCTCTCTCTCTCTCTCTCTCTCTCCCTCTCTCTCTGCCCCTCCCCCCACATGCACATATGTGCATGCTCTCTCAAAATAAATAAACATTAAAAAAAACAAACTATTGATTTAAAAAATCGGTTTATTATTTTAAACGCCAAAGTTAAAAAATAAATGATTCTGCCACAGAGCTTTGAAGCAACATTTATATAAACAAAAAAATATATTAAACATTTTATTTCATACACATACAGTTTCAGCTCCTTCCAATGAAAAGTTATTGGAATTTTGTCCAGTTGATTTTGATTATAAATTAATGCTTCTATCCTTCCATGTCACATCTTTGATAAAGACTTAAGAATCTAAAAGTACCATTTAAGCCTATTGAACTGTGGGTGAAAACCTGAAGACTCTGGAGGCATATTCTTAATGTCTTTCAAGGAGCTATCAGAAAGCACGATCTGGAAGGAAGCACGGACAGAAAAAAAAAAATCCATTGTTACAAACTTGCCATTTGTTGAATTTCTCGGCATAAGAAAACCTTCAAAAGTTTAGGGGTTGTGAGAAAATTATGGATATATGTGATCTGAGGTAAGACAAGAGACTCGCCAAACGGTGACAAAATTTCTGTCAGAAGGCCACTTCTGATTTGATTATCAAGAAATTTAGTATATTGCAAAAATAAACACTTAAAATCCACAGTTATTAGAACTTACAAGTTATCGAAATCATGTCTTTATTTTACATGTAAGAAACATATCTATCAAATTACCGAAAGCCTTACAGCAAAATAACCAATGCTACATTAGAACCTTCTGAGACTTGATTTGTACATATTTTGCTATTACAGACATCCCTTTCATCAGACATCTTTTGGTTAATCCGTGTCCTTCCAACACAAACATTAAAAACTTGTTACTCTCTTCTTCTTTTCTTCTCTTTTTTAACTCTTTCTTTTCTTATGTAGTTTCTCTTTGTTTTGGATCTGCATCAAGATAAAAATTTTGGCAAAATGCCAAGTACTAATAAGAATAATAGCAGCGGTGGACAATTTTTATGGGACAAAATGTTCTTGGCCAGATATATCTTGTTTATAAAAAAAAATCATTCTGAAAAACTTCCATCTGATGTGGGGTAGGGTGAAAAAATAATGACTGGAATTAGTTCTCAAATTTAAGAACCTATCGACTCTCTTGGTTAAATTAATAAGCATATCACAAAATGAGGGCTTAGAATAAGAATGAGGTACGTATGCATCCAAATAGCTAAAACAAATTATTTTCATATTTAGTATTATATTCTTTGGTACACACTTGCTTAAGTGCTTAAGATGATGATGTGTAAGATAAAAAGACTCAAGACTAAAAAGGTAAGCCGAGATCTACTTGTGAGAGCCTTTCTGCCACGCTAAGCAATGGCAAGCCCTCAAAAGCTTTTAAGCAAAGGAAGGGGATCAGATATCATACTCCCCTCACTGTGACAGACGTGACAGAGGTGGTGGTAAAGAGACAGAAGGTAGTTAGGAACCCATCTGAGTAGAGTAGGAGGAATGACGGGGTCTTGAACTCGGCTAGTGATAGTGTGGAGGAGGAAGAGGAGAAGGAAGAAGCAGATTCTGGAAATAAAAAGATCATACATTTCAGAAGACCCAAGTATTTGGAGAGTGCCAGGAGGCAAGAATAATAGTATATTCTTAGCTATTGCAATTGTTAAGATGGCACCATCACTAGATGATATAGTACAGAATTAGAAAGGAAAGTGAAGAGAAAGATAGCGATGTACTTGGTACAGGTTCAGTTTGGTGTGTACAGGATATTCAAATGGAAAGTGCAATAAATCCAGATCATGTGTTCTCAGGCTCAGTACTACTGACATTTGGGACTGGATAATTCTCTGTTGTCAGGTTGTCCTGTGCATAGCAAGATACTTAGCAGCATCCTTGGACGTCACCTACTAAAAGCAAGGAGCACCTCTTCCAGCTGTGGTAAAATAAATGCCCACAGACAGATGCCTAATGTCCCCAGTAGGCAAAATCCATCCCAAGTTGAGAAACACTAGAACTTATAAAAAACCTCCTTGTAAGCGATTTGTGCTTTGTTGTCTAGGAGACGACCGAAGCATGGGAAACAGATTACATCACCAGGAGAAAGACTGAGTGCTCAACATACAGGACACCAACATTCAAAAGAAAAGGCTGCCAGCAAAATGACATGGCATGAACAAAGAGGCAAGAGAGAAACCAAACAGACATGTGTCAGAGGAGCCAAGAGGAGAATAACGTTTTAACAAGATGAGAGGCCAACAGGACAAATGCAGGGAAGGATTCAGAAGGGAGAGGAAGTCACTGGTTTGGGATATTTAGGTGTGAATGGCAAGTGAAAGCCAAGCTGGGTTGAGGGGTGCATGGGAACTGGCAATATGACCATCATGAGAACCTACTGCTATTTTGCAAAAATTTTATGATGACAGAAGTCAGCAGCACCATTAAGAGGCAATGGGTTTGAATGCAGCATGCTGTAATTCTTAGGATATGGTGTAGTTTTTGGCATGGTTTTCAAATTCCTGCCATATGAAGGCACTTCTTAGGAGGATCCCTGTTTCTTAACTGAGAATGGTGACCACACATCAGAGGCACATCCTTCGAGAGACAGGTTTAACTGAGCCATCATTGAATACCTTGTAATTATTTCATTTTAATGGTTTGGCTTTAAACTCCATATAAATTTTATGTAATTTCTAAAATGATCTCGCATTTAACCCCCCACGAGGCAATACTTCTTTCTGCAAAATCCTTTTAATTTCTGCCATAAACCCTCTTTTCTAGCTCTCAGGTTGTGTAATGAGCATAGAATATATTGTGGTTGTCCAGGAATGCAGCTGCTCACTTCTGGATGCCTCTGCAAGGGGAGGGTGGGTAACGTTTTAAGCATATCCTCTATCATTTGCAGAGATGTGATAGAAGGCAGGCTGGATGCCTTGCAGGCAGAGAGAACACAAGGGTGACGAATGAATAAGCATGAAAAACGGACATTTGTCAGCCAGGAATTAGATGTAAAACAGAACGGTTCAGAATAATGTGGGTATTCCTGTCAGGAAAAGAGATGAATTTCTGCCCTTGGAAGACCTTTAGGATTCTACATTTCTGTTTTCTTTCCATTAGTTCTGCTGATAGTAAAATAAGTATAAAGTCCTTTCATTATAACCTAGATTACTTTTGCAAAGTCAACTTGGCCTACCTCCGATTTAGTCGTTGATTCCAGCGATTAAAAGAAAAACCAGCTTTGTCATATGCATGCATTCTGAGAGATGTTTACTTAAGAGCATGAATATTGGCTTACTAAATCCATACAGCAAAATCCAATTAGCAGATGTAGAATCAGACTTGAAACTATATGGATTTCTATTTACCATTTACACAGTAATCAAAGAAAGCCTTTCAGAGCCCCTACATGCATGGGCACATACGACGTCTCATTTTCTATTGTAGAATCTTGACGCTTTCAATGATTTTTTTTCTTTTGCAAAATAATACTACTGTGGTTACGAATTATTTATGAAGTGGAATACACTAATTAATGGCATTCTACAAACATGAACTCTGCTTTTTGGCAATGCGGTGAACAGAAATGAAGACTAACTGGGAGTTCGAAGACTGGGCCTTTCCCTTTCCTCATTTCTAAAATAAAAATAAATGTCTGGATGCTTCTGAAGGTCTCTTTTGCTATATAAAAGGGCCAATGACTGACTAGATTAACATTTTAAATATGTGTTTGAGGGGAAAAAGGTTTTCCTGTGTTGAATAAAATACTTATTGGTTGTGATGGATTTTTAAGGAGCTATACCAATGACTAGTATCTAAAAGAAACAATAGGAGAAATCATTTTTAAATAATAGAGGAGTTGGCGAATCTTTGAAGACAACAGCTTATAATTTTCCCTCAGAACAATTTTCATGGAATTTTTGGATACTTGGATCTATAGGTATAGCTAAGAGAAAACAGGGAAAATGATAGGTTCCAGATGATTCAGTATTAAAAATACCAGAAAGTTCTTTATACAAATCCAAGGAAGCAATCATAAAAGCCAACTAAAATTAAAACTTGGATGATTGTAAATGCATTGAGAATAACTTTGACAAAAGTAATTTTCTGTCTCCATGGAGAGATGGGGAGGGGAATGCCTACCCAAAATAGCATGTAAGAAAGCCCCATCATGTCAATGTGCATATTTATGGAAGGGGCAGAAAATCACATCTCCATCCCTTGAGCATCTCTGCCTGACACTCCAAAAAGGGTGAGTAACGCCTACGACTGAAAAGTCAAGGATGCACAGGCCATTTTTGAGTATAATGCATCACACTACCATCTAAACACCTGTGAGCCCCACTGATTTTGAAAGGAAACCGAAAGAAAATATCAGCAAGAGATGTTCCTATAGTGTCTGAGTAGGCAGGTTGCTGATACTGTTTTTTTTTTAAAGATGAATGACTATGTCCTTACTCTAAGTTTTTTTAATTGTTGATATTTATTAAAAAATATTTATTTCCTCAGCAATATTACTTCATTGTACAGAAAGATTCATTAGAATAAAATATTTTTTATTTATTTTTTATTTTTTTTTGAATAAAATATTTTTTAAAAGACAGATCTTGGCAATGTGGTAGACTGACACTATGAAGTCAAGAGTTCTCCATAATTTGGCTATTGTGGATAGATAGCACAGGGGACATGTGCCCCTATGAATCAGCACTCCTGTATCCTTTGGATAAATTTTTAGGACTACTAAGTCGTAGGGTAATTCTATTTTTAATTTTTTGAGGAAGCTCCATACTGTTTTCCAGAGTGGCTGCACCAGTTTGCATTCCCACCAACAGTGCAAGAGGGTTCTCCTTTCTCTACATCCTCGCCAACACCTGTTGCTTCCTGAATTGTTAATTTTAGTCACTCTGGTGTAGGTGGTATCTCAATGTGGTTTTGATTTGTATTTCCCTGATGATGAGTGATGTTGAGTATCTTTTCATGTGTCTCTTAGCCATCTGGATGTCTTCTTCGGAAAAGTGTCTATTCGTATTTTCTTCCCATATCTTCACTGGATTATTTGTTTTTCGGGTGTTGAGTTTGGTAAGTTCTTTACAGATTTTTGATACTAACCCTTTATCTGATATGTCATTTGCAAATATCTTCTTCCATTCCATTGGTTGCCTTTTAGTTTTGTTGTTTGTTTCCTTTGCTGTGCAGAAGCTTTTTATATTGATGAGGTCCCAATAGTTCATTTTTGCTTTTATTTTCCTTGCCTTCAGAGACAGGTCAAGTAAGAAGTTGCTGCGGCTGAGGTCAAAGAGGTTGTTGCCTGTTTTCTCCTGTAGGATTTTGATGATTTCCTGTCTCACATTTAGTTCTTTCATTCATTTTGAATTTATTTTTGTATAAGATGTGGTGTAAGAAAGTGGTCCAGGTTCATTCTTCTGTATGTTGCTGTCCAGTTCTCTCAACACCATTTGCTAAAGAGACTGTCTTTTTTCCATTGGATATTCTTTCCTGCTTTGTCAAAGATTAGTTGGCCATACATTTGAGGGTCCATTTCTGGGTTCTCCATTCTATTCCATTGGTCTATGTGTCTGTTTTTGTGCCAATATCATACTGTGTTGATGATTACAGCTTTATAGTACAAGCTTTGTAGTCTGGCATTGTGATGCCTCCAGCTTTGGCTTTCGTTTTCAATATTACTTTGGCTATTGGGGGTCTTTTGTGGTTCCATGAAAATTTTAGGGTTGTTTGTTCTATCTCTGTGAAAAATGCTGGTGCTATTTTTATTGGGATAGCATTGAATGTATAGATTGCTCTGGGCGGCACTGACATTTCAACAATATTTGTTCTTTCAATCCATGAGCATGGAATGACTTTCCATTTCTTTGTGTCTTCAATTTCTTTCATAAGCTTTCTACAGTTTTCAGCATACAGGTCTTTTACCTCTTTGGTTAGATTTATTCCTAGGTATTTTATGGTTCTTGGTGCAACTGTAAATGGGATTGGTTCCTTGGTATTTCTTTCCATTGCTTCATTATTGGTGTATAAAATGCAACTGATTGCTGTACATTGATTTTACATCCTGTGACTTGGCTGACTTCATGCATCAAATTCTAGTGGTTTTTTTGGTGGAGTCTTTCAGATTTTCCATGTAGAGTATCATGTCATCTACGAAAAGTGCAAGTTTGACTTCTTTACCAATTTGGATACATTTTATTTCACTTTGTTGTCTGATTGCTGAGGCTAGGACTTCAAACACCCTGTTAAACTATATTGGTGAGGGTGGACATCCCTGTCATATTCCTAATCTCAGGGAGAAAGTTCTCAGTTTTTCCCCATTGAGGATGATATTAGCTGTGGACCTTCCATATATGGCTTTATGATGTTAAGGTATGTTCCTTTTATCCCGACTTTCTTGAGGATTTTTATTAAGAAAGGATGCTATAATTTGTCAAGTTCTTTTTTCTGTATCTATTAACAGGATCATCTGGTTCTTACCCTTTCTTCCATTAATGTGATGAAACGTCCATCAACTGATGGATGGATAAAGAAGATGTGGAAGATACATATCTATATATCTGTATCTATATCTATATCTATCTATCCATATACATACAATAGAATACTACTTGGCAATGAAAAAGAATGAAATCTTGCCATTTTCAACAATGTGGATGAAACTGGAGGGTATTATGCTAAATGAAATAAGTCAGTCAGAAAAAGACAGATATCATGTTTTCACTCACATGTGGAATTTGAGAAACTTAACAGAAGACCATAGGGGAAAGTAAGGAAAAATAAGTTGCAAACAAAGGAGGCAAAACATAAGAGACTCTTAAATATAGAGAACTGAGGGTTGATGGAGGTGGGGGTTAGGGGAGGTGGGGAAAATGGGAGATGGGCATTGAGGAGGACACTTGTTGGGATGAGCACTGGGTATTGTGTTTAAATGATGAATTACAGGAATCTACTCCCGAAGCCAAGACTACACTGTATATACTCTATGTTAGCTAACTTGACAATAAGTTATTTAAAAAAAAATTATGTATCTCCTGCTTTTTTAAAACACCAGGCATTCCTAATTTATATTAGGAAAACTAATGACTGATTTTCCAATAACAAAGCATCCATTACCTAAAAAAAAAAAACAAAAAAAACCCAGAATTCTCCAATGGGTAAACTTCAATAGACTATTCTGGTGGGAATGAAAATCCTTAAATTCCACAGAATAATAATAAGATAAATGAAATATTGCATTATTACTGTTGGTTGTTTCGTTTCTTTTATACCTCATAGAGTTTTGTGAATATTAAAAGACATATTGAATGTGAGAAGTTTTCGAAAGATTATAAAGCACAGAACATGTAATAAATTATAACAATTTCTATTATTAATACTCAGAGAGGTCTGAAATGAAAGATTATTACTCATATGAGTAAATTTTCAGCATGTCGTTTTCTTGCATACTTTAGCCATATTGTCTATAATAGTATCTAATATTCCTTATTGTCTTTTGGAATTTAAGGTTTATTGCTATGTTTTTCAAACTTATGTGTCATGTCCCCTTAAAGAGTTATGAGATCAATTTAGCGGATTGAAAAACAACATTAAAGACATGAAACCGAATGAACAGAACATGCCAAGATGTATCATACATAGTATTATGTGTGTATATATGTATATACATATACATATACCCACACACAAACACACATATATATCTGTGTGTATTTCTATGTGTAAGAAGACCATGATATAAATATATTTTTTATTGTAGGTCACTGTGAAAATCTGAAAGTTCTGGGAGGCAAGATAACATTGTAGCTAAGAGCAGAGTCTTTGCATAGAGAAAACCGGGTTCAGAGCCAGCTGTGTGACCTTGAGCACACTGTTTAACCTTTCCTTGCCTTAGTTTCTTTAGCCGAAAAATGGGCATAATAGTTACTATATTATAGGTTATATAGGAAGACCTATAAAATCTTAACATCGTGTGTGCCTGGGATATATGTGCCCAAAAGATAAGATTCCCCCACCCCACCTTTCCCCACTGTATTAGCAAATTTATTACACTACACAGGTATTAGGTATTATCATTACTAGTCAAAATAAATATAATCAAGTGAGACAAAAAAATTATGAGTGTGACGGGCTAATTATTGAAGATGATATTTCACAAAGAGAAATCCAAGGACTGCCATTCTGTGCTTGATAACAGTGCAGATTTCATCTCAGGTTGGGCCTTGGAAATCTACACTTTTAAATGGTCCCACAGGTGTGTTTTATACACAGCACTTAAATATGTGAACCACTTAATGACTGACTGTTGATTATTTATGGAACACCCATGATACGTATGGTGCTGGGCTAGATCTTGTAGGCAGCAGGAGGGAGGCTTTGGGAGGTTGTGGAAACCAAGCAAACTTGCTTCTGCAGTGTGGTTCTTACCACCTGGTTCTTAATGGTCCCTCTACTGGTATTTCCAGAGTGTCAGCTGCAGAAAGCTTTTGTATAGGCTGATCAGCTTTTGAAATTTCACATGTATCTAGGGACCACGCAGGTGACAATAAATGATAGAAAGTTAGGCACAGAATTTGTTTTTTTCTTGAAACATGATGCCTACCTGGGCTATCTTTCATTTCTAAATTTTAATAGTGACAAGAATACAAAACCAATCCACTTTACTTTTTGCTCTTGTTACTCAAGCAGTAAGTTGCATGTTGCCATAAAGGAATGCAGACTCGGGCCCACAGGCCCCATATTTCATTGGTAACAGAAGCTGGTAATGCCAGTCATTATGTGAGCTTTTTTTCTAATCCTATAGGTTGTTAACTACTTAAAATTTATCAAGAATTCTTGCGTGGGCCAGTATTTTGAGGGCCTAACCGAGAAGTTGGTAAGCTATATTGGGCCTATGAACTGCCACTTTGAGACGTTGGTCTAGCAAATTCAGTGGTGAGTGTGTCAAAGTTAACTTAATGTTTCTTGCAGCTTCTTTCTTACCTCAGAGACAATCCTCTGGATTTCTCCCCATAGCTCTTCTTCCTTCTGACTCTCAGACGCTTAACCAAGAAACAGACCTTGGTGGGCAGAGCTGTTTCTGTTAGTAGGATTCCATATATAACATTTTCCTAATTCACATTGTATAATTATTAATTTATGTTCCCTTGCGTACTTTCAGAAATAATGTTAGGCAATAAATGTTAGGATTTCAGAATATTAAATAAATGAAAACGATTCCATTTTAAATAAATGGAAACTATTAGCACATGAGTCAGGAGAAGCAAGAGGTTTCTTGATGGCTGGAAAGACACTTTGTAATTATTTCTGTAATTTTTGATGACTACATAGGATAAATATGTTCCCACATTCTTTTCTGAACCAGTGTCTTCATTGTTATGGTTGCTATGTAAACAAAACCCTGAATCTCTTTCAGGTAAGTAGGAACGTGTCCAGAGTGGTTATGATTTCTTCTCAGCTCTTGTTCTTTAGAGTAGAAATAGCAAACGTTTGGCGCCAGTGCCTTCCATGACAGTGTAAGTCATTATATTCTTTTCTCTGGAGTCTGGATTTAGCCTCACTTAGCTTCCCCAGCACAGAACCCTGGGAGGTTACAACTAAGCAGGAGTTACCATTCAAGATATGTTGCAATTTGCATTCCCAATTGAGAGTTCACTACACAAAACTTTCTGATATGGGGTGTGTCTGCATAGTTATAGCCATCTTTCTAGCAGATATTACATCACTATTAAATTTCACTTTATTTTTTTATTTATTAAAAAAAGGGTTTTTTTTTAATGTTTGCTTGTTTATTTATTCATTTATTTAGAGAGGGAGAGAGACAGAACTCGAGTGGGGGAGGGGCAGAGAGAGAAGGAGACACAGAATCTGAAGCAAGCTCCAGGCTCTGAGCTGTCAGCACAGAGCCTGACGTGGGGCTTGAACTCACGAACCATGAGATCTGACCTGAGCCGGAGTCAGTCGCTTAGCTAACTGAGCCACCCAGACCCCCTCACTTTATTTTTTTTAATATTTATTTATTGATTTTGAGAGAGGGAGAAAGAGAGAGCACATGAATGGGGGAGGAGCAGTGAGTACAGAACCTGATCTGGGGCTCAATCTCACAAATGACCTGAGCCGAAATCAAGAGCCAGAGGCCTAACCTACTGAGCCACCCAGGTGCCCCAAGTTTCACTTTAAGAAGATAAAGTAAATAATCCCAGCCAATTAAATGCTATTTTATTTTTTCATTTTAAAAATTCTTTAGGGTCAAATATATCTCGGTGCTTGGTGCTTAGTACATAGGAGATCCTTAAAAAATGTTGAATTAAAATCAATTTCCAAAATAATCTGGTAAACCCGTTTACTGAAGATCTGGAAACAATTTCTCTTATGGTAACTATACAAACTCTTTGAAATTACACAGTTCAACGCCCTTACTTTATAGATAATACATCTAAAACCCTCAGAGGTTAACTTCCTTGTTCAAGTTCAGCAGCTATTTATAAGCAGGCTACCCCATTATGTAGGTCTGTTGAAGGAGGACTACTACATAATGCTTGCATTTATTTCTTATAGAAATGACCACAAATTTACTGGCTTAAAATACCCAAAATTTATTTTCCCATAGTCTGGAGGCCAGCAATGTGAAATCAGTTTCACTGGGCCACAGTCAAGGAGACAGTAAAGCTGTACTCCCTCCAAAAGTTCTCTGGGAGACTCCAAAGCTTGACTCTTCCAGATTCCGTGGCTGCCAGCATTCTTGGTTTGTAGCAGCATCCCTCCAGTCTCTGCTTCTGCAATCCCATGGCCCCTCCTCTTCTATCTGTGTCAAATCTTTCTCTATCTTTCTCTTATAGGGACCTCTGTGATGGCAGTTAGCACCCACCTGGATAATCCTGAATAACCTCTCCCTTTCAGGATGGTTAAGCACATCTGCAAAGAGTCCTTTTCCATGTAACGTAAGGTTTACAGGTTCCAGGGACTAGGACCCTGATGCCTTTGGGACCATTATCCAGCCTACCACAGGGGTTATAAGTGTGCAGCTTGGATCCACCTGCCTGACTTTAATCCTGGTCCTGTGTGTTCAGAGATTTATGTGCTTTTGTTTATTCATCCCTAGAATGAGAATAACTACAGTACTTATCTCACAGGGTTATTGTGAAGATCAAATAAAGTAATACACGTAAAAACCCTTAAGAGGACAATGCTATTACCTAAAAGCCCTCTACAAATGTCCTCACTCAGATATCCATTCCATCCAGCCCCAGCTGTCAAACTTTGATAGAGTTCCTGCTTATACTGATATTTAATTAAATAAATAATAATTTGTTTATTTACGTATTTATTTATTTCTACCAAGAAGCCATACTCCAAGTATCAGAATTAAGCTTCTTGCCTCCCAGACTGAGCAAGTCTTGACAAAGCAGCTCTCAATCTAGAGAAACTCTGTGCTTAGAAGAGGTCCATGTTGCAGTTACCTGTTATACTTTCTGACCATCTTTTGTACCCTCTGACACAGGTCTGTCTTCGCATCAAGCAAATATAGCTGATTTACTATGATTCACAGTTTCATGCAATTAATTCTTTTACATGTTGAAAGAACAGAGAGGTGCTGAACCTTTTTTTTTACTTTTGAAAAATTTGTTTTAATGTACTTTCAAAGTGCTCCTCTAGTGAATAAGATAATTCTGTGGTCACATATAGTCATAATACTTATGCTCTTAGAAGGAAAAGAAGTATCTTTCTTCCAATAATGATAAAAGGCACTAATTATGTTGTCATAGTAGAGTACCACTTATGCTTAAATCACCAACTCTGGCTGTTAATGGGAAGTAAGTGCTGTGAACTGACCAGTACAGCATATTTTGAGAGAACTAGATCAGTCTTCTGAGCTTTGGACACTTATTAAAAGTAACAAATGCCAACCTTCAGGCCACACAGCCCTAAAAAGTTTGCCATGGTTTTCTTTTTCAGGAATAGCTTATCTTATCTTGCCTAGAATTTTAAAAAAATCATGATTTTTTTAATACATATATTTAGCAACTCTTACCATGATTTTTAAAAGTAAGGGACACAATGTCTACAAAATATGAGATGAAGTTCTCTTTCCCACTTGCCTTTTCTTCTCAAATATTGTAAAAGATAAAACAAAACAAACAAAAACCAGCAAACCAACATAAACTATATGAAGTTTCATCTATAATTAGGTTGAAAAGTCAAGCATTGTCACAAGTGTGTTTAAAATTCAGATTCACCATTTCCTAAATAAATGACTTGGTCAAGTGACCTAAGGCTTCCTACTCATAGGACCACTGGGGGCTTATATCAGAGTTTTATTTTGTAACCTATTTTTTAAAAAAGTAATGTTTTTGACAACCCTTAGGAATTTACCGCGAACACTTTCATAATACTTCAATCCAGGGACAGAGGTTGGAATGATCTTTAAGGAAATCAGCAGAAGGGTTATCTTGGCAATGTCTTTAGTTTTACCCAGGGATGGCTATCCCTTACTGCACTGAGGTCATTTAAACAGAGAAATCCTAAGTGCACAAATTCCCTGCAGAAGGGAAACATAATTTCAGCCATTCTTCTTTATTTCTTGGCTTTGGGGCATTTATAGAATAAACATATTGGTACTCAGTTTTGCTAAAGGGTTTTTTAAAAAATAAATATTTTAGAGCTAGAGCTCCAAATGACATCCATTACAGAGAAGAGGAAGGGAAAAACCCATACAAGCCACTCTTTTATATTCACACTGCATCTTTAGTTTTAGAAAAAAAATGATTATATGCCATCACAATATTTTTTAAGGTATGTCTTAGGGATAAATAATAAGAAACATGCCAACTTTATGGATGAGGAACCAGACATATCAAAAAGTTAAGGCTCTTTTCTCAGAGTACAAAGAAATGAATGCAATGATTGCAGACAAGCTTTTCTTGCAAATAAGCAGTTTAGCCGTAAACTTCCCTTTTCATACAGCATAAAACATTACTTTAATGGCACATTTTAGTCCAGTGGGTTGCCAGCCCTGCCTATAACACATAGATAGCTGATTTCTCCCAAAATGTAACTTATGAGACAGTGTTCTATCAACTGGTCGTCTACCTCTCAGAATAAACATGAGTCGTGAATGTCTATGGGTTTGTGGGGCCTCTATGAATCTTGGGAATTTCTGTCCAAATACAATAGAAAGTATGTTTGGAAAAACATAGACTGATGAAATCAGGTATGTGTTACAGTTTTTAATCTTCACATGGGGACCACGTGATGAACTATTTAATAAAACAGTTGAGATTTATATGGAACAAGAAGAAATTTATTTTTAAAGATTTCCCTCTCACTATCTAAAAAAATCTATATTGTGCAGTTAATCTTCTCTAATTCAAAGTCTGGCGTCTGTGACTTACCATTGGCTCATTAGGGTGCTTAAATGATTGCACAATGGATCATATCAAACCACAGTTCAGAACTGAATGTTAGGAAACAAGCTATTTATTTGGTGTGCAGGCAAACCTGCTGGGCTATATTAAGATACTTGGTGTTAGGCTACCAGATTCTGTCATGGTATAACCTAAATCTTTCAGAACACCTGGTTCAAGACATGTGTTATTTGGCTAAATAACTATAATTTAGTATAATTTAGTTTTGTTTTCTGCCGAGGAGACAGGTTGGAAATGGAAAAGTAACATATAAGGACACAAGCAATGGCTTCTGTGTATATAAACCAACGTAATAATTCACAAGAGTACATATATTTAATTAAAGATACTGTTCCCCCACACCATAGAAATTTTAATTAATGAATTCCCTTAAGAGACATATTGAGTTCCTACACTGTGCCAAGCATCACTGTAGGCATTTTGAATTCCTCAGTGAATAAACCCAACAAAAATCTTTGCCCATGTGGATCTCACTTCCTAAGGGGGTGAGGGAGATAGACCACAACCCGCTAACATAATAAATAAGCAAGTATATAGTAGATGAGAATTCAGTAAAGTGCTATGAAGAAAATAAGTAAGTGCAAAAATGTGATGGAGGCTTGCAGGGGGAGCACAGAGGCAATCACTTCAGTCTATCGGATGTCCTTGAATTACTTGGGTGAGAAAACATTTTTACTAAAAGAACATATCATTAGCATTGAACAATATCATCACTTTGTCGCATCTTATGCTTTCAGTGTAATTCAATTTCATTCCATTTATTTATGTCTTCAGTTACTTAGCACCAACCATTTGCAAAGCACTATTTTTAGGCATTGGGGCCACAGTGATAAAGAAAATAAAGTGCCTGATATTGTGCAGCTTATATTCTGGTGGTGGAGACAGTCAACATAAAAGCAAACAAATAATGATGAAGAGAAACACCCTCAAGAAAAAGAAAGCAGGTTTGGGCTTCGAAGAGTGACAGAGTTGGAGTCCGTGGATTTTAGGTAAATTGGTCAGCGTTGACCCCAGTGAAGAGAAATCTGAATGAAAGAAGAAAGTGGGCCCCATTTAAGAGTTGAGGAAGACTCTTCCAGGTGGTAAGGAACAGATATTACAAATACCTTGTATTTGAAATGAGTCTATTGCACTCAGGAAACAAGGAGACTGGTGTGGTTGGAGTAGACCAAGCAATGGAGAGAGAGAGGAACCCGAGGCCTTATTACACTTCTGCACTAAATAATAGCGAGCTTCTGACATTATGCCTATGGAAAAAAAGACAGTTTTGTGAACTACTACCTGACATAAACATTATTGTCCTCCCCTCTCCTATTTGTACCCAGAGTGTTCATTAAAGCCTGGACTCTGTCCAGCTGGTCAGACCAACTTCTCCATATACCAGCTGTGAACTCAGGCAGGACTTTATAATCTCCCTTTGTTGTCGGTTTTCTCATCTGTAAAACAGTGATTAGTATACCTGTCACATAGGATTGTTCCAAGGACTGAATGAGCTAGTCCATGTGAACGTTGGTCAAAAGGTATAGACTTTCGGTTACAAATGAATACGTTCTAGGGATATTTTTCTGCAGCATGGTGACTACAGTTAATCACATTGTATTATGTATTTGAAATTTGCTGAGAGAATTGACTTTAAGTACTTTCACTAAAAAAAAAAAGATAACCATGTAAGGAGAAAATTAAGGTGATTGAAACAGTGTCACAATTTTTATCATTATTCTACAATACTTCTGTCCAGTACCAGTTGCATGGGGCAATTGATGTGGGGCTAGTCTTAATGCAGAAGTTCTATAATTGTAAACACATCGGATCTCAAAGATCCTTGGACAATGCTGTTCTGGATAGCATGCTAGACACTACAGACTCATAAATATGAACAAGGCTTGGTCCAAACCCACAGGTGGTCACAAGGTGGCTCTGATCTCAGGGAAAAGGACAAGGGAGCTATGAGAGACAGCAGAGAGGGCCAACCTAATCCTCCTTAATTCTTCCCAGGAACTATCAAATTCCAATCTGTAGCCAGTGGCCTTTGTGATTTATTGGTTTGCACACAGAATAAAGAAGACATTCTTAGGAACCATCCTGCCACTCCCAGGAAGACGGATTCTCTGTGCACATAAATCCACTGTAACTCCTGAATTGTAGGGGAAGGGTGACCATATGGAGTGTCCCTCCATCCTCAGGCAAGGGGGAAAATTACAATCTAATTGTATGTGAATTGGCAGGGAATTTCGTCCTCTAGGATTGAGAACCAAGGCCTGAGACATGAAGTTGTGAAACAAGAAGATACTGTTTAGTTTTTAATGTTAACTTAGTATTGGTAAGTTTCAAAATGCACAAATAAAGTTTAAATCATTATGTCTGTTGTTATGAACACCTATTATCATTCACTGAGCATTTGTTTTGCGTCTGGCACTATTCCAGATGCTTTACAAGTTTATCCAATTTAATCTTGAAATAACCCTATCATTTGCATTTCATGGTTGATGAAACTAAGGCTCAGAGAGGTTAAGTCATGTGACCAAGGTCGTATTAGTAAGTGATGGAACTAGGATTTGAACGTAAGTCAGCCTGGGTCCAAAACTTGTGCTCTAACCAGTCCACTGTGCTACTGACACTATTATCCCTCCCCACTAACAACAACAACAACAAACACATCCCCAACAATCACCACAGCAAAACAGCAGCCTTAGTGAAATCAAGACATTTCCCAAAGAATGACAGTGTTTGTTAACATTTTGCCTGAATTATGGTCCTGCCTTAATACTAGGAATTTTCCCGTTGGCTTTATAAAAAGGGAGGCTGGAAGAAACGACCTAATGAAACTGGTAGCTATCTTACCATAAAGGCTCCTTGGATAGTTAACTACAGTGTCCATTTGAGGTCTCTCAGAAGAAAGTCCTCTCTTTGCAATGGAAGCCACAGCTCCCACATAAGACCCCAGCCCTCCAGTAAATGTGCACAATTCTAGAGCAAGCATGTCATGTTCTCAGCTCATGCCTGGCTAAATTCTAACTCTTAGGTTTCCTTTTTTTGCCCCTCTGTCTTAATTGTGTCACAAATTAGTTTTATATTTTATATAGTTTGAATAAATAAAATATTATAAGCAGATAAACAGAGCCAATATTCATTCCTGCTTTAGAAACTTCTGAAAATAGAGCTTTTTAATGAAAGAATGATGAGCCTCTCCATCGTATACGTGAGTATACATCTAATTAGGTGAGAGGTGACTGCATTTATTTAACCTTAGCATCACAGTTATCTCTGTCGGAGATAAATTTAAGCTTTAATTGCAGTTTATGTGATGGCCATCTGTCAAATATTACTGGGCAAAGCCCCACAGCTCACTTGAAACAAGGCAAACTAGAAAATTTGCAAGTTTGTGCAACATTAGCACAAACTCACATTGTAGGAATCAGCCCTGACAGAGATCACCGAAATTTAACCCCTCCTTTTTTAGCGTCATAAAAATCTACATGAATAAATCTTTACATGTTGGATGGTCGTCCTCGGCCACACACATATGAATTCAGTAAAATATGGAAGTACAGGCAAACTGCTCTTCAGTCTTATTGCATGAAGATGAAAAGGTGTTATGGGAAAATTAACCTCTTACTAGAACAGTTTGTTTGGTTATTATTTGAAAATGTCAAATTATATTTAGTGAAGTTTGTATAATATGTTGCAAAGTAAGATGGGGTTCTTACAGATATTTAATATTTATGTGGAGAATAGGGACATACATATAGATTGTGTGCGTGTAATAATATATATATATATATACATACGACATATACATGTATCGTGTACTATGACATGACGTATATATATTTGTATATATATATGAAATTGGCACAAGATATTCATCACTTGGAACTATGCAGTCCTTAAACTTCAGCTTCTAGCCAAGCCAATTTAATATGGAATGTAAATTGGCAATTTTAAATATTTATTGTAACTGATATTAATGAACACATAGCAATGAAAGATAAAGATACAGTCATATCATTGTGTTGCTTTTGATTGTAATTAGAAGCTAACTTTGTTGGGTTTCTTTTATATATATTTATTTATTTTGGGGAAAGTGCAAGTGGGGTTGGGCGGAGAGATGGGGATCTGAAGAGGGCTCTGTGCTGACAAGCTGACAGCAGTGAGCCTGATGTAGGGCTCGAACTCACGAACTACAAGATCAGGACCTGAGCCAAAGTGGGACACTCAACCGACTGAGTCACCCAGCTGTCCCTAGAAGCTAACTTTGAATTCATTTAAATATTTGACCAAAACAATTAGTTTCTTATTTCCTTTAAAAATGTTTGAAACTACCTTTTTTCTTCATGATTAATAAAGTATTCAAGATTTGTGGCAGATGATTGCAGTGGATATGGGGTATGCCACTGAGACCCCTTTTTAGGACTGATCCCATCCACTGGGAGTGTCGCCCTCAGCTGCTGAAAGCTGACTTGACCCAGGACACACAATTGGGTAGGGGCCCACATCCATGGACTAGTCTATGTGGAGGAATAAAGCCTCACTGACCCCCTATATCTCACAGTGGGGCAACTCTAAAGGGCCATTTGAGCTCCAGAGCTCCCTATGGGGCCATCCTTTGTCCTGAAGCTCAAGTCCCCCTTCTGCTCAATCCTACTGCCCACATATCTCCACCAGTATTGTCTCAAAGAGTACTCTTTAACACCCTTTCTGTGTGCATGTCCCTATCCCAGAATCTACTTCACAGAGAATCCACAAAAGACAGAGGAAAATCTCCATAGATATGCTCAGAGAGGAAAGATTAATGTATAGCATTTTAATAAACTTCACCGGGAGATTTTTATTAACAGTTTTAATTCAACAAAATTTATTAAACATCTATGATGTTCTAGGCGTTAGGCTAAGCACAAAAGATATAAAGTTAAGCAAAACTGAATTAAGCAGAATTTATCTCAAAGAACTTGCTGGCATGAAACACAGACATTCCAACCAGTGAATATAATTTAATTGAGACAAGCCTTGTGTTAAGAGAATGGGCAAAGTGTTCTGAAGGTTTAAGAGAAAGGGATGCCTGTCTCTCTGGAGACCCAGGAGACAGGATAGAGTTCATGAGGACGTTTGAAACAAACTCTTCAAACATCTCTTGAATCATTCTTTCCTCTCTTTCTCTCACATCTCACATCCAATCTTTCAACAAAAGCTATTACCTCTGCCTTTAAATGTAAAATAGTCCTCCCTGTCCACCATTCTGCTTTCTGAGGTTTAAGTTACCCACTGTCAACTGCAGTCGAGGAGCGGTTGTTCCCTTTTCTGACTTATCATGAGAAGGCTGACAGTAGGCTAATACCACATCACGACACCTGTGCTGTTCATCTCCTGACGCAGGCATTTATCACCTCACATCGTCACAAGAAGGAGGAGGACAGCACAATGAGATATTTTGAGAGACAGTGCATGCTCATAACTTTTCTCATAGTATATTGTTATCATTTTTCTTTTTTAAAAAATGTTGATTTATTTTGAGAGAGACAGTGTGAGTGGAGGAGGGGCATAGAGAGAGGGAAAGAGAGTATCCCAAGCAGGTTCCATACTGTCAGTACAGAATCCAACGTGGGGCTTGAACTCATGAACTGTGAGATAATGACTTGAGCCAAAATCAAGAGTCGGACACTTAACCGACTGAGCCACCCAGGCACCCTTATAATTTTTCTCTTTTTTCTTTACTTATTGTTGTTAATCTCTTACTATGCCTAGTTTATAAATTAAACTTTCTCATAGGTATATATAGAAAAAAACATAGCATGTATAGGGTTTGGTACTATCTGCGGTTTCAGGTATGTACTGAGGTTCTTGGAACACATCTCTCCCCCTCCCCCCTCCCCCCACCCCGGGGAAGGGAGACTATTGTATCTAGGACCCAGGTTATGCCACTTTCACTGCTGCTTATCTATGCAAGCTTACCGTCCCTCATAGACACAGCCTCATAACTGGTCTTTGTGCTTCTACTCTTCATCTATTATTCTAAGCACAAGTCATGATTCTGCTGACATGGAAGTCAAATCATGAATTCCTCTGCTGAAAACATTCTAAAGTTCTCTTCTCAAAATAAGAACCAAAGATGTTACACCTACAGTGTCCTGGGCCATCTGCCTAGGATAACCAGCACACTCCTGCCCCAGGGTATTTGTATTTGTGACACTTGCGGCTCCCTCTGCCTAACTCCCCTTCCCCTCCCCCTTCAGGTTTTTTCAACTGTCAGCTTCTTCCAGAGGAATTCCATGACTACCCTCCCTGAGCACAATCTACCCCCCTTTCCTGCTTTACTATTTTTTTTTTTAATTTTTTTTTTTTCTTCAAAGTTTATTTTTTATTTTTTGGGACAGAGAGAGACAGAGCATGAATGGGGGAGGGGCAGAGAGAGAGGGAGACACAGAATCGGAAACAGGCTCCAGGCTCCGAGCCATCAGCCCAGAGCCTGACGCGGGGCTCGAACTCACGGACTGCGAGATCGTGACCTGGCTGAAGTCGGACGCTTAACCGACTGCGCCACCCAGGCGCCCCTGCTTTACTATTTAAAACAATTTTTTTAATGTTTATTTATTTTTGATATATAGAGCATATGGTGGGGGAGGAACAGAGTCAGGAAGACACAGAATCTGAAGCAGGCTCCAGACTCTGAGCTGTCAGCACAGAGCCTGATACGGGGCTCAAACCCACAAACTGCAAGACCATGACCTGAACTGAAGTCAGGTGCTTAGCCCACCCAGGCGCCCCTACTTTTCTCTGTAGCACTTAACATCTGCTCTGTGCCTGATTAGTATTTGCTTTATTTAGAGTTCGCCCTTGTTTACCCGAAAGTAAAACTCCATGAGGGCAGGGGTCATTACATGTTTGCTTTTGGCTCCATACCCAATAGGTACAACTGTCCCAAGAACAGAGTAAAAGCTTACTAAATATTGTTAAATAAATGAATGTTTACAAAAATGAAGGGAAGTAAGAGAAGGATGAAACCCTTCACTGTGAACAGTAGCTGGAAAGCATGGAAATGAAAGTATTTCAAATGTACTGTGACTAAAATGGAAACATTCTTTGTGGTTGACACTGAAAATACAGGTTGCATATATAAACCATGAAATATAGTTGTCAGGGGCCGAACTGTTCACATGTTGACGTCCTAACCCTCAGGACTCCAGAATGTGACTTTATTTGCAGATAAGGCCTTTAAAGAGGTGATGAAGTTACAATGAGGCCTTTAGGGTAGCTTTAATCCAAAATGACTCCTGTCTTTATAGGAAGAGAAATGCGGGCCAGGACAGTTGCAGAGGGAAGACAGTGCAAACATGTGGAGACAAGCATCCACGAGCCCAGGAGAGAAGCTTTCGGAGGAGACAGCATTGCTGGCACCTTGATCTCAGACCTGTAGCTTCCAGAACTGTGAGAAGAAGATTTCGGCTGGTTAAGGCACCCAGGCTGTGGTACTTTGTTTGCCAGCCCTAGCAGACTCGGACGACGGCATATGGCATTAATGGTAAGGAATTTTTCCTTTATCTCCAAGCTACTGTAACATTTTAGCAGGGAGGGAAGTGATCTGGGCAGAGACCTGAGTTTCAGGAAGACTGCACTGTGGTAATATGGAGGATGGTCTAGAAAAGGGAAATAAGTGGAGCCTTTGAGACTGGCTGGGGCGTGTTTGCAATGGTTGGGATCTAGATCAAGTAGGAGGGAAGGGAAGAGGCAGGTATGGAATTGGGAGAACCCTCAGAGCCAAGACTATTGGGACTCAGTGACGTGTTGGGGGGTGATACTGACATCCACCACAAAACAGAATTTAGTCAAATGCAGACATTCAAAAGAGTTCAGATCATATAATTGACATGGATTTCAGTGGTCTCATACTTGAGAAAACTTCTCAGTATGGAACCTTAAGACAGATTAAAGCAGCATTCATTGCTGCTCAAGATGTGAATAGCACTCCTTGAGAAGAGGGGCCTGCAACAAACAGCTGCAGGCTACATCTTTTTCTTAGGTATAATATGTATTAGCATATTTAAAAATCCAAGAATTTTGCAATGAATAAACCTATTTAACTTGGCCCCCAAAAAACTATTTTCCACATTTATTTGATTATGGAACGCTTTTTTGTGAGGCACTTCCTAACTCTCCCTAAACATGAATACTCTAGAATTTAACACAGTTTGGAAAATAGTGCTGTGTTTTGATGCACTAGAATGGCTCCAAAAATGAATAGAGAAGCTTTGTATGGGTCATTTCTATTTCCAATAACAAAACTAATCAACATTGTCTTAACACACTGGCAGAATAAACTTATTAAAGGAATACAGTTTGGTTTTCCTGTAGCCTAATTATTACTAGATTCAAAAAGAAAATTCAGAATCTTTTGAAAGTACCACTAATTCTTTCACATCCCTAAAGACAAACTAAAAGCATCTTGAAACAACAACAACCACAACAAAATGGTACCCTGGGGACTTAAGGGGAAAGTGTAGCTCAAATGCAGAAATCTGGGAGTTTTGACTACGGTTCTTTGAATTTAGAGCAGTTACGGTCTACATTTTTCCACCTTCCACCGGTTTCTGAAACCCTTGTGGCCCGTGTGCCATGACTCACATGCGATGCGCACATAGGCCTTCCTGCTCTTTGTGGTGCCCGCCGAGCTCCAGGCCACACACTGGCACCAGTAATCTTCCGGCCCAAAGAGTTCTTCCACTTGCTGGCGCGAAATTTCAATGCTCACTTCCCGGACAATGAGACCTGCCAAGAGAAAGGAAGATTGAAGTCAGGAAAAGACTGGTACTAACAAAACTCAAACCATCACACCGTGTATTTCCCCCGAGTGATCCGTCTTGATGCCATAGATCAACACACCAGGTACCGTCACTGTCCACCTGTGATTTTTCCTCTGGCCCCAGTTATTGGACTCTCAACTTTTTCATTTTCTTATTTGCTATTTCAAATCTGCTTTCATCAGAAGATGAAAGTCGAACAGATCTATCACTCCACAAAATTACACCTTTTCTCAAATAGCCTGACAAACATTCACCCTCCACTGAGTTATCTTCCTTGGTTTATTCAAACATGAACTTGAATTTCACATCTCCTAAGGATGGTAACCAAATTATATAGGTTGTGGAAAGATATCTGTGTGCTGTATATAACCTTACAATAACTAAATCTTCCTAACTCTTCACATGAAATGACAGAGATTAACCTAAAACTATAATCATAAGTATATAAGTCACAAATATATATAAACACATATCACATTTTATTATAATATCGTCTGGTACCAAAAAGCTATATACAGTTTTACAACACCTTGTATAGTTTTACAGTAACTAAATCTTCCCCTAACTCTTCACATGACATGAGAATGACCTAAAACTATAATCATAAATGTATATATAAAAATATATATGCCAGGTTTTATTATAATATAAGCTAGTACTTTATAAATATGTGGCGATTATTTAAAACTAAGTTATTTTAATAGTTGCATTTTAGCTATTAAGGCACACTGTTTTCTTTAAAAAATACCAACCTTAAGTTAACAAATCCCTGCTATTTTATCCAAAGAATGTGTGACTTTAAAGTTCTCATGCACAATATTTTGAAAGCCCAAATGTTTCTCTATAATTGTAATGTAACCAAAATCCTCTGAAAGTGGCTTCCAGCTAAAATGCTCAAATAATTGGATTTTATTTTACAGCATTATATCATCCTAAATAACAAAAAATTAACTAAGAATCTGAGATTATCATTTTAGGAGTATTTATCTTAATGTACCTAAGCCTATTTCTTAGAGTCATTCTGCAATGTGCTTCTTTGCACTGAGCAAGAAGGATCATCTGATCAATGTACGTGGACAATTGCCAGTTTGCCTGCACACACTTTCTGTATGAGGTACCTATGGAGAGTATTGGCAGGGGCATCCTGAGGGACTAGAAGAATTTGACTGGGTTAAGTATAAGCACAGTAAGAAAGATTAAATATATTTCTTTGTACTTTCTATTCATTCATTCATTCATTGCACAAATATTTAATATCAATTATGGAAAAGGTATTGCCCTAGGCACTTGTGAATCTCTGATGAGTAAGATAGTCCTTACCTTCAATGAACCTATATTATTGTGCAGAGGGTACATATTAACTACAGATTATACAATTTATTATTTAATTACAACTGTGTTCAATGCTGCAAACAAGAAGTATAGTGAAAATGAGAGTGAATAACAAGTGAACTCAACTTAGTACGAAGGATCCAACATGAGTTAACTTGGTTAAATTATCTAAGGAGAGGGTCAGAAGATACAGGAAGACGCAGGAAAGAGAATGAGGAGATTGAGAACCCAGGAGAAGACAACTGAGCACCAGACACAGAGATGGTGGCATGAGATGAAGCTAGGGAGAAGAAAAAGATCAGTTAATATATATTCTTGTAGACCAGTGGTTCTCAAAGTGTAGCCCTGGAACAGTTTCATCAGCATCACCTGGGAACTTGTTGGAAGTCAAATTCTTGGGTCCCACTCCAGACTCAAATTGAGTACGAAACTTTGAGAGTTGAGCCCAGCAATTTTGGTTTAACAAGCACTCCAAGAATTCTGATGCATGCTACAGTTTGAGAACCACAGCTGCACTCCATGTTCAGAATTTGGGATTTCTTTCTGAAAGTCATGGACAGCATCAAAGTGTGTTAAGCATGCAGATGATGTAATCAGATGAGAATGTAAATATAAATATATATGCACACATATATATGTGTATATTTGTGTATATATACACACATCCACATTTATATGACTACGTTATGAATATGAAACATATGAATATTAGGAATTTTTAGTTTCTAAAAGTTATGATTTATTAAACTATTTCATGACTTCTTGGTATAGGTGACATGAAGAGTACAAGAGTATTCCAGAACTTGTCCTAAAACTGAGACCATACTCAAATGGGTCAAAGCCCTCAGGAAAAATAAGGAACACTCAATATAAATGGATGCTGTTCCACTAGGGAAATAAGCAATATTTTCTATCAGGAACTGCAGGGACTTGAGTCATAGAAACAACTAAGTCCTTAGATCCACTCAAGAGCCCCTGAACTGAAATGAAGCCCAGGAAAGTGAATTTTATAAGCCAAGGCAGGGCAAGATCCTGAAGGGGCAACTCTGTGGCCAAAAATGTATTAAATATATTTAAAGTTATTGTTGAAAGTCTTGGAAATTAGTATCCTTTATGCTTATACAGTGATCAGTTTAAAAAATTTTTTAATGTTTATTCATTTTTTGAGAGAGAGAGAGAGAGAGAGAGAGAGAGAGAGAATCAGTGGGTGAGAGGCAGAGAGAAGGAGACACAGGATCTGAAGCAGGCTCCAGGCTCTGCGCTGTCAGCACAGAGCCTGAAATGGGGCTTGAATTCACAAATCATGAGATCATGACCTGGCCGAAGTCGAATGCTTAACTGACTGAGCCACCCAGGCACCCCCACAGTGGTCAGTTTAAAAAGAATTTTCAAGAAACTGGCATATCTAAGTCCCTCACTCCTCTATGAAAAGATCGGTATGTTATTTTAGCCAATGTCTAAATAATAGAACAATCTCCACAGCATAAATCCCAACTTATTAACGAATAATGCTACTTCCTTTCCTCTTTCCTAGTCTCTGCTTAGGCCCTCTCATTTCCTGTCTTACTGCAATTATTCTCATTTTCTGATATCTAGGAGTTCATGGAAGGATGGCACACAGCTTTCCCCCTCACCCCTGCCCCACCCTTCTTTTTTATTCCACTCTCTGGCATTTAATACTTTTGCCTGTTTTACTTGTTTATACCTTCTCTCTTCATGCAGAAATTCAGTTACTGGAAAGAAAACTCTTCCTTTAAAAGCTGTTGCAGTAAATTTACAGTCACCAAAGGGCTGGTAAACCTGTAGTGTGTATTTCCTCAGAACTATAACGGCTCTTTCCAAAATGCAGGGCAGCAACAAATGGGCTCAGGATATTAAAACCACATACAAATATTTTGTGTCCCAAGATGATAACATCAGGCTTTAGTCCCCCTCCTTTTACTTAAAGCAATTACAGGAAACCTAATTAAATGCTAGGGGAACTTCACTAGGGCCACTGTATCCTTCAGCCCAAATAGGCTCATGGATGTTTCTGCTGACCACAAATCTGAGGCCTTTTAAGAAGCCACAGACCGACCCTCCTGCTACAGGGATTATTCATAGTATGAATGTTCTGAATTGTGTGGCTCAGGCTCCCTGTGGGTGCAGGAGTCAAACACACACCGATTTTTGTCTTCAGCTTGATAGACGCCCCATTCAGGAGGAGGTAGATTAATTTGTTGGGTATACTTGTCCTGCCACATGCCCAGAGTTTACATTCTAACTTTTGGTCAACCACACTAGAACAAGAACTGAAGCAGGAAGCCTCTAAACACTTCCAGCTTAGACTTCCCTACAATCAACTGCATTATTCAAGTTGTGAGTTACTTGGTAATGTACCATCTTTCATTACCATAGGTAAGTTCTTTACCTACGACATTCTGCTCGTCGGCCCAGAGGCTAGTGGTTTGGCTAAAAAGTAGGTAATATCCTTTCTCTTTGAAAGTAAAATTTGAAATCTGCTTGAAGTCTTGAGATGGAAAAAGCAAGCTGCCTTGAAATTTGTAATGCCATCAGCATCACTTCCAAGGCGGGTTGCTTTGAAGAGCATTTGGGAACTTGAAATTGGTTTCAGGTTACTTAAGGATGGGGGTGGAATGCTTCCTTCTACAGATTTACTCAAATACAAATGTGTATTTTCCATCACGTCTGATAAGATCAAAGATTTTCCATCAGCATTCTTCCTTTAATAGTGGCATCTCAAGGATGCATGCTGTTTGAAGTTTGCAGTGATCTGCTTTTATAAGAGGATTTATTGTGGCGTGGGAGCTAGAGTGCAGGCAAGTAATTAGCATGCTATATCAAGAAGTCTTATAATGAATATGAATATGCACTTGCTAATAGGGAATTTCAAATGATTTTAGAAATCCAGATGCAAATGCAACCCTCTTATTGGATCTTTGTGAGGCTATACATGCATATGCAATAAAATCTGGTAAATTATATGTATCCTTTATCTTTAGCATAATTTTAATTTTATAATAGTGGTCAGGCAGCACAAATAGTGTTTTTCTAGAGATTATTATTATAAAGTGAGCACAAATGCATGACAAATCCTGTTGTATAATTATTTAAAACAGTATCTATATTCCCCCAGAAGTATAATCTGTAGTACTGTCAACAAACATTAAAAGTCCACTGTTGTCAAGAAGTATGTTATTTAATACTTTTTTATCTCCAGTATCTCCAGCAGCCTGCTGTTCATTTATCGCATTTATTAGGTGATACTCCAAAATCATGCATCATCTCAAAAGATTTTTTAAGATGTGGTCATCACAATCTGATCAGTTCCTCTGAAACTATTTCTATTCAGATGTCCCCTCACCTACCCAGACAGGATTTTCCTTTGAAGATGATTCCAAGCCACTTATGCCCAAGTTTCCCCACACCCTACCTGCAGTGGGCCCCTGTAGTTCATAGGGGTTTTCCCTGGTGTGTATCTCATGGTCCCTATATTCCCTGGAGTCAGTGGCCCAGTTCTTCCCAGAGAAATGGGCCCCATCCCACCCAGAGCTGAGGCCTCAATAAACTGACTTGGGCTTTCTCTTCCTCATGGATATGGACTGGACAGACCATCTGACTCTCCCAAAACAGACTGACCTTGTTAACAGAAGCCTTTGATCCCTGCTTGGACTTCTTTTTGGCCATTGCTGTTACTAATAATGGCATGGATGAACAGTCTCATCCATTTTTGTTGACTATAAGAGGCCTCTTCCTTTTATCTCTGGAGGTGACCAACCATTATTCCTGCCTCCCCACTCCTTATCCTGTCTTTTTGTAAACATAAAATTGAAATAAAGAAGTTGTTTCACACAAAACAAACAAACCAACAAATAAAATAAAATGTGGCCATCAAATCCTTGCCTTCTGATACCTCATGTATGTTTCACTTAAAAAGCATCCTAACCCCACATTAGACTTAGGTGTTATGTATACCCGAGTTGTATTTCTCATTCTTCTCAATTACTTTTTCTTTCATACAGCAAAGGGAAGGTTTGAGACATCATGTTGCATAGACCTGGCAATTCGGCTTCCTCCACACTCTCCCTGTTGGGAGAAGAGCTGCAGAGGTCACTCTACCAAATCTCATTATAGTACATTCACAGGACAGAGAGTGGTGGGAAACACATGAAGTTACAGGTAGGGATGATCTGGGATATATTACAACACTTTATTGAATTAGTGTGGTCTCTTTTTCATGCTTTCTCCCAGAGCTTAATCCTATTAGTTTTCACTAATATGATCTAAACTAAGATACATATCTGTTCTAGATGTCTTAATACAAATTAAATCACACAAAATACCAGCATTATTTAAAAGGATGTCACACCAAAAACAAAAACAAAAACAAAAAAACAAACAAACACAACAACAAAAAACCCTGACAATTATTTCATCAGCTTGTAATTCTCACTAAAATAATCAAAATATAATAACTTGAAAGGCAGACCTTTACTACCAGGACATAGTTTTATGCTACATGAAGTCATCTGACAGTCTTTAAACTTCATCAGGAAAAGAAGACACTGTAAACACATAATTCATCAACTTTTGTCTGAAATGTGTTCCTTGGATTTTTTAATATAATATTTAATATATAAACAGTCCATCTAATTAACTAAAATTACTTTGTATAAATGGAAATTACAACTTACTGGTATATTAGATTTATTATAATTTTGTTAAAGTTACATTTATTATCTTTGTGGTCAAGATGAATTTACAAGTCAAAGAATAACATGACTGGGACTGAATGGTTCAAGGGATTTGTTTGGAAGCATTTCATACCTAGGTCATTGACTTGACTTCCTTTTTACATGATAATTTCTAGTTACTTGGTTCTGTTTGGCATTCCGTGTCCAGAGGACCTGTGTTTTGTTTTGCTATGTTTTGGTTTTGTCTAGAACTGAGAAGAAAATATTTATTGGATGGTGTGTCTGGAGTGGGGAGATTTACGGTGCTTTTAGAAAGCTATGTGACAACCATGGATAAATGCAGCTTACCTTAAAATTTGAGATGTTAACTGCAAGATGATATTAAAATAGTTGTAAGTGGTACTTCCTCTGACAACATTAGCACTGCTTTCCCTTTCCTTTGCCGAAGTGTCAGGTTTTAGATGTTACAGGAGAAGCAGTCCTCCTATTTTTGATTGGACTTTCCAACCACCATCAAACTTAGAGCTGTGAGTATTAATGGTAATTGGAGTGGGGGTATGCAAAATGCTTTTTCTTACATACTGAGTGGTAATAAATTGATGGATTAATTCTACTAGTTCTGCCCGATCATTTAATTCCTATTCTTAACTTTGGTGATAAAAAAAACCTGTTGAATGTCTCTTCCAAGAAGTCTTTCTGAGACCAAAATGGGAGCTGAAAAGTTTTTTCTTTTTTTTTTTTCTTTTTTAATTTTTTTTTTTACATTTATTTATTTTTGAGAGACAGAGAGAGACAGAGCACAAGTAGGGGAGGGGCAAAGAGAGAGGGAGATACAGAATCTGAAGCAGTCTCCAGGCTCTGAGCTGTCAGCACAGAGCCTGACACGGGGCTCGAACCCACAAACCATGAGATCATGACCTGAGCTGAAGTCGGACGCTCAAACAACTGAACCACCCCGACGCCCCTAAAATTTAACTTCTACCTTGTATGTCAATGTTCTGTAGAGTAAAAAGAATCAATTTTGTAAAAATATGACAGCAATTTAATTTGGGAGAACACAGAGCACATTCCATTGAGATAGCAGATACATTACTCTTCTAAATATTTTTTGTGAAACATGAAACTTATTACATATGTATTTGAATGTATAGTCCAACATTTTTCTTTAAGATATAATTCTTAATAATTAAATCATAACTACATGCATTACTTTTTATTTTTATTTCATGCAAAACATTAGTAATTTCTTTTTTTCTCAACTAAAAACAGTTTTTTAAGTTTATTTTGAGAGGCGGGGAGAGAGAGAAAGAGAGGGAGAGACTGCAAGCAGTGGAGGGGCAGAGAGAGAAGGAGAGAGAGAGAATCCCAACAGGCTCCACACTGTCAGAGCCCCACACAGGGCTTGAACTCACAAACTGTGAGATTATAATTTGAGCCAAAACCAAGAGTTGGACATTTAACTGAGTGAGCCACCCAGGCACACCTAGTAATTTCAATGGAAGTAATTTTACCACAATTAAAAAAAAATCTTGTCCATAAGCGTGGGGAAGAGTGCTGCGTGCATTCTGCATGCTGCGGACACAGTGGTAAAGAAGGCAGATACGGTCTCTGTCCTTCACAATTCATTGTGGAGACAGTTCTTGAGCCCCTATTTTATGCACTGTCATTTCCAACATAGCCATCGAGATGAACTGTTTATGGATCCTTTCTGATTAGTTTACTGTCTAGTGCAGGAAACAAATGGGAGTTCACTGAATACAGTGACCCTGTCATATGCATTGCATATGGATCCGCACATTAACTGGCACACATATTTGTCCAGTTAATGTACGTTAAATGAATAAATGTCTTATACATAAATCACATGTAAATTTAATTGTAACTCAGAAAAGTAAAAGTAGCTACATTTTATTGGGCATCTACCATGTGTCTTGGTTAATCTGCATAATAATCCTTGGGAATGGGTATTATTATAATACAGGTAAAGAGCAGAGGTCAGAATTTAAACAATTTTTCATGTAGCCAATGATTACCAAAATCAGATTTAGACCCATTATTTATTTATCTGAATCCAATGTTCCTGTTCCTTGCACTATACCAACATTCCCCAAATTGTGTCTCAAAAAAGGGTTCTTTGGTCAAATAAGTTTGGGGATTTCTGTTTAGTATGTCTTCCTCTTAGAAACTCAAAATGCTAATCAGCATATTAAAGGCATTGGTCAGAAGTTCTGCCATAAAAAAGTATGTTTAATTTGGACTGCCACCACTTCCTCCAAATTTATTAAACCATATAACCCTACAGTCAACATAAACACAGAGCCCCATATCGTCATGTCTTTCAACATAGTTTGGCACTTTCCATATATTTATTTATTGAATAAAAGTAATCTACTATTTGGAAAATTCTGAAAACCCCCTAAATAAAGCTATAGTGAAATAGTTTCACATGGAGAGATCAGGGTAAACATGGGGAAGTGGAATATTTGAGTTTGATGCTGAAGCATGGATTGGGTTTAAAGACTTAGAGAAAAATCAAAGACACTTCAGGAGGATAGAATAGCACAAAGCCAAAGGGCACAGATGAAAAAGCATGGAGCACTACAGGGGAGAAGAGTTTACAGAAACCAACTAAAGAAATAAGGCCATGGGATTAGATAGAAGAGAAATTCATGGAGAGCCTTGATTGGCAGCTGGAGAAGTTTATTCTATGGAGTGGGGAACCTGTAAAAATGGTAAATTGGTAAAATGATGTTTATTCAAGTGACATATGCTTTAAGGAAAAATAATCTGTCTCGACTAGTAAACAAGACTAATCTGATTTACTTTTAATGGAATTTTAATCATTTTAATTTTAATTATGATTACAAAAATTGTTCTTAGATCTGTGATATTACATCAAGTCCTTAATCTTAAGAGCTTAAAAGGAATATTCTTGGTGAGCCTCTGAAAACACTGTCTGACGATGGAAACTAGCACATATATCCAAAATAATAATTACTCATACTGTTGGGCTTTCATTTTGTACTTATCTCATGTGATTTAGAAGCAAACATTGAGATCAATCACCTCTGGATAGATTGCCATTTATAACAGTTCACACACAGTATACTGAGGACAGCTGTTCACTTGTCTTCAAAGCAATATATTTCATACTCTTTAAAAATTTTGTTAACCTTTATTTATTTTTGAGAGACAGAGAAAGAGAGACAGAGCATGAGTGGGAGAGGTGCAGAGAGAGACGGAGACACAGAATCTGAAGTAGGCTCCTGGCTCTGAACTGTCAGCATAGTGCCTGATGCAGGGCTCGAAATCATGAGCTGTGAGACCACGACCTAAGCCGAAGTTGGACACTTAACCGACTGAGTCACCCAGGCACCCTGATATATTTCATGTTCTTAAGGAAACCTTTAAACCAAACTATAAAGGATCATTAAAAAAAATTCAACTCATCCAGGATAATTAATGTTACAACCAGGAGATGAGACAAATATTCACCTAACATACAACAACCTAGTAATTCACTTGGATTAAGAAAATAAATTCTTGTTCAATATTTACTCTTTGACTTTTGGAAAGTCCTAAATTCATCAGGCCTTGGTTTCTCAACTTATAAAACAAGATAACTTTTTTGTCTTGTTAGCTTGTTGAGAAAAGAGATGGAATAACAGCTATAAAAGTAATTCAAATCTGTTAAATTATATGCATGTAGTATAAAAATAACAATTATTTTGACACTATATTTTATTCACAAAATTACCAAAATTACCATTTTGACACTATATTTTATTCACAAAATTACCATTATGCATGTAGTATAAAAATAACAATTATTTTGACACTATATTTTATTCACAAAATTACCATTACCAAGATTCAGGGAGGGGAGGAGTACTATGATGGGAAATTATATTAGGCACACACCCAAATGAGAAAGACATGGCTAGTTTTGGAACTTTTCAGCAGATTTGGGACAGTCAGGTCTAGGTGGGGACACCAATCACCAAGGGCAATACAGATCTGGCTCTGATATTTAGAAATGAAGTTTGAACAGCAGGAAGGAATTCTGGCGATTTGCCTTTAAGTTTCTTGTCTTTTAGCCAAGTAACCCAGGATTTTACCAATCCTCTAGGCTTCCCACTATATTTAAGTGTAGATAAAGTAAAGTTATCCTGGTAAGATGAGTGGAAAAGTCTACTTATTTCCGTAACCAGAATGCTTGCTTGGCTCATCTGTTAGAAATTCCTTATATCCATAGTGCATTATGCAAGTGAGACAGGGACATTAAGCAACTGAATGGAAATTACCAGGTAGGTTAGCATGAACTAATTTGGGGCAGAATAAGCAAACTTTTACATTTTAGTGAAGATTTAAAATTGATGAGTGCAATCACACCTTCTAGGTCTTTCTTCACTTACCAACCAGAACATGAATTCTATCAGAGTAGAGATTTGTGTCTGTTACATGCTGTCCCTGTGGCATAGAATAATATTCAGCCTCACACTGTGAGCATACAATGAGTATTTACTGAATAAACAAAAGAAGATTTTCCCTAGGACACTATTACATACTTATTTAAAAGATATATGATTATATCAAAATATTTTTTTTAATTTTTTCATTTATTTTTGAGGGGAGGGAGGGGCAGAGAGAGAGGGACACACAGAATCTGAAGCAGGCTCCAGGCTCTGAGATATCAGCACAGAGTCCAATGTAGGGCTCGAACTCACAGACCGTGAAATCATGACCTGAGACGAAGTCGGATGCTTAACTGACAGAGCCACCCAGGCACCTCTCCAAATATATTTTAGAGAAAAGGAACTTTCAGTCATGATGGCACTTGTACCTCCTTCCCTAGCCGGAAAGACATCATCAGACACAACTTTGAATTAAACTTTGAACTGGGTTGGCAGTCACACTGAGAATGGAGTGGGAGGAGCAGAGTTTTCATAATGGTTTTTAGGTTCTTCAAAATTATTTATAATAACTGAGTAAACACAGGTCAAGTACCAGTGAAAATATTTTTCTTTGTCTTTTAAGGAACTCAAATATGCAAGAGTGACTCATTAATTTACAACAAGAAAGTTTAACTTGTGAAATTCCAAGTAGAAATGAAAAATATTAGCATTTCATATTTTCAAGGAGTAGGTATTTGAATGAACTGCCACTGAAATACCAATTTTCAATTTTAACTTTATATAAGAACTAAGAAATAACTGTGTTCTGATATTTTCAAAATATTTCTATATATTCTAAGATCCTTTTTCAAATCATCCTATTATCATTCCAAAAGGAGACATGATTTAATAAAAACAATGAAACCAAGTATAATACACTTAATTTTTTTTTCCTTTTTTTTAAATACAGAATGTCTCCTTGTTTTTTTTGTTGAGTCCAAGTTACATATGCTTAGTTTTTGATAAGCTTATAGGTAGAATTCCAGAAAACAATATTGATCCAGATTTGACAATAAAAGCTTATTTGTTTATTTTTAATGTTTATTTGATTTTGAAAGAGAGATACAGAGTGTGAACAGGGGAGGGGCAGATAGAGAGGGAGGCACAGAATCCAAAGCAGGCTTCAGGCTCTGAGCTGTCAGCAGAGAGCCTGATGAGGAGCTCAAACCCATGAACCATGAGATCATGACCTGAGCCAAAGTCAGACGCTTAACTAACTGAGCCACTCAGGTGCCTCCCCTCAAAGCTTATTTTTAATTAATCCTTGGCAATTAAGTTAAGTGAGAGATAACCGTTAGAGAAAGATATGGTTCAAATTCTGTTTTCTCAAATAACTAGATGTATGACCTTGGGAAAATTCTTTTACCTCACTAAATGTCATTTTCCTCAACAGGAAAATAGGAATTAAAATTCCTAATTCAATGGGTTCTTATAAGGATTAAATGAGGTGATACATGTGAAGCTCTTTGCAGAGTTTACCCTTAATGCGAGCTAACTAACAAGATTTCCAAAGCTAGAATAATTTATGCTACTCTTTGTACTAAATAACTCTCCTCATGTCAGAGGCTTTACAAAATAAGCCCACTTTTCCATCACAACAGCCTCCAGGGCTGCTCTCCTACATGAACTTTTCTTAATGATCCAGCTTGCACCTATGTTGAATCTATATCCTCTCAATCATGGCTACTGAGCCACAAGAATAGAGCACAGAGAACACCCACCTGCACTTAAATACCTTGGCTCAGCAGGGGCAACATAACTTTCCCTCATAGACCATTGGCCAGAAGTAATCACGTGGCTCTGCGGACCCACAAGGATGCTGGGACTTGTAGTGTTCCCCTATGTCCAGGAAGGACAGGAGAACGGGATGGTAGTATTAGAAGTCTCACTACATTATAATTGACAAAGCTACTTCAATAGGAAAAACAAGGTGCTGAGTTTTTAGGAAATCACAATCACACTGAAATATCAGTAATTATCAAGTCAAGTGAAATTCAAAAAATTGTTTTCTGTGGTATGAAAGTCTGTACTGACAGAGGGAGCTCAATGTAGAAAAAAACAGATTAGACCAAAAGGAAGAAAAACAGTTTTGAGGCCTGGCGTGGCTACCGTTATGAGTAACTTTGGGTAGGGCATTAAATTTCTCATTTTCTTAAACTTTAAAGTCTTAGAAGGGGCCACAAAAGCAATTCTGGTCAATGGAATGTGAGTGGAAGATACATGTACCTTTTCTTGGCCAAACTGGTGAAGAAGCTTGTGGGTCTCCTCCCTGCTGGCTTTCCCTCCCTGCTGGCTGGTTACTGAAGAACATGAGGCCAGAGAGCACAACAGAACCACAAGAGGAGAGGAGTCTGGGTCCAGAACTGACCAAAGGGAACAGAGCTGCCCTACAAGCAAGGATACCTTCCTGGTAGGTAAACAAATGTACCATTCTATTGCTTTTGAACTATTCTATCTTTGGTGGGGTCTGTTACTGCAGCTTACATGATACAGCCTTAAATGATACAGACTATGAATAATATGCTTGGCACACAGCGGGTTTTTCTTTTTTTTTTTAATTAAAAAATTTTTTAATGTTTATTTGTTTTTGAGACAGAGAGAGACAGAGCATGAGCGGGGGAGGGGCAGAGAGTGAGGGAGACACAGAATCCGAAGCAGGCTCCAGGCTCCAAGCTGTCAGCAGAGAGTTCGACGCGGGGCTTGAACTCATGGACCGTGAGATCATGACCTGAGCCAAAGTCAGATGCTTAACTGACTGAGCCACCCAGACACCCCCACAGTGGGTTTTTCTAAATGACTACTAGATAAATGGATGCCAAAAATACTAATCCCACAATGCTTTGGGTCTTTTTTTTTTTTTAAACCAAGATTCAGTGCTTAGCTCCAAATTATTAAAAAAAAATTTTTTTTAATTTGGCAACATCTTGTTGGATATACAGAGAAGAACTTCTATTAATTCTGAGAGTTTTCAAATATCTGAATGTGTGATTTTAATATTATGCTCAAAATGCTATAAACCAGAGCAATTTGCTTAGCATGTAACAAAAATATTATTTTCAGGATGGCACGCTTGCAATCGTTTTCAAAATATCACTTCCAACATAATGTTGAACAAATTGGTGTGAAATACTAGGTTATAATGTTTAATTACCAGTATCATTTCTTTACAGGCAATCTTATTTTGATGTTTTCATAAGAGATAGAAAAACTTAAACTTGAACAGGAGAGTGGCACCTGATTCTGAATATTGTGTGTAACTTGTAATGTATTCATGTCCATTCTGTACCAGCATCACAGAGAAAAAGGAAGAAGAAAAAATAATTGTTTCCTACCATGAGCTCCAATTCACTGAGATATTTATGTAACTGCATTAACACTGCCAACTGAACAAAGAACTTCAGTCATGTATCTTTTCATATCTTCAGGCAAAGTTTAATTCCCCTTCCCTTCTTTTATAAATGATTTCCTTCAAAGGATACACACCCTAGTGGATAAACAATCTTCACGGGAGAACATGAAATTTAGCTATTTAATATGTACAGTTCAGTGTCGTGAGGTGTGGAATCATAGTAAATAATGTTTTGTGATGACACTAACACTAATAAAGATGATGACATTTTCATGATTAGTCATGTTTTTAGTAAAGGGAAATTAATAGATAGGACTATCCACTCTGAAAGATACATACAACATGCTGACAAACAAAACTGGGTTTCAGCATAAAATGCATATGTTATATAGATAGTATACGCATACACCTAAATTCACTGTGCATGTTTATATGCATATCTTTCATCTAGTATTTTCTTTTCACCTACAAGTTAGAATGCTTTTACTTCATACTCTATTATAAGCCCATTTAGTCACATTTCTGTCAGATCCCACTTGCATATTCAGTGTCGAATAAATCAGTGGCTAATAAATGTCCTTGAAAATGTGTTTAGAAATAAATAATGAATTGCTGTATCTGATCATAAATGCACATTTTTTTTTGCTCTCAGAATCCTACAAAGAATAGCCTGACCTATTACATAAATATATGGAAAAAGAGAAATAATTATAGGCAATCATGTAAAAGGAGCCTGGTTAACTCTTACTAAATGGATACACTACAGACCAAAAAAATGTTGTCATAACTGTTCAAAAAATTCCACTGCAAAGGAAATACCAAATGAGGATAGGGAGTCAACCTTTTCATCGTAAGTGCTTTTTATCACATCTCCATGGGCTTGGGACGCAGGCCCAGCCCCACAGTGTGCAGAACGGTGGGCTGCTCAGAGTTCCAGCCCTACAAGTGTCATCCCCTTGAAGGTACCTCTCCAGGTGACCACAGGCACGCTTTCAATTTACGGCAAGATGGCATGACAGGCAGCATGGGAGGACAGCAGCGATGGAAATACAGATCAAGTACAGATAAAAAATATGTCCACCTTGACACATACAAACAAGACTTTTTGGTAACAATGTATGGGGAAGTATCTCTTGACAAATGAGAAGAATACAATCGCTTCTTTCTCATTAATACTTTTTACAATCCCCTTCGGATTCCATCCCAACCTCTCTCCACAATCCAGCATGTCTACACATCCTACATCTATACTTACTCAAATAATACAGATTTATGTCCCCTGCACATACCTTATAAATGTCAACCCATCCTTCCTCAAAGCATCTTGCTACTCAGCAGGTTTCAAATTTGTTTTTAAAATCTATTATGTGGGTGATCCTTCAGCAATACTTTGAAGTGCCTTCCCTATTAAAAGTGAAGAGAGATCTGGTGTCCTAAGAAGAGAAATAATGATAGCTTATGGCTATGATCTCACATCTTCCTGACTATGAAATAATTGTCTCTGCTTGAAAAAAATAGAACACATATGCCCAAGTAAAGAAAAAAAAAAGCAAAAACAAAATTTAGGAGGAAAAAGGGACCACATAAAATCTTGCCAAAGGTTCATGCTTTACATAAAGCTGCAGTTGGGACTTTACAAAGGAAATCTCTGCACTTTTTATTTCTGGTTCAGAGGATTTACATGCTCTTTCTAATGATCTGGGCCTTCAGCACTGGGTAATGTCTCCCAGTCCCCAGCTTAGCACTCATGCAAAATTGAAGCACTTTGGAAGCAGTTTAGTAGCTGCAGATGAATCTCAATGTGCAGGAAAAGGCATAATGGCTGTTTAGCACCAGCTAGGAGAAGCTGAGGAAATCAGGGGGAAAAATCTATTGAACTTAAGCCATCTGGGAAGCCAACTGAGAGCGACTGCATTAACAACATGTTTACATCCCCATTGTGTTGCTAGGCCAAGCAAAAGTGTGCGTGTGTGTGTGCGCGCGCGCGCACGCGCGCGCACACAGAGGAAATGATCAGGTGAAATTCTTGTGATTGTATTGTCTATTTTCATGTGGTTTTGGCAACTGTGCAGGGAAAAGAATTTTCATGAAAAATGTGGCGATGAGAATGTTCAGGTCTCCACGAGACAGGGTGAACTGTTGGAGTGCGGGGGTTGGAAGGATGCTATGGCATGAGGAAAAGGAGTGAAAAGCAGGAGCCTAGCTGTGCACTGCGTTTCCTGTATCTGGCCCGCAGTACAACACAACAGATTGGGGGAAGCTGCAGAAATCCGGGAAAGAACAACCAGGGAATGCTTCTGTTGCCTGTTACATTTCTAGTTAACTCAGAAATACTGGCCAAACGAGGGGAAACAGCCAGGTAAATGTCATCACTTTCAGCTCCCATCACCCCCATTTGCTGTCTCTATCATCACGACCCTTTTCTTTTCATGGTATTTAATCAACTATTTTTAGAACAGTTTTAGGTTCCTAGGAAAAGTGAGAAGAAGGTGCATATTTCTCCTATACAATCTGCTTCCACACAAGCATAGCCTCCCTTGTTAGTAACATCCTCCACCAGGGTGGTACATAACTGATGAGCCTCCACTGACATGCGATTGTCACCCCAAATCCATAGTTTACATTCAGGTTCACTCTTGATATTGTACATTCTATGGATTTGGACAAAGGTAATGATGTATCCACCTTGATAGTGCTATCCAGAGTAGTTTCACTATCCTACAAATCCTCTACTATCCATCTACTTGTCCCTGTCTCCCCATACCTGGGAGGCAACCACTGATCTTTTTACCACCTCCATAGTTCTGCCTTTTCCATAATGTCATATAGTTGGAACCATACAGTATATAGCCTTTCAGATTGGCTTCTTTCACTTAGTAATATGCACTTTAAGTTTCCTCCATAGTTTTTCATGCCATGATAGCTCATTTCTTTAAAGTACTGAATCATATTCCATTGTCTGGATGTACCAGTTTGCTCACCCACTCACCTACTAAAGGACATCTTGGACTGCTATAAATATCTGTGTTTTTGTGTGGACATAGGTTTTCAACTTTTCTGGGTAAATATCAAGCTCTGATGGCTGTATCATGCGGAAAGAGTATGTTTAGTTTTGATTTAAAAATGTCAAAATGTCTTCCAAGTGGCTGTATTATTTTCTATTCTGACTGACAATGAATGAGAGTTCCTGTTGCTCCACATCCTTGTCAACGTTTGCTGTTGTCATTGTTCTGGATTTTGACCCTCCTTATAGGGGCAGAGTGGTGTCTCATATATGTCCCTAATGACATATGCTTATTTGCAGTTCTCGGTGAGATGTCTGTTAAGCTTCATTGTGCTTTTGAACTGTAGCCCCACCCCCTGCCAAAAGATATGCCCTCATCTGAATCCCTAGCAAAGGTGAATATTACCTTACTAGGCTAAGAGTCTTTGCAGATGCAATTAAATTAAGGATCTCAAGATCCTAAATTACCCCAGGTGGGTCCCAGTTCCAGTAATAAGTGGACACACAGAGAAGAGAGACACAGAATGGGAGGTGATGTGAGGAAGGAGGCAGAGACTGGAGTGATGCTGCCACAAGCCCAGGAATGCCTGGCAGCCACCAGAAGCTGGAAGAGACAAAGAACAGACCTTTCTCTAGTGACCAGAGGGGGCGCTGCTCTGCAGCATTTCAGACTTCTAGCCTCCAAAACTGAGAGAATACATTTCTGTTGTTTTAAGCCGCAAATTTTGTGCTAATTTATTGTGGCAGCCCTAGGAAACTAACACAGTGACTAAGGGCATTTACTGTCTACATTCAAAGAATGAACTCAAGATCAGACGGAGCAAAAAGGTGAGGAAAAGCTGTCTGCCATGCAGTGTTTTTCTGGTTTCACAAATGCCCCACAGAGCGGGTGTGGGGAGGTAGACTTTTGGTCACTAACGTCACTTCATACAGAGGGCATCATTGTCTAGGATCATCAAGACTGTAGCTATAAAAAGAGGCATGCCATTCATTCCCTGCCATTCCTGGAATTGCCTTGTACAGAACATTCCCCTGGGTTTTTCCAGCTAAATTTTAATTCACTCAAGCCTAGAGTTCCCCCCCTCTTCCCTCAGGAGGCTGCAATCCCTCAGTCTGAGAAGTTTAATAGGCAGAGACAGGCGAAAGGATATTGCAGAAAGCAGGGGCTCTCTACCGTGTAACTCTATACCATGGAACTACCAAGGGGTTTCATGAATTTATTCTTGTGATGAGAGGAGAACCCCAGCAAATGGTAAAGCATACCCTTTATTCTCTCTCTTTTTCCTCATCCCTTTTGCCCCTTTCAGACTGTGATCTCTTCAAGTGCATCAGGTCTTAGTTGTGTCTCTACTCACAGCACCAAGAAAAGTATCTGGGGCATGGATTTGGAACAAAACATGTGTCTCTATACCTCCTCTATGCTGTGCATTCACAGTAGTGTCTCCTCTTGCCCCATTTCAACCAGGATGTACATTAGCATTTCTACAAAGCTTAAAATTAGTGAACAAAGAATAAGCTATGCCCTGCTCCCAATTAAATCGTTCTCTGGGAGGTGGGGCCAGGACATACATGTTTGCAAAAATCCCCCCCTGGAGATTGTCAAATGCACCCAGGGTCCACAACTAGCATCCTAGTTTTTCCTTGTTGCGCTTGCCTTCATGTTCTTGGAGATTTCTCCCAAAGCAGATTTTTAAAATCAGGTTAAACCCTTGATGAAATTAGCAACTAGTCCAAGGCTTCCCTAACCTGAATTGTTTTTCATTGCTAGATATTATACTTCCTACGGGCTGTGTTTGCTTTTTTGCCAGACCCTGATATTTTGCTAATTGTAGCTTTCATGCTATACATGCTGATTTTGTATCTCCAAATGGTGCTTTTTGGAGGAACTGGAAAGAGTATTTCAACAGGGATAACTCTGGATTGATGACAACTGGGAGAGAAGACTAAAGGGTTCATAGTGAGGAAAGCCCTCTCCCCTCAAGTTTTAGCATTCGATTCTTCCTTGGTTGTGGCATTTTTTAATTAAAAAGTTTTATCTTGTGTCTTTGAAGATGCCAAAAAAATATGCTGGGGTGAGGAGAGAAAAAAAACAGTATCAGAATATTGAGCTAATTTTGGAGCTAATATTAGATAGTAAGATTTAATGATACAGAGATTCAAATACAAGAGATTACAATGTGTGACATCACAGAATAAAAAGGACAACAACCTGGGTCATCATCCCATAATTATCAGCGAGGTTTATTTATATTAGCACAGTAGGTACCAACACCAAAAAAGTGTATTTTAATTTTGAGCGAAAGCCATGCTTTTTAGAAGCTAACCCTCTCTTCTAAGCTGAAATTGTTTCTTAAACTTCCTTAAACAGGATGCCTAATTCATTTCATGTAACGATCCAATACTCTGTTCAGTAAGTTTCTTCCTGAAAAAATAAAGCATAAGAGACTCTCCTTAAACACCTCACATATTATAGCCAAAGGTGAGATTAAAAATATACTTCAGGTTTTAACACTTGTGCTCTTCTCACTTTGAAGTGAGCATATGAAAACTCAAAGCCACAGCGCATGCATTGTTGCTGGGCACATGGCAAAATTGCTATAGCAACAGAATCACTACTTTTACTCCTGAAATGCCCTGATTGGGTAGCAAGTAATCTAGATGAAGAATGGTCCTTGGACTCCTGCTTCTTATTGTAGCCTCTTTGTGGGCTTGGAGATGGGTAGCATTTGATTTAGTTTTTTTTCTAAAGTGGGGTAAATACACAGACACAAACACACACATAAATACATATGTATATACATGCATGTCTACATGTATACACACACACACACACACACACACACACACACATATTCTTCATTAAATTGTATTAATCAACGCTTTCATTTCAGCTGTGGGAGGACAAAGGAGTAATGCATCACAAGTAACCTTGCCCTAAGCATTAACTGGCAGAGGAGAATTCTTTTGTGTTCGTTGCTTTAAAAACTCTTGCTGTATATGATTTTAGAAAATTTCTGTTTCCCTCTAATGAAATGATAGCTCACTAAAAATGCACTGAAAGACGTAATGTGCTCTTGCCTCTTACTTTGCAATCATGTTTGGGGCCATATCTGTTCAATAAATACATGCTATTAAAATTTTGTATACAGTATGTAACTCAAATAAGAAAAATGTTCCCTGTGGGATAGAATTAAATTAAAATTACATAGTTCCGCATGAAGCCAGGGTGTCTGAAGTATGTGAAGGGTCTACAATATCAATACATGCAAATATTGGAATTGGCTAAAATGAACAAACATTAAGAACTTCACAAAAACAGTAGATGAGACACAAAAGGAACCTAAATAGGTAGTCTGAAATTTTTCAAGCCCTCTCTTCGGTTCGTAAGTTAGGAAAAGAATGGAAACAAAACCCAGGTTTCTCTACAGTGAGAGAGCCTGAATCATTCAGGCAGCCGAGACTCATCTTCATGCTAGAATGGAGTGGAAGCAACAACTAGAATCTATATTCTGGAACTCTGACCCAAGCATGTATTTGTAATTGCAGCCGGGATTATGTGGGCCATGTTAACTCAGGTGTTTAAAGACTTAAAGTCAATGTGAAATAAGGATGAATCAACTGTGAGCACTAACAAATGAAGAGTAAGGAAAAATATATATTTCAGGATGACTGAGGTCTCTTGCCAGGGTATCAGACTGACTCCGAGGAAAAGCCTTTGTGTACTACATGGATCCTTACCAATTTTCTATTTTTATTTTGAGGCCAGCCTAACAATGGAAAAAAAAAACGTTGCTAGTTTCTGGTACTGAAATGAGTACCTCTGGGAAGGAAATCAAATAAATAATTGGTTTATTTTCCAGAATCATTTATCTTCATTGGCAGACAAATATATTACAGATATAAGGCTCTATTCTTGCTAAGGCAGTACTCCCACTGACTTAATAGAAAATTATGGAATGAAGTTCAAGTAGAGCTTCCAAATTTTATTCACCATTTACTAAAATTTAAACAAAGGCCATGTAACTTCATTTTGAAAATGTTCACTCTGTTAATAAGTTATTTTACATAGAGAAAAATAATTGGTATGGTGTGTATACTTAATATGTAAAATAACTCTCCTTACAGAAGATTATGCTATCTTATCAATTCCCCAAATCACCTATTCATGAAATTTCTCAAATAAAAACATCATCAGTATGTCTCACTAAATTTCAGGTACTCAAATTTCATAGGATGAATACCTATAATTCCACAAAACAAACTTTTCTTCTCTCCTGTGCTTAGTGCCTTGTGTTATAAAATTCAGAACAGGTACTCAAATTTCGTAGGATGAATACCTATAATTCCACAAAACAAACTTTTATTATCTCCTGTGCTTAGTGCCTTGTGTTATAAAATTCAGAACAGACAGAACTTTACAAAACAGAGGCCATACCATATCATTCCAATCTAATTGAAGAGACAGATATAGATATATATGCACAACTACACAGTTACATATGTATATTATGTACACATGTATTATTACATGTGTTTTTATACATACATCACTATATGTGTATATGAAACACATGTTTATATCTTATATATATAACTCTTTAATAAGTAACATAGCATTGTATTATAAGAAATGGACATTTTTTACCTCAAAAATGATTGAATATTGATAATCTCTAATGGTTTAACCTACTACACATACACAACCCACACTTATGAGTATAATAAAATCAGAAGTACAAATAAGAGAAACGTAGACATGTTACATAGGACATGGGTTTTACAGAAGGTCATCACAATATTGCATTTGGGATACTTCTTTAAGCATGAGTAGGATTTTGACAGAAGTAGGATAGGGGAGAGGATGGGGTAAAGGTCATTAATTCATACACACATACTTACTGATCACCTACTAAGTACCAATGCCAAGTTAAGGATGGAAGTAGAATAACGAAAAAGATGGACATAATCCTTGATTTCATGGAGCTTACTCTTGGGCTCATAATGTTCAGATGGAAGAGGAGAGGTAGCTTGAGAAAGGGAAACATAACTGTCCCTTTCAAGTATCTAACATTATTACTAAGAAGCCAGAAAGTGACCAGACGTGTTTCTAAAGTTCCACATGACTTAAGTAGGACCACTGAGTCAAGATTAACAGAAAATTGATTATAGTCAATTTAATAAAGAGCAAGCCAATAATGGCTTTGGGTTTAAATGGCTGCCATAGTCTCACAACTTAAAGTTTCTATGATTCTAAGACATCAAAATGTAAAGGAGAGAGTGTTTACATTCATTTAATACAACTTAAACCCCATCTTGTTTCCCTCTGAAAATGTAAGAGCAGCATGTCCTAAATCAAGTCCTGGTATGACATTAAGGGCTCATGATATTTTAACAGAGGTTCTGTGAAAAGCAGTTCAGTTGCCAAATATGATGAGGTTAAAAAAAGTTTGCCACTGTAGAGCTTTCCGGGGACTTTTATAGGAAAATACACTTTATACTTTTCTCCAAAAAGGGGATATAATTACTGTAGTGTTTCCTAACGTATTTGACCACATAGTTTTTGTTGGGTGTTGTTGTGGTTGTTGTTTATTTGTTTTTGTTTTCCCAAATAGCACTTATAAGACACTGGTGTCTCACTGAACATAGCTTAAGAGGAAAAGTCAAATTTTCCCAGTGTCTAGGACATGTGGTGGAAGAGAAACTATTAGAAGAAGGCTAGAGAGTTTGATTGGGGACCGATTATACTGAACTTTTTGAATATAAGACCAAAGAAGATGAGCTTCAATCCACGGACATAGGAAAACCATCATATATTTTAAGAAATGGTGTGGTATAATCACTTGGATCTGTGCTTTAGGCCTGTGACGAACTGAAGAATGGTTTGCTGAGGAAAAAGGCTGACACCAAACAGGTGTTGGAAGTTACCTAAATACTAAGAGGTATATGATAAAGGTCTATATATACTGGGAGAGTTAACAGTGAGAATTAAAAACAGAAGGATGTTTTGTGGGAGAATTCTGAGAAGGAACTGGCAGTAGCTAATGATCACTTTGGCTGCTGGAGTAAGGGATAAAGCTGACATTTCTATTTTTGGTGACAGGATGGAGAGAAGAGGCATCTGAAATAAGAATACAAGAGGAGAAAAAAAATTCAATTGTGCCACTTTTGCAACAGATGGGGACCTGAGTGAGCAGTGCATATTTGTAAAAGCTCCTTTTGGAGTAAAGACAAATTCACTTAAATTAGTGCCCCGTTATAGCTTCTCTTCATCAGTTTCTTTTTTTTCTGTTAAGGCTCTCCTTTTTGCTAACTGGCAAAATATTGAAGACCTTCAAGAATAAAAAGAATCAAATCCTAAGCACTGGTTCAAGTTATTCCATTAAAGAATGAGAAAGGTCTTAGATACAGAAAATCTGACATGGGCAAGGAAGGCAGGAGAAAGCATGGAAGATAAATGTCTAGCAGACCTTCTGTACTGGATTTTCTTTTCTGAAGAAAATGGAAACATGTATTCACAGATGTTTTTTAGACAAACTGTTCTGTGTTTGGTAGTTATGGCAGAATTTAGGGAGACGCTACTGGGCACAAGGACAAGAGCAAAGGTTTGGAATCAGACAGCCCTGGGTTTATATCCTTGCTCTGCCATCTCCTAGCTATGTGATTTGGGTCTCATTAGTTTCTTTATCTTGCGGAACCTCAGTATTCCCATTTATAAAAGAAGCCAACAAATGATCTCATAAGGTTATTGTGATATCTAAATAACGTAATACATGTAAGGTGTTCAATATAAAGCTTGGAAATTTTTATCATTGTTGTGTTGGTCCTGCTGATAATACTGTGCTAATGTGAGAATATAATTGAAGAGGAAAAGGGAAAATCTTGGGAATTATTAAAATTTCAAACCAACCAAGGTTTTCTAAACTCCCCTGCTTTTTTGTAGACGAGAAATATTTGCTTTTCGATGGTATATCTTAGGTACCATGGAAACAAGGGTTGAAAAGACTTCAAGTAAATAGAAAGCATCCAAGCCTGGTTTTTTCTTAAAAATGTAACCATACAATTTTGAGCAGATCAAAATTTCTAAGAAATTCTGATAGAACAGATACTTATTACTAATCAAGAGCTTCTGACTATTGAAATTTTCTAAACCACTTAATATATACTGCTTTCCACTTTTCTGTTTCTTATATTACATATTTGCAAGAAATGCAAATGTGGTTTAAGTGAAGGAAGGGAAACATTAACCATAATAAATGATCTTTAATCAGTACATTTTATCATCAGTGGGGTAGCCTTGCTCAGCAAGTACAAATAATTGTTTGCTTCAAGTTTCAGAACTGGAGAGTCTATTTAATGCCTTCATAATTTAAAAGGAAGAATATTGTAAGTTGGAGAAGAAATTTTGTTCTTTTTTTCAGGATTATTGTTTTGTAGTTTCTCAATGTGAAGTTACCTGTGATGGGGATTTTATTGAATGTGATTGGTTTTTCTTAGTTGGAAGGCAATGTATCTGATTCCACTAAACATGCTTCCAAATATTATTATTCTAAGGCAGAGTTATCTATAAAAACAAACTCATTTGCAGTGACTTCTCTCCCTCTTATATCATCTGAGAACCAATTTGATCTTTTAAATGCCAAGACATTTCTCTGATTTGTAATATATTTCAAGACTTGATGTATTCTAACATTTCTTGCTATTAAGCACCACTAACCCCCCCATAGGACTATAGTCAGACTACATTAAGTGAAGATTTGAGAACCAAAGTTCCAGGTAAATCCAACTTCAGGGAAAAAAGTCCCCCAAACTAAGCATTTCAATTTCAATTCCATTTATAATGCTTCTGATCTCACAGAAAAGCAAAGAGCTCTAATATAAGAAGCCTACAAATATTCCCACAATACTTGTACAGATTGGAGATTTATGATAACAGGCAAAGAGATGCAATAAAATGGTTTGCAGTTTTTTTTTTTCAGGTTTCATTATTTATTATGAAAATAACACATTCATGGGATTGAAGAAAAACTATAAAAGAAATCTCCTATCACCCCAGATTTTGAGCTGTCAACTGCTTATTATATATTTCTCCAAAACATGCCAATGCATAGACAAATATATGTGCATCCTTTACATAATGAGGACATATTACATACAGTGTTCTGTACTCTGGTTTTCACTTCAAATTTTATGTGAGAGATTTTTCTACAGCTTCACGTATGGAGAAAGCTCATTATTAAAAAAAAAAAAAATCACAGTAGTCCATGTAGGGATGAACAGTTCTCAGTATGCCTCTGCAATAGGGGTGCAATGAACAACCTTGCATTTCAGTCTTTGTGCTCATTTGGAATTTTATTTTTAAATCCGAAATTTGTAATTACCAAGTAAAAGGGTATATACATTTAAATATTGGTAGGTATCTTCAAATTGGCCAGGTAAAATCCAAAAGACTGTACCAATTTGCAACCTCATTAATAAAGGATGAAATATTCCCTATCCCATTCCTTTATCAACACTCAATACTGTTTTGATCTTGACACCATCTTAGATGCTTATTTACCAACTTGCATTTCCTTTACTATATACTCCTGTTCAACCTCTCCCCAATTTTCCATTTGGGTTGCTGGTATTTTTCTTAAATATACTTTAAGAACCAGTAACATGTTAGTTAAATTAGCTCTTTGATTAATATATGTCCACAGACAGGGCGCCTGGGTGGCTCAGTCGGTTAAGCGTCCACCTTCAGCTCAGGTCACAATCTCGCGGTCCGTGAGTTCAAGCCCCGTGTCGGGCTCTGGGCTGATGTCTCAGAGCCTGGCGCCTGCTTCCGATTCTGTGTCTCCCTCTCTCTCTGCCCCTCCCCTGTTCATGCTCTGTCTCTCTCTGTCTCAAAAATAAACGTTAAAAAAAATATATATATATATATATCCGTCCACAGATATAATCAAGTGTGTGTGCTTGTCCCTCAGCTTTGTGGTTTTCTTGCTTTGGATATTCAAAATCAGAAAGCTTTCTTATATGATTTCTTAATTTTGCCTTTATTAAAAAGACTTTTGCCCACTATTGAAACCAACCAACCAACCAACCAACCATCCAAACAATTGCCAAAATTTTCTCCTAATGATGTTAATGACGATGATGGTGGTGGTGGTGATGATGATGATAACATTAAGCCCTAACATCAAGAACTTATTGTATTCTAATTAATGAGATAAAATCCAAGATTCATTCAATCATGCATGCATGCATTCATTCATTCATTCAGTTTCCAACTGCCCACCTTGTGTTACATGTTAACACATTGTAAAATGCCTTAACTGAGAATTTCCTGGTCTCTATTTTAATCTATTTATCTGTAGGTCTTATTTTCTGTTCAGCTCAAACTCTTAATTTCTTTAGTTTTATATTTGCAAAGAGTTGGGGTTCCCTCATTATAATACTATTTCAGAACTCTTCCAGTTATTTTTACAAATTACTTTTCATACGACATTGGTCATCTTAGGATTCATTTATAAATAGCAAACATTCAAAAAATATTGCTTTTCTATCCAAGAACAAGACATGTCTTTCCATTTATTTAATCATGGTATTTTTCCTACTCTGAGTAGAAATTAAAGGCTTTCTTTCTAAAACTCTGCAAATTTTTGTTAGCTTTATACACACATATTTTCTTTTATGTTGTTATTGTAAATGTTACCTTTAATCCATTATAATTTGAACTGGCCAGATATACTAAGAAAAGTTGAAGGGTTATATGAATCTTTTATCAGCTGCTTTTCTGTATTCTCTTGATATTTTTTTCAACTTTTTACTTAAAAATGCATGTTTTCCAGATATACAAAACCAGATGATCTGTCAAAAATGATTATTTTCCCACTTTCTCTACAATTTTTATTTTTCAATCATTTGTCTTGTCTATTTGCACAGGTTCGTATGTTAAGAGCATGCCAAATAATACGGTGTCCGAGGGCATCTTTGTCTTTTTCCTAACTTTAAAGGTAATCCACTGTCTCAATGCTGGATTTCTTGTAAAGTTCTGGATGAACATGAAAGACAGCAAGGTCTATGGCATTTCATTCCAACTATCAATCTGAGAGATGTGTAAGTCTAGCAGCTGCCATTTTTTAAAAAAAAAATGTATTTTAATGTTTATTTTTTTCTAAGCACGTGAGAGAGACTGCGCACACACAGGGGAGGGACAGAGAGGGAGGGATACACAGAATCCGAAGCAGCTTCAGGCTCCAAGCTGTCAGTACAGAGCCCGACCCGGGGCTCAAACCCACGAACCGCGAGATCATGACCTGAGCTGAAGTCGGAGGCTTAACCGACTGAGCCACCCAGGCACCCCTCACAGCTGCCATTTCTGTCTTTAGCTCTCATCTGTCCCGTCCTGAATTCAAATGAAAACATGCCACATATTTCCATTTATAAACTGCTTTAGAAGATATTTTTAATAACTGGTATATGCAATACTAATTACTTTTATGTGGAAATAATAACAAATACAATGTTTTAAGAAGTAAGAAAACGTCTTACTAAAATATATACACCCACACACGCACACATATGTATCACCATCACAGCATGAAGCTGGCACAAGAGCTCAATATCAGAGCAGTTTTGGTTTTATTCCTACTCTTCCTATAGAGGCATTTTCATTAATTTAGTAAAGACAAGCCTAAACAGGTTTGTGACTTTCATCTCAGCTTTTGTGATGTCTTTCTTTTTCCTCTTACCATTCAAACTTGTGTGTTTGAAATCTTTACAAGTAAATGAGCTGAAACAAATAAAACTAATTCACTTGAGATTTTGTAGACATCTGGTGGAGTTATTTTCTGAGTAATTAGAATGAGAGGCGGGACAATTCCCTGAAGTAAAGCCACCATACAGTTGGATACCCAGTTATTTCTACAGCCATCAGATGGCATGCGGCGAGCATATTGATTCACAAATTGACAAACAGTTATGTAAAGCTGCCACCTGATTTTCTAAGACCCTTTATGTTATATCAATATATGCACAACCTGCTTTTCTAAAAGATGCCTTTTCTCTGTCCTCTCACAGTCTGCTCCATTTCTTTATGTCCCATCACCTCACTATCCCTTCATGTTGTTAGAGATAGGGAACACAGTTGTCCCTCAAGGGCTGGTATCTGCTCGCCCTTGTTTAATCTGACATCTGTACACAAATATGAATCAATTACAATTCGGATTTTGAAAACATGTATCTATTTTGGTAAGTAGAGTTATTTATTAAAGAAAATAAAGATATGTAAATGGTTTCACTTTTGTAATATTTATCACTATTTGGCTTGGAAATGTTGATCAGTGAATTCTTAATATTTCAAATGCATGTCTTAATATTATAAAATCATAGATCTAGAATGGATCTGAAAGTTCAAATTGTTATTCTCACTGCTAGGGAACAAAAGCACTTAAATCACTGTACAAAGATATATATCTTTCCAATTTAAAATAACTCTAGGAGATTCTGCAACTATCTTAAGTCACCCATGGTGGAGTAAAAAATTGCTATCAAGAAAAAAAAATTGCTATCAAGAAAGTTTCCTTTTTAGCCAATCTGAATCCCACAGGTTATTAAAAATCTCCTTTATCGTGTCTATGCCTTTAGTATTTTACTGTTAGGGATAACATTTATAGAGCAACAAAGTCAGGTGTTTTCACCATGCCAAGAACAAAGGTATTCAAATCAAGACTCACCCAGATGGTGGCTATCCTTACCACTTCACTTCTTCCTGGATCCCACACTATCACTATTCTCAATCACTCTCAATTTAACTTTACCCAAGAGTTAGATAATTAGGATTTATTTCTATGTATGTATGTATTTTAGAGAGAGAGAGAGCGCGCGCGCAAGCATGAGTAGAGGAGAGGGGCAGAGGGAAAGAGAATCTTAAGCAGGTTTCACACTAAGCACTGAGCCCAGGGCAGGGCTTGATCCCACGACACTGGAATCATGACCTGAACCAAAATCAAGAATTGGATGCTTAACTGACTGAGGATTTATTTTTTAGATGTAAGTTAAGGATACAGGATACTTCAAAGGTGCAACGTTTGCAAGTTGCTTAAAAAAAAAAAACGGAAATTATGTATGTGAATTAAGACTTGATAGTCATGTAAACAAATATTACAAACTTATCCTTAGTTGAACATATTCCCCAATCCCGGGATATTTAGGCATGACACCAGAATTGACACACAAGTAAAACTCATGTTTTGCTAGGGCATTTGCATCCATCAGGTCTACTTGTTTTCCTCATTTATCTTTTTAATCATGAACTATGTCCATTACGCATCAAGTCAAGATGTATCCACATCCTTTTGTTTTTCAGTGCATGGAACAAGACCACCAAATCCCACCCAAACTGATTCAAAACTTTTGCCAAAGGATAGTAACTCCATTTTCATTCTCACAAGTGAAAGCACAGTATGACAACACGCCCAAGTAGTTAGTAAGTACATCCTGAACAGTGGTTCAAATGCAGTGGAAAACTCACCAGAGGTTTCGTCTACTCTCTCATCTACTATGTGGTCCTTCTGATGAACCCATTCACTATTGCACTTGAAGTAGATCTGGGTGGCGGGGCTGGCTTTACAATACAGGTTCACAGGCTTATTCTTCACAATATAAGCTTCTTCAGGCTCAATAAGAAAATGTGGTAGAGGCTCAGGTGGATCGGATGGAAAGGTTTCTGGGAGTTCATGAAAAAAGTCATCATCTGGTAAAACAAGAAGAAAGTAGAAAACATTCAAATCATTGTAGTCACTTGCCATTTACTTGCTATTCATTTAAAAATAGTGACTCATAAATGACTTAATTAGGTACCCGAGCACCTGCTATGCATCAGGCAGTATGTTAGGTCTATAGACTTGTTGCTCAGTTAATGATTTACATTATTATTCTAATTTTTGCACATGAAAAAACTCAACATCAGGAAGGGTAAATATAATGCCCTGAGCATGCAGGTAGTTTGTAAATAGCAGAACTGGGATCAGAACTCAGGTTTGTCTCACTCAGAAAATGTGATCCTCCCAATGTAGTACTACACCTCCCATCACACAGTGTTCCTTCTCCTTGAGAGCTGACAAAAGCAGAAGCAATTGCATTAGAAAAATTCATTTGGGATGCCTGGGTGGCTCAGTCGGTTAAGCCTCCGACTTCGGCTCAGGTCATGATCTCATGGCTCATGAGTTCAAGCCCCGTGTCGGGCTTTGTGCTGACAGGTTGGAGCCTGGAGCCTGCTTCTGATTCAGTCTCCCTCACTCTCTGCCCCTCCCCTGCTTGTGCTCTCTCTCTCTCTCTCTTAAATATGAATAAACATTAAAAAAATAAAAAAAAAAAGAAACATTTGTTTCTTTTGAAACATTGAAAAACATAAGGCTCCTAGGCAAACCTTAAAATTCTTTGCAAGGAGCTGAGAAGAAATACTAGGAACCTGAATTAGTGATCTTTAAGTTCAGATTCAAAGGTGCCACTGCATGACATAGTCTTTCAAATGAATTCATTCATTCAACCAAAACTATTTGTTGAACTCAGGATTATTCTCAGCTCCGGAAAGCAGCCAATAGGCTGACAGAGTGGAGCCCAGCCAATAGAGTAGAGCCCAGAGTCTAGCAATTCTGTTTGGTCTTATTTAGAAACTATACCTCCAGTATCAGATGTATTAAATGACTAGCTAAACCTGTCCTCATTAGAATATTACTGAGTTATTATCGTGAAGAACAATAGTCAATGGTCTCATTTTTTTTATAGCACAGAAAATTGTTAAATATATTGCTCCCACCCTGCTATTTCAACACCACTGAAGAAACAAAACCCCCAAACCACTTAAGATATTTACCCACTTTGAGGTATGTTTTTCATAATTTGGGTTCTGTATGATTCCAAATAAAAATAGAAAAAAAATAAAAGTGCCATTAAAAACCCTATTATCATATTTCACAAAAGTCAAGGTAAAAAGAGTCTTTCCAATACACTGAAAATAAGTCAGACCTGATATTTTTCTTCCTGTGACAGATAGTGGAGAGAAAAACTATTATTAATTCCCTAAGTTGATTAAGCACCCTACGGTAATATGTCGGGTTAACACTGTGAGGTCAAAATTAAAAGTTTTTACAATTTTTTCTTTTAATATTTATCTTTTGAGAGGGTGGGGGGAGGGGGAGAGAGAGAGAGAGAGAATGAGTGGGGGAGGGGCAGAGAAAGAGGGAGACACAGAATCCGAAGCAGGCTCCAGGCTCTGAGCTGTCAGCACAGAGCCCAACATGGGGATCAAACTCATGACTGTGAGATCATGGCCTGAGCTGAAGTGAAGTTGGATGCTCAACTGACTGAGCCACCCAGGTGCCCCTCAAAATTAAAAGGTTTTGAAAGTACATATATCCAATGGTTGTTCATATGTCACCTTGAAACTCATTTTATAACTCATTCTGGTGTTGCCCTATTTTGCATGAAGGCCATTAGTAAAATGGACATTTGTCTGTTAAGAAACCTGGCCTGGAGCTTTTCTCATCTAGGTCATGGGTAGCTGTCAAATAGTAACCATGTTTGATCTCTGCCAATATGTTATGCAATGAAAACTGGCTTTGCTTACATCACAGACACAACTAGCTTTCAAAGCTCTTCACAATTTTAAATTTCTGACACTGGTATGTAAATGATGCATCCTATAGCTAGCTTTCTTTCTCACTTTCCTGCCTTCATTTGCTTTCTTCTGGCAGGGCATCATTTCTGGTTTTTCTATTGTTGAACATCAAGGATCCAAACTGTCAGTTAACTAAAGAATAACCTTGTTTCCATCAATTTCAGCTTCTGTAGTCAATATGCAAGAACACTCAAGACTGCTTAAATAAACACAGTTCAGAAAGGCAAAGGAATAGGGAACTGAGGTATTGACAGATTCATCAACATAAAGCTGATATCTTGAAGGCCTTATTCTCTTATTTCATTTTTCCCCCAATGATCTTATTGTTATATGTGATGATGGACAGTTCTGATTATCAACAGAATGCCACAAAATATCAAACTCAAATTCTGTAAAATGTTAGCTGTTGTTTTTAATTATTATTCATGAAGGCAGAGGATCAATTCATTTTCTTTTTTTACTATTGATGAATACAAAAAGTGCATACACCAATAGTAAAAACTAATTGTGTACACATACAAACAGTAAAAAAACTGTATACACATGCAAAAATGTATATGTATTTTATAGAAATATTTTTATTTAGGTTTGCAAAATACAAAAAAGTTTTCATTCAGTTATTGTCTCAGAAAGTGAGATTGTTCCTTTAGAAGGAATGATGATTGTGAAATATCAGATGACTGTTTACTACCTTACCTTATTCAATCATGTAGCAAAGTACTTATGTATTCACATCCTACAGAAAGATAGGCACTAAAAATTGATTACCCTTCCTTGCCAAAAGCGTGTATTTCTTCCTTCTGATTATTTTATTGTAAACTACTGGGAAGACTAATGGAAGTTGAGAAAGTCACACATATGTTTTCAACTCAAAAGGGGCTCTGTGAAATGCTGGAAAAAATAGTAATCATGTATTTAAAAAAATGTATGGACAACCTAATTTTGTATTTGCTTAATTCTATGTTTTAAGACAAGAGGATCACTACTAACAAAGTGAAATAATCCTATGACTTGGTTTGAAGTTTCATAAAGTGTTGATTTTTTTAAGGTGTTTGTTACATAACACTTATTGTATTTTATAACAATAGGAAAGATTTCCATCATTTGAAACATTTTCATTATGTGTTAAATTCAGTGTTTCTTTTACATATCATTGTACTTACTACATAAACCCTATCTCTTAAATTTGACCTAGGGAGATGCCTTAACCAGCAATATCATATAAGGTTGTTACTATTTCTTATAATACACATATGGTGTTTAAGTCCATGCCTAGATAAATTCACATCAGGCAATATAGTACATTACTCTTGGTGCTTAATTCTGGAGATGGGAATGGAATTTCTAAAGATAATTTTCAAGACTCTGAGCCAGTAAGATATATAGAATGGGGTAGATTTGACAAAATGGGAATGGACTGGTTATCTGTGGGTTCACAAGCTGCTGGGAAATTCTCCTCTTCTGCATTTGCAGCAAGTGGCCTGGATACCATGCCCAACCATGGAAATTGGTCCAGATAACAACCTCTCTAGCATTGGGTTGAGAATGCTAAGACAATACTTTCTTTGGTCCAGGCAAAAAATGGTAAGTATGAGGATTAATTTCAGAAATTGTCTTTTTATGAAATCTCTTCTTAAATATTTTTTCTAGACTAAGTTTTGAAAATCAAACAAGTGAGCCAATTTTCTTCAACCAAAATTATAAAAGAAAACTTCTGAGTATTTAAATATCCGGCATGGTTACATCTATATGTATATAACAAGGAAAAAATAAATGACCATCTTCAAATGCCATGTGTATTTTACAAGGAAAAAAGTAATCATTTCCAAATATCATGTGTATTTAATAAGGAAAAAATGACCATCTTCAAATACCATGTATATTTTACAAGGAAAAAGTGACCATCTCCAAATACCATGTGTATTTTACAAGGGAAAAATGATCGTTGGTAAATGACCATCTACAAATACCTCTTCATGAAAACTTAGCTCCTCTGGATCATGTATGCATTTGCCTTGCACACATATGGAGAAACCTACTTTTCAGTTTTGGCCACCAGTTTTATGCAATTATTACCAATTTTCAAAGCCAGCAATATATAACAAATGCTTAACACTACAATGAGAGCTCCTCTGAAGGCAGGAGTTATTGTCATTTTCATTTTTTATTTTCCATTAAGTCTAGCATAATGCCAGGCACATTGTAGGAGGTCAATAAAAATCTTATAAAAGCATAAATATTGTATAAATGGCACCTGCGATCATTCAGAAAAGATTCACAAGGCATTTTTTTTATTGTTTTATTTATTTTTGAGACAGAGAGGGAGACAGAGTGCAAGACAGGAAAGAGCAGAGAGAGAGGAGACACAGAATCCAAAGCAGGCTGCAGGCTCTGAGCTGTCAGCACAGAGCCTGACGCGGGTCTAAAACTCAGGGACCATGAGATCATGACCTGAGCCAAAGTCAGACACTTAACCGACTGAGCCACCCAGGTGCCCCAGATTCACAAAGTATTTTAGAGTTTACAGTGTCTCAAATTAATTATCAATACAAGAGGTTGTAACAATAGTAAGATCTACAAACAGGACTGGCTACAAAATTTGTGTGGCCTGGTGCAGAGTGGAAATTTGGGGATCCTCATTAAAAATATATTAAGAATTCTGAAACAATGGCAGATGAGCATCCAACCAAGAGTCCTGTGTGACAGCACAGGTCACATACCCACAAAGTTGGTCTTGTCTACAAATGTCAGTTAACCGAGCATTCCACCTCATGGAAAATCTGAGAATTAACACTTTGTCTTTATTAATGGATATTTGTTTTAGAACTCATTTGCTACCTTCCAGCTTCTTATCGTGATTAGATGTTTTCTAGAAGAATCATGGCTTTCCAGAGACAGAAACTCAGTCTCCAAATAAGTCTGCGAGCAAATGTGTTTGCAGTGGAGCACAAGGGAAAGCATGCGGCTGTATTTGCTCATGGCTTTCCCTTTGGATTACTCCAGTGCCCATTCATAGGCCTGACCCAAAACAAGTCAAATCTCTGCCACACTGAAGCTAAATCTTCCAGGGCACTAGAAGACTGTTTAATACAAGGGAAAAATAAGGTTTGAGATTTTAAAATTTAATACATGGGGATAACAAGGTTTGAGATTCTACCTTGAGTTGGTAGACTGTTCACTGAGATCAGTTGCTGACATGCAATTCATTTTACTATACAAATAAACTAGCTTTCTGATACTATTAAGGTCATGCTACAAAACTGGAAGCTATAAAAGAACAGTTTGTCTTTTCAGCAGAGAGATCAGTGAGTGCATCCTATTACTACTTTTTTTTTTAATACAAATATCCAAAGAACCCTGAAGTCTTCAGGGAGATAATGGGAACTCAAATTGTGAATAGCAACTTCAGACAATGAACTTATTTCTGGCAACATGCCACAGTTATCCCAAATTATTATAGGTTGTATAAAGGCACACCTCAGTTGCTGATATTGATGGCATTATGAAATTTGGGCCATATGACTTGATTAATAAAATTGCTAAACAAGTTTTCTGCATGTAGTTTATTCAAATTAACAAAATAAAATTTCCACAGTTGTTTTTATTCTGTACATTGAATTCACTATTAACTTAAAGCTATAATTGCCATTTCAATTTAGATGTAAGGTTATTATTCATTTTAACCTTCTCTAACACTGAATTTTCCACTCTCTCATTACTCAATAATGATATCGCCATTTTTATCTTGATATCAGGTAAATCTCAATATTTCCTTTTCTGTTATCTCATATAGCCTTTGTTTTTTCATTTATACACAAGAAGAGAAAGCTTTGTACCATGTATTATTTTTATAGACTTTCATTCCACCTAAATCTTGACAGGAAAATATTATGCTATGAACATCAATCTAGGAAGCTTAGGTTGCTGGTTTTATTGCTATGTATCAAGCCTTAATTTTCATCAACTTAATACATAAGTTTCTATATTTCTGAATCATAAGACTTAAACTATTATTGCTTATATCATAAAATATAGGACTATTATCTCTTTGTCTGAGACCTGAAGCGTATTCTTCTGAAATGGAATTTACTTCCAAATGATTCAAGAGCAATTTAAAATGAATGACTGCAAAGCTAATTTTATCTGCATTTGGCTGCCCATCCATCAGAGAGATAATTCATGATATATTACAACAAAAGGCAGCTGAAATTAACTATCTGAATGAGACTCCAGCTTATTTTTAATATTTTGATTAAAATATCCTTTGGAAGACAAAGACTACGGTCTATACTTCATGCAACATATTGATGGATTCATCATTTAAATTTAAGTAGCTGAATATATAATGCCTTAAATGTATTACACAATTTGGAGGTACTGCACGATTCTAACTCCGAAAGAAAAAAAAAACTTTCCTTTTTCTTCTTTTAAAGAAATACTTGCAAAATCATCCTGATATATGATTAACGGTGACATGAAGTCAACATGATATTGGCGACACACTTACCTATGAAACAGAGGCACCTCCTTCTGCCCCAGTTTAAGTCTTTATAATCTCTCAATTTTACTAATATAAAATCCTTCCAAGTGTTTTCCTGCCTACAGTTTTTACTTCTGCCATGTAGTCTATACCATGCTCGTAGAAATTTTTTTCAAAAATACCTTTACTCCCTTTTTCAAATAATTTAATAAAGACAACATAAAACCAGGTGGTAAGTTTATTTTTGCTTATCAGATTATCTAAAAAACAGTGAATGACTGATGAGGAGTTGAGGCAATGTGCATTTGCATATACCGGCTATAGTGTAAATTTGCACCATGGTAGAGAAAAATTGACAATATAAATAAAAATTTAATCTCTGCACACATTCAAATAGGTTATCCCATTTCTTGGAACTTTACATTTTACAGACATAATGGCATATATATGGCATATATGTATGTATATAAGTGTGTGTGTGTGTGTGTGTGTGTGTGTGTGTGTGTGTATGGATATATGCATATATATATAATACACACATACACAAAGATGTTCACTGCAGCACTGTTTATTAAAAAATACACGACGGGCACCTGGATGGCTCAGTCAGTTAAGCATGTGCCTGAGGCTCAGGTCATGATCTTGCAGTTCGTGGGTTTGAGCCCCACGTTGGGCTCTGTGCTGGCAGCTCAGAGCCTAGAGCTTGCTTTGGATTCTGTGTCTCCCTCTCTTTCTGTCTCTCCCCCATTCACGCTCTGTCTCTCAAAAAATGAATAAATGTTTAAAATAATTTTTAAAAAATACATGATATATTTCAACAAAAGCAGCTGGAATTAACTATTCGATGAGAATTATTTGAATGAGAACAACTAACAATCAACTGAGGAATGGTTAAATAATTATTTATGATATATCCTTCTAAGAGAAAACTGTTTTTCCAATTAAAATAAGAAGCATATTTGTCTGTATTAAATTAGAAGGGCATCCATTAGTTAGTCAAGCAAGTAAAGCAAGTTTTTGGCCAATCTGCATAGAATGATGCCACTTTTGGGAACGGATGGAAGGAAGGAAAGAAGGTAGGAAGGAAGGGCATGCAATGCCTAGGTGAGTGTTTGAATAACCAGGGACCACAGCTTTTCCAAGTTGACACATCAAACTGGCCATCACACTTCCCACAACATTGCCATGGTTTCATACCTCTTGCTCATTCTTCAGACATCAGACATCCCTTCTTCTGAAGGCCCTCTCACCTCCAAATCCTGGACCTCAGCCTCTGATATCATCTCCCATTGCTCTCTACTTTTCTTGTTTATTACTTCTTCCCCACTAGAAAGCAAGTTCAGAGCTTTAGGAAAGTGCTTATCTTAATTCGTTTCTGCATAACTGATACCTAGTCCAGTGCCTGGCATGGACAACAGGATTTTAGGTTGTCATTTCCTTTCCATTTGAATTGTCCTGTAAGAAGTTCCTATATAAGATAGAAGAATATAGAAATTACTCTATCAACAGAAATAATGGGAAGAAGTCCTTACACAAAATACAACAGAAATACATGTATTTGAAAGGAGGTCCCTTGGCATTCCTAAGTACAGATCCACTCCCCATATTAAAAAAAAAATTAGATCTACCTTCTATGCAAGTATTTATGTCATACATCATGAGGTGCAACAGCCTTGGGCTAAATATATTCCCTTACTAAATAATCAAAGTTGAATCTAAAACATTTTGTGTGTGGAAAATGATATATCTAATTATTGTGCTTCTTCAACTTCCTGGCCTCATTTGGTGCTTGACTTCATTACACAACTCCCTCCTTTTTGAAACTTTCTCCTCTCTTGGGGACTGCACATTAGCACTAGACTGCTTCCCATCCTACCTCTTTGACCTTTCTCCTTCTGCTTTGCTGTTTGAGTGCAGTCAGAAACTTACCAAGTTTCTCTCCTTTAGTCTCTCCCTTGGGCATCTCATCCACAACTCTGGCTTCAATTATCAGATCATGTCACACACACAATCTTCCACTCCACCCCCTTGCTTCTTAAAATCCTTTGATGCCTTTGTATTGACCAAGAATGAAATCAGACTCTTTGCCAAGGCCAATGAGGACCCACCCAAACTGATTGCTGGTGGTCTCTCTGTCTCATTTCTTGTCCTCATGTCCTTTCCTCACCATTCTCGAGACAGACAGACTGGTATTTGTATCTCTGAACACACCAAACTCAGTCCTACCCTAGAGCATTTGCACAAGCTCTTCATTTAGAAAAGCTCTCTCTCCTTCTTGCCATTTAGGTTTTGTCTCAGTATTTTCTGCCAAAGAGATTCTTGACTACCCAATCTCTCAAACTCTTGATGTGTCTCTTCAAGAACACATCATTCTATTTGATTTCTTCTTACCACCCATCACTCTCAAATTAGCTTATTTACTGTTGCCTCTTTTCTTTTCCCCCACTACAAAAGTCAAAGCTTTATGGGATTAGAAATTTTATCTGTTTTGTTCAAAACTCTACCCTCAGCATCAACATCAGATAAACATCTTCCCTCTAAAACCAGCTTCTCTTTTTGACTCAACTCCTTATTTCTGACTACCATATCATTCTAACAGTCAGAAGCTTGGCGTCCTGTCTCCCCAACAGGTCCAATTCATCTACATGTACAATGAATATCAGCTCTATATTGTCTCTCTTACCATCAATCCTTATTCTCCTTTTCACTATCACTGCTCAAATTTAAGTCCTTACTATATTCATATGAATTATTACAAGAGTAATGTTACTGACTTGCCTTGCTCTGGACTTGCTCCTGACCTTCCTCTCTCAATTCCAGCTATACCGCATCTAAATGGAAGGTGGAATCATAATAGCTTCTGCTGGAAACATCGTGTTCAACAGAAAAAGGCCAAAACTTCACTCAATTTTCAGCTTATTTACCACCATTCCCCCACAGCTAAAAATGGTGATTCTATATTCCACACTAAGGTATGTTTTTAAATTTTTTTCCCCATGTGCACGTATTGCTGTGCACCTGATGTCTTATTCCCTACTGACTCTTCAATGCCTATCTCAATACCACTGACAGATCTATTCTTAGTCCTTCCAGAGATAGCCATTCCTTAGTGTTCAATTGTACAAATCCTTTAACGCGATTTGTGAGTGCCAGTAATTTCTGTATTCCTTATTATAGCCCAGCTCCACCATATATCTAGTAGGCTCTAAAATTTTATTCAGTTGAAGTGAACACATTGAAAATTGATTCCTTGCTTCGAGAACTATGAAAAATATTAATTACTTCTCCATAGTAAAGTATTATGATAATTCAAATTATCTAAATGTAATCTGTCTATATCTATACACTTATCAAAAAATCTATATGTTTTTTTAACTATGATGGATATTTTCAAGTATATGAAAAATGATAGAGCAAAGAACCTAAACACCCATAACCCAACTTCCAGAAATTTAACAAGTGTACTCATTTTGTTTCATACACACAAAAATATTTTGTAAGCATTCAGAATTCACATGTAAGGGAAACTAAACATATCAGAGTGTCAGGCTGAGATAGCAAAGAAGACAAATGTCACCAAATTAAGAATAAGAATTAAACAGGAGTGCCTTGGTGGCTCAGTTGGTTAAGCCTCCAACCCCTGATTTCGGCTCAGGTCACGATCTCAGGGTTCGTGAGATGGAGTCCCCCATCTGGCTCTGCACTGACAGCGTGGAGTGTGCTTAGGATTCTCTCTCCTTTTCTCTCTGTCCCTCCCCTGTTCACACACATACTCTCTCTCAAACTTGAGAAAAAAAAAGAATAAGAATTAAATTCAAAATATTGGAAACTATGAAAATAAAATCTATGGCAATATGCATACATTGTTCAGCCATAAAATTAAGACCTAAAATAAAAATTATCGCTGGTAAGAATACATACTTTATATTTTTAAAACATAACCATTAAAAATCTATATTTCTCATGCAAATTAGAAATTCTTTTTAGTGACTTTGGAATGAAGAACATATCCCTTAAATTTAGTGAAATAATTAATAATACACTGAATATACACAGTACTCCATAGATCCATAATGAAGTTCATGAATATAGGAAGCTTCAAAGTTAGGAAATCTCGGGGCACCTGGGTGGCTCATTCGGTTAAGCATCCAACTTTGACTCAGGTCATGATCTAATGATTCATGAGTTTGAGCCTCACATCAGGCTCTGTGCTGACAGCTCAGAGCCTGCAGCCTGCTTCAGAGTCTGTCTCCCTTTCTCTCTGCCCCTCCCTTGGTCACGCCCTGTCTCTGTCTCTCTCTTAAAAATAAATAAACATTAAAAAAAATGTTAGGAAATCTCTATCTTTCCTAGGATTTCCCCAAGCTACAAAACTAAGAGTTGTCTTTGACTCTTTCTCTTTCTCGCTGCCAACACAAAAACGATCAACGAGTCCTACTGATTTTATGGCCTACATGTTTCTTTCATCTGTCTCTTTTTCTATTTCTGATTCCACTGCCATTACCATTTCTTGCTAGAACACTTCAAAGTCTCATAGTTGGTATCCTTGGCCTACCACTGAAAGGCAAGATCTAAGTCACTTCTCTGTTTCCTCTAAGACAAATCTGAGCTCATGAACATGGTATACAAGCTCCTCCATGATCCAATGTGTGCCCACCACTCTACCTTCCTTTCTCAATACTCCATCCCTTGCCCTCTACATTACAAAAACACAGACCATCTACTGTCATCTGGACACAACATGCGGTTTCTACACCTTCTGCTTCAGTGACTCCCCTCTCTTATTTTACCTGCTCCTCCTCAGCCTCTAAGCTCTGCTCAACCATAATTTCTTCCAGGAAGTTTTCTGTGTCTTTCCTACTTCTGCCAGCTTAGAACATACCTCTCCCATAACCCTACCATCAACTTTATTGGGGAGAAATATTTATTTCTAACACTGTTAGACTACTAACTGGATGTTATTCATCATTGTACACGTGGTGCTTATTACACTCTTGGGAACTGAATATATAATTTTTGAATAAATGGGTGCAGGGCTTTCTGTATCCAGGGGAAAACACATGGACTTTGGGTTATCATAATTATGAATTGGGTAACTGCTATGAACATAGACTTTGGGACCCCACAGATTTGGATTTGAATCTCAGCACCACTTTCTACTAGGTGTATGATTTTTGGCATTTTACCTAATCTCAGTTTCTGTGTCTATCAAATGGATATAGGCAAAGAGATGTGGTGATAGTGTGTGGGGTACATGAAATAAGGCAATAGGAATGATTTTGCATAGAGCTGACCACATATAAGATTTTCACATATGGTAACTATTTGTATTATTTTCTTGTTCTATTATTGTTGTGGATACTAAGCTTGTCTAATTTTCCTAAACACCCTTGAGCACTAGTCACTCTCTGATCTGTCTTCCTGAAGTGTCTTTTCTTTCCTGTGCCTAGTAAACATTAGTTTTTCTTAGTTCACCTTAAGCTTTATCCTCTCCAGGAGGCCATTCTAGACCCTTTCAGTATGGGCTTGTTGCCTTCTCCCTGTGTTAATACTGCATAATATGCATTGCCATAGCATTGCATTTAATACACAGTGATAGATCACACTGACCTTTTCTGTGCCCCATTACACAGAGCGTTATTTAAATACAATTATGTGTAATTCTTTCATGAATCTGTAGCACCCAGTCATATTTGGTAAATAGCAGGACTAAAAGACAGTATTTGTTGAGTAAACTGATGAAAAGGTACAGAAATTCCTAAAACTGTAAGTTTCTAGATTTTTTCAAACATATAAGTGTAGCAGTGAACGCTCTTCTATTTCCTGCTTTGTTAAAAAAAAAGTTTAGAATTTGTACCAGTGTTCCCTTAAGAGTCTGCATTCTTTCTTGTGGGTAGAGAAAATAGTTTTGTCTCACTGTAGTTTTCCTCTTTTAAAACTGGACATAATTTATAAATGCAATTTCAGAATTTGCTTTCTCATCCGTAATCTCCCTACATAAAAACACCAGTTACTTTATCACTTCTCAAAACACGTTCACTTTCAGGCCCTGAGTTGGAAGAGCCATCAGGAGGTGGTGAAAGGAACACCAGGTCGGGAACCAGGTGTTGGTCCTTGTCACTTTCCCAATGATTTATTGTTTTTTGTAAGTGTGGGTAGGTATGTAGGTTGATAGGTAGGTCTGTACAGTGTGAACAAAAATCCAAGGTGTGAGTACACCATACACATAAACAGCAGGGTTTCGAGAGTGAGAGCACTCTAGACGTCTTCTAGGTGAGAAGTCTATGCTTCCATCATGATTGTGTTCAGGACTGTGGGAGGGAGGCCAGGGGTACAAAGGTGGGGAAAAATGCAGAGAGAATTCATTTCTTTGTGCCCTGTCTCGCTGACTGGGTGGCTCTACCAGAACCAGGGGGTGGGGAAAACATGGGTAAGTATTGCTTGTGGCTATAGAGAAGTAATTTGCCACATAATTAAATATCCACATACAGTTTTGGTTCAAGTGTCTCATTTTATAGAAGAGGAAACTGAGGCCCAGACAGTTTGAGCGACTTGTCTAAGACTGCATGGCTATTAATTGGCAGGAGTAGACATCCCAGGCCAATATCAAGATTTCATGGCTCTGGTATATATTTTCTGATTATGTAAGCTCTGTAGCACCATTCCAATATCTCCTTCTAATTCACCTGATAATTTATTTTATCTTCTTATTTTTGAGCTACCGTTTTATTAAAAATTACGTAATTAAAATTTTATTTATTCCAATTGCTAAAATTCTATAATAGAGAAACGTAAAAAAAACTGGAAATTCACTCCTCAAGCTCCTTCTCACTCCCCAATTCTAGCAAATGTTGACACTAGTGTGTTTTTTTCTGGACCTTTCTCCATGCAGTTGTTTATGTATGTGCAAATGTGTGTGGATATATATATTAAAATATATATGGACTCATGCTCCATGTCTTTTGTGTTGACTGTGGCTTTTTACAGGAAATTCTCTGCCTTACCAAAGTTGGGGCTATCATATGCCAACTATGCTCCAACTACTGACCTATAATGTTTAGGCTAAGTTAACATCCAATGTTAAAAATAAAAACAACAACAACAACTAAAAACCACTGCACATTTATGGTTCTGGTAATGTCTGCATGACACCAAAATTTCTGCACGTGTTTTAAAACAGAAACAAGCATCACAGACTTTAGTACTGTCATTGTTATCTTTAGCTCAGATAATTGAATTCTGAATCTGTGTGTCTGTGCACGCGTGCGCGCGGGTGTGCGTCCTTTATAAAAATTATAGTTTCCAAATGGCACGTGATATCATTTCACATTTCATCACTTCACCAGGAAAGGATTAATTCACTTCTTGTGTGAGGGTACTGATTATGAACCAATATCCCTACTTTTTATCCCTTTTGATGGAGCAAATGACATTCTTCCAAAATTTACTGTTTGGAAAGCTATTATACCCAGTACACTGAAGAAGAGAGTACGGGTATGAATCACCTCCAGCAAGGTACAGCGTTGGTTAATGTTTCCCTTTTTCACCTCCCCTGCCACTGGAAATCACAACACTTGACACTGGGTCACAAAATTATTAAACCTTGAAGTAGCAACACTTCCTTCTCCATGTGAGACCTCACTTCTCCTTGACACTTTACTCCTAAAATCCCTTTAGGTTCCTGGCCTTTTCTCTCTGCCTTTAACCCCCGTAACTAATTAAATCTGGACAAGTCTTTGGTGAAAATAGTTTTCCTTCAAAGTTATTCATTCAAAGTTCCCCTGAAGGCATTCTTTGTCATTTTAGCCTAGCCTGCCATCTTTACATGAAGTTGAAAGAGGTAAGCTATTTTTATAAAATAAAAACTCTTTCAAGACCTAAATCTACCTTGATGTTTCAGATAAAGACTAGATTTTGAAATATGACAAATGCTTCAAAACTTTTAGAAGTTTACCAGTAAACAAAATTTCCTAAGACTCTGGTCTCATTTAAAGAGAGTTAAGCTTAAAAAAAAAAATGTACTACTTTATTTGGAAGAACTTTTATTTGGGGTCTATAACTAAATTCTTCAACAAAAGAGGAAAAGTATTAACTCACCAATATGGTTGAACTTATTCCCAATAAGTTTGTTTTGGGAATCCTACTGGACCTCAGAATTAAGCAGCACTGTTAATATTGTTATGTATTTAGACGAAAACAAAAGTGAAGATCAAAGGAATGAAGGAGATAAGACTGGAAATACAGCACTGCTAAAGTATTTTCTCCACTAAGATCAAGTTAAAACTTGCCAAGTAGTGAATTACTTTAAACCTTCTTATACATTTTACAAATAAACAAAAAATATTACTTTTATTTTGTTTAAAAATATCAAGATCAGACACATACCATTTGTTGTTGATCCAGGGCACTCAGCTCTAGGGCAAAGGACTGAATGAGATTTAATGATGGGCTCCACCATCACTTGCTTAAAGCCAGACACTGTGTCTAAGATGGAAAGGCAGTTTCCTTTATGGAACTATTTTTTAAGTGATTTAATGATCTCATTTTTTAGCTACCCTACAGGATATAACTTTTATAATAAGCTCCTTATGTTTCTCATAGACAAAACATGGATTTTGAAAGTTTGTGGGTTTCCCAAGACCATCCATCTGTATATGGGAGAGCTGGGACAAGAATCCAGGTACTTCGGGTTTTGTAAGCCTGAGTGCCTTTTAAGTGATGTGGCCTCTCACAATGTGAAAACTTTGACTCGTGAAATCACAAATCACTGTCCGTGATTCCCTTACGGCGTTCTTGTTAGTAACAACATCAAAACAACTATAAAAATAACAAATTCTTATAAGGCACTTACAAAGGCCAGGTACCCCAGTAAGTACATTAGACTTAGTCCCTCATGTAAGTCTCCCAACACCATGGATAATATTGTTGTCTCCATTGTAAAGATGAAAAAACAGAGGCACAAAGAAGTCAACTAGCTAGCCCAGTTCTACACAGCTCAGAAGTAGCAGAAATTTCCTTTGCCTAATATTCAACACACACTTAGAGAATCACCTGATGAATAATCAGCTCTGTGCAGCTTCTCAAGGAGGCACCAACATCTATTTATTAGTTACAGGTCAAAATGAGAAATAAACAAATGCTACTTTTTCAATATAATTGTATACATACTGTATCTGTTAGTCTCTTCATATATCACAATGATATGTTCTTTTAAAAAAAAATTTTTTTTTACATTTATTTATTTTTGAGAGACAGAGAGACAGAGTGTGAGTAGGGGAGGGGCAGAGAGAGAGGGAGACACAGAATCCGAAGCAGGCTCCAGGCTTTGAGCCGTCAGCACAGAGCCCAGCACGGGGCTTGAACCCTGCGAGATCCGAGCCGAAGTCGGACGCTTAACCAACTGAGCCACACAGGCACCCCCACAATGATATGTCCTTAATGCTCTTTTAATTGGTTTACTTTCTAGTTTAGTCAACGAACATATGTAACTGCTTTAAGTCACCTGTAAAAACTATTGTCTATGTTAAAGGAAACAGACTTAACAAATCATCGTCCGCTACATGGAGAGGAATAATAAAACACAATAGGCACAGAATATGTGTAAGCAACCTGAAAATTGTTAACTGCTACAGAATAAGGTATTAGCACTGTTAAATTTATTGTCAAATAGTAGTAACAAGCTAAGACAATTTGTAAAAATATGTAAGAATAATACTTTAAGATATGTAGCGCAACTTGGCTGCAAAATTTAGCTTCTAGCTGTTATTCTCAAGTCAGAAATATCTTAACTTGCATTTTACCCACCTATAAAGTGCTTCTTCAGAATATCATATAAATAATGATCATGAACTAATGTAAACTGAGGCAAAGGAGGGTGATTTGTAGGAAGATAGAGGCTCTGAGGAGACAGCTCTGGCCTCTTTTGTTACAGGAGGTAGATTCTTTGAACAGTATCCATTTTCCTTTGTTCAAGGCCTCTGTTCTATCAGACCTCAGAAAAAGAAATAAGAGTTGACAATCTTTACAAATATAAAGGAGGCAAATGATTTGCGGAAAGGAAGAATAACAAGGTTTCCTCATGTTAAGGGGGTGTTTTATCAGCAATGCACTCATGCCTGGAAAATCTAGGCCTTTGAGCACATGTGGTTATTCTCAGGAAGGCATATCCTCTCTGTGTTCCACTTCAGTAAACTCAGGGAGTGAAAAACCATTCTGTGAATGCAGCTAGTTCATTGACATTAGCAGCATATCATTTTCCCAAAGTTTGAGAGAGCAATGGATTGATTTCAGGGTTCACAGTGGGGCAGGGCAAGACATCACGGCTCACATAGCTTTCGGAAACAATATAAATTCATAGAGCTATTTCAGCGCTTCATGAAGATGTGATAAACTACTGGATTGGGTTACACGTTTCCTCCTGCAGGGACTATTTTATCCATTCCTCTTAGATAAGTCAGGCTGATTTGTTGTTTTCATGCTCTGTTTTTCTTTAAATCTACTTAAATAAGCAGGTTGATTTCAAGGCAGACCCCTAACTCCCTCTTCCTCTGTATGGGTTCAACTCAAGTTCTTGAGAAATCGTTATCCTTTTCATACCTTCCAGGCTGACTGGTATAAAAAGTGAATCAAAAAGTAAACAAAACTAAACTCACATAAATGTGGTCATCAATGACATGCTGTTTTGTGCAAATGTGGACGCAGAATCATGCAGTATTTATGAAAATGGCTCCAAGGCAGTGTGGGCTGTGGTCGGATCCAATGCCTGCGATTCTCTAGAACATATACACATCCCTCAGGCCAAAGTGCCACTTCACTCTCACCAAAACCAGAACCACATCCATATCAAAGCAAATAAATCCTTTCAATAGTCAGGAGAACAGAGAAATGAAGCTATCCGCACTTGACTGTTTCTATTGAAATCACTGCCAGTACTTTAGGGAAAACTTCCACTTGCATGATCTGTCGGGAAAATCAAGCTGCCTTTTTTCATAAATGGGGAAATCATGTTGAATCCAACTGAACTAAAGACTCAAGAAAATATTCTCATGACTCTTATTTTCAATTTACCCATTTGCTGCTTCCAGTTCTTCGGTCTTCTCAAATTCCTATGCTACAGGTCTAAAAACAAAATCCTTACTGTTGATTACCTACCAACCTGATACGTTATAGGAATGACTGCAGAAGTGAAAGATCATATGCAAAACATACCGGATTCAGTACCAGTAGACTCACATTGTCAAGACAATATCCTCTCGGAATCTTAGTTTCATCACCTGTTAAATGGAGGATAATGTGGTGGAAACATTTCTTTGCTCATTATCCACTTCTTCTTGTTTTGTGACAGAAACGTTTCCTACACTCTCAGGCCTTATGGTTCAGTTTCCCATTCACTTCCCATCCAGCACATCAGAGATCCCAATCCTGGGACCACAGCTACTGGTCCCAGGTAAGCAAGCCCCCGACTTGAGGCTTGTCATCAAGATGGAATCTTGGATTTTGCTGTACAGAAAGAAAACGATTGCTTAAAGGACTGTTTGCTAGTATGGCGTTGTTAGTGGTGACCTTGATGTGGGATGGAAAAAGCAAGCCTGAATGAAACCAACACGGAGAAAGGCAGAACTGAGAGATGCAGCGAAAATCCCTTAAGGTCATCTCCAGGGTCAGTGGATCTGGTGGCAACTGAAGTCAGATGCATCTAACTCCGGGATTTCTGCTACGTGAACCACTAAATTCAGCTTTTTCTTTCAATCTTAAACATGTTTGATTTGGTCTTCTTTCACTCGTCTCCTGATGAGTCCTCACTACATTACAGGGTGAAGTCTGAGCTGACATACCAATATGAATCATACTTGTAAAAAGTTCCTTTTTGTTTAAATAGACAAGCAAAAATTCTTGGCTTTACAAAATATATTTTCACTTTCATTCAATTAAATGACTAAGCTTAAAAAAACCGTTTCCTATGCCATGGGCACTCTGCCACAGTTGGGCAATATGAAAAATAAGAAAATAAAACTAGCTCTGTAGGAGTTGACAGGCAAGTAAGGACACAAACATATGTTAAACAAGAATAGGTTACTGTAAAAAAGGTGAAAACTGTGGACTATATAAAATGCAGAGCTACCATATCACACAACTCTAGGGGGCGCCATCCACACCATGGCTTATGAAAATGTCATCCCCCTGAGTAATACACAGAAACCCTAGCTCAACCATACACCCCTGTCAGCTGGTAGAGAGGGCCAGCCAAACACTCGCACCAACAGGTATTTTCAGTCTTCCTAATAGCTCTTGGCTGGTGCATTTTGTAATGAACTGATTATTGGCCACTATATTTGAGTTTTTAAGGACAGTCTGTGACAGACTGCCGGCACCACAGGTTTACCATTCCACAAGCCACATGCAAATCTCACTGGTCTTCCTTGGCTGTGCTACCATTTGTTAGTGGTCAGCTGGCAGAGGCACCACTAAATCAAGCATCTGTAAACATAAAATGTTGCGTCTCGGGATTACAAAGGTCTCTGGGCAGTGGGAGATTCATTGAACATCAGATTCATTATTTGGCAAAACAAGTGGAGCTTTTGAGACTCAAAGGTCGTTGACAACAACGTACTTTCACACTGTTGCCTCAGCGATAATACTTCATTTTAAGTGGTAAAATCAAACTATAAGTAAATTAGTATCCAAATTAAGCTGACAGCTGCATGTTTTGATGGTGATTAATATGCACTGGACAAAAGAGGTTTTGCTTCTCTCTTGTTCTCAGTTATAAAAGAGAGAGAGAGAAAAAAAACTAGTTCTTTGATATAATGCCCCTTCTGAAGCAGTGCCAAGGTACTTAGTTCACTGTTCAGTTACAACTACACACCACCACCACCAACAAATGTGAGATCTTCAGGGAGATGCTGTTTTTCTTTTCTGGTGAAATAACAGCCACAGCTCCCCCTGCCACTCTAAGTGAGCCCGGAGGCAAACTCAGACCGGGCCACCTCTCCTTCACAGGACAAGAGAGCTTCAGCCCCGGGCTTGGGTTGATTGCTCTACTTTATTAGATGTGAAACCTCGCTCGGTTGAAAGAAGCAACCTGTAACCTGGCATTTGAATCATGCTGGCCAAACTCTTGCAATAAAGCATTGGGATGACAAGTCCATATACATCCACATCCGTATTTATCAACTTACTAAGACTGCCACTAGCTTGCTGCATGTTCGAAATTACCCGTCTCTGTTGTTCCCAGTCCGACCTGCTGCTGCAGTCCTAACCCACGACGTGAAACTTTCTTAAGTACCCTCTGGCCTGCATGTCGCAAAATGCCCAATGTCTGGAGGCTGAAAGATTTAGCTCTCAGTTGAGCTGGCCAAGTACAATCATGCTTACCTGGCTCTGACTAATGTGCTGACGTTCAGAGGTGTGGATACGTTCAAGAGTTACACTGCATTATTGGAATAAGGGCATTATTTAAGTCTCAGTATGATTCAGTATACGGTGCAGTGAGGTAGTTTCAAGTAGGTCTACCAAGTATTCCATTTCTTAATTCCCCGGGATGACTGATATTTTTAACCAATAGTCACTATGACTGTATTTGCAGCCTCGGCTTAGATGCTGAAAGGCTTAGAACCAAACCTGCAGTACCTGTAAAAACGAAGTCAATCCACATGCTGGTTTTATGGAGAAGGTTAATGGAGCTCAGCGACCAGGAGCGTAGGGGCAGGTTTCCAACAGGGGTTTAGCACTGTGACTTGGGACATGTATCTTAGTGCTTTCTCTTCATCTGTAAGCTGTTTTAACTACTAAGGTTACTATGAGGATTAACTGAGCTTCTAAATGGAAAGTGCTTACAACAGATCCTGGCATTGAGTACCCACTGAATAAACATGCCATCATTATCATAAATTCATTATCATCATTGCCGTGATGATTTTTCTGCCCTCCTAACTTCCTCAGTGATTTATCTTATCCATTGTGGCTTATGTATTTTTCTAAGCATTGCCAAATTCTTTATCGAGCACAGCGCAGTATAAACAAAACAAAGAATATAAATAATTTATTCTTCTAATTTTCTAGCAGAACTAGTGGCCCACTTTGCTTTTATAAGCACATCCTCATTGAAAATATTATTCCGTAATACTGTTTAAAGATTTCACTCCACAATGCTACTTCTAATGGCTCATACCACATTTAAAAGTGTTCTTCTCAATGCTCAAATATGCGCTGGAATGTCAAATGATCTTTCCAAACAGATCAATCTCTAACATACACAGAATTAAAACTGCACATGCCTAAATATCAATGCACATGAAAAGTTACTGAGAATAAACAGCATAAAAGGCAAGCAGGATAATGAGACTGGGCGGTCTGGGATAAGGTCATTTCTAGAGATCTGAGCCTCAGGGCTTATCCACAGAGCAGTATCTTCTTTCTTATTCGGGATTTAACTTTTCTCCAAGTAGCTTCCCCCTTGGAATTTCTCCACTCTAAAGAATTTCCTGAGAAGTAATTTTTTTTATATATATATATCCTAACTATAAGTGATAACATTTTTTTTTTTCCATTTGAGGAGAAATAAAATTTGGGTCTACAGAATATCATGGAGCAAATGTGCTACAAAACCACTATCCGGCCCTATCACAAAACAGACCTGGAATTACCTACTTTTCAAAAAAGAAAAGTATGAGTTTATAATTTTTAAGAAATGAAGTCAAGGTAAGCATTGTTTTATACTGAGAAAATATACGTGATGTTGAAAACACCAACCAACATTCAAATTACATCTGACCTAAAATTTATTGTAAGAGATGAATCACTATATCCTTTTATCTTAAACCTCTTGAAGAATCTAAACTATCTTAGCATCCAACAACAACAAAGACAACATTTTTCCCCGTGGATTCTTTTAAGTCTTGCAAAATCGCTTCATAGTCTAAAATCTCCCATTTAAATAAAAAATAAACTACTGAACTATTCATACAATTCATTGTAAAATGTAACAAGGAGCTATTACTGGTAGGGCCTTTGTTAATATAAAATGCTAGCCAGAAACCTTATTGTAAAATAATTTGCAAAGTAGTTCCATATTAAAACCCTCTGTGATCGTCTTAAATCCAGTTAAAATTGTGTATTTTTTAATTGTTAAACTTACTTTTGTTATATTAAACAGCAGAAATAAGCATTGAGTTTGTTATTTAAATTTTTTTAAATATATATTTATTTTTGAGAAAGAGAGAGAGCCTGCACTAGGGGAGGGGCAGAGACAGAGGGAGACACAGAATCCAAAGCAGGCTCCAGGCTTTGAGCTGTCACCACAGAGCCCCAGGTAGGGCTTGAACCCACGTCATGAGATCATGACCTGAACTGAAGTCAGATGCTTAACCGACTGAGCCACCCAGGCTCCCTGGGTTTGTTATTTTTAAATAATAATAACTTTTCTTTGTGAGGCAGTTTATGCCAACACATTTCTATTTACATGCAAGTATAATTTGCAATGATATCAGTCTATAAGGGCCTGTAGAAAGCAGAGAAACATTACAAGCCTTCAAAGGAATTTTAAGTTTAGGAAGTTAAGTTCCTATTAATGTCATGCATTTGACCAGTCATTTAAAGTTCAGAAAATCCTTCACAAACTTACTAATCTATCTTCACTACGACTTTGGTGATCAGGCAGGGAAGGGTTTATTCATCCCCATTTTGTATACAGTAATACTGAGGCTCAGAAATCTGAATAACATATCCTCGAATTATACCTTTGGCCAATGGTATGTCAGAACTAGAACCCAGGTCTTCTCACTTCTCCTGTCCTTTTTAACACTGCCTTGTGCCACTTTATTTGAATTTAGATGTTTGATTTTCTAAACATTCTACATGTTAAATATCTATACTTAGTCCTCTACAATTTTGATCTCCTCTCCTCACAAACCTTATTGGTTCTTCCTGGAATGAATATATATATATATATATATATATATATATATATATATATATACACACACACACACATATACATATATATATATACATATATACATACATATATATACACATTATATATATTGTATATATATGTATTATATATACACATTATATATATTGTATATGCATATGTATTGTATATATGTACACATTATATATATTGTATATATATATATGTATTGTATATATATACACATACACATTATATATATTGTATATATATATATGTATTGTATATATATATATATACACATTATATATTATATATATATTCACACATTTTTATTTTATTTTATTTTATTTTATTTTATTTTATTTTATTTTATTTTTTTGAGAGACAGAGACAGAGAGTGAGTCAGGGAGGGACAGAGAGAGAGGAAGACACAGAATCTGAAGCAGGCCCCAAGCTCTAAGCTGTGAGCACAGAGCCCGGTGTGGGGCTGGAACTCATATACCAGCAGATCATGACCTCAGCTGAAGTTGGATGCTCAACCGACTAAGCCACCCAGGTGCCCCATGGGATATATTAAGATTAATTATGTCTTCCTGATTATATCCAGACATTTGAACATTATTATTTATTATACTAATTTATCTTTCTTCTGATGTTTACACTTTTTACATAGGTTAATATGAATGACTCACAGATTTTAGTTGTTTCAGGAAAATGGATTACATGGCCTATCATATTTAGCCCATAGTAGGTATTTCAGAAATTCTTTTTGAATTGATCAGCTTCTGCCTATGGAGAACTTTACAGACTGTGTCAGCAATGGAATACAAATAGTATATTCAGAAAATTATTTTACATTATCTTCTCTAGAAATGGCTGACAGATTCATTCTGATGAAAGACAGATACAGTACAGTGAATAGATGCTTTCACAGAAGCATCAGGGCCTGTGAAAATAACCCAGACACAGTCTAAATTAGCCTTTGGTGTGCTGACAGCCTGTTCAACATAGTATATGAATACCCCTTTCATGATTTAAAAACATTTTGACGTCTAAAATAACGTTAAATCTAGTTACCTGCCATGTATGAAATTATAATATATCATAACTGAGTAGTTCAATTGAATACTGCGGTATTTGGAAAGCAAATTCAATAAGATAATAAGTCTATGTTTATTCCCCTAGACCCACGGAATCTAAGTAAAACAACTTACGTTTTTATAGTATCTTTTTTTAAACTGTCAATTTCAAAAACTGTTTACAAATTATAGACTTACTACTACATTTCAGGTCACTTTATGGCATTGGTGAAGTTACGAATTGATTTAAAAATATAAGTGCATTGGGGCGCCTGGGTGGCGCAGTCGGTTAAGCGTCCGACTTCAGCCAGGTCACGATCTCGCGATCCGTGAGTTCGAGCCCCATGTCAGGCTCTGGGCTGATGGCTCAGAGCCTGGAGCCTGTTTCCGATTCTGTCTCCCTCTCTCTCTGCCCCTCCCCCGTTCATGCTCTGTCTCTCTCTGTCCCCAAAATAAATAAAAACGTTGAAAAAAATTAAAAAAAAAAATAAAAATATAAGTGCATGAAATTAAGAAGAAAAACAGAAACAAAACAGGCAAAACCATTTCATAGAGAAATATGTTGAAAAGTAGGCCAGCTCTGATGGCTGCCAATGTTTATTTATGATGCACTTCATTAAACCCTTTGACTTTTCCAAGGGCCACCTGTAAACTGGCTATGATTTGTAGGTTTTAGGAATGTGTTCAACTCTCAGCCATTATTCTCCAGACCAGGTGTCTGAGGCATTCCCAAAGCCTGGATAAGTATAAAGACCTAAGCCAGAACTACCCAATACAAATACAATGCAAACCGCATAGGCAATTTAAAATTTTCTAGTAGCCACATTACAAAAAGTAAAAATAAACAAATGGGATTAATTTTAATAACATCTTTTATTTAACCCAATATATGAAAAATATTGTCACCATAACATATAGCCAAGATAAAAATTTGCTGATATTTCACATTCTTTTTTTGTACTAAGCCTATGAAATCCAGTGTATGTTTTATTTATAATTTAGCAATCTCAATTTGAGAGCTAAATTTTCACTGAAATTACTTGATTTGAATTTGGTATTTATAAAATGTATATAGTTCAGTAACTATGGTAAGATCAAGCGTTCAAAGCATTCCAAACATACCTAAACATTTTCTAATAACTGAATCCAATACCAGTTTTAAATTTAAATTAATTAAAATTAAATAAAATGAAGAATTCAATTCCTCAGTCATACTAGCAATATTTCAAGTCCTTGGTCATTCAACATAGCTAGAGTTATGTATTAAACAGCACAAATCTAGCAGTGGCTGGGTGGCTCAGTCGGTTGAGTATCCCACTCTTGATTTCAGCTTAGGTCATGATCTTACGGGTCCATGATTCCCTGGGGCTCCATCCCATGGGATGGGCCCTATGTCGAGCCCCTTGTCAAGCCCCGCATTGGGAAAGTGGAGGGACCTGCTTGGGATTCTCTCTCTCTCTCTCTCTCTCGAAATAAACTTAAAAAATAGCACAAATCTAAACACATTAAAAAAACCCAACAAAACTTCAACTGGAACAGTAGGTATAATAAGAGGAAATGAGGATGGCATTCTAGAGGAAGAAAACGAGTAGAATGGTAAGCACGGATAAGGCTGCCTTTTGTAAGCCTAATTAAAAGAAAAAATTAGTCCAAGGCTATTCTATTGTTTTTCTGGTTTTCAGAATAGTCCTGAGATTTGTTTATTTGCTGTCCACAAGAGGATACAGGGTACAGTTTTAAGGTTAGAATGGAGCAATGAGCATCTGTTTCAAAAGCTTTTTATCAGTAAGAAAAGTTTAGTCTAGAGTTGAACTATCCAATGCATTGGCCACTGGCCACATATGGCTACTGGGCACTTAAAACACGGCTAGTCCAAACTAAGAAGTGATGTAAGTGAAAAATCCATATTGGATTTTAAAGACTTAGTACAAATAAAGGTAAAATGTCTTATTAAAATGCTTCAAGATTGAATGCATATTACAATGATTCTACTTTGGATGTATTTGATTATAAAATTATTAAAGTTACTTTTGCTTATTTCTTTTTATTTTTTAATATAGCTACTCAAAATTTAAAATTTCATACGTGGGCACATTATTTTTTTATTGGACAGCACTCTCTAGAAAGAGAGTTTGCATTTACCTGCTCACAGAGTTGACCCCTGAGGCTGCATTGCTTGGTTTTTGGTTGACTCTGAGCATGTGATTTCTGATTCTCATAGTTGCTCTTTACCAATATTCTACCAAGAGAAAGCTGCATATTCTTGGCCACACTGGGGCCTTGTGACCTGGTTTCCTGTCGCTCGCTTTTGCAAGCAAGTTAGGGTGGACTCCAGGGCCTCCAGGAAAAGGAGGGTTTATCTGTTCTCATATTCAGCTAATTGCTGTTTTGTTCTGTTAACCTTCGTTTGCTCACTTATGTTTGGCAGCTTGATTTGTGCTTTTCATTCCTCAGGAGTTGCAAAAGTAGCAAACTACACCACCCATTGTGGGCGACTGCATGCAAATACTGCATGCAGTTTTACTTTTTATCACAGTAGGACAAAGGCATTAGAAGAAAAGCACTACATGAATAATTGTATGAATAAAATAATCCCCAGGTTGTTCAAAAGAGTATGTAATTCAAAAGAACATAAAGTTCAAAGTGGGCATTCATTTTATTAATAGGCAGGCAGCGTGTGGAAGGAAAACTGTAGTTTTATTTGTTTTCGTCTTTACATGGTCTACCTGATCATCATACACGTGGTGTGGCCCTGAGGCTTTCGGGGAAGTTGAAAAGATGTTGGACTTCTGCAGCTGCCAGCCATGCTACCCTCTCAGTGGCAAGAAGGACAGAAAAATAGTCTCCGTAGTGTTACACCAAGAGATGCTAAGTGAGTGCGAGAACCTGTGTTGCTTAGGTTGTTTGTGCACACACTGTAGTGGCACCTGGAAACTTCAGTTTGGAAAACCTATAAAGTGGAATTATCCTATCAGGTTTCTCGGGAAACTCAACCATGTCGGGCCTCAGCACTTTGTCTTAGAGCTTGGCACTGTCCCCAATTCCTCAATGCAAAGTGACACAGAGGGTGCTTGTTCAGTCTGCTGAGGAGGAGACACCACATCGGATTCCCACTGTCCTTTGTGATTTTTCTGACACCCTCATGGATGCAGAAAGTCTACTTCTGCACCACAAATGCTCTGTTTGGTCCCTGAAAAACATTCAGCCTGTAACTCTCGGGCTCCAATGCAACACGCTCTCGTGTGGCTCATAGAAGGAGGAGCAGACTTTTGTCCTGCCTTGTAACACTGTAGTAATGTAATGTGCCTCTAAGGATCCCACACAGAAGGCCCTTCAAATATGAAATAGTCAAACCCTATTAAAACACGCCATTTAATAATACCATTTATAAGCACAGACTTCCAACAGGAAACATGAAAGGACTGAGTTCTAGGGAATGATTGCCTTGTGGAGGTCCATCAACTTCAGCACTTCCTTTTAAAGAGTTAATAAGGTTGCTCATATGACTGAAAATGGAAAAATAGCTAATGTAATGCACCTTTTTAAAAAATGTTAATCTTGCTGATAGACTGAGAAGTGGACCAGCAGTTTATGTAAACATTGACTTTAGCACCCCATGTGGGTATCCATGTGTATTTCAAATGCATATAACAACACATTGTCTAGTTTTAAAAAATAATTGGTTTTCTAATTACTAATTCCACTGAATTTCTGGAAGAGTTAAGTTAGGATATTAATTGCATAGTACCTGCCTTTTTCTCTCAGAATTATTTACCTGAAATCGTAATTATAAATAGAAGAGGCATATTCTTGGGAACAGAATACCAAAGGCTTTGATAGACTTGTTTTTCTAATAAAAAAATAGCAAGTGTGGTAGACCTGGACAGGAAAAGAAGGAATACACTCAAGGGACTATGCCTCCCATATGTCAATTAACTCATGACTTCAATAATATAGAGCTGCCATTATTACATATTTGATATTCATTCTTTGCTGCTATGGCTAATATCTTTCATTCATTTAGCTGTCACTCCCCTCTCAGAAAGAATTTCCAAAACTTTGAATTACATAGTGTTACATTTGTTGAGAGCCTACTGTGTTCAGGTCCAGTACTTGGCACTTAACCAACATGGCCTTCTTCATGCTTAAATAGTAAACCACTCAAGTATGAGCTTCATGTATAGACAAGGAAACCAAGGGTAAGTGAGGGCAGGTTCCCCAAGGTCACGTGACTTGTATGTGGCTGTACAGAAAACTGAATTCTGTTCTGCCTGACAACAGAGCCTGAGCTCTTTCCACTAAGCTACCCCCCCCCACTACCATGAAAGGAATTATGCAATGATAAATATGAAATTTTAGAGATATGTTACTACTCATTACCAGTGGACAGAGTATTAATCTAGGAATTCTGCCTGCAGAAGCCCTCAGGCAATTGTTGCCTGGTGACAGAAAATAATGTCAAATCTCTCTGGTGATAGACAAAAGTATATTTCTCATACTTCCTTTCCAGAATTTATAAGATGAAGAATCACAGACATTGATCTAAGCTTTTAATGTCCTAACTTCTATCACTAAACTTACCATTACTCATTTCTATCACTCATTTGTACTGAGCTAACAGACAGACTGTCTTTAGCTGAAAAAGATGTTCCTGAGTTAAAGTTGGGTGCCTGTTACCGACTAGCATTATCCGTAAGCGACCACTGAGGTTGGATTTTCAAACTTGGTGATACTATAATTTTTTAAAATTGCTTGCAAGAGTACGCTCATTAAACTTAGGATTGATATTAGTGAGCTGAAATTTTAGATTGAATAAGTTTACAGTAACTGTTTATCAACAAATAACTGAAAGTCTTTAATCTCTAAGTCCTTGGCATTACCCTTTGCTTAGCTAATGTTCTAAATATAGATGGATAAGAAAAGAACCAATAAAGAAACCACCACACGTTTTCAGTTATACAGAGCACAATAGTTCTATATTTTAGTAACATTTAATAAAGCAACGAAATTGTTATTCATAACTCACCCTCCAACTGTTAACACTAATTTTAAGCAATTTGCAAATAGGTTATCCTAATTATGCAACAGAACAATCTTTAAATCAGTCAGGCAAGAAACGGCATATGGCTGACATTAACTGTGCTATCTCTTCAGTCTGATAACAAACTAAAACACTATTCAGTGAGTAGCCATCTATCCAAATGTTGAATTCTCCATTTATAGCACTCTAAAGGATATTCTTCCAATAATTCATAATTCATATGTGAGTGTATATATTTCTTCTATTATAATAATATTTTATACATATATATTACACTCTTCAAGTAAAATGAGAGGACATTATAAGGAAAAAAGTAAGTTTTGTTTAAGATAATTAAGTTAAGATAAAGAAAAGAGTGAACTTTTGTAGTTATCTCTCTGTCTCAATTATTGATTTGAACAGATAATGGATGAGCTTGAAAAGAAGAAATTAAAAAAAAAAGTTTCAAAGTGAAAGGATGTTAAATGCTCAGAACTGTGAGAGGGATCCTAGGTGGATAACTTACTACTTCATCAATGTTTGATAGCACAATAGACTGTATGTTACAGGCTATCAAGGAAAATTACTGAAAAGGTTGGAAAAGCAATGCTATCTCTTTAATCAAATTGAAGACTTGAAATTTGAATTAACATTTCAATTTTTTTGATTGTTTGACTTAGGACAGTTGACTTCCTTTTCTTTCCCTGCATAATCTTATTCTCTTCTCTGATCTTAGTTCCATGACTCATAAATCTGTACCTCTAGACCTCAAGTACAAGTTGCCATCTTGCCAGACGCCCTCACATAAATATGCAAGTTGCATTTCTAAATTCAACATGTCCAAGGTGGCATTTTTATGTCTTTACCATGAGCAAGGTAATTGATATTCATTCAAGTTTGATCTGATAACCATCAGTCTGACTGTCCTGTGTTTCTTAGCTCAAATATAGAAAATTAAGTATACATTTTTTTCTTAAGTCAACAAAGTTAGAAACTTAGGAATCAAGTTTAATTCTCCCCTCTGCCTTACTTCTCACAATTACTTCATTTTCAAGTCATTCAGTTGTACCTCGGACATGTTTACGAATCACATCCCATTTTCCTTTCCCATCAGCTTTCAGTTGGCTCCTCATCAACCTCACTCAGACCACCTATCTGTTCTTGCCTGGAACAAAACACCATACTACCTGCATTTGTTTATTTATTTGTTTTTCTGAAATGCAATCTAGTCATATTACCAACTTTCTCCCAAATCCTTTCATGTTTCCCCTTTATCCCTGGCATTAAAGTCAATTATCTTTTATCTGCATTCAAAGTCCTTTATAATATAGCTCTGGTCCACTTTTCCAGCCTCATCTGACACCTCTCCCCCTACTCTGGTCCTATAGGACTTTTATTCTTGGCCTTAATCCTTAATCCTTGGCCTCTCATTCTTCTTTAATCTTCATTGAATTTATAAGGGCAACCTTCCCTCTCCTATTCCACACTTCCAGTTCCTCTGACTTGCTCCACATTTCCTCCCTACAACATCTCTCTCTTCCAACATTTACTCATTTCTCTTTTTATTGTTAATTTCTAACTCCCTGGAATTCAGGCCCTGGCAGAACGAGGACTTTTGTCTGTTTTGCTCATCTATGTATTTGTCATTGAAAATGACTAGAACGGTTTCTAAACTTAGTAAGTATTCAGTAAATATCTGCTGAATGAATGAATAAATTCCCTGAAAGAAACTGTTCCTTATTTTGTTTCCAAGGCACCCATGTCCCTCGCCTAACTGTTCCTCATTTAGCTGGCAAAAATCTCACCTATCCATAAACTCATGGGCCTGATATTGCCTTCTTTTTGATGGTTTTGATTCCTTAAGGTATATTAATCAGTGCCCATTCCATGACTCCACAGCACTCAATCCAGCCTAACTTGGGTTATGGTTTGCTATCTCTGTGTTATCACTCTGAGAACCATGTATCTTCTTATCCATCTTGCCTTGCAAACAGTAAAAGCTTAATACATGTTCAGTAACCTGATTGCTTAAACAAAGCTGTAGATGAGACATAAACTGAGTAAATAAAACATGGGTTTATCAGCTGGAATTATGGCAAGGCTATTGTTTTAGGAACATAGGGAAAGGAACAAGGAAAACATAAAGACAAAAGGAGACAAGGTGCTATTGCTTAAACCTGTATTGATTCTTTAGGCAGAAAGAACTAGGAGAGATTGAATGACCTGTATTAAGCCAATAACAGGAACTTTAGAGACTCATTTTAATCGAATACCTTTAGAACAGCTGACATTAATTTTGGATAGACCTAAAAAAACATGCCATCTATGTAAGCAAGACTTCTAGAGTATTAAAATAGTCCTTCGTGTTTTTTTCCAACTCCCTCCGTCTATCACAGCTTAGCCTGAAAGATCTAACAAAATCACAGCAGAGGAATTTGCTTCAGGCCACTAGCGAATTCTGTGTGCTTGAAGACACTACATGGTATGTCAAATGTTAATTAGACAATGAAATAAACCAGAGTTGGCATGAGAAAATAGGCAAGCATTGATTTTCTTTTCACTTTTTATTTATTAAAATGGTATAGAGGAAACAGATAAACCTTCTTGGCTCGATGTTTATAACCAATTTCCTTGTTTTAACAGGGAAATGTGAGTATCGTCAAAGGTGAACTGAAAGTCTGTCTGTTTTCAGTAATGTGTTGGTTAAGCAGCTTTTTCCTGGGTACAATACGTTCTTCACCATAATGTCATTTGGTAAATTTTGTGCATGGGTTATATCTTGACAGAAATAGTGTCATAAAGTAATGAAGAAATGGAAAAAAATGAGAAAATCCAGACTACTTAAAAAATAGGCGAACACTGTGCATAAGACAGACTTGTCATTGTGCTTCAACATTTGCCGAACCTATAGTTAAAAGAAAGAAAGAAAAATACTTAAGATTTGTGTGTGTGTGTGTGTGTGTGTAAAATCGAATGGGATTGGTATTAGAGTCGGGGAAAATCAAGTCCTTTGGTTACTCTAAATAAGGAGGCTGTACCATACCCTGTAGGTTAACAGCCATGTGTCTACATCCAGATTGCCCGACTTCACTATTTAATGTCTGTGTAAATCGGGGCAGGTCACTTAACTTCCCTGTTCCTCTCTTTCTTCATTTGAGAATTGGGGATAATCTGACTGCCAATTTCAAAGCATTGTGATGTAGGTTAAGTGATTTAATATGTATAAAGCACTGGGAACACAAGAGCTATATAGTGTTTGTTAAATACAACAGCTTTTCATAGAAGGAAGCAAGCTCCAAACCTCACGGCATACAGCATACAGACACTTGAGAAGCAATAAATCAAATGGGTATTTAATTCAGATTTTCACCCAGCATAACATCTGTTCTCTTCCAAATAAAACATTAAAATGCAATAACCCTTACTAACCTTTGGCAATTTAGTTCTAAACACGATGTTCCGCATTTCTTGGGAAAGGTTCTCAAGGTATGCATCTTTCTAGTTTCTAGCTTACAATGCAATGAGCGTTAGAGCCTGGACAATCACACTGTTTTTAATCAATTACTACTTCAATGCAATGCCTCCCGAACCATTTCCTAAAACATGTAACAACCGTATCACATAATTGTGTAAAACCGAAGATACCCATGCCTGTTGTTTAATGCCAATTTCCTTGAGCTTTCTAAGAAGAATTGCTATTGACTACTTTCATTAGGAAACTATTGACCCTCCTCCAGTGGAGCATCCTGAGAAGAAATTCACTAAATATGCCTCATATTTCATCTCGTGAATATCAAGGTGCAATGGGCACACTGAAAGATATGGCTTATTTAATCCAAAATTAAAATTTTATAGGCTACATTACCTAAAGTAAATTGCTTAATACATTTAGAAGTACAGCTGCTTTCTAAGCGTTTGGCATCCTGTACTTGAGGCCTAAATTAGGTGAACCCACAGACACAAGTGCAGACATAATGGTCTCCATGATATTTCAGATATTGAATCTGGTCCTCCCTCTGCAACCACATACACAAAAACAATTTTTAAACAGGAAGGATGTGCTCTGTCAGGTACCTTTGATTCCAAAGAGATTTCTTCATCTTTCCTCTCCCTTTGTCTACAAAATTGAGAAACACTCAAAAATATTTTACGAGATTGAACGGCCGGCTATTCAAGTTTTTCACCCTTGTTTGGGTACTACTACACTTTTATTTAAAGGACTCATGCTATATTTAGGAACAGATCCAAGGCACCTTACAGTAAAAATGGATATAAAACACAGCCCTTAAAATAAAGCTGGGCCTAATGTGTGGCTGGCGGTTCGTGAATACGAGGGAGACTTCCTCACTTGGCTTCTAAGCAAAGTAACCAGAAATCAACCTATGATGCTCAGAGGATACAAATATAATAAAAGAGCACCATCCAGATATCTGTACAGTTGAGTGGAAGAGATGGCACCAGCCTCTAGGCCCCGAGGAAGCTACACCAGCACGTGAGAGGGCAGGGAAAGAGAAAAGGGTAGCAGGATTATGCCAGCACTCCTGTTAGCTAAGAGTTGCTAAGAGCTGATTTCTGCAAAACCAGATCAACTCCAATTCAACCGTTTCCTGTGGCATCCTCTGTTACCGATAAAGTACGAGTCGCCATTACCTTTGTCTAGTCCTACCATAATATCCTCCTTAAAGCTCTCCCTACTTTGACTTGAAACTTCTGAACATGATCATCCTCCAACACCAGAGTGATGTTTTTAAAATATAAAATGGACACATGCAACAAAAGCATTTACAACCCCCAGTTGGCTTTTGCCATGGCCTAGAATGCCCTATATCTACACAACTTGACACTAGCTTCCCATCCTTCCTAACACACTTTCCCTTTTCACTCTGTTCCAGCTACTCAGGCTTATTTGGTATTCCTCTGACACCTGCCAACAATCTCTTGCTTTAGGATCATTTGTGGTTCCAGCAGATGGGACATTTCTCCTTCCAATCTGCGCTCTCAACTCATCCAGGACCCCTCTCTACTGTCACTTACCCCAGAAGCCTGCTATCTCCATTCTGTGTCTCCTTATTTACTCCTTCATTCTTTGCAGCCTTTATCTTCACCCAATACTATGGCATATGTTGATCTGTTATGATTTTTATCTAATTCCTCCTTCCAACTATCATAAAAGTGTGTGTTTCCCTGCTGTGTCCTCAGCACCAGCACAGTGACAGGCACATAGTAGGTACTCAATAAACGACTACTAAATAAATGAATGGACCTCTAGTTTCTGGGAAATAAATGGTTTAGCTGTTAGTCTATGTTCTAGGAAATGAAGGACCCTGACTGTTTTTACAAATGTGAAAAAAGGGTGGAATCCTTCCATTAATTCCTCTTTGGCTGTTAAACTGTCAGGCTTCAAAATAAGAAAGCAAGGGTAAATACATTGCTTCCTCTTGGTTTGTGAAGCAATTCTAAATATAAGGAAGTTGTTTTGAATACAATCTCTAATCAAATCAGATCAGATAAGACCTGATCTCTAGCTTGTCTCCAACTGTCATTGTTTGGTAAATCCGAAGAATGGGTTTAAATTAGCCCATCAATTATATTATAAGCAGGTTTACATACCAACACAAACTTGAGAAGTGTGCACTCTAAATTTAAGATGAAAGAAAGGCACCTCTGTGGCTCAGTCAGTTCAAGGTCAGACTCTTGATTTCAGCTCAAGTTGGGATCCCAGGGTTGTGGAATGGAGCCCCGCACTGGGATCTGCGCTGAGCACAGAGCCTGTATAAGATTCTCTCTTTCTCTTTCTCTCTCTCTCTCTTCCTCTGTCCTTCTTCCCCTCTTTCTCAAAAAATAAAATAAAATAAAGTAATAAAATAAAAGTCAGAGAAAGAGAATGCCAAAGCAGCATGCCTCAAGAACTCATCTCAATGAATTAGGAAACTAAGCCAAGAAAACAAAGGAAAATAATATTTCAACACAGACCTTCCCCTAATATTTGCGGGACTCAGAAAAAGAGTGCAAATGGAGGCCCACATACCACATGTCTAAATATTTCAAGGTTATAAATCAAACTAACAAACTATTAAATAAAATATTTGTTATCCTCTAATCTTGATAAATACACCTTCCAGGGATTTACTGTATGGCTAAATTCTACCATTATCATTCTTTAAGTGCTCTGAGTTCCGTGCTGAGGTCCACAGGGGCCTGGAAGGAGCAGATGTGTTCTGTTTCCACCCCCGGATCCCTTTGTTGCAATGAGCAGCCTTGCAGGCACTCACGTGGCCATCCCTATACACTTATAGAAGTCTGTCCACAACCCTCACCGACAGTTGCCACTTGGCCACCCCTTAGAACTAGGAATTTACACACTGACCGCAAGGTTTGCCTTTTGAGAGGACAGACCCAGGGACATGGTATATGGGAGGCCTTAGAATCAAGCCAGAACCATTTGAGCAGAGAATACTGAAGTCCTAGGTACCCTCAGTACAACCTTGACTGGCAGGTGGGTGAGGAGGGGCACAGCTAGGGAAGGGCCAGAGTGGGGACCGTCTAGAGTGCAAGGCCCAGAACAGCAAGCCTCTAGAGCAGGCCTGTTGGAGGTCTGGTCAGTACCAGTCAGAGTCTTTCTATTTTTTTTTTTAATATGAAATTTATTGTCAAATTGGTTTCCATACAACACCCACTGCTCCTCCCAACAGGTGTCCTCCTCAATGCCCACCACCCACCTTCTCCTCCCTCCCACTCCCCATCAACCCTCAGTTTATTCTCAGTTTTTAAGAGCCTCTTATGATTTGGCTCTCTCCCTCATGAAACAGGAAAAGAAGGAAGTAGAAAAGTATGGAAATCAAACAGAATATGTGGGTCATATGAAGCAAATACAGAGTTCAGAAAAAAAAATCACATCATTAATTCTCGGGTAGTTAAAAATATCTTGAGAGCTAAATTATAATAATATAATAGATTGAATTATAGTTCTAAATATTTAAATCAGCACTTAGAGCATTAAAGAGTAGAAATGACATGGCAAATAACATAGATCGGAGTAACATACACGGAAAATACTTAATAGAGAAAGAAGTGAACAGCTCATCCTATTTGTCTTTCCTTCACCCACCTTGCCTAGTGGCTTGTCACATAGTTGACCCTCAATTAACATTTGGGTAAGAAGTGGATGAACAAATACAAAACTAAATTAAAGACATGTGAGAGAAGATGACAGACATAGAAAGTAAATAATCGGGGTTCTGAATCAACATAAAAATAAATTAGAATTGGTTATTAAGGACATAATTGAATAAAACATTTTAAAACTTAGTTAAAATTAATATGAAGAAACCATAATCACAGTACTTTCTCTTAAGATTCTTTAATTTCAGAGAAAAATGAATTTTCTACACCACCACATAGGGTGAAAAAAACAACAATGGATTATTTTAAATAAAACCATTGTCAAGAAATATACAGATAATCTTTCTGCAATGAAGAAGAAACACAACGATACAATAGTAGGAATGCAAAGGTTATTGTTATAAAGAAAATATGTCAATACAATGTGCTTATCTGAACAAAAATCAAACATAATTAATTCAAGCCCAAAGATATTTGATAACCTTTAATACTCACTCCTAATAAAACCAATAAAACCACTGAAAATAAGATTAGGAGGACAATTTTCTAATAGTAGAGTACCTATTTTACAATGAAAAGCAATTCTCATTGTTCAATTCTCATTGAACAATTTGACAGTGTTCTCAATGTCAAAATTCTCAAGAAAGTCCCTTTAAATCCAGAAACAAAATAAGAGTGCTCACTATTTAATATTATTTTATATTATATAGTGTATAATAATTACATTGCTTCATATTTCTTTTATAAAAATATTTTAAAATAAAAGGAATAAGCATAAAAGATATTTGATTCATTAAGTCATTTTTATTAATGCCCTTGAGATTTAAATATATCTTTTTTAAAAATTTGCCTTTGAGATATAGATATAAGTCATAAACGTGCACACACACACACACACACTTTTTCAGAGAGAGATGTTTACTCCGCGTCTTGTATTGTTGACCTTTAAGGTGATTCATAGTATCTACTGCAAGAAACAGGTTATCTGATACTAGAGAATAAAAGGAAATAGATTGGTTATAAATTCTGAAATTGTTCCTGTGTTCTACAGGAAAAAGTGAATATGCTGGTGTACCAATATTTATGTCAGTTTAAAACAGGGACAGCTTGAAAACCAGTCATCTATTTGTATTTTGAGAAGTTTCCTATTTTAAGAATAAAATAGAGTTTTTATATTTTTATTATGATAACTAAGTTATGAATATATCATTGTGAATCAAATTACAGTTTCTGACATTAGATTAAACTTAATGTGAAATAAGTGTAGGCTGCAATTATACAGGGTTTTCCTTGATGAATTATTTTCCGATTTCTTTTCAAATAAATTAATGTTACTGTCTATAATACACCATACATCCATTATTTTATTGCTAGAAATTCAAATTTAATAATTAAAGCAAGCATTTTTCTTGAAAGGGCAGTTTCTTTTTACAAATGAAAGGAAGAGTCATCATAGCCAGAGGGTACCCATAGTGTCCCTAGGCCACAGTTTCGGTTGCCTATCTCTTCTAGGGTGTCTTAGGCTAAACGCAATGAAGTCCTAATCATTCTCTACTCAGGCCTCAACTCTGCACAATTGTTTTACATTATACAGAATTTGTATAAGCAAAGCACTGAATCGTAATATTCAGGGAACTTAATCATTTGCTTGATTATATTCTGGAATGTAACAGCACCCAAGAAAAGGTCAATGAAACAGCCATGACAAAAGTAGGTAAGGCTTGTTGTGGCAGGAAGGCTGTCTTTAATATTCTTATTTTAAAATCACACTTTTCAATTTTCTGCTTTATAATGAACTGCAGCCAATTACTTCCCATCAACACTGATAAAAAGAGCTGTCCAACTGTTCAACATTTGCTCTACTAATTGAATGATCAATTATTCAAATAAATGATTCTTCCTATCAAACTCCAAGAAAAGTCTTGGACATTGTTCCAGCCCCAGATAAAACACAGTGCGGAGCAACAAAGAGACCAAATCTAGATAGAATTCGAATTGTTTGAGAAAATCCCTCCAATGGGGCTAAGCTTTGGCATCTCATGGATTCTGATCTTTTCTGAGACTGTTAATCTCACCTCCTCACAGTCTGTTTTGCTGATTAATTCTTTGGCAAGTATCACTGTGTTCCTTAAGAACATGCACTTTGTTAGGTAATGGATTTTAATGATTGGTCTAAATGCACTCCTTCCTTGCCAGCAAAGAGAGACTTCTCCCTAAGTTATGTCAGCCCCAAGAGGGCTCTGCAGGGAGTGGGGGTCAGGCAGTGGCAGGGGAATTCTCAGCTGACAGATGGCAGATGTGTTCTGCATTCATGCCCTACATTTAGATGGATTAATAGTAGCTGAAGGTCATTCTGTGGATTTGCTCTTTTAAAGACAAAATAACTTTTAAAAGACTCAGACTGCCTGTGTAAGCAGATACTATCTATAGTGTTCACAGTACTCAGAGATATTCAGAAGGATTCCTTCTCAATAAGTGACAAGCTGTAAAGATACAGATATGCATCCACGCAAGAAGTGCTCACACCAATGGGAACAAATTTCCTCCTCACCCCATAATTACTTTCACACACAGAGTCACACACTATTTTCAGTCATGTCTAAATCCACCTCGTTCACAGAAACACACGATTTAGTAGTTTGTAGAGACAGTGGCCTAACTTTCATTGGCAGGTCTCACTGTTCCCGAAATTAAGAATATGCTGATGGGAATGAAAATTATATGTTCTTTCTTCTTCAGTTCTATTGAGCTATAATTGACATACAGCATGATATATATTTAAGGTGTACAGCATAATGACTTGAGAAGAGATATAGCTTTTAGAATTCAAATTCGTTTGCAACTGCATCATCTATGTCAAAAGTATACGGTAAATGCAAACTATAACCCACTTGCAGTTAGGGACTAAGAATCAGATTCCCAGAGATGTAATCTACTAATGGGAGGCACATCTACTAAGCAGGGCAGAATTTTATCTCAAATCAGGCTACATTAAAGTACTGATAAAAGCCCATGTAGCTGCAACAATTTTCGTGATATCCTAAGGCTGTTATGGCTGATGACCACTTCAGGAGCTGAAAAAAGTCAAACTCTTTGCATGAACAAACAAACATGGTTTATGTAAATTCCAGTTAGTAATAGCTTCCTGCAGAGAGCTTAAGAGGGATCACTGGAATATAAGCATTATAGTCAGAACTTTGTCCCAGTGCCTGTCAATGACTGGCACACCAATAGGTCTCTGACAGTATTTATCAAATGAATGAATGAATGAATGAATGAACGACTCCAGGTAGCTATGACTACTTCAAACTTCATTTAATTGTTCTTCCATAGCTTGACAGAAAGCATGTGATTTTAAAATCTTACTTAGATTAAAAACCAGAATTTGTAAAAATTTTACATTAGTGACTTCCTATAGATACTAAGCATGATAATTTAGGGTCATCTAAGGTAAATTAGAAATAGGCAACTTACTGACTTTGTATCGTATTTCTAGAGAAACCCTAAATTTTCTTCATAAAACTTATAATGGTCACCTAATATCTTATTAGTATTTTAAGACTTACCCAGATTGGCCACACAATCATGTTCCTGGTATAAGAACTTGAAAATTATTACTTGTTTTGAAAGTAGGAATAAATATTCATACTGAGGGGAATTTATTGGTTCTGAGACACATAATTTAGAAACTATTTGTGAACAAGGAGGAAAAAGGTAACTGGGGCAAGGAATAGAGAGACAATAAAGAAATAGTCTGATCAATAATAAATAGGATACTAAGAAACACCCCAGAGACTCCATGCCTCCAAGTTCACTTAAGTCTTAACGTACTTTACATTTCAAATCATATCTCACAGAACAAGTGATAGGATTACACTGCTAAATCCATAAGCATTGATTTTTGTCTCAGTCACAGATGCGTGCTGTGCACTATTGGAAAATTTCCTAAATTAGGTTTGTGCTATATGGTGACTACCGTGCAGCAAGCACTATTTCTACAAACTTGCTGAAGTCTTTAATAAGCAGTTATCAAAGCTTTAGAAAACATAAACCACATTAAATTATAAACAATCCTCTCTGAACCTGCTCATGGATCTTTCTCCATTCTATCATTTTTCATTGTGGTGGAGGCCTTCCTATTTCCCAAGAGGAGTATCCTGCTTTCTAAAAATCACAGCACACATGTGTGAGCTTTCAAAGTGTTTTTAGGAAATATCCCCAGTGGACTCTGGAGAGCTTGCCTTCCGGTCAGAGAAAGAAGAAGCGCTCAAATGGGCTATTATTTTCACTGATAGGTTGACCCCATTCCTTGTGGAATTTTGGATTCAGTTTCACATGATTTCGTTTCACATGGTGGTAGATCAGTGCTCAGTAGCCGTCAGAATCACAACCCCTTGACACTTCTGAGGCAGGATAAGGAAACTGGGGAGAGCACAGAGCCTAAGATAAGGAGGCGATGAGGAGGCGACAAGACTGCAGTGCTGTCTCATGCCTTTGTTGGTTTTGTCAACTATGCCTACAGCAGGGCTGTAAGATGGGGCTAGGAGAGGGAAAGGAGCCAGGAATAGTCCCTGGAAGGCTAGTGGCTAGATGATGTAAAGGCACGAGGTATTGTAGCATTGGTCGCTTTATCACTTTGCTCATTCTCCATTAGAAAGCTTTATGAAACATCCTCTTTAGAGCTTCTGTTTTGAAATTTTTCTTTGTTCTTTACTCTATTTTCACACCCTCTATGTTGACTTAACTCTTTTTGATGGAAAGCAATCATATTTTGTCCCGTTTTCTCATGCCTTAATTGTTGTTTTAGCTACATTCTCGTACCTAGCTTCTTGCCATGTACTTTCAGTGTATCTTAAAATTATTTTGATTTTAATGTTTAAAATAACATAGAATGTTGAAATTTATCTAAAAATAAAAATCAAGGTTGTCAATTTGGACTTTCTGTCTCATGAACATGGCTATATTTGTATGGAATATAAATAATAAAGAACACAAGATTACTAATATAATTATAAATACAAATTACTAAGACTTCTTTATTCCTTATGTGACCATCTCTAACATAACTTCTTACAATTAGTCATAAATTTAAAAAATAAACCTTCACAAACAAAATCGTCAGCTTTGCTGTGACGCTATTTTTCTCATCTTTTTTTCTATGGTGACAAACAGCTCCCTTTTGTGAATATCCTGGAGTAAAACCACACTATTTATTCAGAATTCATTAAATGATCATCTCTAATTTCTATGATTAAGCATTTAGCTTCAAATTTTGCATGTAGCTAATAGCACTGAGCCCACTTTAATTAATTTAACCTCATTAAAGAAAGGCTCTCTCTCCCGGGGACCACGTGACAAGTGAAATGTGAAAGTTCGTATTTTGTTCAATTTTCCCATACCCATTTAAAGCCTTCATTGTAATGAATATTTGTTAAGTATGCAATGTATGCTAAAGAGGATTTTATTCGGTATACCAGAAAAGGAAAGAAGATACTAATAACTTAAATAGATTTAAATTCTAATACCTAATATTATTACTGTCATAAATAGATTCTTACTGAGCATTTTATTTTAGGGTCCTGTGTTTTTGAAAAATTTTACTCCACTATCATCAAACCACAGGAAACAACGTGAATTTCTTATGGGCACAGAATGAGACATATGCTTTGCTTCTGAGTGTGAAACACTCATCATTACTGAACATCCATAGTGATTCTAAGAGAGCCACTTTGAAGATCTACATCATGGAGCTGGATGTGTTGATTGTATATTTCTGTGAAATTATTCATGAAGGTGCTTGAAGTTCATAGCAGATCTGCTGTGAAAGGAAAATACGTGTCTGTGTGTGGGTGCCATGACACTAAAAGAAAATGAAAATGGAAGGAGTTTAAAAAAAAACTATTCCTATTCTTCTATCTTCTTATTTCCTCTTTTTAAATAAACATGCCTTTTCTAGCCTTCCCCCAAAAGAAACCACCACCACCACCATAAATGCCTATCTATGACACACTAACTTCGAGTAGTATTAACTCTAACAAACATTATTAAATTTTGAACATGTCTAAAGCTCAGATATTAGAATGTCAAATTAAATTGTACAACTTAATTATTTGATACTTTACATCTAAAGTTTGAGTGTTTTATCAATAATGGGGATTTGGAAATACTGCACAAAATGTTACATACACACTTACCAATGACCTAAATGACAACATAAGTGACTAGACATTAAAAAACAAACCCTGCGGGGCGCCTGGGTGGCTCAGTCAGTTAAGCGTCCGACTTCGGCTCAGGTCGTGATCTCGCGGTCCGTGAGTTCAAGCCCCGCATCAGGCTCTGTGCTGACTGCTCAGAGCCTGGAGCCTGTTTTGGATTCTGTGTCTCCCTCTCTCTCTGACCCTCCCTCATTCATGCTCTGTCTCTCTCTGTCTCAAAAATAAACGTTGAAAAAAAAACCCTGTTAAAACATTAAATGAAAATCATAAATTTAAAAGGCCGTTAAGATATTCAGGCATTGGGGGCTTCTCATAGTGTACGATTATCAGTTTGACAGCGACTGGCTCTTGACCACAATGCTGAATGTAGGTGTGAGTGTATGTGTGCATGAGAGTCAGCTATTCAGGAGCAGCTGTTACTAGAAGAAAAGAGCAAAGCCCAAATGCTAGGGTACTAAAACAGCAACCTGAAAACTCAGGGGCCCCGGATGAAACTGAGTGAGAATCGGGTGCCCGGGTTTCCCAGTCACACCGTAACTGACACTAGTGAGTTGATTCAGGTCACAGGTGGCCTGTTTCAAAGTCCACTGGGTGCACTTGGCAAACTTAAAGTCCTCTTTACCAGCATTATCATCCCTGACCTGCAGGAATATGTTCTATGTCCAGGTGTTGTCGCACCTGAAGCTTAAAGAATTTGGGAGGCCATGTTAAAAGGAACCATCCAAAATCATGTATAAAAACCTAGATGCAAAGTGAGCATTTTATTTAAAATGAGAAGTCATAACAAATTAAAAATCTGAAAATATGACAAATATTACAAACATCAGAAAATTTTAAAAAAGTAACACTTTTTCTTCTTAACTGCTTGCTTTTTAATCTTTTAACACTTTCTGGCCCACTGTACAAAACAAACTTCCATACAGAAACATAATGTATGTGTTCTTCAAAGATCTTTTTTCTTTGAAGTCATGAACACCATCTTTCATATTTGATTACTTCTAGTATTCTGTATGAGAGAAAATTTACAACTATCTTGTGTCACTTTATATAAATCAGTCTTTTGTGAACACATTATACCTTAGCTTTTAATCATGCTTATTAACATATGAGCAAACTGACACTCAAAGGCAATTCATAAAGCATAGGTGACCCATCCCCTACTGTGGGTAAATACATAGTATGGAGTCCCCAGGTAGAGTAATCTCCTTTCTGCCCATGCCCCCTTTTGGCAGTTAGATAAACATCCTTGCCATCATCTGATTCTAAACTGATTCTCCTACTTAGTCACTGCTTTATCAATGCTTGGCTGAATGTAAAACTGGAAGTGAGCAACTTCCTCAGGGTGCACTGCTTTTGATGGGTTAGCTGTCAAATGCTCCATTGTCCAAATTACACTTCTACTGTAGATTTCCTGCTAAGAAACAATTTACTGTAGCATTGGGCTATCAGTCTTGTGGGCTGTGTTAGTTTTGGAGGATCAAAATCTGATTAACTTATTGCAGATACACAGCAATTCCTACTGTTGCTTTCCCCAAATTTCCATTTACTTTATTGTTAGCAGGATATGATAATAGAGGCCCTACACAGAAGCATTCCTAGAATAAACAGTAAGCAATACTATCAAAGCTGCATGCAATATCAAAGCTGAAGATAAGCGTGAAAATAAGAAATAAAAAAAGAGAAGAGGATGAAGAAAAAGAAGCTAAATTGTCAACATGTTCTCATATTTTTCTTCTTCCAAAAAAGGACATGCAAATTATCTGATATACATTATCTAACATAATATAATATATTAGAAGTATATTGAAAGTAAAATAAAGTATATTAGAATATATTAAAAATTATACAATGTGTGTATATACATATATATATACTTTTAGCCAGACTTCTTTTCCAAACTGATAAACAGTTATATATGGATAAGCACTCCCTATATGTGCATGCATTTTCTTTATTGTTGTTGTTAAATACATAAAAATAATGGGATGTTACCAATAAATCTCCTTCAGTGATTTAATGTTTTTTCCTTTTGAAAAACTATTCCCATAATAGTCATCCTCAAGATTTCTGTTTGGGAATGTTAAGACTCAATTAACGCTTTACTGATTCCGTACAACTTAATGATGAGTCTGTTTACCTTTTCTACCAGCTTATTTATATAAATACCAAACAACAGCACACCAAGGAGATTTCTATGATAAGGAAAATGCCAGGCTACTTCCTCCTTATTCAATAGAAGGGAGTTGAATACTAGACTTAATTTAATCATTGCATTCAAGACAGGACCAAACATCAGTTCTAATATTGCATTTGTGATAATATTGACATCCATATTTGCTAACTTAATTGAAGCACAACTAGCTTTAATATAAACTTCCCAGTTTTTAATAAGCTGAGACACAGACATTCTCATTACTCTGGAAAATAACTGCACATGTAACCTTTTCATCTTCTCAATAAAACCCACTCATTTCCTCTTCACATCATGATACTCAAATTTTTCTCTGTCATCTTTCACTTAAAAAGAGGTCCAGGGGCATCTGGGTGGCTCAGTCAGTTGAGTTTCTGCCTCTTGATTTCAGCTCAGGCCGTTATCTCGCAGTTTGTGAGATTGAGCCCTGAGCAGGGCTCTGGGTTGACAGCACAAAGTCTGCTTGGGAGTCTCTCTCCCTCTTTTTGTTTTTCTCCCTAACACCCTCCCTTTTATTCATTTATTTTTTTAAAGAGGAATAGATTCTTTCAAAGTATTATTTTACTTTAGTACACTAAACGCTTTTGCAAATAGCATTAACTAATTTACTTCATGAAGCGTAATTTATTGGGGTGCCTGGGTGGCTCAGTATGTTAGGCGTCCGACTTTGGCTTAGATCATGATCTCACAGTTCGTGGGTTTGAGCCTGGTGTCAGGCTCTGTGCTGACAGCTCAGAGCCTGGAACCTGCTTCAGATTCTGTGTCTCCCTCTCTCTCTGCCCCTCCCCAGCTCACACTCTGTTTCTCTCTCTCTCAAAAATAAACATTAAAAAATTTTAAAAAAATAAAGTGTCATTTATTAAATTAGGAGCAGGGTGTGAAAAATGATTTACTCTAAATAAAGTAACTAGAACAGTCTGTTTCAAACTCAAATATTTTATAATAACTAATTAGATATAGCTAAAATATAAATGTAACACATATATGTACATGTAGAAATATATGTATGTATACATTTTTCAACAGACTTTATATGAAAATGTGTCAATGGTAGGGTTAATAAGAGAATGGATTGTTGCCCTAACTTTAGCCCATCTCTGCCTACTTTTCAACTTCATCCAGGAATTATTTCTTGAGTTAACTATTATGTACTAGGTTCTGTGCTTGGTGTTACAAATACAATGTAGATTCTCTTTCCTTAAAGATTGCACAGTATAACAGAGAGACAAATTGAAAAAGAATCACAAATATAGGAATAATAGAAGTAGAAAGCAAAGAGAACAAATTGTGTCTGCAAGGGAAGAGGTCAGAGGAGATATATTTTAGCAGAATCTTGAAAGACCACCTGGTTAGGTGGGCAAGTGGGTAACACACTTGCCATGTTACAGAGGTAGGGCCCTCACAGAGTCATTGTGAGGAAGCACAAGAAGTTCGGTAGAGCTGGAACACAGGCCGGGTGTACCTGAGTGTGGATGAAGTCTGGAGAGATGGTAAGGGCCTGCCAGGTAGAAACAAGAAACTTGAATGAATCCTGGCAAGGAGCCACTAAAAATTTTTTTTTTAAGAAAGAGTAACAAGTCCTAATTTCCATTTAAAAATAGTTACTCCAATAGCTGTGTGGAAAAGAAATTAGAAGAGGTGGAAGACAGAAAAGAGGATGAGTAGGTAGGAGAATATTGCAAATCTGGTGACATTGTGGAGCCTGTACCAAAAGTGTAGTTTGGGTAAAAATGAGAAAGAAAATTTAAAAGGATCCTTCAAGGTTGAACTGAGAAGATGAGGTCTTTGGTTGGACATGGGTACTGGAGGAGAGGGATAAGTTAAGAATGAAGTTTTTGACATGGGCTGACTGGTGCAACCAATAAATTAGAGAATGTAAGAAAAGGACAGAGTTTAAAAAGGGGGATAAGGGAGATGGGTTCCCTTATGTTACATCTGTGCCCAGATGGAGGACTGGAGTCCTTTAGGAATTGGCAATGGGAGATCTCCTAGAGTGAGGCAAAATGTCTTCAACCATTGGAACAATTATGGATTGCTTGTTTATATCATCTATTCCCTTCGTGCCCCTTAGTGCTTTGTAATTAAAGAAAAAAAATCTTTCATACTCATAAAGGCTTCATTTTATTTCAAATATGCTCTGAAAATACATACAACTGTGCTATTCATGAATTTTCCTCTATTGAATAGATACGTTGAATTGTTCATACTATAAAAAATCATAGATTACAATTTGCAAAAATGATAGAACATAATGTTGTACTGCTCAATTTCATTTTATTCCTGCAAAAAAATATATTTTCATTAAAATTCATTTTTATCATCACTAAATAAGTACGAACTAAAGCCAAATGACTTTCAATGATGTTTCATAGAACTATAAAACATACAAGGTTTTAAATAGCACAGTGTATTATTCTAGGGTTCTACAATTAAAAGTGTCGGAAGTTTCCATTTTTATTGATATCAATGAATTGAGTTGATGATTCTCACATTAAAATGAGGAAACAAAAATGTCCTTATTAACTTGTAAATCTTCATATTACAGCAAAATTATTATTTTTGTGGATGGCATCCACACTTTACCTCCAATGCTGGCCAATGGCTGAAGTTCCAATCCCATGATGATAACTTCTAACAGGCAATTTATGTGGATGTCTTCTTGGAACCTCAAATTACACATGTTAAGAAATGCACCTTCCCAGTTTTGTTTTCTCTCTATCTTTTTGAGCTCTGGTATATCCAGAATTCTTTTATTTGGCTATATTTTAGTAATGAGCTGAGAAAAAAAATCAGGCTCTAGTAGGATGACAATTGTTGCATAAGCCAAAACCTAAAAGTTGCTCAGGGGCTGAACCACATTTATACAAAGTTGAAACATCAAAAAACCTCAGTCCTCTCCAACAACAGCTAACATTCTCTCTACATAAAGCATCTGATAATGGTGCCATTGTTCCTGCTGGTACCCATTCTGAAATTTGTCTTGACTCATTTCTAATCATCCATCATAAACTGCAGTGTCTCCTCCTGTAGTTTCTCTAATGTTTCTTCCAGGTAACTTTTCATCCCCCACCTCCCCACCCTTGCACCCTTGTATTATTATAACCAATTTTTAGCTGGTCTCTTTGACACCACTATTATGCCCAGATACAGTTTCTGCATATACTGTTGGCTAAGCATTCACATGTCCACGTTTTGTCAGTCTTACCTTCTTCTTTACCACAACACTGATCTTTCAAATATTTCTTTCTTCTGAGCACACTTAGCACTGTTGCATAGTTTGAACATCAATGCCTTTGATTTTTCTGAAGTCCTCTGTTCTTTTCTAATGCCTGCTTATCCTTTGACATGCAGATGATTTCTCAGTCTCTCTGATGGTGATGTTCTTCCTAACAAATACAAACAAACTTCTGCAGAGCTGTGATTTGCTAATCTATCTTGAGGACAAGACTGTTGACAGCAGGAGACACCATGACCTCATCCTTGCCTTACTGGGAAGGACAGGTGCTGGACCTGTTCTCTCTTCCCACCAAAAAGACCCTTGTCTTGTGTTTCTCTTATGCTTAATTTAATATGGCAAGGTATTTTTTTTTCTCTATGAGGATCTTCTTGTAGATCTTAATGGATATTCATATGGGTTATAATCCAAGATAAGAAATCTGTACAAAATGTCAACAAAATACAGGGTATATGTATTATCAATGCTTGGGCATGTATGGCAATACTTAAACTAATATAAACTCTAGTCTTCTACATACACTTCTCTTTCACTCCTCATATAAGTAAAATACGAGATTCCAAGAATTAAATTCAAATCTGAAAGAAAAAATATATATTCTAACTCATAAAGAAAGACTATTTTAAAATGCATTTATGTTCCATATGATACTGTGTCCTATTTGTTTGAAATCGGTATCTTTAAGAATAAACAGTCATACCTCAAATTAAATATCCTGGCATTTTAAATTTTGTGCCAATTTCTGACCTAGTTCTACTTTTAAAATGTAAAAATATAAGTGCTCTGAAATTCCATCCACACACAGAGCTAACAGCTCAATATTAATGGTTTTAAAAATAATGTCAAATACATTCTAAAACCCTGTGTTTCTGCCATGGCTGACACAACTAAGAACTTCTGTAACTAGCTTTGTTAAAGAACAAAGTAAGATTTTCTTTTGCCTGTAATAATGCATCTTAAACATCAGTTCCACGTAGGTTTTTACTACATGGAGACCCCCTTGCTGAAATATTTTTACTTGTATTAACCTGATTATCTCAAGGAGTTTGCTGATTAGTGGAAATTGCCTAAATGATCGACTGCTTCTCAAAAGTATGGTAAAGATTCCCAAGTCATATTTCCAAGGCAGTTAGGTAGATAAGTAAAGAACTCTGTTCGAGAGATGAATAGTTCTCCATTTGTTCCAGAGGGTTATTTGTCATATTCAATGAGTAAGCACATTTGCTTTAATACTGAAAATTACCTACCAGAGATGATCTATTTTTATGCAAACACTATAAACATTACATATGCCACATTAATAACAATAATACAGAAAAGGGCTCTGAGAAATAGGAGCCCAGGAACATGAAGAATAATGTAAATTTAAAAGCAACCAACAACAACAATAACACGACAGCAAAAAAATACCGTAATTTACCAATCTGGCAGTACATAAATTAGTGAATGTACTTTATGATGTTTATCTTTGCTACAATTTTCAGAACATAAAACCATACCTTGATTAAAAGTCTGATCTATTATTCACAGAATCATTTTAGAGAATTTGTTTATAAAGTCCTGTTTCAAAACAGATGCAAATGAGTTATCTTGGAACAGGTAGGAAAAGCACAATTCTTACAAAACTGATGAACAATTCCTTTTGCTTCATGACAGAAAGATCTTGCCCACAGGGGTTAAAACAGTGGTGACTCGATGGCTCAGTCAGAACACCACGCGACTCTTAATCTCAGGGTCATGAGTTCTAACCCCATGTTGGGTGTAAAGCTTACTAAAAAAATAAACTTAAAAAAAAAGAAACAATAAACAAAAAATTGAAATGGGGAATGAATACTGTGACTCTCCACAGTCTAGTATTTATACACTCTGACTATACCTCACCACAGTCACGTATAGCATTTGCTATTCTTCTTAACCTTTGCAGATGGCTTTAAAGTGTGACAATGCAGTTCTATAGTTCTAGCAGTCTTGTATAGGAATAATTCATATTCTGAGCACTTACTCTGTGTCAGGCATAGGGCTGAGGATATATTCTCATTTTTGATTCTTTAATATCCCTTTTAAGTAAGTCCTCTTCCTATCTCCATTCTACAAGGAGGAAGCTAAGATTCGAAAAGGCGAAGTAGCTTTGCATAAATTCCCATAATTTATAAGTGGTGAAATCATGATATAAATACAACCGATCTGACTCCTGAACCATGCTTTCAATTTCTTTGGTATATTATTTCTCTCTATGGCCCCAAGACATTTGGTTTTTTTTTTTTCTAAAAAAAAAATAATAATGGTAACAAATAGACATATATGTTATATAAATAAGTATTTTCTAGAATCTTCCAGTTAAGAATCCATTGTGCAGTTGAACATTTTTTTTTTCTAAAAATTTGTTGTCAGGTAAAGGAAACGTGGAAAAAAGCTGCCCTAAGCATATTCCATGGATCTCCCAGTTGGTAGTTTGATAGCCCTGTTATTATTCAAAAACACTTGTCCTTAACCATACTAGAGCAATCAAGTGAAACAAAGCAGGTTACACTGAAAGTACTTATAAAGCTGGGGACAGGGTTAGACAAACCCACAAAGCACTCAAAGCTGTTGGAAAGGAAATCTGGCCAATTCAAATACTAACATCACAGTTAAGGCAATTTCCCAACACTTATCTTCCCATCAGTTCTTACAAGGGATGTTTTACTGTTCGATTTGAAAAGGAAAATCTAAGTATTTATAACAGAACATACGTGGAAGATGTTTACATAACAAAATAAAGCATTAGTCAATGAAATGAGATAAAATAGATTTTTAGATGGATTTTTGCCCCCTTTTACTCCCACATACACAGGGATGGGCTAAAACATGAGCACTGCACAGTCTTCTAGAACTTTGCTATCCTCTATGATAGCCACTGGCCACATGTGGCTATTAGGCATTTGAAATGGCTAAACAATGATAAGTGAGTTTTAAATTTGTATTTACATTAATGAATTTAAATTTAAAACTGATTGATACTCAATTCAGTTACTGGAAAATTTTTAGGTATCTTTGGTGCAACTCAGGTAGGTAAATTTACTTTTTCAAATGCAAATTCTATGAAAGCAAATACAGATCATGTATTTCCAATGAAAATGTAGCATCTGAGTTGAGATGTGCTGTGAGTATAAATACGCACTGGATTTCAAAGACACTTAAAAAGAGAATGTTAAATATCTCATTAATAGTTTTTAAATAGTTTAAAAATGATATTTTAGGGGTGCCTGGGTGGCTTAGTAGGTTAAGCCATCAACTCTTGATTTCAGTTCAGGTCATGATCTTATGGTTTGTGGGTTCAAGTCCCATGTCAGGCTCTGCACTGACAGTGCAGCATCTGCTTGGGATTATCTCTCTCTCTGTCCCTCTCCTGCTCTCTTCCTCTCTCTCAAAATAAATAAATAATAAACTTTTAAAAATGATACTTTAGGTATACTGAGTTAAAAATGTTAAGATTAATTTTACCTGAGGGGTGCCTGGGTGGCTCAGTCGGTTAAGCGTCTGACTTTGCCTCAGGTCATGATCTCCCGGTTTGTGAGTTTGAGCCTGGAGTCAGGCTCTGTGCTGACAGCTCAGAGTGTGGACCCTGCTTCGGATTCTGTGTCTCCCTCTGCCCCTCCCCTGCTCATGCTCTGACTCTCTCTGCCTTTCAATAATAAACATTAAACATTTTTTTTAAAAAGATTAATTTTACCTGATTCTTCTTACTTTTTAGAAGTGTGATTATAAGAAAATTTATAATTACATACTCAGGCACACTATAGTTCTATTGGATATTATTCTAGATAGTTCTATTGTTTTAGAATTTGCAGGTTTACTGCGTTATCTTGAAAATACTTTAAAAGTGTTCCCCAAAACTTATGAAAATACATTATTTCCTTTTTAAAAAAATGTTTAATGTTTATTTATTTTTGAGGGACAGCGAGTGACAAAGTGCAAGCAGGGTAGGGGCAGAGAGAGGGAGACGTAGAATCTCAAGCAGGCTCCAGGTTCAGAGCTGTTGTCACAGAGCCCAATGCGGAGCTTGAACTCACAGACCATGAGATCATGACCTGGGCCAAAGTTGGATGCTTAACCAACTGAGCCACCCAGGCACCCCATTAAGAAGTATCATTTTGATTCTTTATTAAGTAGACTCAGCAAAAGATAAATCACCTCAAATAAAAAGAAAACTGAGAGATTCTTTGGGGTGTCTAACTCATTTTTTTTTTTCTCCAGACACCACTGGTGGTTAAAACCAGGATTGGTAAATTGACTAGCTGAAAACTAGCCAGGCAACTTATGCAAGGTACATTTCTAACATGTCTCCAAACAGGCAAACTCCCTAGAACTTCTAATCAGGGGAGTTCGCAACTACAGAAATCTACAGTATTCTCATTCTTGGCTTCTACATTTTCAAAAGAGATAAAGTTACAGCCCTATACTTCTTAATGATCCCAAGAGTGTTTATCCTTTGGACTATACTTTAAAGGTAAATATAACCAAACCAAACAAACATACAAGTAAGATGGCTCAGTGTGTCCAGAGATCTGAATAGAGGATCAGGTCCTGTGTGACATAAAGCAAAGGTCACTACCTCCTTGGGCCTGTTCCTTTATTTCCCCAATGGAAATGGGGAGATTCATGATCTCCAATGGCTTCTTCTAGCTCTAAAGGTTGGTGGTTCTAAATGGATTCTAAGAAGCTAACTGTTACAGAGGCTTTCCATTTTCCATAGCACCTTCCATATTTAATTCACAACAACCTGGTGACAGGCTTCTTAGCCCCCTTTAGCCAAGGAGAAATCTGAGGTGCAAAGAAGCTAAATGACCTCCAAATCGACACAGTTTTAGAAGCTTGGTAGCCGGGGACTACAATTCATCTAAATCATTATCCCATATATTATACTGGTTGTCATTTTCTGACAATTGCAGAGATTATGCTGAACAATTTTCAGATATTAAATCATTTACAAAAGATGAGCTAGACAGATAACTGTCATTTCTTTCTCTCTAATATATCTTTCACTCTTTCTATGTCTTTCACTGTCAACAGCACCTATTTTATATGTAAACTCTTAAAACTCAGTGAGAATATCTATTAAAGATAGACAAAATGTATTTACTAGTGTCATAACTATTTTAATGATGACAAATCTCTTAACTTTTTTCAACTACCACGTTGTACAAATTATGAAATGAGCCATGCTATTTTTGTGGAAAAAAAAGTATTTTTGATAGGTACTGATAATATGTTTACATCGGTTGAAAAATAAATTAAGATTTTTTTTTACAGAAATATATCTTTGAGGCCTAAAAGAACTAATTAGCTTAAAAATTCATTCAATTTTCATCCAAGGACCCCCTCCCCCCAAAACTTGGCTCATTATTGAATAATTAATAGTTATTTCTAACATCATCTGCGAGTCAGTAGAAAACAATTATACAACATAATATTTCTAGGCTAAGAGAAAGCATTCATTCCAGTTAAAATGATTAGCCATTAATTAGTCTAAAAATGTTACACTTTTCTGGCATTATTTAAAAAATTGGCAGAGCAATTTTTAAGAGTTTGAATTATCTAAACACTTTACTAATAGACTATTCTACTATAGAAATCTTATCATTGTAAAGTGATTTAAAGTGTCACAAGATGGAAAATAAGAGAATTTTAATTTATTAGATGTTTTATAAACCAATTCAGCTAAACATATATTACTGGTTCAGAAGGACAGGACTGAGGCCATATTGATTTAACTGTGACTATCTAAAAGTAAAAATCTCCCAGGAGACTATAAATAAGATATATACATTATACATTCCCCCAGGGAAATTCCTTCAGATAAGCATGCACAGTATTAGATGGCCACACATGCACCCTCTAACCTGGAAGCGAAAGAGAAAAGAAACAGAAGGGTTTTCTACCCTTGGGGGAAAACATGATAGCCATTGGTTGAGATTTATTGTATACTGCTCTGTTATGTGTCACTCCATGATACAGGGCAAGGTAGGAGTAGGACAGATGGAAGAGTTAGATGGTTCAGGGGGAATCTCAAAGTCATGTCTGTGACTGCGGACCATGTCTGTGGAGCGCAGTGTTACCTTCCCCACCAACATATTAGGAGTTACTATTTTCAAGAGGTCAAAGGATAACACAGAGGATTTTGAACGAAGGTGAATAATGTGAATTTTCCAAGATGGCACTTTTGGGACCAGATCATACTAGCTGGCTGTTGAGCACTGTTGGAGGAATCAACGAATAAATATTAAGAAAGTAGGTAAGCGACTCTTCCTGTAAAATGCTCACAGCACACACACTATGTGGGCTGGACTGTTAACCCACAGGGCATTTACTGTATCTTAAGGTTCTCCTGGAATATTTTCCAAATTAGAATCATTCCAACCGGTACTCTAGACTTTGTTAGGAAGTCTTATTGAGTACCATTAACATTTCCAAATATTTAATTTTTTTTCTTCTTAATATTGAAAGAGGATATTATTTCTGTGGTCTAATTACCAACCTCCTACCTCTGAAATATGGATATGGGTGTAATTTTACCAAGTTTATGGGAAGACTATTTAGCATGCTGTTGTTTCCTCTCTGTGATCATTTACTCATTTGAAATGAAAAACCTAAAATGGTAATTTTTCTGATATTTTATTATAGCCAGCTATTCCATAAACTTCAGAGGTGCTTGTTTTTTTAAAAACAGAATTTAAAAAGCAATTTCTATACAACCACTTTTTTCAAGAGAGCTTACTATATGTCTCTCCTCTAGGCATCAACCCTGGAGGACAGTTTTGAATGTAAATGAGACTAAAGTTATAATGGTACTCAGTTTTTAAAACCTATTCCCTGATAGTTTTATTAAGAAATAGAAAAAACACAGGGGCGCCTGGGTGGCTCATTCGGTTAAGCGTCCGACTTCGGCTCAGGTCATGATCTCAGGCGGTTGGAGCCCCGTGTCAGGCTCTGGGCTGACAGCTCAGAGCCTGGAGCCTGCTTTAGACTCTGTGTCTCCCTCTCTCTCTGCTCCTCCCTCTCTCTCTCTCTCTCTCTCTCTCTCAAAAATAAATAAACATTAAAAAAAAAGAAATAGAAATAGAAAAAATGCAGATGTCTGGCTGAGTAGCTAAAGACCTCTGATCTGCAAACCTCTACCGATACTTCTAATGCATTGCCCTTAGTGGTGTGGTGCTTCTGATGTACAGAAGCTCACACTGATCCTGTGAAATAAATCTACTATTTTCTACAGTATTGCGACTCCATTGGTGTCATTTTAACAGTTAGCTAAGCTTGACTTCTGTACCCAGCTGCTTTCTAGCTATCTGAGACTCCTTTCCACTCCCGAAGCTTCATGAATAATTTGTGAAGGCAACTTCAATCCTACTAAAGCAATTTTTGAAAGGCAGTAATGAAATCCCACAAACTGGGGGAGCTAACTGTGCCATTCACCCCTCCTTGTACTATGAATAAAAGTCTAGTTGGAAAGATCCTTGTGGTAGAACCAGGATTGAGCTTTACCTACCCTGACTGCCGAAGGAGGACAACGGTAACTTACAAGAACTAAATAGATAATATAATTAAACAGAGTTCATTTTAGCAGCAAAAACAATAAAGTGATATACTTTTTCTGATATCCAGAGATAGGTGATGAATTAGGTCTGAAAAGTTCAATGGTGAGAAAGGTACCTTCCAATAGATGTCTTTATATAATTAGAGGGGAGGACAAAATATATAGTCATCATTCTGAACAGATATTTGCTATATACATTTTTTTTCTCATCTGTCATTATCTGGGATTATTTTTATCCTTTGTTAGTGTTATCCAACTATTTGCCAGAAAGTACGTTCTGCAGCAAATGCTGGTTTCATAGCAATTCAGCAGCACAAGCAGCACTAGAAGAATTGATGAAAAAATGGAATAAGAACTGAAAAAAAAAAAACAACTCACTCTCTTCTATTACTGACACCTAAAACAACAGGCTGTGAAAATGGTTTCATTAAAAAATAACAAGCTCATGCTCACTGGGGGATAGATCGGGGCAAACTGAATCAAAAATTCCTCAATCGTTGCTCAAGTAGGTCAACTAGAATTAATTCAAAGGGCAAAGATTCACAGTGAGCCCCCTATTTCCCACCAGTCTGTTTCTTCAGCCCTCCTCCCTGGCCAGGAGGTAAATGGTTTGGAGGAGCTCTCCACGGAGGGCAGGTCTTTTGGCCGGGCCTTTCTTTGTATCAGTATAAAAGTGGCCCTGTGACTCTTAACTATAGAGAATAAACAGATGGTTGCCAGAGGGTGGGGGAGGGTGTGGGTGAAACAGCCGATGGGAATTAAGAGTACAATTACCTTGATGAGCACTGAGTGATATACAGAATTGTTGCATCCTTAGGTTGTACACCTGAAACTAAGGTAACACTGTATGCTAACTATACTAGAATTAAAAAAAAAAAAAAAGTGGCTCCTAGCCCTGTAGACTACTATAGTTTGAGCTCTACAAGTTGTCTACATTGAAATGCTGACTGCTAATTAGATCCAAAGTTATCTACCTTTTAGCAATATACTTCTGTGATTTTTGTTTTATGTTTTTACCTTACTTTTCCAATAAAGCCATTAATTCGGTTGGATGGTTAAATGCTGGTCTTCGTCATGGTAAAGCTATTTGACTTTTGCACAGATTCAAATAAAGTATGATTAACTTTAGTCTTATATATAAAGCTATGTTCTTTATTAAAAAAAAAAATTAGAACAAAGTTCCTTTAAACAGAGCTCAAGAAGAATTAGTCCAGGTTAAACCTACAGACTTCTAAGTCTTAGTGTCCTCGAAGACCTAAGGATACAGCTAGCCCAGAGCTGGTCTTTTCTCTTTTGCTGGCATAGCAAAGCTGAAGAGCTCTCTTCTTAAATAAAAGGCAGCATGCGGTTCTAAAGAAAATACAATTCTCATCTATAGTACTGATCGAGGGTTTCACAGTCCTGAGTTTTGCTATTAAAACCATCTCACCAGGGCACCTGGGTGACTCAGCTGGGCAAGCACCTGACTCTTGATTTTGGCTAGGGTCATGATCTCACGATTCCCGTGGGATTGAGCCCCATGTGGGGCTCTGTGCTGACAATCCGGAGCATGCCTGGGAGTCTCTTTCTCCCTGGCTCCCTGCCCCTCTCCCACTTGCAGGCACACATGCACACCCTCTCTCCCTTTTAAAAGTAAATAAATCAACTTAGAAAACAAAACAAATCTCACTTCCTCCCACTCAAAGCACATCAGAAGTTTCCTGAGGCCCAGGGATTTACCACAAAGATGAAGGACTGCAGCTATGGAGGAATGATGAGATCATCTGTAAAGCCAAGAGATCGTGAAACGTGGCATTCCTTGTTCAAAAAATATTAAAAATTTCAAGACAGCAGCGGCAGAGCCTTAAACTAAGCATGGGACCTCCTAAGGGTGGCAAGGAATCCTGGTGCACACCTGTGAACCCATCTCTGCTTCTCACTGAGCTGGAATGAACCTGGGGGTAACTTTCCTTTCCAAGCAGGAGTTTCTCTGACTTCATCATCAAGCAACTGCTATATTTTTCATAATGAGCCACTGTGGCAGGAGACATAGGAAATAACATGCAGACTACTATAGACAGACAACTGATACCTAGGCAAGGAGTTTCAACTTAGGATAAACTCACAGGATATTCACCTTGGGGTCTGTGCCTTTAGGACCTTGGGAAGAGACGGGAGAGATTCTACTGCATAGAATACACGTCCTGATCCCAGTTACCAGAACACTTGGATTCAGGATCTAGTGCTTGTTAACTGGCTATGTGGTCTTGTGTAAGATATTCCAACTCTCTGCATCCCCTTTTTCTCAACTGTAAAGCAAAGGTGTTGGATAAAGGATCCTGAGGATCCCTGGAACACTTACTATGCGTATGGGATGAGAAAAAAAGAGAGATGTCCTCTTTATTTATATTCTGTCTATATTTTCTCTATATTCTCTCTATATTTTCTTTTTTCAAAGAGGGAAACATCTCTACTTTTGATGGGCATTTAATTTTATGTGTTTACTTTTTTTTTTATTTTTGAGAGAGTGAGAGAGAGAAAGCACGAGCAGGGGAGGGACAGAGAGAGAGGAAGAGAAAAAAGCGAGAATCCAAAGCAGGCTCCACGCTGTCAGCCCAGAGCCCAATGAGGGCTTGAACTCACGAACCACGAGATCGTGACCTGAGCTGAAGTCAGACGTTTAACACACTGAGCCACCCAGGTGCCCCATGGGCATTTAATTTTATAGAAGTATGATGATGATGATGATGATGATGATGATGATGATGGTATTATGTGCCTAGCTCTAAGTGCTTTATGTATTACATTCAACTAATTTAGTTTACATTTAGCTCATCTGATCTTCATAAACGCTTTATGAGGTAGGTACTATAATTATGCCTATTATACAGGTAAGGGAGTTGAGGCCAAAGGGCTTAAAGACACTGATATTTACTAAGCTTCTACCCTGTGCTAGGATCTATGGCAGAGCCCATGGGGTCAATGCATTCAGACTCAGGGAAGCCAGGAGGCTGAGTGCCAGAGAACGGGTGAGAGAAAAGAGAAAGGCACAAAGTCTTGTGGGTGTTGTCTGGGTGCACGAGAGAAAAGAGAAAGGCACAAAGTCTTGTGGGTGTTGTCTGGGTGCTCCAAGAAGGAAATGAGTACAGAAGGAAAAAGTAGGGGTTGGACACATGGAAAGTAAGAAGAATTATCTTGAATATAAAATAGGTTCCGTTCATGTTTCTGAGAAATGCAAGTGCTTTACACAAAGTGAGAAAGTCTAACCAATGCCAAGGTTAATCAAATGATATATTTAAACCTTTGCCAATCTGTTATGTTTTCAACTAAACAAGTATGGATATGAGAATTCACACTTGTTTTTCTGTTAATCTCATCCCACCAAATAATGTTTAAATAGTAACATTTGAGAAAAGTTAATAAGAAAACAGTTAGGCACCTATAGGATTTAGTTAATTATGCCCTAGACAAAGAACCTATTTCTTTATATCCCTAATTTTTTTTTATTAGATAGTACAGTAACAATTAGTTTCAAATGAATACCAAATATATTCTTCCCAAGCAGAAAAAAAAGTACATTGGTCAGGATATACAACAAATAGAAACTTAAGTAGCTCTTTTGATATATTTTGTCTGTGTCATCACATGCCTAGGACACAAATGTACCCAATAGGGCCAGTATCCTTAAAACTCAGTTCCTTGGACAAATGTCCACATAGGGAAGAACTAATGTATGAATTTTTACTGGCCTTCAGAATTTGAGACATAGACCTCAGGGAATAAAGCACATTTAAATTAGCTGTGCAAAGCAGAACAGAGATCATCTCCTCGTACAACACCGAGACAACTATCAAAAACATTTCTTTAAAACTCTCATCTATATTTTAGAGCAGCAGTATTATTAATTGTCTGCATTCTGTTCCATCTTCATAATTCAATGTGTCCACTTCTACATCTGTTTCATAAAATTGGCATCTTTATTGTACCCTTGGGACACAATTTCCCAATAAGAACTAGCCAAATGTAACTTTTTTTTTTTTTTTGCTTCCTATGTAAAATGCTACAGTGGATAACATACATCCTTGCTCTCAAAGGGCAGGAAGAAATTTATATCGCTAACCATATGCAAATTGAAACAAAGAATTTCATGACTATAATCAAAACCATTTACCTGGGTCATCAAAATGACTTGGCTAATCAGAAGAAATTATTTCCCCGGAATTTTAATGAAAGGTATCCTGCACTTGTGAGCAATTGGATCTATCCTTCATTTTATCCAAGTTGCAACGAAGAAACCATCATCCCCAGTAGTGATACCAGTCCTGCCCAATTCTGGTGGCCATCCTCTGCAAACTGTCTACCAAATTAGCGAGAATAATAGCAATGCAGAAGTCTAACTTAATTTAATCACTCATTATTCATTCATTCAGCAATTATCTGAGTGTCAGCTAAGCACCAGGCAATAAGTAACGTTCTACCACAGCAGAGAATTCTCCCTATTGAATGTTTGTATTACCCTATTGTTGACTTGCTAGAACTGTCCATCTGAAAATAAAAGCTTGCATTTTAATTAGTAGTTGAGACAAAGCAATAAATACACACCTCCTGTTTCTTGTTTCTGTTGCACATTACGTATTTCTAGAAGACAATAGGGTATTGATTTGCAACCACGAGTAAACAAGGCATCTGGACTTTGTCTTAATGAGATAAAGTTTAGTATGTGCTTTCTCAGTGGGATGGTTTTTGCTATTTAATTGGTAGCAAAAAACTTCAGCAGTGTGTCCTTTTTCTGCCAACAGTGAATTCTATGCGGGAATGAGGTTGCTGCAGAAGGCGCTCAGATATAAATGCAGCTTTAGAACTAATTAGATAAAAATCACAGGAAAAGGACTGTTTATTACTTGAGCGAAAACTGAAAACATTAGTGTGCTCCATGAATTCCGTGAATAACAAAGGGAAAAATATAGCAATTCACTGAACTCTTCCAAAATAAGGTCAATTTACTTTTAACATGGCATTTATATCACAGGCCTTTCTAATATTGTAGACAAAATTAGGATAACAAATATGAAAGGAAGTATGTCACCTGCGATGTTCCTAAAATAAAAATATAATCACTAAAAATAAAAAAGAAAAGAAAAAGCAACGCAAGACACAGAGATTACCATGCCAAAAACAATATTCTGAAAATGTTAACTGAGACATGATTAAGTACCATCTACTTTGATTTAAACAGGGCCTTCCCCAGAGACTATCAACGAAACCTTATGAATGACTTCACAAAAAAGTACTGTACTGCATACAGCAGGCAATAACTCTTTTAAGTTACTGAGGATAAGAAAGAAAAGAGGCAAAATATTGTTTCTCCATTAGTGTTTTCAAAGGGGATCATGACACTTCCCTGCTGAAAACCCTTCAATGGATTCCCACTGCATTTAGGTTAAATGTAAAATCCTCACTATGGCCCAAAGCTCCTTTGTACCTCTCTATGTTCATCTACCCACGCTGCCTTTCTTACAGGTACACCAGTCTAGTCTTCTTCCACTGTCTCACGTAGGCTTAATTTTTCCTGACACAGGGCCTTTGAACTTGCATTCTTCCTATCTGAAGTTCCCTTTCTTCCCTGTTGGATAGTTACTAGGCATTGTGTAGTGGTCAAATGACATTTCTTTAGGGAAGCATGCCATGATCATCAAATCTAGAGTACATTTTTATTGTTATCTTCTCTAACACCCAAGTGGCTTCCCTCATTAATCTTTTTTTCTTAACCCTGCTCCTTCATAGTTTTTATCAGGAACTAAAATTATATATAGGAGCAGGATTTTTATTTGTCTTTAATGTATTGGCTTTCCCCATTACAGTATATGTTCCTCAACTATAGGGACTGTGCCTCCATTGTTTATCCCTAGCATGATGCCTCCATATATTCATATATATTTTCTAAAACAAAAGTTAACTTTTCAGTCATTGATTTTGGTTCCTAACAGATGAAAGTAACCAGTCTTTTACATATAAATAAACTGTACAAGACAAAACTGTTACAGTAGACATACCCTAAACTGATCCCACTGAGTTACACCCTTGTGTACAGAAGAAACCTGTGACTTGCTTCTAACTAGCAGCATATGGTAAAGGGGATGGAATGTCACTCCCACGATTACATGACATTATGTAAGACTCTGTCTTAGCAGATAGAGGCTCCCCATGTTGGCTTTGATGAAGGAGGCTGCCATGGTCAGAGAGAGGCATATGGCAAATAGCTGTGGGGAGACTATAGGAGCTGAAGCCAGACCTCACAAAGAGCAGCAAGAAAACGTGGCCCTCAGTGCTACAGCCATAAGGAAATGAATGATTCCAACAACCTGAGGGAGCCAAGAAGTGGTTATTCCCCCCGCACCCCCACCCCACTGACCCCGTCAAGCCTCTGATGAGAACACACACCTGTACTGCAGCCTGGTGAGACTTTTTTCTGCACAGAAAATCCAGGTAAACTGTGCTTTGACTCCTTACCTGCAGAAACTGTGAGATAATCAATGCCTTCTTTTTTTTTTCTTGTTTTAAGAGATGATCTTCTCACTAAATAAAATACTTCCCCCCCGCCCTTGAGCTAGAATCGTAGACGTATTTATATTTCTTTTCTTTTCAACGTACCTAGTGAATTTTAATTTGTTCCTAAACTAAGTGCCAACCATGTATACTACAGGATGCATAAGTTGGAGAACTCTTTTTGGGGGGCATATTGAAACTACTGTATAAAATATAAAGTCCAATGACCCAATACAGACCAGATAATAATACAAAGAACTCAATATCTACATTTAGTGCCTCTTCATGAGATTTTTATTCTAGCCTTCAACGCTGAGAGGCTGGGTGGAACTGCTGGCTGTTATCAGGGACAGGACAAGCAGGCAAGGGCCCAAGAAAAGTGAGGTTGTTGAATGGATCTGGGCATTGACAGTGTCTGATAGACTTCCCTCTTAGGCCAGGAACAATATTTTGTTCACCTGTGTATGCCCTAGATGCATAGCTGACATTCTTTTTTTTTTTTTTAATTTTTTTAAATTTTTTTTAATGTATTTTTGAGACAGAGACAGAGCATGAATGGAGGAGGGTCAGAGAGAGAGGAAGACACAGAATCCGAAGCAGACTCCAGGCTCTGAGCTGTCAGCACAGAGCCAGACACGGGGCTCGAACTCACAACTGTGAGATCATGACCTGAGCCGAAGTCGGACGCTCAACCGACTGAGCCACCCAGGAACCCCCATAGCTGACATTCAAGAAATAATGATTTTTTTTAATGTTTATTTATTTTTGAGACAGAGAGAGACAGAGCATGATCAGGGGAGGGTCACAGAGAGAGGGAGACACAGAATCTGAAACAGGCTCCAGGTTCTGAGCTGTCAGCACAGAGCCCGACGCGGGGCTCGAACTCACAGACCACGAGATCGTGACCCAAACCGAAGTCAGACGCTTAACTGACCGAGCCACCCAGATGCCCCAAGAAATACTGATTTTTAACTGACAGCCCAAAAGCTATCAGAATATGATCGTGTATGTCAAGGACAGCTTTTTGAAAGTGTTGTCTTATGTTGGTTCTTCAAGATGTAGACAGCAGTTATGAGCAGAGAACCAGAGAAATAGTTTTTCTTCAGTCTTTCTGCAATTTCAGGTACCAGTTACCTAGTTTTTTCCCCCCTAAAAGCTGTTTCTAAAAATCTATCATTTGTATTTTTATTCATTTTGTGACGTCATGCTACTTACTAATGCAACATCTTCATTTAACTTAATTTCTACATACTTACATATTTTTTTTTCCAGAATGCTTTCTAATCAATACTATTATGCCACTTAAAGACATAATCTATGTTTCACTAAGCTGGTTATGATTTTTTAAATGACTCCTACCCCCTGTATAACATCCCTCAGATGTACATTTCCAGGTTTCTCTCTTCTGCCTGGTCCTGCTGTCCTGGCATGCTAGAGGCTTTGACATGGAAGAAAGAGCTCTGGGCATGGACAAAGAAGACTTATGTTTAAGTCTGAGCCCTGTGATCAAGCACACTTCTCTCAGGGACTTATTTTGTATAATAGGCATAATCATTCTCCATTTGTTTATTTCTTGAAGAGCTGCTTAGCCTTGAGGGGAATAAAAATGCATGCAAATAGTTCCTCCTGTTTCTGATCACACAAGACCAATAGGGGAGAGGAATAAACAGATAATCTAGAAGGCCTTAAAGGGTTATAACACCTAAATGTCGCAGGTATTTTTACGGATAAAAATAATATGTACAGAATGATTTGCAAGCTGTAAAAACCCTCTGTCACAATATAGAGTATAACAAACATTTACTACCTATTTTGTGACCCCATCCTGTATTTTCCTCCTCTCCACTTCAGTTAGGCTGCCTCTCTAGCTTATTATCTCCACTTAGTTAAATATTTCTAAACCTATTCGAAATTCTGGCTCCTTGGCAGCAATTTCTCCAGAATTCCTAAGACTAAAGACATTGCTCTTCTTTTCTAAAGTTAAAAAAGAATCTAGAGCCTCTGAGACATTTCTTCTGTGGTCCTAACACTGCTCTAGATTTGGGGTTATTCAATTTTTTTTACGTATTAGATAAAAATTCTTTAACTTTTAACTTTTTTTCAATTCTTCAACTTTTCAATTTGGTAAGTATGAATTACTTCTACGCACAGGAGGATGTCAAGAACTGTACAGTCTTGGAGGCAGAAAGAGGGAGTTTTATACAGTGAGCCAATCATTACTAAGTGGAAGAAGAGTAAATGCAGTGGGTATTAAAAACAAAAGAAGAGTAAAGGTGGCTTCTGGTTGAGGGAATCACGTAAGGATTCTCGGAGTAAAGCCTTGAAAGATGCCTGCCAATATTAACAAAATTTCCAAAGAGTCACCTGGGAAGGGGACATCTGAGGGAACAACCTAAGCAAAAATGTGTTCATTGAGCAACAGTGAGCATGTTCTCGAACATGTCAGCTTAGCTGAAACACAGCCTTGGTGCAGGAACTGGGATTCACACTTGGGGAGAAGCTCAGTGTGGAGATGAAGAGAAGGCATTTAATTTGACAGACAGTGGGAAGCAACTGAAAGCTTCTGCGTGGCAAAGTCAATAGTGGTTAATAAATATTTACTAAGATTCTTAAAATTACTACCTTGTGAAGTCCTGTTTCCCTTCAGGAGCCATGGTAAATATTTTAGACATAATACTTTTATTGTGGAAACAAAATAAATATATGCTTTCCATATGCATAACAGGCTACAGACCAATCACTATTTCCCAAGTTCCTTTCTTCTGGCCCAAGTCCATCCCCTTGCATTTCTCTCAATCTCTGTGTGTCACGATTCTGTTCTTCTGTTCTTTGCTGCTCTATGGATCCCTGATTTCAATGATTTGCTTTAGGTCATAATTAAAGAGGAAACACTGGTGTTTTTCCTCAGTAGTGTTTCTTGAGTCAGCTTTTAAAGTTCTTTCTTGTAATCAATAGGAGGATATTTCCAAAGAAGCCAGCGTGGCTCACAGATAGATCGCTTTCCAGGCATAGAAAGCTACCTTGGGGGAAGGAAACTACTTAGCCTCCTGTGTGGCAAGCACATTAGACATATATAACACAATAATTAAATTGATGAACAGTCAATAGACTCTAAAGGACTGGGAGGAAAAAACAAAAAAGCAGCACATGAACATTCCTCTCCTCCATTTTTAAGAATAGTTTTATTTTGCATCACCAACTAGGAAAACAAATTAATAATGCAACTGTTTACAATTCTGAAGTAGTTTATCATGTCTGCTAATCTCTATAATGCTTCCCCTGGAAGGGGTCTGGTTATACCTCATATTTCATTTAGATCTAACCACTACAGGGAAAAATACATATTTTTGGACAGAACTACCCAGACTATGTCAGAAAAAAATTAGTAGCCTTGAGTTATTCTTATTAGCTGCTGGTATTGATGAAGCAACTCACGTGATTCTTCAAGTGACCACTTGGCTAAGCCTTGTTTCATTTCTGGCTGTGCTAAATGTAAGAAATTACAGCATCCACATATGACCTTCACTTCTTACATGCACAAGTTTGAGAAAATCATATCACAAGACCATAATGATATCATATGAAGAGGACCAAAGTGGATCCGAGGTTCTAGTCCAATGTCCAGGGATCCCAGGAGTTACGTGCCTCTAACTGCTCAGCCATATGATAATGAGCCTCCTAAGTTCTCTGGGACACTTTAGTTTTCTCATTTATTAAAAGAAAGTTTAGCAGGGGGAATTTGTCTTTATGTTTACTAAGGGTACTCCTAGCTCTAAAATTCTATGAAACAAAGTTAGTCTATTCTTCCAGAATTCGTCTGTTCTTTACTGGGATGCTGTTGATGATTACCATTAGCTGCTTCCTAAGTTTTCAGTCCTCCCAATTACATTGCATATATATATCAAATGCCAGAAAAAAAATCCTTGCAATCACAAAATTTAAGAAATATGAGGGGTTTAATAATAACATACCTGGCCTAGATCCTCATTTTAGGTGGAAAAGTTAGATGACTTGCCTGTGTCATACATTTGCTGTGGATAGAAACAAAGTCCATGCCTCCAGTGTCCTTGCCCTGTGCCAACGTTTGCTAAACCTCATTTGCATGTGCCCCATGTTCACAAGTTGATATGTGTTCACTATTTATTATTTGTGATTTTTTTTTTACTGAAATCAATTTATGTTTTTACCTAAGTATATTTATTACAAGGAAAATCTGTCCATCATCACAGTAAATGGAAACCAGTATCAACTGCCATGGATAGAAGGCTACTGTAATGTGTAAAATGAATTCAAAGCAATGTTTCATCATTAGTTCGATGTTTTTGATTGTCATAGACCTGGGGCCTAAGGCAGACTCTCTTTGCTAAAAATGTGGATTGGCAAATGTTACGATATGCTAGTCAACTAGCAAAAAACTGATTCTCATCTTAATATAGTGAGGTCTGAAAAACAAAAACAGCCCTACTTTCATGCTAGATCAAGGTATGATTCTAAGATTACCTGTCTTCCCAATATCTTGACTTCTAACTCTACTCCTACATGAACAATTTGCTAGTTCTACTTCCCATTTCTCTCCATTCCAACACTCTGCTGCCTACCAGTAGGGATACATCATGCATATCAATGTTAGGCTGGACAACAAGTTTGCCTGCCTCCAGTTAAATTGCTGCATTAACTAGCATGAGCTTCTTGGAGACAATGCCATGAGGCCCAGAACTGTGGCAGGCTTTTCAAAGACCTTGAAATCATCTGAAAATTCATTGTTTGATTCCATTAGGGCAGCCCTGATCTCATTTCTCTAAAGTGAAACCTGACAACTCTAGTTTAGGCATGGTTTATACGTGATGCAAATAGAGCACACTTGATTCATAGTCCACATTTATCAGAACGTGGCAAAAAAAAAAATAGGTTATGTAACCAAAAAAATAGGTCACAACTGCTGACTTTGTTTATTCATAGTCTTTTAAGCCACCTACTTCATTAACAAAGTTTATTCATTCCTTATTTCCATGCTTAAATTTCTGAGTATAATGTATAGAGCAGCTCAAGCACTGAGAGATAAAGTGATATGCTCCTGAACAATGAAAGTAAAATTCAAACTATAATGCTTAACATGTTAAGTAAAAGTAATTTACATACGGTTCAAAAGCTGGTTAACCCCAAACTATGTTTTCAGCAATTTCATTATTTAAAAAATATACCCATTCAAAAAAGTAAACATTTGCTTTTATTTATTTAAATTTTTTTAAATGTTTATTTATTTTTGAAGGCGAGAGACAGAGTGCAAGTGGGAGAGGGGCAGAGAGAGAGGGAGACACAGAATCCGAAGCAGGCTTCAGGCTCTGAGCTGTCAGCACAGAGCCCGACGCGGGGCTCAAACCCATAAACTGTGAGATCATGACCTGAGCCGAAGTCTGACACTCAGCCAACTGAGCCACCAAGGTGCCCCATAAACATTTGCTTTTAAAATGAAAATAACTCAATGATTATAGATGGCAAATTTCACAAAAATGATGTTAAATGGGCATATTTGAGGGGTTTCATTGTTTATACGTGAATGACTGTAACTTGCTCCTGAAACTCCTCATTCCAATAAAGAAAAAGTTACAAACACACAAGAACAAAGAGAATGGGAGAGTAGACAATAGAAGATGAAGGTTGTAAAAAACGAAATGAAATATGGAAATAAGATGATGAATTATTAAAAGCTAAGGTTTTAGATAATAAACTTCTTATCTCGAATTCTATATGCAACACAGTGTAAGTTGACTATCTAAAGAGAAAAGATATTTTTAGATATAACAAAGGGCACCCAAATTGTCTCCTTCACACCTGTATTCTTAGGAAGACATTGAAGGGTGTGTTTCACCAACACTAGGGGTAAACCATACGAGAGGATGGGAGGCATTTCAAGAGGCAGAGTACTCAGCGAAAGTGACAAGCAGAGCAATTCCCAGGGCATTGGGCAAGGAAATCTTAGGTGGACAGTTGGGCGGCAGGCCCAGCATGGCACCAAGAAAGTTGGAGCTGGGGCAGAGGACAGAGGCTCCAAATCAACTGGGTCCAAGGGACAATAGATAGATTTCGTGAGTGTTTGGCTCTGCTGGAAGGAATTCTAGAATCTGATGGAAGCACTTGGGGACACATCCATGTTAGTAGTTAGAAATCTAAGGAGGCAGAGAAACAAAAACAGGGGGACAGAAAGAGCTGCCGAGAGGCAATGATTAATTTTTCAATAAAAACAGAAAATTGTGCAAGAAAACAAATCTATTCATATGATGATATTTACAAACCACAAGGCTGTAAACAATATTAATTTAACCCAAAACTGTTGCATTCCTCTACTGGAGACACAGAGAAGGGGAGCATCTGAGGTGGAAAAGGAGTTATAATAGAGCTAAATTGCAGTTGGCAATTGTTGTAAGTCAATCATAGATAGCTAAAGATGTTAAGAAATAATAGAACAAATGGTTTAGGAATAATTTATGTAAAAACCAAAAGAAGCAATTAAAAGAGTCAAAAGTGGTTGGCTCAAGGGTTTGAGAGAAATGGATAAGGAATTATTTAACTTTTAAAAATGTCACATTTGACTACTATGAAAATGCATCGCATATTTAATTAATCTGCAAATTAAAATAAATGCCTCTACATTGTTAAATGAATTGTTGAATGTGTTTATTGTTAAATGAATTGTTAATTTCTGTAAATATCTCAAAGCAGATACTTCATATCTGAATGCAAAATTGCAGCAAGAATATTTCAGTCATAGAATATTCATATTCTTTTAAATATGCATATTTTCTAATCTTGTTTTTAATGGTTTAAGGTGTTTCTGAGACTTCTGAAGAATAAAAATGTTTCCTGTTGTCTGGATAATGTTCTGTATACAAGTTACGAAGGATTTTCACTTGTAATCTTCTTTCTCTGTTCTTTATCACACAAATATATTCAGCCTGTTGTCATTAATGTTTTCCCTTGGAGTGACTCACTCTCAATTGAAAATATTAAAGACAGGATAAACTGTAAAAACTTTTTCGAACTGCTGATCTTCTGCATGTTAGAATTCTACAGGAAATCTTGCCTCTCTCTATATCAAACCATTTGTTATCAAACATAAAAAGAAGCCAAGTATTTGAAGCACATTATTTGAAATACACTAATTTAACACTGAACTATTTAATAAAAAGCAGAATCAGGATTGGCTATTTAACAGTGAAACCTGAGTGTTTAGCATATTAAGATATTTCTTATATAAAAAAATTGTCTGGGGGCGTCTGGGTAGCTCAGTTGGTGAAGCATCCGACTTCAGCTCAAGTCATGGTTCTTGAGTTTGAGCCCTCCATCCTCGGATCCTCTATGCCCCCTCTCTCTCTGCCCCTCCTCTGCTTACCCTATCTCTCTGTCTCTATCTCTCCAAAATAAATAAACATTACAAAACAATTGTCCGGGGAATGTCTCTCTGAGATTCTATCACATATAAGGGTTTACATAGAAGGAAAAGAAAAAAGAAAACGGGACATTTCTAGCTACTTCAAATATGAGAAAGGGACAATCTTCTTTTATAATGTTTAAGTAGGCTACATGGTATAACCTCCCTAAAGATTAGAGGGTTGAGGGTAATAATCCTTATTCTTTTTTGGGTACATGACTTGACCCACATTCACATCATTTGGAGAAATGGACACAGGATAAAGCAGCTGATGCCAGCAGAGTTTTTCAGGACATTAATCCTGGAAAAAGCAGGTGAAGTGGGTAGTTTGACAAATTATTTTTTGAAACGACTGAACTGTATTGAAGATTATTAGAATTCCTTATTTCAAGCCATTGCTAATACTAGTATCTTTACATAGTTCAAAATGCTTTGCAAGAACTTTCTTGTCAGATTAGTTCAACCTCACACAATCATTAAAGGGTTAAATGACACGAGTTATTACCCTCATTCCAATAATGAGGAAACAGACTCAAAAAAAAAAAAGTAGCTTCTTTGCTCTTTGTTTAGTTTTTGAAAAAGGAAAAAAATAGGGCTCAGGTCTCCTATCTTTTCCACTAATTTTTTTCCCCCACTCTATCAGTGATTCCTAAACTGCTGGTCTCAAAATACCTAAGGGACTCAGAATAATTTTAAAGTGTCTAAATCCTTGGGTCTAAATGCAAACCTGGCAGTATCTTCAGAAGAATCAATAACATATACTACACATCTGTATACTTCTATTTTTCAAATGTGCATTGGTGTCACTCCAGTAAAGAAAACATACATCTGTGTAAAAGCTCTTTACTGAATTCACAGTAGCCTTTTATCTTTGTGTAGTCTTAAATCATAATGTAAATTAAAAGTACAACTACTTATTCCGTGGAGTGGGTCAAACCTGTCGGAATAGAGTTGGAAAGCCCCCTGGCTCTCATCCTGCTCTCAGAGTGATCCTCCTTGCTCAGCCAAACTAAACTAGGTGCCCACTTCCCCCACTGTTCTCTATCTCAGCTCCCTTTGCTTTCCATCACAAGCATCCCCTTTATCTTTTGACTTGTGCTGGAGTCAGCTCTGATCCATCCCTCACTTGCCACAGGAAGTTGTGGTCCCTGGGGAGTGAGTCAGTGTCCCTTTTATTTACTGTGGTGTGCACCTAGCATTGGCCTGGAACCAAAGAGGGGCCCCATCCAGCTCTGGGGACTTCCTATGGAAGGGATGTTGCTACACCCAGCTGGCTTGTGGCTCTAACCTCTGAGAGCAGATGATCACAGCGTAAGTTAAAAAACAAAACAAACAAACAAACAAAAAAACAAAAACACCCATGCCAGTGAAAATGGTGACCACCATTGATGGGTTTGGGGTATTTTTAGCATGTCATGTCAGTTTCTTCCATATGTTTCATATTTGCTTCCTCATCTGCAGGATGGGTATTGTTCCCCCTACTTTGCAGATGGCACAACTGATTCTAAGAGGAGGCAGTCACTAGACCCTGGGCTACACCAACAGGTGCTAATGCACCTCTTAATGATACATGCATGTTCATAAACACAGCCCTAAGCCACTGGGTTGTACTGTCCCTGTTATCACTCCAAATGCCTGACAGCCCATACTAGGTCACAGTCTCATTGATAAAAAAGAGATTCCATCCAAGGGGTTACCTGTGTTCTCTTACTTTTGTGCAATCATGAAAAGCTCTACTGCTTCTTTAGGATTCAACAGATGTTTCAGGGTTAACTAACCCCCCACCCCCATTATATTTTCAACTCCTAGAGGAGGGGAAAGAAGAGGGAAGAGAGGCAAGATGTTCACAAAGGGAAGTCTGTGATGCTGAATCAGCCTCAGCTGAAGCGCAGGCAGAACGATGCTGCTACAGCCCAGAGCACATGAAAGAGCCACTTTGTTAGTAATGGGGGACAGTGTTAGGGGACACGACTGTGTTTAGCTAGAAGAAAGTCAAGCCTCAGGCAGAAATCAGGGCAATTATTGAACAAATCTGGGGGCATCACATTCACTCTGAACACTAAAGAGATGATGGCCTTCTGCTCAGAGGCAAATGACAGCATTCAAATGTGTGTCCCACCCTAATTCAGCCCCCACCTCCTTTACCCAGTGTAAAGAATCAAAGGGAGTTCTCAGTTCAGCCTGGCTCTGCCTCGGGGTTGACAAATGTGAGATCCACCCCTCCTCATCACCACCTGGTTCCCTCTGGACCAGCTAATGGTTCAGAGGGCAGAGGAATAATGCAATTTGTCAGGAAAGCGACAAATGCGGCAATAACAATGTCCACGTAAACCGAGCAAATGCTTGGTTTAATTGTCTCTACAAGTCAACCTTGCAGGAGTTCAGCTGGGAAAACTGATGATCCAAAAGAAATTATTTTCTTATCTTTTATTGAAAATTTCAAGGAAAACACATGCCACGGCCCCTCGGGATAAGCCGGAGAATTGCTGGACAGGGAAGATGGATGTCTTCCAATGTCCTGACACATCTAACTTTAAGATATTGAGGATGCTATCATAACTTTCTGCCTTAAATGTCTTTATTAGAGAAACAAGATTTATGCTTTTGGTCTAGGGGGCAAAAGAAACTTGGATGTCCATAAAGGGTCCTGTGTCAGTCATTCAGCCTATCTGATTAGGGGCACATAGGGCAGAATTTTAAAGAGAAAGTTATCTTCCTTTGGGTGGCCAGGTTTCTCTTCCTTGTAATTCACTTTTATACATTCTCTTGAGTTTTCTGGCACATTACTTTTTTGTTGTTGTTTGTTTCTGTTCAAAGTTCTTGCAAGGAATAGTAACGTTCTAGTTTCCTTATTGTCAAAAATTCATCACACACGTTTAACTTTAGCTTCCCTCATATCCACCCATAAATCTAGCACACAAGATGAAAAATACATATATTTTAGATAATTCACATAACGTACATGAACTTGTATTACACTGAAGGAAATTAGGCAAATGAAAAAGTCACCATTAAATCAGATCTCAATCTCTTCTCTTTATTCAGAAGTTGTAAATCCTCCTAGCTGGCCAAATGATGTCTAGCAGAATACAGCTGGTTATTGAGTTAGACCTTTTCTGATGGCTTTCAGTAGAACAATCATGGATCCTAGACAGTCATTATTTTCCTTCCAACTGGTCCTCTCCTGCCTGTATCCACTGTTACTGCCTTCATTAAGGCCCTTACCATTTCAGGCTTTACAATTGCAAGACCTTCCTTGGCTTTCCCTGGCCTCTTGTCCCCAGTCCCTTCCATCAGTTCTCCATAATGCTGTGGAATGTTCTTCTCTAAGCCACAATTCTAATCCGGTATTAACTGTTTACTCATTGCCTTCAGGATGCAGATGTCAACTGCATAGCTTGGCATAGGGTCCCGCATGAGCTTCTTCAGTCTCATCTCTTATTACCCTTCCCTCTCCCAACATCTCATGTTTAAGTCATGCCCAGTGGCTTGCAATTCTTCACCTGTATTGTGCTGTTTTAAGTCTCTTTATATTCATACATATGTTTCCCTCTTCTAAAAACTGCCCTTCTCTTCACCAGGTTAATATCACTTTATACACTATTTGACTCAGCCGGCCCATCAAGCGTTCCTAATGGGATCTGCTTTGCTTTTCTCACACTTTAGTGTAATCTTTTGTTAGCTTTTTCTCCATTTTCTGGACTGTACACTCCTTGAAGGAGCTGACCTTTATCTTCTGGTTGTTTTTCAAGTACCAAGAGTTGTGCCTGGCATGCATTAGCAGACACTTAACAAATATCTGTTGGATACATGAATAGAATAAGAGTATACTGAGCTGAAAGTCACCATATTTGGTATAATATGAGAAATAGTGGGAAATCACACATCTCCAAAAAAAAAAAAACACCAAACTACTGAAGCCTGAAAATCTACCATTCATGATTTATTTTGTAAATGATTTATTGCCTTATTCTTGGGAGATTATTCAAATGTAAATACTCATGTGACAGTTAGCACATGATTCACCAACTCCTGACCTTGACTAGGTGTTTAGGTACCCACTGTCACCAGATAGACCTGAGAGCATAAGACTGCAAAATATGGGTGGTAAGAGAATAGGCAATAGCAAGAGGGTGAGGCCAGGTTGTACAGGCAGCAGAGGACGAAGAACAAAAGTATGTTTATCCACTTCATAATTTTCCTTGGCACTGACTCTCGCCTCCATCTGCACAGCCAGGATTCTCCCTATTTCTTTCACTTACGGGAACTGAACAGAAGTGAGCAGAACATTTTCCTATCATGAGTACAACAAATCTTGGTACAGAATGGAAGAATCCCATGTGACCCTCTGATAAACCCACCTTCCTTCACCATACTCAGTCCCCCACACTGAATCCAAATGCCCTTTACAACACTGTAGCTTCCTGGTCTTACACTTCCTTGGTTTGGGGGAGTTATTACTTACTTTGATACACCTGAGGAATATCCTGCTCAGTGTTCTTTTTTTGTATGGCCTCTCCTCTGTTTCTAATATCTCTCATAACACCACTTATGCAACTTAACTGGCTTTTGCTTGTGCCCTTTATTTCTCTGCCTACCTCGTCAGTCCTGCTTTCTCAAGGGCCACCCATGGTGGAGTTTGGCCTCCAACCATTTTCCCACAGAGGGTTCCACTCCTTCCCAGAATTGCTATTCATCAACCTCATCATTCAGATTGGATCTAACATCTAATTATTCTGATTATACCACATTTGTGTGGAGGGTCTTATTACCTTTATTGAAGACAATGAGATGCAGAATAATCACAACTGAATTCATTCTCCCATTGGTGGGGACTAAGGTTTTAAAGCTACAAAATTTGGGGAAAGTGTCTTCTAGCACTGTCAAACACCCCATTTTTGCTCTTATAACAATAATAATTTCTGCATTCAAAACATGTTTCCTCTGAAAAGTAGCAAACTTTTCCTCATAGCTTATGTATGAGTCTATGCAGCATCCAAGGAAGCAGAAAATCAGAAATTTCCTGTCCCTGAGTCATTCTACTGCACAGCTCCCCATTGCAAATCCTGAAAACGTACAGGTGTTCGATTAAGCGCAGAGTGGCTCCCCGTCTCCCTGGTTGTCTTTTTAATCCAAGAGACACAGCCTGCAAGTGGGAAAGATGAGTCCTCACCTTCAGAGGAAAGCTGTTTTCTAATTTGTACTCAGATCTAAATGCATTGTCAAATTTCTCTGTACCTTATTAAATGGTGGAGGCACATTAGACAAATGCCAATTCTTTTTGATCAGATCTACACATCACCTCAAACAGCACACCAAGTTAACTTACTGAAGAGCTCATATGGTTGGTAAGCATTCTGAAATTAAGGAAAGATTTTTTCATCATTTCTTTAGAATCCCCTCAAATTTCCTTATTTCAGTTTGCACCTTTTCTTTTTTCCAGAATATAGTCTTTTTTAGAGAGGCAAAGTTAAAAAAAAGGGGGGGGGGCAGATAAGATGTAAAGACAGAGGGTCATACAAAGAAATTAGGCCAGTATCCAAAGATCTAACCTGCCTACAAAGTCAACTCTATGTCCCCAACACCTCCATGACTGCTTGTGAGTTTCCCATTACACAAGCTGAGTACGGAACTTGTCTTCCTGTGAACACCATCAGCAGTGATGTGAGTTCTGTGAGGCAAAGGAAGGTATTCCTTGAATTTACTGGCAGATGATGACAAAAAGCAGAGTATAAGAAAAATACCTAGCAACTAAGGTGCTTAGATCCAACTATTTTGTATTAAACACGAATGTAACTCTTACTAGTGTGTGACCACGTGACTGCAAACACTTTTGAGATGTCAGTTTTTCTAACCCCGAGTCTGCATTCTATTCTAATAAAATAAATATATGATAACATGCAAAAGATAATTTAATACTTCTCCATATGAGAATATGAATGCTTATGACCTTATCTACATGATGTACATGGGCAGGTGGAAATTCTTGACCTAATATTTTAAGGTAATTATTTTCAGATGCAGTAAAATGCCTTTGAACTGAAACACATTTTCTTCTAGGTGGTTATATAGTGCAGTGATGAAGAAAAAATGATCTGGATAATTATGCTGAAAATATAAAGAAAAGAATTTTGGAGATTATTGTGACCTTTCTTTTGCAAGTGGGAAATAAAATAAAGCCCAAATCTTCAGTACAATAATATTTACTCATCATATTAAATTCATATAACCTTAAGCCTCTCCCTTGATTATAAATCCATTTGAGCCCTGGCCACCACAGCTAAGAATTTCTCTTTTTTTCTTATCTTTCTGTTACTTTATCCTGATTTATGACAGATCCCATTAACTCTTAGAGGTTGTACCAGAAGCATGAATATAAAGAAACCCAGTAAATAATTGTTTTAAAATACTAGGAATGCAAAATTTTAATTAGCCATTAATATTTGTCTCAGGCTGGTCTACCTGTTCTTATACCCTACCTCCTTCTTTGAACAGCTTCAGAGTTCCCAAATACATTAGAACACTGATTCTCAAATTACTTGGCAAAAAAAAATCACCAAAATTGCTAAACTTGAAGCCACTAGTCTTAACCTGACTCTTAGAAGCCAAATCTCAGATGGGGCTGAGAGCACAAATGATTTATAACAAACACCCTGACTTTCTCCCAAAACAGATTTCTAAGAAAACCAAACATGCAAAAAAAAAAAAAAAAAAAAAAAGCAAGTCAGTGAAAAACAAAATAAATATGCCAAACTGATTATTCATTGATTGAGTTGATATTTATTGAGGGTCTCTTATGTGCGGGTCACTTTTCTAGTCCCTGGGCATTATTTACACATTATGCATAAGGTCAATTTCCTGACTTTAATAGGTTCATTTTTCTTAAGGCAAAGCAGATTATTTTTTTAAATAAGGCTTTTTACATGTATCATAACTTATTTCCAAAACAAACTTGATGATTAACAACTTTGACCAGTGTCCATTATGAGTAATCTGAAAATATGGGATAAAAATGTTGGGTTTATTGCCTGAATTCTGGAAGTACAGGTGCTCAAAGGCAACCCTAAGTGTGACCTTATCATTCTGAAAAGGGACACTTCGAGACCACTTTCCAAATGCTTCAAAAATCACTTTAAAATTGTTGTTTTTTTTCTCCAGCAGTATCTGAAAGATAATAATGTCACTATTCCCCCCAGCCTCAAATTCAACTTCATCAGATTATGTAAATTAAGATTAAAATAGGATAAATCAAGTGAGAGAAAAGGGGTATTTGGAATAAATTTGTTTGCAAATGCCCAGAGGGCAGAAATAGAATGGAAGTTGGAAAGATTTCATTCAATGTAAGGAAAAACCTCTAAGCACTTACTTTGTGGAATGGACCAGACACAAGAGAAGTATCTGTCAGTGTTTCTGTGGGTGGCACTCAGACTAAGGGGTTTGAAAGATTAAAGGCTAAGGAGGACTTTTTAGAGTGAGGAAGCACTTGAAATGGTGGTATGTGCTGTAATTTCCCTAAAGAAATAGAAAGTCTAATTATTTTTAAAAAATTTATTTATTTATTTATTTATTTATTTATTTATTTGAGAGAGAGAGAAGGAGCAGGGGAGGGGCAGAGAGAGAGGGAGAGAGAGAATCCCAAGCAGGCTCTGCCCTGTCAGCCCAGAGCCCCATGGGGGCTTGAACTCAGGAACCATGAGATCATGACTTGAGCCGAAATCAAGAATCAGACGCTTAACCAACTGAGTCACCCAGGTGCCCCTAGAAAGTTTAATTTAAAGGGAAGTCCATCATCAGTCCATCCTTGAACGGTGTGTGCCTTTAAGAACCAAGTGGAGCACCAAATAATTAGAGACTATCTTGGGGACAGTGATTTAAACAAACAAAAAATGAGTGGAGAAGGATGCAGCTATGATGCAAATCTGTATAAGTGCTATTAAATTCTCTGGCTCTAGGGGATAGAAAGAAAAGGCATGAAAATTAAAAAGAGATATAATGTGATTCAGGATAAATGGGATTTTTCTGACAATAGGAACAGTAAGGTCCAGTATGCTTCAATATGCTTATATTAGCATTTCAAAAATAGACTTTCACTTTCAAAACTTCCTTGACATTATTATCAAAATTTCCACAGGCCATATCCACATCACAGGGCAACAGAGCACAATATTTGACATAATTAAATAGCTTTCGCACCTTGAAAAAGAGCTCCTTACATTTATGCAATGTAAAACTGTTTGAAAGAACCTAGCACCTAGTGGAATGCCTCTTCTATCACAAAGTAGACACTCAATAAAGTTGTACGGAACACACTTATTACAACTACATGAGTGCTTATGATAGCTCAAACTCCTGTAACGGGAATGTAAGAAGCATTTAATCTATTGTTTCATTTATTTCTGAGAAGAGCCCTACGAGGTAGATGCTAGGACACCTCTCTTACTGGTGACAAACTGAGGCCAAGCAACCTGCCCAAAGTAAGTACTAGAAACAAGAATTAAACCCGAGTCTGTTTAATGCCAGAAACCACATGCTTACTCACTGAGCTGAGTGATCTCCACACACTTCTGCTCTAGCATATTGTTCTTTATACGCTTCACAATGAGCCCCATCAAGACCTCTCCAGTATGAAGAAACTATAGCTCTAACGGCACACGGGAAGAGAAATTGTATATGGAAATGACTTGCCAGGTGGGGATTTAATACATCTTTTTACATAAATTAGCACTGTAAGTCCTGAATGTGCATAAAGTTTAATCATTTGTTTTAAATGTGTCTCCCCCACACGTAGCTCTTTGACCTATATTCTGCTATTTTCATTATTAATAAACTCCCAATGTTTGACATCCTGCACTTGTTGCATAATGATTTTCACATTTAGTGAGCAGGAAAAATCATCCTCTTGATGACCATTTTGTAATTCTCCCTCAAAATGCTTCCTTGGGATGTTGTTCAGATTGATTAAAACTAATTTAGAGGAAAAAGAAGGTAAGCATCCTCAGTTCCTAAGCTAATTAGCACCCTATGAAGTCTCTATAATTGATATAACATTTCTTAGTTGTATTTCATCATTCATATGATGATTATTCGAGAAGTAGAGCCAAGGCAGGAAGGTACTGGGGACAGCACAAAGAGAAGGAACAGGTGAACATGCATACATAGGACTCAGTCTTTGCTTCTGGCATTATGCCAAGTCCTCCCCCCCAACTCCCCCTAAAAGATATCTGTCATTTTGTCCTAGCTACACCAGTTATTTCCTCTTCTGTGACCTGTTATCAAGCACAATAAAAACAACTAAATATGAACACAGGAAATGCAAAGCGAATGTGACAGAGTGCCCTTAAAAATCCAAGCATGCTCTAACAATGTCATGGAAAGAATTCTGTACACAGTGAACATGTCAGAATAAGCAATACCTGTTCTGTCTTCCACAACATCAACTGCAACAGATTAGAGATATACATTCAAACATACCCTAAATAAATAATTATGGTTTATCTATGATCTTAGCTAAATGCTTTGTGAATCTGTATGTTTAGCTTTAGCTCCTCAAGAATTATATAATCTTCTATTTAACCCAGTATTTCACTTAAACGCATCTCTGTCTCCTCCAAACTTCTTAGAATGTTTCCATGCTCTAAAATTTCACAACATGGACTTACATTCTTGCCATGGGGTTAATTCTTGGGTACAGTTAAAGCAGCTGACATCTGTCTTCCTTTGCTTCCTTGTCTGCAACTGCACTCCTCCTTCTAGGCTGCCTCTGCCTCCAAGCACCAGATAGTCTCTGGGGGCTTCTTCCCCCAAAGAAAATGACTTAACTGATATTTAATGACCATGCAAAGTGATTAGAGACGTTATTATTACTCCTTCTTCAGTGTGGAGATGTGGTAATTTAGGGAAGAGCAAGAAGTCAACATAGGACACCTGGGTGGCTCAGTGAGTTGAGCGTCTGATTCTTGATTTCGGCTCAGGTCATGATCCTAGGGTTGTGGGATCAAGCTCCACATTGGGATCTGCACTGAGTGTGGAGCTTGTTTGAGATTCTCTCTCTCCCCACCTCTCTTTCCCTCTGCCCCTCCCCCACTTGCACGCTCTCTCACACCTGCTCTCTCTCTCTCTCAAATTAAAAAAATAAAAAAGAAGAAGAAGAAGAGGATGACGATGAAGAAGTCAGCAGAGAACTATGTACTGAATGGGCTGCATCCTCCAAAATCATCTGATAGCCAGTTTCTCCAGTTAGGTGAAGGAGCAGTGAGGACCCAACCCACCTGCCCATGATTGTAGACATGGTCTTATAGCTTCAGTCTTGCTGTAGTGAATGATTTACATGCTTCAAAAACAACTGGGTCTTCCTCTGAAATATCAGTCTGGGGGTTACTGTTCTCTCTCAGAATTCAACTCTAGAACTATACAAGTTTGACTAGAAATGTCACAACAGGAGGTTTTCACTTCGATTTGTTGATAGTTTTTGAAATGAGGAGTTTTATGTGATCTTTTAAGCAATTTTTAGAATAAACCTGGTTGGGAATTTCAAGAAACACAAAATGAAGAAAGAAAAAAACATGCATTACAAATAATCACTCTGTGACTCAAAATGTGTACCTGAATAAGGCTAGCAGGCTGCTGGATGGAAGTGTGCACAGTAACCCGAGGCCTGTCTTCTATTACAACATGAATATCTGTTACTGAACCAGCACCAGCTGCCCATGGCTCTGACTCTTGACTCTTTATACAAAGAAATGGTGGTATCAAATAATGCCAGCATTTATGGAGCCATAGTAGTTCAGTGCTAACAGGAGGAAATCTTTCTTTTTTAAATGTTTGTTTGTTTGTTTGTTTGTTTATTTATTTATTTATTTATTTATTTATTTATTTAATTTGTGAGAGAGACAGAGTGGGAGCAGGGGAGGTGCAGAGAGAGAGGAGGACAGAGCATCCCAAGTGGCTCTGCACTGACAGCAGAGAACCCAATATGGGGCTCAAATTCACAAACCACAAAATCATGACCAGAACCAAAGTAGGACCCTCAAAAGACTGAGCCACCCAGGCACCCCAGGAAATGTAAAGTTCTTTAGAAAAAGGGGCAATGATTATAAGACAGTCTCCACGCATCACAACTGTAGGCCAACACCAGGAGAATACGAGACTGACTCTACCCTTCCCCTCTCCCCTCTCCCCCAGCCCTATCCCTGTCTCCCATGACTTGAGAATGTTTTATGACTGCTCACTTTCTGTATCACTGCCTTTAGTTTGTTTTGGGAGGATCCATCTCATTGGGTGAGACAAAATAATCTCGATATTTTGGACATCCTTTATTTTTTTCTCATAGAGAGCTATTTGGGATTGAGATAATATAAACAAAAATCTAGACTTCCTCAAAGTCAATATTCTGACAGCTGAAATATTAAGATATCAAATTTGTGAAAAATGATTGATGGTGATAGAGTAAACTATATGCCTGTGGTTTATTGGTCGGTTTCTAAATACCCCTCAAGCTCACCCAGTTTTATATCAGGGAAATTCAGATGACAAAGAAACCTTGCCATTATATAAACAGCTAAAGAGAAAGTAATTCTTAATTTCTTATGATGATGAAAACCACTAAGAACTCAAATAATTACCTAAAAATCTAGTATTTTACTCCATTTGCCTTGTTGCCCACAGATTCCTTATGATAATATGAATTTCTTTTCTATTAAACCATTTTATCAGCGATCAGAATGAAACCATAATTGATCTTACAGCTCGAGTCTTCTCTTTGACAAAGGCGGATACTAAAAAGAGGAGGTTGTATTCCCTCCAACTCCAGGGAGAATATGCTACGGTTCTCTGCAGCCTAATGCAGCTGGCTGCCAGCAAAGAATTTCTGGTAAATGCTATTTATGCCCACTCAATTAAAGTAAACTGATATTTATTGAGCGCCACTGCACATAAGACAGAGTGTTGCAGTAATGTAGTAATGCAGGCACACCTTACTCTGCAGACCCTCAAACTTTCCTCGTTCAGAGCTCTGCCCCTAGGGAATTCATTCCTAGAATGGTGCTTTTCTAACACATGTTGAACATTTATGAAATACTGACTACTCTGGATGCTTCACTGGATATACTGCATAATATAAAAAGCCCAAAACAAGAACTCTTGTCCTTAGACCTTAATTTCTAAAATATAAGCTCAGAATAGCCTAATAGTTCTTATAGAAATTGTTATGTATGGATCATGCCTACAAGGGGTTAAAAGGACTTGGGGCGCCTGGGTGGCTCAGTCAGTTAAGCATCCAACTTCAGCTCAGGTCATGATCTCATCGTTCACAAGTTCCAACCCACATTGGGCTCTCTGCTGTCAGCACAGGGCCTGCTTTGGATCCTTTGTCCCCCACTCCCCCACCCCTCTCTGCCCCTCCCCTGCTTGTTTTCTCTCTCTCTCTCTCTCTCTCTCTCTCTCTCTCTCTCTCTCTCTCCCTCTCTCAATAAATAAACTTTAAAAAAAGGACTTGATATGCAACACAGTATTTCCATAATATTTGGTCGTCTTTTTATGACTAAATGGCATTTTTGACATTTCTGCTTGAGAGGTTCTGAGAATAATTACAAATAATCAAACATAAAAACAAAGCATTAGTAAGCATTAAAAATTTGTTCACTTATTACGCAGTTACTGTGTGTCTGAAAAAAATATGGATTAGTTTAAATGACAAGTCTTACTTGAACAATATTATAAATCTATACCCTCCAGAATATGATGAAAACTCACTAAAACAAGTACCAAGACTGTATCTACAGGCTCCAATTCCAGTTATTCTTTGTTGTTACATAGATTGGAGATGTCTGATATCAAATCCAAGCTGATTTAGTCTATTTTGTAAGCAGTTTCACTGAGAATGTCAGATATATTTGTGTCAGAGGGGACAAATAAAAACAACAAAAAAATCAATATTTTCATAAGTCTAGAGAGTCAACAAATGTATTTGTCCTAGCTACCAGCACTTGCCTACTTTCATCTTTTAAAAGAGGATTGATAAATATTTCCCAATAAAACTTTATGCAACTATATTTTACTGATTAGTTTCCAGACTTTCAAGTTGATTTAAGCTCATTTACGTGTTCCTTTTGTTTTCCTTTTTTAAAATAAGAGTCTCTTTTAGATTTTATTACAATGAGCTATGATACTAAAAAATCTCAAGAAAACATTGGCTTCCACACAAAGGTCCTATAAACATAGTAGAGAACATTCTAATCTTTCATGGAGGCATCTATATACCATCATTATGAGAAACATTGAGAGGGTTCAGGAGAGCCAAAGAAGGACTAGAAAAGGAAAATTTAAATAATTCAGGCCATGTTTTTAAAAGAGTTTAAATGAATAAAATTCTCCACTGGAGAAGAACAAAAGCTACTTTGATGAAATTCTACAAAATTCTACGATTAACACTTGGTATTAGCAAGCCAAATCCCAGGACTTCACTCCAGGTCTACCACCTATGAGATAGTCAGATTTGGGGCCAATTCTCTGAAAGATCTAATTCTCCTCAATCTCTGTAATGTCTCTTTTTACTCTACCTAGGCAAATGTAAGCAACCCTTTTCCCTCTCCAAGTTATCAGGCATGTATTTCCCAAATCACTCCACATGCCCCAAACTTCCCCAGGATCTTTTTGGGACACACTTCCTGACTCCCAATTACTCTAAACAAGTCTCTTTACTATCAAATACCACTTTATAACTGTAATGTATTCTTCATAAAAGTAGCGAAAGACCTAATAAACTGTGAAAGATAATGTCCAAATCAACAACAGCCCTGCAGACAGACAGAATGAGACAACAGTGGGGTCCTCAACAAGCCCACCTTTCTCTGTTACTCATCTCCCTCCTCCATATCTGAGATTTACCTGTTCTCAACAAGCTTAGGAAATATATTAAATTCAACATATTGATTGGACATCTATTTCAATGCTTAGTATCATTTCAGGTACTATGGTAGTTTTAACAAAAAAGATGTTCTTTGCGTTTCTGCTCTTATGTAATATATCTATTATTTGATATTTGACTCAACACAAGAATCAGAAAGTTAAAACTGAAATTGCTTCACACTCACTTCTACCACATACCCTCTTTTTCACACACACACACACACACACACACACACACACGCAATGTTAATCGTTAACATAATAGTTTTCATCGGAATATGAAATATAATGGTGTCCGGCAAACAAATGTTTATGAATAATTTAATGTAACTATTTCAGGCCCCAAAGTAACACTCTTTTTATTGTGTTTTCTAAAGCTGTCATTAAGCTTGTTATGCTTCATGTAAGTGTCCCTATCATATCCCCTGTTATGGACTTTATGGTTCCTTTTACTTGAAATCCTTCTTCCCTTCTTTATTATGTAGGATTTGGCTGCCTTTTCCTTCACTACCAAGACAGGAAATCAAGTTGATTATGTCCTATGGATCATAACAAGTTCATCTATTTGCACTAGTAGAAGATCTGTGGTAACAGCAAGGGCCAACTGAGCACAACATGTCAGATGTGCTGACTGGTCCCAAGACAGCAGGCAACATGCAACAAAAAAGAGAAGTTCAAGACCTCACTGACGACAACAAGCCACAGCAACAGCTTCCCAGCTGAGTGACATGAAGCCCATAATGGAAACATTACTCGTTTAGGTAGCACACATGAAAGATTAATTTCCTGGATTGTCTGCATTTGCATAGCAATAATAAATTCATCTTCTTGGCTTGTTCTGGCCTCAATTAGCAATTCTATTGTCATACCTGAGATTTGGGGAAGGAAGGAAAAGAGAAGGCTGTGGAAAATGTCCCTCTGGAAACAGCAACATTAATGGAGCTTATCACTACCATCATTAATTTAATCAAAAACCTTGAGGCAGAGGGCTAGAGCAATCTGTTAAGAAAACATTTTCTAAAATGAGAGTGCTTCCCATTTCAATTAGGGGCTTGCTCTTTTTTTTCTTTCTCTCTGAGACATTCTTTTTCTCTATCTTTCCTCCCCCCACCCCAGCCCCATTCCCGCCACTGATTAGATCTGCAACTGGGGGCTGTATTTGTACTAAGGAATATCTTCTTGCAAATGACAATTCTGCAACAACACCCCTCTCCCTTAACCTTCTTAACTGACTTCTTTTGTTTTAATGACATCTCAATTAGTTGAGACCCACTGTGCCAAAGATAAAGTTCTTGTATCTCGATGAGAGAATACTCTAGAGAAAATGGAGTTTGCTTTACCGTGTGCATGTTAATATGCTATTCCCTTTAATTAGTTTTGCAGATAATGGCTGCGGGTGAATAATCTGCTGTACTCATATGTGTGTTTAACACGTGTGTGGTTAGGTGTGTTTTCTTTCCCAGATACAAAAATGAGAACAACACGAACAAACAAAAACAATGAGGGAGTCACTGAAAATAGGATTCTTGCAAATCCCTAGGATGATTATAGGCATCATGCATATAATACAGAAATATCAGTCTGCAATTTCAGAATTTTAAATCTGTTGATTTTCTTTTTTTTAAAAAAAAATTTTTTTTTCAACGTTTATTTATTTTTGGGACAGAAAGAGACAGAGCATGAACGGGGGAGGGGCAGAGGGAGAGGGAGACACAGAATCGGAAACAGGCTCCAGGCTCTGAGCCATCAGCCCAGAGCCTGACGCGGGGCTCGAACTCACAGACTGCGAGATCGTGACCTGGCTGAAGTCGGACGCTTAACCGACTGCGCCACCCAGGCGCCCCTTAAATCTGTTGATTTTCAAACCTCAGGAACATTATTATGAAATATATACATAAAGTGGTGGTGGTCTCAGCTCAGTGAGTCTTCCTCCTACCCTCCAGGGAGTAAAATTTACAAATGCAGACAAAATCCTTGGACAAGCCCCACAGGAATGATGAAACTTTCTATATGAAAGAATTACAGTTTCTGCTAGAGAGAATTTCCTGAGCTGAAAATCATGCAGATATCTCAATAGAAATATCTCCCTTGGAGTTGGAGAAAACAAAACTGCATTTTGCACGTCTGCGACACTGAAGACAGAGTCCACGGGCATCACCTCCACCCATGTTCACTGGCAGCTTATTCCAATGGGTGTTTTTATATGGCAAAAGGAACCAAGGTGCCTGCTCCTGGCTCACCTTTCCCAACATAGTTATATTTGAAAAATTTAAATAGCTATAAGTAACACGGAATCATGAGGTCACAAAATTGCATGTAAGAGATTCCATCTATGGACCACTAGAAGATCTGAAAACGCTTTCTCAATAAAATACATTCACAAGACATAAAAGTCTGTTTTATGTTGTTCTTTTCCATTCAAACAATACACTTGAATTTTTTTCTTAGTTTTCAATATGTAAAATATGTTTGGAAATTGGGGAAGACAAATGACAAAAGACATTTTACAAAGCAGATATATTCCGAAAATATTTTAGGGAGAAATGCCCTTTCAAATGGAGAGTAGACATTCAAAGGCATAAGTAATCTCCATCTTTTTCTTTAAAAAGTGAAAACTCCTGCCCTCATCAGGGACAGGAGCTGGGACAGCTGCCATACATCTTCAGGGAACCAGGGAAGGTCCCAGTAGGCAGAGGGAGGCACAGGGAGACCTGTCCCAACCATGCGTGATCTCAATGGTGTAAGTTGTTAGTATGTGGTCAGTGCAGTACCTCAACATACTGCACACACTTGTAAAAACTTCCACCATGTAAAGAATGTGTGTAAATTAAAGTTTTATGTAATGAAAAAACAAAAGTGAAAACTGTGCCCATTCCTGTATGCCTAAGAAAGATGTAATTTGTACATGTGAGCATTTGTATCGGTACGATTAAGAGCCAGGATCCAGTAATTTTAAACATTGCCTGACACCTCTAAATCTTCTAAAGTTGAAAACACAAACAAGAGTGAAGCAAGCATTTCTGTATAGTTATTGTAGAACAAATAGAATTATGTTCATGGTCTAAGCTAGAAGGTTAACTATACAACAAAATCAATCAGCTTTACAAACATTAAATACTAAATAAAAAGGCCAGCATTAATTCAGATGTTAAAACCTGTCATCCCTTACATGAAGGAAAAATTCTAAAGGGCTTTACTTTCTTCTCTTTCTGATTCATGAAATTCTTAATAAATCATATTGGGTGATAAGAAATCTGGCAGGTGACTTCTGAAGGTACTAACGTAGTATTAAAATAAATCAATAAATACCCTGGAATAGCCCTTACCATACCTCTCCTGCGCCCACCCCATACATACATGCCTATCCATAGAAGCCAAAATTGAAATACCCAAACTATTATATAAATATATATATATGTATATATATATATATATATTTGTATATATATATATTTTTTGTTTTGTTTTATTTTGTTTTTAATGTATGAAGACTAGGTAATACCAATTTTTCACATGTGTCAGGACTTCTGCTTACTGCTTTATTTTATATTAAAGTGCTCAGTCTTCTCTGCAACTTAAGGATAACAACCCTTCTACATATGATGAAACTGAGGCAATGAAAAGTACAAAAACTAGAAGGGATCGAGCTGGCATCCAAAGCCACACACTTTCAACCAGGAACTATTATATCTCTACGGGAGGGAAGAAGTGGAATATTGTTCAGAAAACTTTAATCAGCTGCATTCTTGTCCATTATAATGACCCTCTGAATCCTATTTTTTCATTAAAAAAAAAAAGTCTAAATAACCTGAAGTCTCAGATTTCTATGTCACTTTTCAGCTCCAATCTACATAATCCTTCAAATGAAACCCCTCCTCCCCACTCCCAAGGGAAGTTTAGTGTTGAAAGGGCATCTGAAATCCCCAAATCCAGCCTCCCTCCTCCAATTAAGGAAATCCATTCTATGATATCTCTGATTTACAGTGATTTTTCTTCATAACGTCTTCCAATGAAGGGCATGGCCCATAGGTCATGAGATATTCTTAAATGTTTAACTGTTAGAAATATCTTCTTGTCAACATTATCTACCCATAATGTCTAAATATTCACTCACTTCTTTTCTTTTTTGTACCCTTTGCTTTTTATAGAACTTTCCACAAACATAAAACAGGATTAATTTTTAAAGTTTTAAAAAATATAGGAATATGACAAATAAATTTAGAAAACCTATAATTCACCCACCACAAAAATCCACTGAAAAGGATTTCTTAGCAGTTATTTTTGTTTTCAAATTTATTTATTTTGAGAGACAGAGAGAGTATATGTGTGAGTGGGGGAGGGGCACAGAGAGAAGGAGAGAGAGAATCCCAACCAGGCTCTTCGAGGAGCTTGAACCTAGGAACCATGATATCATGACCTGAGCAGAAATCAAGAGTTGGATACTTAACCGACTGAGCCACCCAGATGCACCTAATAGTTATTTTAATACATATTTCAACTTTAAAAATTAAACTTTGATATAGTGATTTTTTTAAAGTAAGCTGTAGGCCCAATGTGGGGCTGGAACTCATCACCCCAAGTTCAAGAGTCACATGCTCTACCGACTCAGCCAGCCAGGCACCCCAATTTAATGATCTTTTACTCAGCATTATAATGTGAACATTTACCCATGCCATTAACTATTCTTGGTGAATATAATTTTTAAAATGTCTTCAGCTTCTTTATATTTTTAATTTTTTATTATAACTTTAAGGAAGCTTTGAATAATTTAGATAGTCCTTCTCATAACTACCAATATTTCCTTTATGTTTCTTCATTTGGTATCATTCATTTCTATACCAAAAGAGGTTAAATATTTGCTTCTATTTTTGTGTGTAAATTTTATTTTATTTTTTTAATATTTCTTTCATCTCTTTAAGCCATCTGCCATTTTTTATTCTGGCATATATTTATATGGTTTGAGGAACCTCACAAATGATATTCTTCTACATAATAGGCCCTAGATGTTTGAAATCTGCGATCATGCCTATCATTTCCTTTCCATACTAATAACAGGTCTTTTCTATGTTGAATGTGATCAACTTCTTTTTTGAAAGGTGTTTGAGTAGTAGTCTACTCGGAATGTTCTCAAATTTGCCAATTTTGTTTGGAAGTGTGATGTTCACAACTGGGCACTTTTTTTTTTTTTTTAATGTGCAATCAGTATCCATGCATCTTAGGGCAGGGAATTATAATTCCATAAACGCAGCTAAGATTAAATGGGGTTGTTGGCTACCACATCATAACCTTGGCATGTATTCAACTGGTACTTAACAAAAATCTCCCAGATCTTTTTCACATGAACCACTACTGCCAAACCCTATTTTCTAAAAATGCTGGCCATTAATCTACAAGGCTTTCATCTACATAGCAGCATATATGCATTTGATATACATTGTGCTTTCAAATGGTGATTGTGCTTCTGATTTAAATGCAATTACCCAGAAACAGAAGGGGAACTCAATGATTGCCTTTGATAAGAGTAATAATGTGGAGCATAGGGTCCCTATTCAACAATTCTTCCTCATGGACACACTCCCATCTTGCTGCTGCATTGGGAACTCGATGGCCATATAGTGAGCAATGCATTCATTTAAAACACATACCTATGGTATGATAATAGAGATTTCAAGGAATCCCTTTAAGGATACCAAGAAACAAACTTAAAACTCTCCAGAATAAAAGAGGAGTTTCAGGCACCAAAAGAACTGAACAGACCACTTTTTTTGCAAAGCCCTTTGTGATCTTCTTAAGCCTATCTATTGAGAGTAAAGGTCAAGTGGGCAAACCCAGCAATTCTATTTTCCCACAAAGCTGCTACAGTTTTCTGTCCCCTGACAGCCCCGTCACTAGGAGTCTATTATCTTCCATTCTGCTTCCAGCACCACCCAGATCCTTAACTGGAAACCCACTAAACAGCTCCTTTCTTTCAGGGGTTGACTTTCAGCTTCTTGTAATGGTTCATGTTATACATCTAAAAGCTTTCTTCCCTTGCTCTGTTTGTTTAAGGAGGGCAATTTGAAAAAGCAGAGTCCACCCTAAACAAGCCTTTCACTACTCCTAGACCAAATGCAAGTAAATTTGCTAATGAAGGCCTCTTCTAGTTCATTAGGGGGCATTTTAAAAATAGCATTTAGATGACATGTCTGAAACTGTCTTTAAATATTGTCTTAAGAATTTGATTTCTATTTGAAGGAGCACTTTGCATTTTCTTTTAAATAATAATGATCAAAAACAAACAAACAAAACCTAACTGGAGTTTACTGTCTTTTATCACACAGTCTTGAGGTTATGTCTGCATTCTATCAAGTACACAGGAAGCAAAAGATTTTTCGTGCCCCAGTACTTGTTAAGGTTGGTAGCTGTTTTCTTGTTCAAGTTTTAATCCAGAACAAAAAATCAAACACGAGGAAATAAAATCTCATTGCTCTGTGTTGACAGCTACTTGGCAGATCAAAAAATCAAATCCTCCCATTTTCAAATTCAGTGGAGAAAAAGGAAAGGGGAAAAATGCATCCTGGCAGGCTCTAAGCTTTCCATTTAAAGGTGTTTTAGTTTGTACACTGATGTGATCAGAGAGGGGCCAAAGAAGTCATATTCACAGCAGCGAAGTCGTCGTATCAGGTTTAAGCTCAAGTTAGCTGTTTTCTCACATTTCAGCACATATTTTCTTGGCATTTCTTGACTGGCAACTTTTGACACACAAGCACACATTTAAACAAACACATATACTTAACCATGAAGAGAAAATAAGTGTGAGTCACCTAATGGAAAACTAATGGTCAAAAGACATGAATATGGGATTTCTTCAGCCTGAAGATCTACGTGTATCTTCGCATTAATTTGTAGAGCAGGACGGTGATATTTACTTATTTATTTAAATTTCATGATACAATGAGTCTGAGCCTGGGTGGCTCAGTCAATTGAGCGACTGACACTTGATTTACACTCAGGTAGTGATCTTGCAGTCCTGGGATTGAGCCCCACATGGGGCTCAGTGCTGACAGCTCAGACCCTGCATGGGATCTACTCTCTCCCCTCTCTCTCTGCCCCTGCCCTGCTCATTCTCTCTCTTGTTGTCTCTCAAAATAAATAAACATAAATAAATAAATAAATAAATAAATAAATAAATAAATAAATAAATACATACATAAATAAATACATAAATAAGTAGTTTTCATGATAAAATGTGTTCAAAATGAATGATTAAAAAGTGCTTGGTTTACTTTCAGTTACCAAGTAGAAAAGAAATGTGTATAAAAAATACAGGCTACAGGACCCAAATGGCAGAAGTTTAGACCAGATTTTTCCTTTTATCTTTGTCATATGGCATTCTGGTTTTTTTTAATCTTTATTTATTTTTGAGATAAAGAGAGAGAGACAGAGTGCGAGTGGGGGAGGAACAGAGTGCAAGGGAGACACAAAATCCAAAGCAGGCTCCAGGCTCTGAGCTGTCAGTGGAGAGCCTAGTGTGGGCCTCAAACTCATGAACCGCGAGTTCATGACTTGAGCCGAAGTCGGACGCTTAACCGATTGAGCCACCCAGATGCCCCGTCACATGGCATTATTTTAACCACCATGTGACTGTTCTCTTCCTAAGATTTATGAGACAAAGCCAATGAAGAGAGCAGTTTGAATTATTAGGCATCAGTTACAATCAAATAAGATATATTCAAAAAGCCATTCTTTGTGCATGTTACATTAAGATCTGTTATTTCTGCAGGGTTTCCACCCTTGGAAGTTGTAGTGGAAATGGTAATTGCATTGAAAGCAGCTGTCTTCTTAGGATAACGACAGATGCAAGATTATACAGAGCTCAAGACATGAAAGAACACAGAAATGGTGCTAAGGACACACAACTTACAGGAGTTCTACCGGTGGCTTACAGGATGTTGCCCCAAATCCTTGACTTGGCTACAAGGACTCTATACTCTAATCTCAACCCCCTTCTCCAGCCACACCTTTATATCATGACTTCTCAACCACTCACACATCATTCTACATACAGATAGATCCATTTGTGGACCTTGGAAAACACCATTTCCCCCCTAGTCCCCACATCTTTGCATTTGAATTTACTTCTACCTACAATGTCCTCATTCTCCCATTCCCATTAATCCCAACTTCCCGACAAGGTAACTCCCACTCAACCTTCAGTACTCAGTTCGAATCCCAGTGCTGCCACCTTGTTAACTTACGTTCCTTTCCTGTGTGGTTTCGTATCACTTGCTCACCTCTGTAACACTCTGCAGCGGTAGTGCAGAGCACAAATTTTCAGAACATGTCCAAAGTTCACATACATTGGAAACTCTTCGGAGAATTGTCAAAACTTAGATTTCTGGGTCCACTCATGGTCCTACTGTATCAAAATCTCTGCTAATGAAGTTGAGAAACATTTAAATAAGTTTCACAGGCAATTCCTACCCCTCTTAGCTTCAGAACCACGAGAGGGAAATATATTATTTGGAAAGTGAAAACAGAGATTGAGGTTACTTTTGCTTTTTAAAAAGTTTCAAGAGAATAAGGAGTCAAACGTAATATTTTTTTAAATGGGACATAGCCTTTGCATGGTGGTAGAACCATCTGCATGTCTGAAAGTCACAATATTTTAGGTGATGTGTTTTCCTTTTCTAGTCTAGAAAAAATGAAATTGTATCTTAATACACGTCAATTCCATTCCTTCCTGAAAGACATAGAAAAATGACTCCTTTTAAAAATACAGGAGCAGAAACGTGTGTGTGTGTGTGTGTGTGTGTGTGTGTGTGTGTGTATTCAAGAGAAGTACTTTTAAAAGAGACATTTTAATTAACCCCAATTTAGTAGACAATGCTGAAACACAGGGGACATAAGACATTCCTGACCTATAGCTTTTTAGTGATAATGATGATGATAAATGAGGCTACATTCTCCAGTCTAGAAATACTTGCCACAGGCATGATTTCTGAACAACTTGCTTCCCTCACTTCTCACTGCCCCGTATCAAGTAATAATGATGTTAAGCATAAGAAAACTTAGGGAACCAAATGAAAGATATGTAAAAGGAAATGAATATAAATGAGGTTCTGCAGCTCTGGAGACGTTTTTTTAAAACTCACATTCCAATGAAGATAGTTTAGAAATTGGAATGACCCTCAAGGTTGGTTTTGCAATGAGTATCCGTGTTTCCTGAACAATTTTAGTGTTGTTTCTCAGGTTTTAATTAGCAATGGTGCCACCCTAAGAGGATTCTCAGCAATTTCTTGTAGACTCCAGGCCATTTACTCTCATTATGAAAGGCTGCTCTCCTCGTTTCTGCCTTATCATTGATCTTAGCACAGTCACTAATGCCAACAATCATCTAATTATTTTCTATGTAACACAGAGAATAAAAATAAGTTCCTCTGTAAAAACCTACAACGTATTTTATTTTTTAAATGTCTGATGGCTTTTCAGAAAAAGGGAAATAACCATAGTTTTCTAAATGCTAAACTATTTCTTTATGTGAGTCAAAAACATTGATTTTGGCATGTTGCCTACACCAAGAAAATCACTGCTTTGAAGGCAATGAGTGAGTGACTACTTACACAGAGCTTGTTATAATCTCTCACCCCCTACCTTCTTGGAAAAGCAGAATTCACAGTGGTTGGTCAGAGCCCTGTTTGGGGCTGGGATAGGCCAAGACCACTCAGAAGTTTCTAGAGCCAATTAAATACTCCTGATTTACTGATTTAATAAAGAAACTCTGTCTTCTGACCTCAAAGGGTCAATAAGAACAAACATCAATAAAAGGGAAATGTTTTCATTGAAAACATAGGGAGATCAAGCACAAGGTTTCTAATGTGATTCTGTGATGCACTAATTTATCAGTGAACTGCTCATGGTGGGTAACAACTCATCAAGGAAAAGAGATCTCTGTTCCACAGACTTCAGACTATGCTACTTAAATTTTTACAATCAGGTTAGATGCCAAACTCCTGAGTAGACCGAGACTCCTGGGCACATTTAACTAACTTTCAGAGAAACAATAGTTCTTTCTTTTATGTTATTTAAGTCAACCATGAACCTGAAAAAAAAATTAAGTAGCATCTTTTGCTGAGAGCTGATCATGCTAACAGACCTGAGTGTGCTGATTTCCTTTCTGCTACACTGATAGGTGCTGGTGGGCAGTTGAGGATGGATGAGTTCTCGTCTCACAGATTTGTCTTTGTACTTATTTAAAGAAGTATCTCATCAGAAGATTTGATAGTTTAAGTGGTATAAAAACATGCAAATAATCTGCAATGTTTTTAAAGCTATGGGATATGCCTACTATCATGAAAGCAGGTACTGTTTCCATTACAATAAAAATTCATAGACAAAGAATCAAATGTAATGTGGTAGAACAATCCTTCCTTTTGGTTGTGGCATTTTGCATGATTATTAAATCTTTCCTTGTTAACAGTTTTTGAGGATTTACTTATTTTTTTCCAAAATTTTATTATGAATATTAATACAAACATACAGCAAAGTTGAAGGAATTTTATAGTGAGTATCTATGTATCTGTCACCTACATTTTATTAGTAACTTTACTTGTTTTATAGTATTTCTGTACATCTATCCATTTTTGTATCAATCAATCACCTTTTGGATGCACTCCAAAGTAAATTACAGACCCTAGTACACTTTCCCCTAAGTATTTAAATATGAATATCATTCACCAGGGTTTACTATTTGTTTAATTTTTTTAACATGATATTTACACAAATTAGAATTCATCAACATGAAGTCCAAATTCACAAAGTTTGGACAAACATGCACAACTTCATTCTGACTGAAATCTAAACCCTCTACTGATCATGGTCTGGTTCCAGTCTATTTCTCTAATGGCAACTCCAGTTCCCCAGGCCCAGTTCACTCGTTTCCAGTTGAACAAGCCGTCTTTCCTGCTCAACAACTGAGCCTCTGTTGCCTTCACAGCCAAAGCACAGGTTAATTCTTCTATTTCTGTCCCTCCCCATTCTTCAATTGCCACTTTTAAATATCACCTCCTTGGAAATGCCCTTACTGCTTGCCTTGTGGATTATATCTTCCCAGTTATGCTCTGTATTCGTTCTTATCAAACCTTGAGTTAAACTTTTGCTCAAAGTTTCTTTTTTTTTAATTTTTTGAAATGTTTATTTATTTTTGAGAGAGAGAGAAACAGAGAAGGAGCAGGGGAGGGACAGAGAGAGGGGGAGACACAGAATCTGAAGCAGGCTCCAGGCTCTGAGCTGTCAGCAAAAGACCGACACGTGGCTTGAACTCATGAACCGTGAGATCATAACCTGAGCCGAAGTCGGACGCTTAACCGAGTCACCCAGGCACCCCCTGTTCATACTTTCTTTATGTAATGTCTGTGTACTTCACTAGACCCTTGAGCTCTTGATGGCAGGGACTCTAATTTCTAATTCACTATTTCTCTAACACAGTGAAATATAGCAGGTATACAGCAGGTAACGATTAACTGAATGAAGTACGATCACTTTGTGTGCTTCTTTCTTAGATACCACTTGCTCATTCTACCATAACGTGCCATATTATTTCTTAGCCAATTTGTATGTTTATCTTCTATCTCTTCCTATAGACAATAAGCTTTTGAGTTTTAATTCTTATTCATTCATTCCTATATGTTAATTAAGCACCTACTCTATACTAGACCTAACTAAACATTGGGGCATTTAATAGGGAATGAGACAGAAACGTTTCTGTCCTCACCTCACAACAGGAAACAGAAAACAGAATGCAAGAAGAGACACCAAACTTGGATCAGAAGAGTAGGGAAGACTTACCATTGAAAGTAGCCTCCAAGTTGACACCTGGAGTAGATCTTAGCCTTACTATACTTCTTTTTCACACTAAATTCAAGACCACCTTCTCTCTTATGTGTGAACTCCCTTCACTTTTATCAACATGGACTGTGGAGCACTTTTCCCTACTCGGAGAAAGAACTAGTAATAATAAGGTGTCAGAGTGACTCTCACTTGGTTTCTGGCAAGTAAAATCCAGGACAAGTTCAAAGCTATGACTATATTATCTTTCTCCCCAATGGTCTCCTTCTTGAATATCCCACAGTGACTATGAAGTTTCAGCTCAAAGGACTTATTATTTTTCTACTCTGTGCACTGGAGTCTAGCTCCAGAATATGAAAGCACATTGCAAGGGCCACAGAAGCACTGAAGTCTGTCAAAGCCCGTTCCCTTCCAATATTTGTTAACTTTTCTCAGAGCACAGGAACACATCACAGGAGGTTTTTGTCTTGCAGAAAAACACAACAGGAAATAGGATAGGTTGAATACATTTTGCATGTCCCACATTTTCACTTACTCCTTTAAATTCATTCATTCATTAAATGAATAGAGAATCATGTGTTTGTACTGACTGGTTTGGTAAGCACAGATTCCAGAGTTAAAACGAGAGTTTTAAATGTTACATGAATACTCAGTTGTCTTCCTGATTCTGATATCCCTTCCAGGTAAGATGTTATTTCCCAATGCAAAGCAAATCCTAATGAAGGAATCAAGTTGGACAGAGAGGTCGGAGTTTATTCTTGCAAGACAGTAGATGGAAAAATCAAAATGTTGCATATTGATTGCACGGCTGATAGTGACAAAATTGAACAGTCACCTCTTTTCACCATGAGGCTCTTGTCTTCAATGAGAAAGTCAGTGTGCTCAACTTTCAAGGGCACAGTCAGTTCCACTATAGCTCTTGTTTTGAAAATGCAAATCCCCAACACGGAGTAATTTGAGCATGACATAATTTCCCACTTGATTATGCACTATTTTGCATGTAAGAAACAAGAGATGAACACAAAGAACTGTACCTCACTGAACCGAGCCACCTAGGAATACACAAAATCCATGTGCACGTGCACACACACACACACACACACACACACACTCTTCAGACATTTACCAGCTACTTCAGTTTACCCCATGTGTTAGGATCCACACCTGGTGCTGTGGCTTCCTGTCCTTAAGAGTTTCAACTCTTCCATAAATAAACTGCTAGTCTCTTTCAAGATAAAGTCCCTATTTATTGTAGCATTTCTTTCTTTCTTCCTTTTTTCTTTCTTTCTTTCTTTCTTTCTTTCTTTCTTTCCTTCTTTCTTTCTTTCTTTTAGTAAAATACACACAACGAAATTATAGTTTTAACCATTTTAAGTATACAATTCAACCATTTACATGTTTAAAACTATGCTATCATTATTAGGTTTCCATGTTTATCTGTGTTCATGCCTAATTCAAATGTTGAGTGTTATGCCTCAACCTCATTTTTCCCAGGAGTACTTCTGATGTTTTGTTTTGTTTTGCTTTGCTTTTAAGTAGGCTTCACGCCCTGTGCAGAGCCCAGTGCAGGGCCTGAACTCCTGACCCTGAGATCAAGACCTGAGCTGAGATCAAGAGTTGGACACTTAACTGACAGAACCACCAAGGTACCCCAAGGACTTGTGATTTTTATTTCATGGTTTTGCACAGGGGAGTGAATTTTAGGATTACACCTATTGTATCGCAGCAGAACCTATTGTACAGTTTCCCCTTGCTATGTGTGATTTTGATGAAGTACCTCTCCACAATTTAAAAGGGCCTGTAGGACATTAAATGCAAATTTAACTTAAAATAATTTTTATTCTAATAATTTCTTGTGATTATCCATTTACAGGATTGATAAAAACTAGGGACATAAGCATTATCATTTCTTTAATGAAAAAAATATCCAATAAGAAAACTAACTGGAGCTATCATTAACTACTAGATTAAAAATACATACCCACAGTTTGTTTCTCTGAAATGGAGAAAATGCTCCTCGATTACATAATAGTATCTTCAAAAAGTCCCTGAATTATGTTCTTGGAGGCAGACTCTTAAACTTTTTTGAAGCTAGAAAAGGTTCCTCAATATAAGAGGGTGGGGAAAAAAACACAATTATGAAATTAAAGGTGGACTGGAACTACAGTGATCATTCAGCTGTAACACTGAATAGTGCAAAGATACACAACTAAGTACAGAAACAGCTGTGGATGATTGGTCTAGCTCTTCTTCTAGCATTTCGAGTCAGCCATCTTACTAAAAATGTATAAACGGGTTACTCATGACAAAAGGCCCCAGGCTGTTTCTGTTAATCAACTCTAGAAATAACTCAAGAGTTAAAAGAACACTACTGGTATAACAGAATATTTTACCAATGTATTCTCGAATAGTGCTAACTGCTCCATAACCAATGGAACTATAGAAAGAATTAGCAAACCAGTTAAAGAAGGGTGTGGGGCTGGTGTCTCCATGACATTATGTTCTATTTTTCCAGAACACAGTCAATACTATGATCTTGGAAATAATGATTTTTAATGCAATTTCATGGTTTATGTATTTTCTAGTGTCTATTTTCTATGACAGATGTATCATGGGATTTTCATAATGGTTCAGTGAAGGCAGGAAACATTTTTTTGAAGTGCTCATAAACTCTGAATAAACTGCCTTTAATCAGACTTACGATTTTTGCTTGCCTTTTTCTTTCTTATAAAAAAAATAGAGACTTAATGTAAAACAGCAGGTCTTAACTTTCTCACTAAGGAAATAAAGGGGAAAAAAACCTGACAGAGCAAATCCAAACCAATTAAGCAGAGCAGAAACCATTTTAAAATGAACAAAAGTATAGCTGAACATCAAATATAGGTCTAAGATTGATGTGAATAAATTATGCAACTCTAATTGTGAAATTTACATAAGTGTATCGTGTCAATTCTAATACATTCATTATATTTTACTAAAATATTATCTAAACTTCATATTTAGGGGGTTTAGAATTTTTGGTATAATCTAAAATTCTCAAGGACTCAAAAATGCAAGACAGTTTAAATTATTAAGGTCAGTATTTTTATTTATTGAAAATTCACAAATCACAGTATTATATAAATTAGGAAATCAAAGCCCGTCTGTATTCTGCGGCATACTGTATTAGGAACCCACAGCATAAAAGAATAAAAAATCTAGAATTTTCTAAGAAATGCTAAATAACTTGTAATAAAGGATATAACTCTTTTCTCAAATATAGGTATGATAAAACAAAAAAAACTATAAAGTAAACTACTGAAAAATTTGAATTAGCACAGATCACCATATTTTGTAGTGGATAGAGTAGATAATAAGGACCAGTCTAAAGTAAAACTATAAATTAGCTTTCCTGCAACCCTGCAATTTAGCAAAGATGTTACTGTATTCAATCACTAGTATGATAACAGCATCAATGACAAGGTCTCACGTGATGCCATATGATTCTGTAATAAAAGCAAAAGCCCAACTAAGAAAACTTTGTAAATTGTTTTGCAGTGTCAAAAGAAATATTATAGAAGGGCAGGATCCTTATCAGAGCCCAGGCCTTCAGTGTAATTAATTTCACAATTTAGCTGTCGTTTATTTGGGCGAAAAGATAAAGGCAGAGCTGGGAGTAAACTTTGCACATTCATGCTTCTAAATTCATTAATAATCTGTATGGATTTACTTTTCTATCACTGTAACAAAATTCATAGTAAAATAAACTTTGCAGCAAAGGAACTCCATTTACAGACATTGGCACTGTTCTAGTAGATCAGAGTTTTGGAGAAGTCTATCAACATAACTAAAATATCAAATTTGTACTGCTAAAGATCACTATTTTTCAGAAGACATTTCTCATAAAGATAGTCCTGGACCTGAACTTGGAGATTCTACAACCACTTCTAGTAATATAAGTGAAAATCAAAAACCATAGCTCCTCTTCTATTAAAACAAAGCTCCGAAAGAACCATGTACCACAATTTAACCGTGCAGGTTAGAAAAATGAATTCCATGGCTTTGGAGTCAAGATAATTGTCTGGGAACAGGTACCCTCTTAATAATTCAACCATGTAAAATCTCTTTTTAAAAATATCTGTAAATGAAATGATAAAAAATATACTAAAAAGTATTGTATGGAGCAAAAATACATTCCTCAAAACAAAAGATAATTTGTGAAAAGTCCTTTTTATATTTTCCCTGATAAGTAATGATAGCAGAAATGCAGTTACCACTCAAACATCCTTAAAAAGATAGATGTATTCTTATGATCTGCATTTTGCATCTGAGGAACCTAAGCACACATTATCTGAGATGTGTGGGAACAGAAAATGCTTACCATGTGGATAGTTTCCTAATGAGCTGCTGTTATTGACGGATTTATTTTAAAATTTACGAATAGTAGCACTGGTTTCTGAAGATACTTAGTTTTCTAGGAATGAGCTACAGATACCTTCTCCTTTTCATGTTATCTACGAACCGTGAAGTAAATCAGCAGTAAACTGGGGGCCTGTAGTACTGGGGTCATCTCTAAATGCTGTGTCCTTTCTTCTCCTCATATGAGGATGATACAAGGTAGCTATGTTTTTTATCCTCAAAATCTAAATCCTCAAAAACTCAGATTTCAGTCTCCTTCTGCCCTGTCATGTAGCAAGAAAAATTACACTTCTGGTGCATATTCAAGTTCACAGGCCACAATCAGCTTATGTTTCTTTTACGGGCCCTTGCAATAAGCAGTCCATTATAAATAGTCTTCTTCATCAAAGCTGGCCCCAACAAATACAGATAAATAATGAAACATCCTAAGCTTCTAGAATGTTAAAGATTTATAAGCATGGCTGGCAAGAGTGACGTAAAGAAGGGTTCAGAGGCCATTAGAACCATAAACTCAAGAGGACAAATCCAAATCATTTAGCAAAAAGAAAAGTGCTATGTGAGCTTTTGTTATTCTTTTTTCCTCTACTCCTTTCTGTTTTAAGAAAAAAGTTTATTTAACACAACACAGAAAACCCCTTAGTTATCTGATATGCTTGGGGTCATACATATCCTTCTGATAGATGAAATACTTTCAGAAACAGTAATTTTTATTTGAACTATTTTTGAAGGAAAACTTGGATAAGCACTATCATATGTTTCCTTGTTAATGTGTTATGCCGAAAATGCAATTAAACCTTTAAAAAATTTTTAGAGCATCATTCCTTAAAATGCGTTCTATGGAACACTGGTTTTTATAAGTGGGATGTTAACAGTATTTCAGAAAAAAAAGTCTTCTGAGGTCAAATAAGTTTAGGAGATGCTGATGTCTATGAATTTCCCTAAAATAATGAACATTCTAATTTTCACTGGCTAATTGGGTGGGAAACATAAACCCATATGTTAGAGTGTGCAGTGACCCCACAAGTACCAAGAAATGGAATGTCAATCTTTCTCTTATATCTCATGGCAATACTCCTTCACCAACTCCCCACCAGTAAAGGCTGGAATGTTACCAAGGGGGAGAAAAGAGGATAGTGTGCAGGAAGAGAGGACAAGCCAGGAGTGTACATTTCCATAATATTGACTGTTTTCTCTTATTCAGATTTCTCTCCTGTCTTCCAGCTCTCTATGGTCACAACTTTGGCCATCTGTTGCTGCTTCTTTTCCATTGGCAGTTCTGCCACTTTGATTCTTTATCTGGCAAGGTAGCTAGCTACCCTCATCTACTTTTGTTGGTATTACTATACATACTTTTTAAAATCACAGATAGGCTCACTGTTGTTCTACATGGATAAAGATGCCAGAAAGATATGTAATGGGATGAAAGGAGGCATCAAATTATTTTCAGTGGGAAATGACTTATCTGTGTATTTACTGGCTTTTAAAATTTTTCCCCTATAAAATTGTACTAGAGAAAGGAATGGAAACGAAAAAGAGATAGCCCAGATGAATTTAGTCACATTGGAAAAAGTACTTCGGTCTCTAAGTGTGAGAAATTAAAACAAAACAGCCCAAATTCTTACAATCTTCATCAACAGTCAGTCAGTAGGGATAATTCATATCATTTACCATGAAGGGAGGATATTAGATTTTCCCTATTCAATACTCTCATAACTATTTCAAATATTGCTATGTTCATTTTAATTGATAAATAACTCATTAAGTAAGTAAATATGAGTAGAACGTTCTACTTATTTCTTTACAATAAAAAGGCAATAGTGCATATATAATGTATCTCACTTGTATGCAATTTAAGGTGATATATCTATATCTGTATATATATTTCTATATATATATATATATTTCTAAATGTAGTAATGGTGATGGTTAAGAAGAGAAAATTAGAATTCCTAACACCTGACACTAAAAAAGATTAAAAAAAAAAAGAAGAAGAAGGAAGGGAAAGATTCCTGCAGTGCTTGAATAACATTTCACCATGCCTCAGTGAACTTCTGAAAGGAATTCAGTGAAATGAAATTTTAAGAGTGCTCATCAGCAAACAGCTCTAACATGGTTTTCTTTAATAAACTACACTTAGTGCTTATATCACAATTTTCATCTTCAAGGTACTTTACAAACATTCAGTAGTTTTTAGCACTCTTGAGAATTAGGTTGCATTTATATAGAATCACTCATTTTGAAGAACTTAGAAGAATTTCACAAGTTTAAGCCATACTCAGTTGATTAGAAGAGGAAGAAAAACCCTAAGAAAAACTTGTGAGGCCATTGGAAATACACTTGATATAACATTAGAATTTAGAATTCCTGATATCTGAATTTGATTTTAGACCACACACACACACACACACACACACACACACACACACACAAAGGCATTCTTTCATGAAGACAGTTTAAATTCCAGAGTGTTTGAGAAACTGGTTCAAAAATGGATACAAATGGGTTAATTTCAATTTAAAGCCACTAGACTTCATTTCTGTGTTTCATTCTTATGCACTTCCTGAACAGTCAAATATGGCCATCTCATCATTATTCTGCTTAATGAAAGGAAGCAACAGCACTGCTAAATCAAGACATAATATAAAAATCATTCATAATGGACTTCAAATGAATTTATTACTCTTTGTAGTAAATGTAACTTTTAAAACTGTATGTTTCAAAGATAATACTGAAATTGTTTTACATTTAATTAATAGTGCAGGAGAACTCCTTGGTTAGTGGTTAAGAAATCTGTCCAAGGTGTTTTTTTCTTAAATCAATATTTAACTAATAAGGGTATTTCTAAATTACCTTGGCTGGGTGGTATTTGTTAATATGTTATTACTCATTTTTGTTTATCTTCAATAACTGCGAGCCAGTGTTCTAAAGATCTTTAAACATAAGTATAATTACCATTATATATATATATATATATATATATATATATATTTGTGTATGTACATATTTGTGCATATATATATTATTTTATTTAATGATCTCAGAAAAAATAAGTATTGATATCACAGTGTTATGGATGAATTAAATGATGCACAGTTATGTAACTTACCCAACTAGAATGATATATCTAGATCTAGTAATGGTATTGTTAGCATTTAAAGCAGACATTCTGCTTTAGGAGAGTGGACTCTCCAACACTGTTTCAGAATAAAACACTTACATGAAGCCAAGTAGTATAGGTAACCACCTAGACCAACAGATGCCAAGTAGATAAATGGATATTTATCTACTTGGTAGATAAATGGATAATCCAGCACAGAGAAGAGAGGCAGCCTGGGTAAGTCCCTTCAAAAGCTCAGTTTGGAGAAAGGCTTGTACAGTTTACCAGACATGTGACCCTGTGTGCTGTGTCACCTTTTTGGGTCTCATTTACTTTAACTGTACCACTGTATGACTTTCCCGAAAAGAGAGGGAATTAGAAAGTCTTGAAAGTCCCTACTGTTTTTAACAATGTATATATATTTTCTTCTGACTCTGTCATTGGCACTTGGAAAAATGTTGCTTAGGTAAAATAATAGCAAGCTTACAAAGAATAATTAACAATGTATTCTAAATCATCTGCTAAGTAATGGTCAGTTTGCTAAATAATAAACATATGTGGGGGTGTTCTTTATTTTTCTCTTAGGAGTCCCAGGCATGAGTATGTACACGCATACACACACACTCACACACAAAAATATATATGTATAGCTTCTTCTGGTACATTATACTGGTAACTCTGACAAGTGTTTCCTAGGCTTAGAAAACATAACGATGAACATGACAGTCCTTGCTCTCAAGGAGCTTACACTCCAGTGGAGGGAACGTGTAAAGAAATATGTGAATTGGAGATAGAGTGAGTAGGAAGCTGGTAATATTTCGGTGGGACTGGTTAGGAAAGAACTACCTGTTAAGAATAAGGAAACATTCTGTCAGGGGAATTTTACAAGGAGTCGGAGCAAAAGACTTGAGCTGAGAATCAGCTTGGATAAGCCAAGAGGTAACAAGGAGGCCAGTGTCACACAGGCCAAGAAGAGTTTGGTACATGACCAGAAGAGAGGGGCCACTGAGAGATTAGGGAGGGCTTCAGAGTCCTTCGTTTTTGTTGTTATTTTTCAAGCTCCATTAGAAGCTACTTACAGGGTAATAAACTACTTATTTTTACTGCTCACAGTATGAATTAGTGTTTTAAGTACTACTTCCAAAGACTTCTTAACTCTCAAGAGATTCCTTTGGATGACCTAATGATATCTACCTGCTAGCCTAAATACATTTAGGTTTTAACAGGAACAATCAAAGCAATTGGCCAGTCACCTTTCTCCCTCGGGCCTCTGTAAAACCCATAATCTTTGAGAATTTAATAAATTTCTCCTTTTGGAACTCACTGAAAACTTGATATTCAATAATATTTCCCTTTTGTTATTTTATTCCTTTATTTTCAGTTTATGCTTTTTTAGAGATACAACATGGAAACTGATGTTTCTATATAGAATTCTACCAACTTTTTTTTTAATGTTTATTTATTTTTGAGAGAGAGAGGGAGACAGAGTGAGAGGAGGGGAGGGGCAGGAGAGAAGGAGACACGGAATCCAAAACAGGCTCCAGGCTCTAAGCTGTCAGCACAGGGCCCAACGTGGGGCTTGTACTCGTGAACAGCGAGATCATGACCTGAGCTGAAGTCTGATGCTCAACCCACTGAGCCACCCAGTTGCCCTGAGAATTCTACCAACTTAAAAAAAAGTGTAGCAAAGTTTATGTAGCCTGTTTATTTGTTGTCTCAATTTAATACTGTTCTTTATGCCATTTCTGTGGGATCATAGAATTTTAAGTCTAAGTGATGTTAACATTTAGTCTATTCCTTACTGTATGATACAAATACTCTTTCACTAAAGATTAAATCAAGCTAACTTTAGAAAAATTTTAATTAATTCATAAATATTTTATTTCCTATATAATTGTATTTTAATCCATTAAGACTTGATCACCCTTTTCAAATACTGACCAAATGAATTCTTTAGTCTTCAATCATGGTGCTGGCTATTAAAGCAGTATATCTCCATATATGCTGAAAATTTACTAAAAGTTTGATAGAACAAAACTTTCTCCATATATTATATTGGAAATGGAGAGACAAGCAACCAAATTAAGGTCAACCTTGTTAACATGGAGTTCCACAGTGAAACCAGCACTGGTTAGATAGAGACCTACTTCTGATTAACCTCCTTTCTCTTTATTTACTATATGTTCTTGGGAAGTCCACTGTGGGCCTCAGCAACACCATTTACACAATGGGGGTACCTGCCTGTCTGAAACAGGTAGTCGTAATGGACTGCCCAATGAAGTCCTTTAGGAACCAGTACAATTACCCAAGAGCACATTAAATGTACCACAGGTTTAAGGAGAATGGTCCTCAGAACTGGAGCAGTGGAATAATAGTTCTTTCCTCCACTGACTGCTGGAACTCGGAGAACAGCTCTGCTCATGTGTCTTAGGGGGATTATCACCACTCTGCAAATCCAAGATTTCACTTCCATTAAAAAATTAACTGAAATATTATATTGAAGCAGTCTTCAATTATATTTAGAAATGTACAGAGAAGCATATAAATAGGCACTGTTGGTAGATTTGTTTTAATGGAACCTTCACTGCAGGATTTAATAATGTTGGAGGAAACTAAACTGACAGCTGTGGAGGCAGAGCCTTGGGTGCGTCACTCCAGAAGGGAAGGAGAGAGTGAATCCAATTTAAAACATGACAAAGCTGTCACCTCACTCAACTTATTTTCATTATTAGTTGCCTTTTGCTCTTCTATTTTTGCAAAGGAGAAGGTTTAGAGACAATTCATGTATCATGTGTATCTCAACTTTCAGGGGATGCTTTGCAAACGAAATTACTAAGGGTTATGCTTTCCCTCCTCACTTACAAATATATATCACTTTCATCCTTACTTTTATCTACTTAATTCCATACGTCCCTCACCTTATTTTCTTAGGTAAACTGATTATAGGGATGGAGTGCCAAGGTGGCTCAGTGGGGTGAGCATCCAACTCTTGATTTCGGCTCAGGTCATGATCTCATGGTCGTGGGATTGCACCTTGTGTCAGGCTCTGTGCTGGGTGTGGAGTCTGCTTAGGATTCTCTCTCTGCCTCTCTCTCTCTGTATCTCCTCTGCTGGCTCGCTCTCTCTCCCTTTCTCCCTCTCTCTCAAAAGAAATAAATAAACTTAAAAAAATTATAGGGATGAATCTTTTTTTTTCTCTTTTAGGTGATTAAATAACAGTGAAAAAGGGAGGGGGAACAGCTGAATGAAATTTAGGTTTCTGTTTTACTCCATCTGGAATCAAATAGGGCTCTTCTCTATCATCCTGTGGTAGCAACAGTCAGAATGTAAGGTTTTGTGTTGTTGTTCATAGTACCCTGTGGAAGATTCAGAACATCAAGTATGCAAATTCAGTAAGATGATACTCTTAGTAATGCTGCTTTATACCATCTAATCAAGCAATCAATCTGTAAATATTTATTGATTTGGCAATTATATGTCTAATACAAAGGGAACCACCTCAGGGCAAAAGGTGTCAAGTTCTTGACAATTTTGTTGCTAAGATAAGCCTAAAATCATTATAAAGCAAAAAGTGTATAATAAAGCAATAGATGACTCTTCTGAGCAATCTGAGTTAGAGACAAGAATACATTCTCGAAGAGATAGGAAATAAGTCTTCAGTTACCTAGTACAGGACAGGCGTTCACTGCTGGAGTGGAGGATAGGGCACATTTGGGAGGTGAATCCATTTTACCATTAAGATAATACCACACAAATCACTCATCAGGAATATCAAATTTCTGGAAGATAACAAAAGAACCTGCAAAAAACGGGTTGGGTTTTAGGAAAGTAGATTTTATAAAGTATCTAGAATGAAGGAAGGATACACTTATGAAAGTGCCTAAAACAGATGCTCTCACTCAGAGCCTATCTGTCCTTAAGTAAACAGCAATTGAACTAACAAGTTATTTACGTTAACTCGGTATGGTACAATAGATAAAACATAGTAAATAAGAAGACTAGAGTGCAGGAAGACGTACCCAGGGGGTAAACTGGAAGGTTGTAAAGACAGAAGGAAAAATAAATCTTCAAAATGGTAAATTACAATCCGCAAATCATTGTCTGAATCCATTTAGGGAAAAATAGCACCCCATATGGTGATACACCCTGAAGGACTACATAGTATAATAATACAAATGCTTATATAAGTAGTTACTCATTACTTAATAAGCTATGCTCAAAATGATGCCTATTTAAGAAAATCTTACATGATGCTTCATATGAGAAGTCAGAATAAATCCAGAATTACTAAATTAAAAAAATCAGTAGGACATGACTTTCATTGTATTTTGTAAAATACACTAACCAGTAAGTTCATAGCATTTACCATATGACCCAGCAATCCACTCTTAGATATTACCCAAGAGAAATGAAAATTTATATTCATACAAAAACCTGTACATAAATACTTGTAGTGATTTTATTCATAATTACTGAAAACTGTAGGCAGCCTTATCCACTGGTGGGTGGATAAACAAACCATGGTACATCCATGCAATGGAATACTACTCAGGAATGAAATGACACATACTAACCCATGGCTGAATCTCAATAATTAGGCTAAATGAAAGAAACCAGAAAAAGAAGCTACACATGTTTATGATTATACTTATATGACATTGTGGAAAAGTAAATGCTGTAGGGACAGAAAACAGCCAAGTGTTGCCGGAAGCTGGGAGCAAGGAAAGTAACTGACAAAAAGTGGACATGAAAACATATTTTTGGATGCTGGCTGAGAGTGGCAGATATAGGTTTAAATTTAGGCCTGCCTAATTCCAGATTCACTGACAATGATAAATGTTCTATATCTTGACTGTGCTGGCTACACAACTGTGGTGGTTATGTAATTGAATGGATTTTACAAAATTCATAGAACTGTAACCTAAATGGGGAGCCTGGGTGGCTCAGGCAGTTAAGCGTCTGTCTCTTGATTTTGGATCAGGTCATGATCTCACGACTCGTGAGTTTGAGACTTGTGTCGGGCAATGCGCTGACAGTGCGGAGACTGCTTGGGATTCTCTCTCTCCCTCTCTCTCTGGCCCTCCCTCATTTGTGCTCTCTCTCTCAAAAATAAATAAATAAAATAAAAGAATTATAAACTAAACAGGGTAATTTTCATTCTATGTAAATTATACCACAATTTTTTTTTAAAATCAGTTCATTTTCTGGTGTACAAATGGCGAAGCATTAAATATGTCTATTGACTGAATAAGCCTTGGGTGCCACTGTTATTTCTTGGCTACCCATTTTCACTGGATGGTCCTCACTGCATTTCTCTATTATGTCCAATGCACAAAGTTAAGAAGACTGGGAGAAGTTTACCATCATCTGTGCTTACTTCTCTGTTTGACCTAGTCAAGAATGGACTCTATAAAAATTGTTTTTTAAAGATATTTATAGTACCTTGAATCACAGAAGCAAGATTAAAAAAAACAACTTAGTTCCTCTCTAGCTTGTTGAAAATGTTATATTTTACCTAGAAACATTTGCTTAGATTACTCTGAATCTAGTTTATCCAATAATAGCTGAATAATTAGAGATTAGGTATAGATAGATGATAGATGACAGATAGATAGATAGATAGATAGATAGATAGATAGATATTCATCTAAAATTCAACTACCATGCCAGATTCTTTGAAATATGGATATCTGAATTAAACTCTAGTAAGACACCAAGGCCAAAAATAATAAGTTACTATTTATTCAGCATTTCCTGTGTGTTGCACATTTTACAGAGCTACTTACATATTTTAAGCTTGAAAACTCCCCTATGAGGTAGGTGACCTAATTTGTAGACAAAGAAAGTTATACTAGAAAACGTAACCACTTGCCCAACGACACACAACTAGCTATAGGTTATTATGAGATTAGAATTCACGTATGCCTAACTCTAGGTTCGTTAAGACACAAGGGTAGAAAACTAAAGGCTACCACAAGGCAAACTGCAAAGAATGTTGTAATAGAGGTAAAGGAATATTCAGAAAAAATGATGTTCTTCCAGGAAGAAGGGACTTGGAGTTAGCCCCTTCTAGGGTGGACACAACTTTGATAAATTAAGGTGAAGAAGGACTTTGCCAGGAGAGGAAGCAACCACTTATGTGAACACTCTTCCAGCTAATGCAGAATTGTGAGTGTGATTTCTCCTATCATCAGGATTTTCTCTAACTCAAAAAAGAGACCTAAACTGGTAACTTGTGTGGAAAGAACACAGAGTTGGGGCTGTAGCTCCTCATGCAACGCTTGAAAATCTCGTCACCAAGGACAAATCATACGACCTAGTTGAGTCTTAGCTCCCTCATCTGTGAAAGAGGTATAATAACAATATTATCTGTCTTTATCTACCTCTTGAGATTGTTTGAGGAACACATTAAATTGTATATAGGAAATACATTTCGAATTCTAATATTAGTATATAATGAAACTATTTAAGGAAAGACTGTCAAAAATGCCATATCCTGTTTTCCTGGCCTGGCTGGACCAGAAACATAGTGCAAGAAACACTCAAACTCAGTGTGGAGCTGACAGAAAGTGGTGGCAAGAGATGCAGACATGTTACAAGAGTGCATAATGTTCAACCGGGTGAGCAAGTGTGCAGCAACGGAATTTTCTACGTATTTCCTTTGATGGATTACAGCTACCAAGAATTCCTGCAAGTTTTTAACATAGAACTATGAGATGTAACAACGCCTGGGAGATAACACTTTTACAAAGAAAAGCTGTGGAGATGAACATTTGGTCATTTTATGATTTATATTATTTAAAAAGAAAAAGACATTTTCAACACTGACGCTTTAGACCCGGCAGGACCCAGAGGGAGCAACTGTATGTGGTAACAAGAGGGAAAACCACTGTGACCTGGCCTACCCCTAATGAGCAAATCAACTAAGCCCCCACCTTGATGAAGTTTTCATATCTGGAATTCTATTTATTTACAATGTAGGTACCCAAAAACAAAGAAAGAAGCATTGCCCTTTCACCAGAATGGTTATGAAGCCATCTCTTAAAATGTCTATGTAGCTATTTTAATTACCATATTTAGAACTAAAGTCCTTTTTTCATTCAACAAATATTTATTGAGCTCCTATTAATTTCCAGGAGCTGGATTAGATCTGGGACTAACAGCGACTAAGATAAGCATATTTTTCCTCATAAACTTGGCAGGCCCCCAAAACAAATGCAGTGTAAAGAATATATGTAAAAGTGCCTACAATTCTGCTTGACACATAATACTTAATAAATTTGTAGTGATGAAACTTAATGATATTAACTAATAGTGACTGAATACAATATAAAGACTATATTTGTATCATAGAAGTATGAGAAACTTATAGTCCAAGCAGTTAGTTAGGCATCTCTGACAGGGTGTTTGTAGCATTTAGAATTCTCCTTCAATCTCAGTCTGTAAATCTTGCTACTTTCGTGTTACCAGTGGCAACTGAATCAAATGACACATCTAAATAAATGGATCTACAGAGACCTTATTCAAAATGGCCGGTGTTGCTGATTTCAACGAGGCTTGAAATCCACCATGGCAACTTGAAACTTCCCCTACCTACCTACAGTTGAGTAAAGTGACGGTCATTTCCAGAAGAGGAGCGCTGATAGAAACAATGTTACTTCTGAAAAGCAACTGAAACAAACAAACAAACCCACCAGGTTTATCCCATCCTCTCCAAATCCCCCAAAATTCAAAACTGAGACACACTGATGATGAGGCAATAATGGTACACTAATATCACTAATGTACATTATTGGTAGAATAGAGGAATTAGACATTCTTGATAATCATAAATCTACATCAAGAAAATACACACAGGACTTAAGTTTCAGTAATATTTGTTTTTTTTTAATGTTAAGAAAACATCTTAGCACTTTTGTCTGAAATAAGATCGATGACAAGTAATAAAATACTTATAAAAAGGGTACTGCATTATTTCTCATCTTAGTCAAGCCAGAGAGTAACTACATTTTTCAAGAAAGAATTCTTTCAACAAGGATCTCGTTAGTGCTATGATAAGCATTGTAATACACTGAGGTAAATGTGGAATAGAACTAGTTCAGAAGCTGTATTTATTTTCCATCTTATATGTCTTAAACACTTAAAAATTCTGACAGAATTTCTGTTTTCAACACCAATGTGACATTGATAGCTCTTGAAACATCATTCTCAGTTGTAAGTCAGGAAAAAAAATGTGTTGAGGGGAAAACAAGATAAAGCAACTCCACAATTTGGCAATGATACCTTTAGGCAAATATCTGTGATTCCTTAGACATGGTACACCAGTGAAGGCAAAGTGGTAATGTATGTGGTGCATCATTTTATAACTGTCAGTTCTAAAACTGTGCTTCAATGTTGGATATAATTTGTTTCTATATTTTAATTGTCACCCAGAAGGATCTTTTCCCTCTAAACCTCTAATGAGAAGTTGGTTAACACAAAATGAATGCACTGTAATACCTTCTTTGAAACCCTGCAGTCAACTCTTTGCATAAAACTTTCTAATAGAAAAAAAAAATCCCACATTCTTCATTTTCCCTAAAGAGCAGCATGAGATTTCCAATCCTTTGCTTGAACACATAAAATATTAAGAGCCAATTTTCAGCTGCACCTCTGTCACTTCCATTATCATTCTACACGTCCAGAGGTGATAATGGACTCTGTAAATTGCAGTCTTTCTCCATCCCAGACAACTGAGGGTTTCACCAGGGGACGGTTCCACACAAAGGGTGGCCCAGATGTATGTTAATGGCACTGAGCAGTGAGCCGCAGACACCCCCATACAAGATAATGTGATGTGTTACCCAGAGGAAATTCAAAATGAGCAGAAAACAATTTCCTTAGGAATTCAGTAAAATCAACATTGACCTGTTCTTGCCCACAAATCAAACGTGTAGCACTATCTTCACAGAACCTTGGAAACAGAAGATTAAAATACTCTCCTAATACCCCACCTGTAAGGGAACTGTCTGTCTAAACCAACACAGAATGAAGGCTCATGGACACTGACATTTAAATAATTATCGAAAAGGCTGTTATTTCCCAATGACTTTTTTCAGACATATCATACAGATCTGCCAGTACAAGAAGAATTATCTCCCAACATGAAGTGAAAAAAAGGGTGAGATAAAGGAAAATACTTATCTTATTCATTGCTGAAACAATACCCACCACTCACTATGGTAGGCAATTTGTCTATTAGAAGAAGCAAGCTGTCTTGTATGAAACCGAATGGGGTTAACATTGAGTTTTTAAATGATATTGTTTCCCACTATAGAACACAAAATAAAAACCGTATTTTAGGGAAAATATACAGGAGGAAGTTATTTGGATACAGTTTTGCTCCCCTTTCCATAAGGCACCTATTCTTTTTATTTTGAGAGAGAGAGGAAGAGAGAGAGAGAGGTAGGGACGGGCACAGAGAGAGGGAGACAGAATCCTAAGCAGGCTTTGCACCATCAGCGCAGAGCGCGATGCGGGGCTCGAACCCACGAACTGTGAGATCATGACCTGAGCCAAAATCAAGAGTCGGATGCTTAACCAACTAAGCCACCCAGGTGCCCCTAGGGCACCTATTCTAATGCTAGATCTTACTCGAGTACTGGGTGAATATTCATTGACTGAACCCACTCAATTGAGTACTGATGCTCTGGGCAAGGAAGTGGGGGTAAGGGTGGAAGACAGAGGTTGTATGTACCAAGAAGAAAAGAATGCTTCACAAAGATATACATATACACACATATACATATCATCACTGCATATATGCTAATAAAGCTAAATGTTGGATAAATTAAGGTAAGGTCAATTTTAATTCTATAAACACACTTTGGCGCCAATTTTTTATTTTTCAAAGTTCAGAAAAGGCATACCTCAAAAACAACACACACACACACACACACACACACACGGGGGGAAAATCAAAAAGAAGAAAAAAAAAGACAAAAAGGAATCTGGTATAATTATTTCCTCTTTATTATTTTAGGTAAAATATTACCAGTGAGCTATATGTCTTCTCTTCTCCCTTCAACAAGCAGCAAACACTCAAATATTAGGAAGATACTGTGCTAAGCACTAGGCTATAGTGATTACAAGCCTCTTAAGGCTGTAATCACTTCAGAAGACAAGCAAGGAAGCATATCACACAATACAGTGTGGAACTTGCTGTGGGAGAGGCACCAAAAGACTTCTTCCGATGACACTTTTCGATCTTGCCAGTTTCCAGGACTTCTTAGGATTGTACATCCTTCCCCTCCAAATGTCTTTACTCAAGAAAAATGGGGTATAAAATCAACGCATACACAGAATTTTAAATTTATAGATATTTATAAATAAAAGCACTGAAATCCAGGATAAGCAAAACCAGAGGTACAGGAAACATATTAGTGGCTCAGGGGAGTGGGGAGAAGGAGAGAATGGAGAGCTATTTATTGGATACAGAGACTTCTAGGGAGATGAAAAGTTTTGAGTGAGAGACACATTACGAATGCACTAAAAGCCACCAAATTATACAGTTTAAAATGGTTAGGGGCACCTGGGTGGCTCAGTTGGTTGGGCATCCAACTTAGGCTCAGGTCATGATCTCATGGTCCCTGAGTTCCAGCCCCGTGTCGGGCTTTGTGCTGACAGCTCAGAGCCTGGAGCCTGTTTCGGATTCTGTGTCTCCCTCTCTCTCTGCCTCTCCCCCACTCAAGCTCTGTCTCTGTGTCTCTCAAAAATAAATAAACATGAAAACATTTTTTATAAATGGTTAATTGTATACTCTGAGAACTTCACCTCAGTTACAAAAAAAACAATTGGAATATTTCATTTGAAAAATTGTGGGACAATTCGAAATAGTCATTGTGAGATATCACAAAAAATTAAAGCATCATTCTGTCTCTTCTCTCTGTTTTTCTCTTTCTTACTCTCTATATACAGATTCTCTGAAAAAAAATCAGAAAATTTTGATATAACTGGGTAACCATAGCAAAGTTAATGTCTTTGAGATACTTTTTCAAGTTCATAAGATTGTAATAATATAGTAGCATAACAGAAGGTACTATGATTACATATGCCAATCTTCTCAAAATCTTTCTTTTCTATGAATTTTTAATGATGCAAGTAATTTTTCAAGGTCATTAAGAGAGCAAGCAGTTATTCAGACATTAAATTTGTTCACAGTTTCTTGGCAGCTTTGTAAGAAAACAAGCAAGTGGGATTTGTGGAGGAGGGAAAATCATGCACTGAAGAAGAGGTGAGTTAGAAGCACTATGTAATTAGCTGCAGGTATACTTGACTGACGTTTTAACCTGGCAAAATATATCTGGGTGTTCTTGAACATAGAATTTGACTTAGAATTAATCATTTCCTGGTTGCAATTCTCATTAATAACGTATACATATATCTTTAAATGTCCATATCTAAAAAATTCACTTCCTAATGATTTCAACATACCAGTATCCAAATATCTGTTAAACATCTATATATAATTTTATAATTAAATCTATGGGAAGGACAGTAAGAAATATACATACCAACATTTGCAGTCCAGAATGACATATTCCTTAAAAAACTGAAAATAACAAGAAATTATATTGCCTTCTTAACGTTAAACTATAAAGTGGAAATGCAGTAGAACAAGAAAGGGGTAGCAAAATGTATATATGTATTAAAAATAGTGTCTCAATCCCTGGAGAAGGTAAAGGACCATTAATCACTCAGGGATCACGTTAAAAGGGGAGTCACAGAGGTCAATATTCAAAATATCTTTCAAACATTGTTCAGGAGAGTATGAACTTTGGGCAATAAACTTCAAGAATTTCTTCCCATTGGCAAAGTCACGTCCAGGCAGGAGATAGATGCAGAAGCTTATATTGTTCCTTTTCCATTAGTAAAACCTTTTCAACTGCATTTGGTGTCTACGTGTAATGGCCTAAAGCCATATGATTTATATAATTCTCCTTGTCCTGATTCCAAACAACATGTTATTACTTCTTTTTCCATGCACATTTGCCTACAAAGAGAAAATGCTTTTGTCATACCGACCTTGATATTCTTGTCCTTGAGATACTAGTTCTTACTGTACATGCATAACTTGGCATTCCACATGATTTGATTTCCCATCTATCTAGACTATAGGGTCCATGGAAGTATTCTACTCCATGGAATGATTATGCTTTTCATTTTAAATTGGAATTTGGGTTTGATATCCCAGTATACCCATGAGAGATAACTAAATCCACTGGTATCTGACAAGTGTGAGAGCCAGGCTCTAGACGTTAGTTTATTTGCTAAGAGAATGACCGCTGCTCCATGAGGCTTGTGGGTGACAGTTGTGGGTTTTATCCCAGGGGGACAACATATAGCCCCCTATATTATTGAGTGATTGCACATAGAGGTACCCTTACCCTCAACTTTAGTTGCTGTGTGTATGATGGCAATGATTATAACAAGGCAATTAAACATGAATTTCAAATATAATATTAACAAATGGGGCAGACCACCAACTATCTAAGCGAGATAAAAATCACAAAATTAAAGTGAAAATCTGCTCAAGTTAAACAAAATTACAAGGTAAATTAGTTTTACATTTAAATTCTCAAGGTAAGAAAAAGGTGTGTAAGTAGGATCAGAGGATTGCAGGAAAGTCAGTTGTAGGCATAGGGAGCTCACTGAGTTGAAGGAACTTAACCAAAGCAATGTAGAAACAGACTAATAGGTAAACTCAACTGTCATTAAGTCTGTGCATTATCAGTGACTTTCTTAATTTTTGCATGCAAAAGATAAATTTGGTTCTAGTGTTCAATGCAACCCCTTAAAATGAAGTAAATGGCTTTCCTTAGACTTGATTTTTAGATAAAAGATACTGCCTAATTAAAAAAAATCTTGGAGCCAAAATGTATTAAGGAAGTTACAAATATTCAAAGACTTACCCAAATGTGGACATTAGAAATTTCATGTAATTTGAAGAAGGTGAAGTTATGTACCTATGTATAAGGAGGAAGGTTTCATTTTTAAAAATATAATTGCATATTCTGTTACATTTAATGGGTGTAACACATTCATTGAGAAGATATTTAAACAAACGCTATTAAAAGATTATATTTCTTGTACAAATATGGGATAGGGATTTATTTTTTTATTAGAAAATTAAAAACAAATGAGAGTATTTTCTAAGTCCGTACGTATTTAAAACCAAAAATATTTAGTATGGGTAAACATAAGCCATAAGATATTATATTCATCTCTAACATCAGTGTGCCAAGAAAATACTCTGCATTTTATATACATGATACTATTGAATGAATTACAAATCACTCAACATAATTTAAAAATGTCTCCACTTACATTTGAAAGTAATCTAAGTAATCTAAGTCATGCTTCTTGACACTGTTTTTCGAGTTTATTCAACTTGAATTCAGAAGCACTAGGAGCACACTCATTTTGTTATTTCCCTTCTTCAAACCTTTTATGCACATGGATTGCATAAGTAGAGAAAGGAACCGCTTTGCATATAGAGCACACGTTTGTGACACACTCTTTGAAAACATGTTTCTTCAATAAACAAACATGAACAATCGAACTTTGTCTTATCCTTATTATGCATCTGCCAAATTTTGCTGTCAAAGAACAGTGGTGACCATATCAAGCATTCTTACCACTTGAGTCCTTTTCATTTGTCTGGAAAAGGCACAAGAAATAATACTCTAAGGAACCAAAAAGACAATAGCACACAGCTTAAAGGTTTCTGTTCTGCACGGACATTTTCTATGTGTGCACTTAATGCTGTTAATATTTTAGCACATGTGCTAATAGGGTCATACTGATATTTTTATCTATTTATTTCTGAATCCTCAGTCACAAACTTTGGAGAGAGAGAGGTTGCAATTCACAGTGAGACAGAGACAGAAAGAGATTCACTCTGTAAGAACTGACAGCCCACAAGAAAATGGGGACATCAGTCCTACAACTGAAGGAATTGAATTTACCCAACAACCAAAGACCTTAGACCTAGGTTTGAGCCCCGGATGGGATTGCAGCACAGACTAACACCTTCATTTCAGCCTGAGGAGACTCTGAACAGAGAAACTTGCTAACCCATTTCTGGAGTTCTCTCTTACAGAACTTAGAAATATGAACAGCTTTCTTTGTGGTGCTAACGTAGGGGAATTTATCCCTAGTAGTGAGTCCAAAATCTGCAATCTAGGATCAATTTGTTTCATAAGGAATAGGAGGGGCGCCTGGGTGGCTCAGCCGGTTAAGCGTCCGACTTCGGCTCAGGTCATGATCTTGCGGTTCGTGAGTTCAAGCCCCGCGTCAGGCTCTGTGCTGATGGCTCAGAGCCTGGAGCCTGTTGCAGATTCTGTGTCTCCCTCTCTCTCTGACCCTCCCCCGTTCATGCTCTGTCTCAAAAATAAATAAACATTAAAAATAAATTAAAAAAAAACTAAAAAAAAAAAGGAATAGGAAGAAAAAAGTAGATAGCATATATGATATAGCATCCGGTGTCTAAGAATAGTTACTCATGATAAAGGTATCTTTGTGTTTTCATCTATATTTTCTTTACGTTTGTTTCTGCTTGAACATGTGGGGTGTGTCTGCATTTTACCCCCTCACTTATAACTTTTTAATGACATTGTTTCAATACAACTGACAAGAAAATGAGGCTCCAAATATTCATTATTAACCTAGGCCAGATTTTGTTTTTAGAGGCTTAGTTGTTTCAAACTAACAAAAAATGGAACCTAGGATACAAATGCCTCATAATATTACATTTGAAAATAGTACCACAATATTTGTTACATTAAAGATTACATTTCTGCGTCTGTTTTGGGCATGAAATAGAGGCCACTGAAATAAAAAGATGGTGTAGAGGATGTCTACATCACAACTTTCTACCAGTAAAGAGCATTTTTTGTTGGATGTGATTTTTCAATCAGGTGAAAAATAAACATGACATAGAATTTTCCATTATGTCCTTTACATATCAGTTTCTCTTTTCACAGAAGCTAACAGAGTTTTAGTCTGCTTTTTCCATTTCTTCCTTTTTCTTTCTAAAATTACAAAGTTTGTCACTCATTGTTTCCCTCTCAACCTCAAGATATACAGCCACTTACCAGAGCTAACTGAAGACAGGAAAAACTTTAGGGAAATTGCTTCTAAGGCCTTTCAAAGTTAAAACTCTCTTTTTCTCAGGGTAGGTTGATTATAAAAAATATACCTTGTCTGTCACACAGATAATTTTGATTTAAATGAATAAAGGAATAATTACAATTTTGTATTTCTTTTTAAGTAGGTTCCACATCCAGCATGGAGCCCAAACACAGGGCTTGAACTCACAATCCTGAGATCAAGACCTAAGCTGACATCCAGAGTCAGACGTTTAACCAACCAAGCCACAATGATTTGGTTTTTATTGCATTCTTGCTATATAGTCATACACATGTTAATTCCTCTAATCCTCATAATGATTCAATCAGTGCTATGATTACTATTATTTAATAGAATACTTACTGAAGTTCACAGTGGCCCCAAATGTAAATGATATAGCAGGAATGTATAACCATCAGTTTAACTTTTATCCCAAGATTTTATCTACTAATATATAAGTAAATGAATTCTAAAATTACAATTTCCTTTGGCTAGCTCTAAAAAGATTTCTGACCTCTCTTATCTTGCAGTTCCAGAAAAGTTATGTGGACATTCCTAGCACCTTTTTACTCAGACTCCAATGAACCATGTAGGAATTTTCCTGGGTTGTCTACTCACTACACCTATTTTAATTAAAAAAAAACAAAACATAAAAGGAAACCTGGGTCGTATTTGAAAGTTTGTCTTCTATTAAAGGCAAAAGTACTACATTGGTTCAGTGTTTTTCTTGTCCCTCTCAACTCCTGAATTTCAAATCCCTAGTCTTTTCCTATATTTAATATAGTAAAATGCACCTGGAATTCAAGTCAAGTCCTTCCACAGGCATTGTAATTGTTAATTTATTTTAAGTACTGACTTTAGCTTGTACCTAAAGATTAATAAAAAATCAAAACATACAGTAATTCAGTAGACTGACACTGTATCATTCCAGTATCAGTGTATTAAAAGCCCTTAAAGGCCCATTAGGGTATCAGACTATATTGGCTCCAAACCTGCCATTGTCTACTTTCGTTCAATAATGATTATGCACATGTAATTGACTGAGAATATTTGAGATCCATAAGTCACAATGTAAATGGACAAAATACAATAAATGTATACAAAGAGACTCTAATTACAAGTCGCTTCAATGCAATGGATTTGACAAACTTCTTTGTAAACTATAAATATGCTAACAACCATGTGAATGGTTCTGCCCACAGTTTTATCAATGATAATAAAATTGGAGACAGAGCAGTTAATGTGGGCTCCAACTCCTTCTGAAGTAAATGAGGGACTTGAATGTGGCATTAATTCATATTATATTGCAATGATGGTGGACCATGTGATCCCAGGATGTCCTAAAAGAATTTCCTTAAAGGACTCACTATAGAATAGCAATCATTTATTGTGGCAGTATTTATTGCAATACAATGTGGTGAACACATTCATTTCTTTAAATAGTGCAGTTCTCAATTTTGCATGCAATTAGCACTCTTTCAAATATCTTTCTAAGTATTTTTCAATAATTTTCTGTGGATGTAACATATTTATTACTTATTTATGGATTTGGAATTTGTGAGAACTACAATCCATATAACATGAAGTACCTTGCCAGTCATTTTAAATAGCAACTCAAGTTACTTTTCACAATAGCCAATGAGTCAAAATATATTAAGGTAGATACTAAATTAAAATTTCATTGTTTCTTGTGAAAATGAGTTTTTCTTTGGTTCAAATGTAAGAAAACTGTATTTTTAAAAAGGAGAAAGAGTAACAGGTTACCAGAGAGCCTCTTATCCAGACTGTCCATAGGTAACTACACCTTACAAGTCTGCTTCTAAAACTGCCTGTGTATCAAAATTCAAACTATTTTTGTAAAGTATGAAGTGCATTTGTCATATTTCCATGTGATAAACTTGCTTTTTAAAGAGTTCTACTTATACATATGGATATGTAAATATTAAATTTGAAGTAATTACAGTTCTATATTATAATAGTAAACATATCTAGAATATATATTTATAAACATGTAATATATAAACACTTATAATAATAACTTTTCTCTGTGGAGTAAGTTAAATAGCAAACGTGATTGTCTCTCTTTTGGCCAACTCACTGTCAACAGTTTATGGATCTTAATTAGAGCTACAAAATCTCTTTTGCCAAATAATGTAATAATGATGGCAGTTATATCCCATCCTATTCATGGGCCCACCCACACTCAATGGGAAAGGATTCTTCAGGGTGTTCACACCAGAAGGAAGTATTCCTGTGGGCCACCTTAGACTTCTACTTTCCTTACATGTAGACAACTTGTTATTCACAAAAATTATGAACAGCACAATATTTTCTACGTAGGCACAATGGATGGCTTTAATATTTCAGATATTTTCTGACATTCTGCTATATCATATTCTGAAAAGTCACATTTTATTATTACAGAAAATATTCATAAATCTTAACGTTAAATTATTGACAGTGGCTAACTATTCTACCCTAGTTAAGTACCCTCTGATGACATAAACAGGTCCTCTGTTTATTCTTTCAGAAAGACTTAAAGGGAAGATTTCTTAATGTAAAACATCTCTTCCTCCAAGAATAGCATAGGCATGAATTTATAATAACTCACATACTGTCAGACTCATTCTTCCCATAAAGGTAAGATGTGGTACAGTCCTTTTCCAATATAGAGCTAAAGGCAAGAACGAGTTGCACTGATGTCAAAAGAGGAAAAATCAGACAAAGAAATCATTGCCTTCTTTGTGATTAAAATACATATTATAAATACAGTATCATCAAATGCAGGTATAAAAATATTCTCGTAAGCAAAATTATAAATTGTTGGCTCATCCAAAACAATTAAGAAGAGAGAATGCAGTATTTACATTAACTTAAATACCACTTCAGTTTTACCTTGGAAACATTATCTCAAGGTGGTAAATGGGATTCACGGTAGTGTTAAAAACGATATATTCTCACTATTTTCTGCTCAGGTGAATTGTTTCCCGTCACATTATCCTTAGCCTTTTTCTACAAAAAAGAAATCACTAACAACAACTCTGGGTCTTTAATTGGGCAGGTCAACCTTCCGAACGCCATGGCACAGCTCAAACCCGGTGTTTTTCTAATCCCTTGTATGACCCTGCTCTGCCACACAGGGGGATGTCAATCAGAGCTGACGCAGGGGGATAATACTGACCATGCCTGTAATGCTGCTGGTAAAATCAAACTGCTTCCCCAGCTAGCTCCAGATGCCCTTTCATATGAGGAAACTTAGCCAAATAAGACGAAACATTTCTTCACTTCTTTTGATTTTCTCATTTTTATCTTGTGGTTATATGATTGGCAGTTGGAACTATTTATTGCCTTTCTACTTGTTTACTGATTCCCACAATCCTCTCCTCAATCAACTTGATAGAACCTTGGGGTTTTTTAGGTGAGGGAATAGAGAAAAAAATATGATATGCTGTAATACCATAAAATAGAACCACAATCAAAAATAGCTATTGCTGCTATTTTAACTGTTATTGGATGGGCAAAGTATTTCCTCAATAGTGGCTCATTTTCCCTCCACGTCTACATAAATACCTTCTGTTTGACATATGTATGTGTACACTTATTACACCACAGTGGATGCACAGTAAATAATTATAAATTTAGACAACGAAAAATGGAAACATGGGACATTCCAATCAGCCACAGAACAAAATGGCACAATGCCCACTATGGATTTATTTATAGATTCAAGAAATATCTATTGAGTGATAAATATGTTCCAGGTACTATATTAGGCACTAGCGATGAAATCATAAGCAAGACCCATTCCCTGCCTATAAAGGCCCTTATCAGCCTAAAAGCATCATAGTGGAGAACACAGTCAACTCAACTTTGAATACAAAACTGAAATCATCAGGAGTAAGTCCTAGTTCAACGGTAAGTTTCTGTAATCTAGAAACACACGGGAGGCAATTCTGTCTTAAAGGAAAGCCAGGGAAAGCTTTCTGGATGAAATGAGGAGAATTAACATCTGTAATATTTTAAATCCTCCCCAGAAAAAAAATTACAATTATTATTACCATGTTTCCTGGGTTTGTGTGGCAAATTTAAAAACAACTCATGCGGACGATTTTCTTCCAATGTATTCAAATAATTAATGAATGGCCCACATCTTGTTGATGAGTATATTCAGGAAACTTAAGTGTATATGTAAGTGTACTCTTTGATTTTCCCTATTACTTGATTAAGGTGGATAGTCAAATCACACACCATGAAGTCACCACACTCAGGCACTTGAACGTGAAATAACACACAGTTGATAAACTGTGTTAGGGGTCATGAAGGGGTGAAGGGCTCGAGGCTGCTCTGCTAGTCTTCAACTCTTTGAGGGTGGCACCGTCTTTGATCTGTCTGCCTTTTAAACAAGGAAACCCGGAAATATCTCCGATGATCATTTGATGTGTTTCTGGTGAGGCACGGAGTCCTCCAGCCGCCACCCTCAAATGTGCCGTGCTCTCCCACTGGCTAAACTCTGGGCTTTTATGTTGGAGAAAAACCAGGCTTCCAGTCACACAGAGGCTAAAGAAAGGGCTGATGAAACAGGTCAGTGATTGGATTGGCAACCAGGCTGCAGGATCAAACTGCAACCTTTGCAAGGAACAAGTGGTCCCGGGGACTATGGAGCAGCTAAATGTGTAGAAGCATCGTTAACAAGTGAGAACAAGCGGCTGCTATTGCCAGGAGGAATGGTGCTCAGGAAGATGGAGGGGCAGGAGAGGCCTCGGCTTAGGAAGACACCAGGCTCTCCTAACTTAAAAGGCAAGAAGCCCACCCATGGTGAACACAGAATAAGGCACCAGAAGAGGCTGAAGCTTAGACAACAAACCATGAGGTGGAAGGATGCACACACCCATTCTAAGCAGGAAAGTGAAGCACAGAGCAGAGGGCAGAGCTGAAAGCCTAAGAAGTCACAGTACTGGAAAACCCTCCAAAAAAACCATGAGTAACCTGCATTATGTACATGGCTTGGGAGGCAGAGAGGGTACAGGGGTTTACGAAAATGTGGGCTATGGTAACACTCAGGTTACTGCAAATGCAAATCTCTGCCTATGCCTTATAGCAACATTTCCACGCATTTAACTTATAATTCATTTACTCAGCAGACCTATGTTGATTCTTCATTTTTTTCAAATATTTATTTATTTGATATATAGAGAGAGACAGAGAGAGAGAGAGAGACAGAGAGAGAGGCAGAGAGAGAGAGAGGGAGACAGAAGATCCCAAGCAGGCTTTGCACTGTCAGCACAGAGCTCGATGTGGGACTTGAACTCGAGAATTGCAAGAGCATGACCTGAGCTGAAGTCAGAAGCTTAACCGACTGAGCCACCCAGTACCCCCAACTCTTCATTTTCAAACTACATTGTTGGGTTCTCCATACACAGAGATGAATAAGAAGCAAGTCCTACCCACTGGGGACAGTCTAGGGAGGGAAAAATATATGTGAATGAAATGGAGCTTTCTATCCTAAGTATTTTTAAACTCTATGACTATATTATTAAATTATTAATATACAGTTAATAATAGATTAAGGAGCATTTTAACAAAATGATTGCTAATCCTTACTGTAAACAAGCTTTCTCAAGAAGTACAAGATGAAATATATTAATGTAAGTACCCTTAAATAAGCTGAAAATACGAGCTTATGTAGAGAGCAATACAAGTTAAGTTAGTATTCATAAGGTACCATTTTTATCAAATTGCCCAATATGCCAAATTCGATACCAAATATCAAAAAGTGTTAGATATGTGGATGACAAGAAGCTTCTCATTTTCGTGACCCAGTCATATCTAGAGGTGGAAAGTATTGATACTGAACTACAACATCAGGCTCATCTGAAAAGCTTTCAAGCTCTGTGTTGGTTTACTTGTAAGGAAAAATATTTGGTGAAGGCGAGGTCAGCCTGCTGAGAGGAGCCACAACAAGGGGTAGCAGTGGCAGACCGCATAATAAGGAATTGGTTCCTACGGAAATGAAATTGTTACTGTTTCGTTTTTGTCACTTACAATTGATTCATGTGCTGCATCTGGCATTTTAATCTTAGCATTTGAGAGCCATTCCATCTTCCTTTAAGACATGAGAATTAGTCAAAGACAGGTAAAAAGGACAAGGATTGAGCACAGCATCATTAAGAAGAGTCTGATTAGAGAAGTTTCTTCCCGAACCTTAGGAATTGTTATTTGACAGTGATCTGCATGGTATGTGAAAGCCTTTTTTAAGCTAGGAAAGGAAGAGAATCTAAAATAGTGCTATTTTAAAATCTTAACTTATGAACATAATCACCTGTGCTCACACGTTCCACTAGAAGGTATAATTAAACATAAGGTAACATTTCACTAATAATACTACCAAAGTCAAAGACGCACTTCTTAATTATAAATAATTCATCATCATTTTGTAATTGAAATAATTTATGGGAATTATTTGTTTGAATTTCTTTTTTTTTATTAAAAAATTTTTTTTTTCTTAATGTTTTTATTTATTTTTGAGACAGAGAGAGACAGAGCATGAGCAGGGAAGGGGCAGAGAGAGAGGGAGACACAGAATTGGAAGCAGGCTCCAGGCTCTGAGCCATCAGCACAGAGCCCGATATGGGGCTCGAACTCACAGACTGTGAGTGAGATCATGACCTGAGCCGAAGTCGGACGCTCAACCGACTGAGCCACCCAGGCGCCCCTGAATTTCTCTTTATACATTACTGTCTTATTTTCTTACCATGAGCATGAAAAAATTTCCAAATAGTTTTTTGTTTCAGCCTGGGTCTATTGAGGGTTTCTTACTACTAATCTCTTGTAGAAGTTGTGAAACTAAAAAAAAAAAAAAATAAAAATAAATAAATAAAAGAATCATTTTCAGAACTTAGAAAATTGACTACTTTCCTGAATGAGGTTAAGTGCTACATTTCAACCTTGGGCAAAGTAAGTGAACCTGAAGAGTTCTACTGTTCAAATGAAATACCATAATTGGGTATTAAATAATGAAAAGGAAATTCTTTCAGAGCTTTTCACAGAGAGATAATCCAGGCTGAGCATCCGTCCCCAGCAATAGTGAGAACCATGTGATGGCCTGACATCCTACTATGAAGACACATAGTTCCAAAGGAAGATGGTACGGGTCACCAGCAGGCTATGTTAAGTAAACAATAAAAAATTTAAAACGAACAGCCACAAAGACTTAGGAATACTCATGAGTGGAAATGGATAAGTTATTTTGAAGTCAGTCCCTACATCAACCGTTTCTGTCAGGGGATAGCTTCTCATGCCACACTGAAGCCCAAAACTTCCATCTCCCAAAAAATGAAGGAAGAGGCTGAACTGAAAACTGTCTATCAACACGCTTTAATGTAGATAATTACCCAAATTCTCTGACGCAGTAACAGGAGATTAGAATACCTGGTCTCTGAAGCACCTCTGAACTCTATATGAATCAGGGCGCCTGGGTGGCTCAGTCCGTGAAGCACCCAACTCTTGGTTTCAGCTCGGGTCATGATGTCACAGTTCATGAGTTCAAACCCCATGTTGGGCTCCATGCTGATAGTGCAGAGCCTGCTTGGGATTCTCTCTCTCTGCCCCTCCCCTGCTTGTTCTCTCTCTCTCTCTCTCTCTCTCTCTCTCTCTCTCACACACACACACACACACACACACTAAATAAATAAATAAATAAATTTTAAAAAATAAAAAAATAAAAGTATATGAATCATTGTGGTACACCATGCCATCATGTGGATTTCACAAAAAATGTTCTAGCTCCACCATATATACTGCCTTTTCTTCCATGTAAAAAGGAAGGCAAACAGTCTTTCTCTTACACCCATCCTTTCTGAACACATTTAGTGGTTCTTTAAGGTAGATCTGCACTATCATTTTGGGTAACATGTGGGATGGATAAAAATGAATAAAGAATATTCAGTAGTGTATTTTAGGATCTACAGCAATTTATATCCTAGAAATTAGAAAACCTAATGGTGACAAATATATATAAATGGACCCAAAGTACCTAGGATTAAAAAAAAAAAAAAGCAATGGTTTGGATTTGCACGTTTTATTTCCTTTCTAATTTCAGGACCAGAGCTACAAATGAGTGATTTCTCCCATGTTTTAGGGCATGTACCAATCTTCCTCTACTTGGTGCCTCTTCACAAGTACTCAGGGCTTCTCTTTACCATATTTTGACTATAATATTGGACTTCCCCAAATCTCACCCTACCTTTTCTTAGGTGCCAAGAAGATAATCAAGTAAACTGGGTTATTCCCAATGGGTCTGTATCAGGGCAACAGCTATAAGTGTGTGTTTCAAAAATAAATGTTTACTTATAAACTGAAAACTTCAGCTGAGAGACAAGGAAAGGTATTTTGAAGATTTCCAAATAAGTATAACTGTGTCTAAACTAACTCTTTGCAAATGATAAGTTAAGGTTTTGACATCGTTAGCTCAGTGAATATTTTAATTAATTCATTTAATAAACATCTATAGAGTGCCTATGCTATGCTGAACAACAGCCTAGTGCTGGCGACACTACCTTGAACAAAACAGGCAAAAATCTTGGCTTTTATGGAGCTCAAAATCTAGTAAAGGTAATAGACAATAAATAAGATATATTAAGAATAATCTACATATAATATACTACACAGAAACTACACATAAGTTGGACAGGAATTAGAAGAAAAATTGGGACACTTAAAACATTTAGAGATAATGTTTAAAATTAAAGGGAATAGGAGTGCCTGGCGGCTCAGTCAGTTAAGTGGCTGACTCTTCATGATCTCACGGTTCATGAGTTTGAGCCCTGCATCCAGGTCCGCACTAACAATGAGAAGCCTGTTGGGGATTCTCTCTCTCCCTCTCTCTCTACCCTTCCCCTGCTTGCATGTGTTCTCTCTCCCAAAATAAATAAACTTAAAAAAATAAATAATAAATAAAAATAAAAGGAATAAACCCATTTAATTCTATTTTCCTTTAGGTAACATTATTGAAAACAGAGCAAGAAGAATAAAATATTGGCAGTAAAACTTTAAATGTTTAGAAAATGTATTCCAACCTTTGGAGACATTGATTAATTAATTCTATAGATTTTCAGCACCTACTAGTACCTGCCAGAATCTATGTTTGGGTTGAGCTATGGATACAAGGGTAAATAAGATAAAAAAAAAAAAATCTCAACGCTCAAAGGAAACTCATACTATTTATACATTTAAAAGCCATTAATAAATCTCATTATAGTGTTAATTTCAGTGACTAGAGATATTTTTCTGTCTTAATAAACAAATGGTTTTAAGATATGTTCCTTGGTGCTCCTCCCTAACTGCATTTTAATTGAGTGTGGACTGGATGTAGTGACTCACTTCTAATGAACAGAATAAGGTGGATGGGAAGGTGTAGATCTTTACAGAGTGGGTTGTAAAAGGCAGTGTGGTTCCCTGCTTGCCCTCGTGCTCCCTGTGAGATCACTTGCTCTGTGGGAACCAGTTGTCATGTTAGGATACTCAAGTCATGATAAGCGAGTACACAAAACAAAGGAAGGCAATTTCATAATAGGTTTTGAGATGGTTCAGATAGTTATCAAATTTTATGCTTAATAAACATTTATTACTACAGTAGGAAAATAAACAACATTCTGGTTTGCTAAATATTTTAGGAAGATGATAAAGAAAACTTATTTCCACCAAGTGCAAATTACGCTACAGTCTATTTGCTTAGCAAGGCAGAAATTACTAATTATTCTTTCTAAATTGCAAGGACATGCACTCTTAAAAAAAAGAAAAAACAAGTATGAAATATTTAATCTCTCAACAAGATAGATTAATAGTGCTGAAAAAGTTCTAGCTATCTATTGTGAGTGTCGGGAAGCACTATAATATTTTTATTCTTATCAAAGAAGAGATACAAAGATGGAAACCATTATCTAAGTAAAATAAAGCCAAACCAGAAAATTTAAAAATATCCATCATACAACTTCTTAAATTTAAATACAGGAAAAAGGACTGAAACTTAAATCTGATTATTTTAATGAAGGCCAAGAGAAGGAGAGGGATGCACAGCAAGCCAGTAGTGAGGAGGCTGAAAATAAAGGCAGAAAAAAAGACTTTCCTTGGAAATGGTGATTTTGGTTTAAATTTGGATGAATAAAAATAATAGAAGTATATTATAACTATAAATAAATAAAGGCCTCAAGTGTCTGTTAAATCTAAAAAAAATCTAACTCTGCAGAAAATAGGAACCACAGAGCATATTCTGCATATTTTCTATTTATTTCTTTAAGAATAAGTGTACATCTCATTATTTATAAACCTATTCAAACTTTCCAAAGCCCTTGGAATTTGAAAGCCTGCACACATATCAAAATATCTGCTGAAGGAATATCAAACAAGACTTAATAAAAAGACCAAAATGGAAAATATTTCATAGCTTCCACTTACTGGCTTTGCTGTAACGGTCTGTCATAGATGCGTTATTAAAGAAAAAAAAATATTTTCCACGCTAACGTATTTTAATTAATCCGCAAAAGTGTAAATTAAATTCCTATGATGAAGGAGTGAAAATCCTTTCATTTCACATTTCCATCATGAGTTCTACTTTTCTAATTAACGTTTCCAAAATACTCTTATATGAAGTAAGTTCTAAAGTATTTACCTGCCTTTTTTTTTTTTTGCCAAGATCCCTCAGATATGCGGATAGTGAGGGATAAACGACTATTCATGTTTCCACTATATTACTTTTAAGCTACGGATGCAATGCCAAGTTGTGTTTTTTAGGTGATAGCTTTGTCTTTTTATTCTCCATATATTTAAATATCGTATGTGTCTGAGTGAGGACATGGAGACTAAAGAATGGAAATCCAAAATGAATGGCTCATTTTATCCTTTGGAGCATCATTTCAGTGCAGCCTGTTCCTTGTGCTGAGCCCCATGATACACATATAAATTCACCTTTCAATCATTTGTGTGGGTTAATGACACTGAGTAATAGCACATTAGCAAAGTGCCATTCCAGACACCAGCCAGGCATGCCAAACAGATAATCTGACAATCGTTTCAGATTCATTTTCCACGAACAGAAACACTGTTCAGGCTTATTAACTAGCAAATCTGCATAAGGCAGTGCGTAGAGCACAGAGCCTCCATTAAAAGTAGCAATCTATCTCATTAATGTAATTTACAAGGGATATTTGGCCCATTCTATTGTTGTAAAATTAAAAAAAAAATACGTTCCTGTTCAACAAAGCTGTCGTCTATCTGTAGCAAATTCTGATCATGTCCTTTACGCTTTACTGAAATAAAAAGATCATAAATTGTTTAATAAGAAAACCATTACTCAAATATCATATATTTTGCTGCCATCAGAACAGAGCATTTGGAATTTAACTTCTAATATGTTCCTCGAAATATAAACTGATGATAGGCTCACCTGATGGTAATTAGTTCCAAATCTTCTATTTTTTGTGTTTTGACTTTCTATTCACCTTAAAACTTCATTTGCCTTAAAACTTCCCCTTGGAACAAGTGATCAGAGACCTGCTGTACTGCAAATATCTGCAACCTGATTTTAATAAAGATACACTTGCCTAAGATTTCTGCCTTATCTCCATCTGTGGTAACCGGGGATTCTGTTTTACTTTTACATCTGTGAATGGGAAGTTCACCTGTGAATACTGAAGTCTTCATTATACAGCTAAGCACTATATTTCCTTTTGGACTCTTGAGAGCCTGTTTCTTCTTTATGCTTTATGAACAATGTGTTGTATCCTTCTCTCTTTTTACTGGGAAATTTCCCTGTGTTTATCTTCAGATTTTGCAATAAGAGCAAATTCCATTTAGAATTCATCTGTCTTTAACAAAGGTTTAATTTTCTTTCATGTTCTCCTGATACAGGTGTAACTTTACATCAAATTGAGGTGACCCATTGTTAAGTATTCATTGTCAAAAAAGCTATCAAAAGATGAAGTCTTATTAAGATGGTCACATACAGGCAGATTTTCAAAGTCAGTGACCTATGCCGAAATTACTCAAGAAATATTAAATCTCTGCTCCTCTATGGCATATTCCAAGTCTAATATCATTTGTATTGAAAACTTTCACGGGGGGAAGACAGTAGCCATGACAGACTTAATTATGAGAGAGTAAGGTCAGCATGGAGTCTCAGAATGGCAGAATTCTGGAAGGGAAATGTTTGTTAGGATAATAGTTCCCACCTGACAATCTGTTTCTTTTCAAGGTCCAACTCCTTTACATAGATCACAGGGTTTTTCAACCCTGGTAGGCTACAATCACACAACACATTTTTCCTCTGCCTTCAATTTTCTCTGTGTTGAAGACAGTGATATTTCATATAATCAAATTCCTTGCTTATATCACCTAAGTCGTCAATGATAAATTCTTCCTTCAATGTTTCTGGACTTGATGTTTTCCTTTCATTCAGAAACCATTAGTGTTATTATTTTTTCCCACTTTGTTTATATCGCACAAAAATGTGCTTGCATTCTGCAGCGTTGATTTGCCTTCTGTGACTGGCCCTCTGCCACAAAGTTGAGATGCAATCAAACAGGGCTTCGCGCACACACACACACACACACACACGCTCACATGCGTGCACACACATGCACACACACACTTTGTTCATATAGTTAAAAAAAAAAAAGACATGGAAGGACTGGAAAGAAACTGAAACCTTAAAGACCAGAAATGTACAAAAAGAAATACCTGGTATGTAAGCAAAAGTATAAAATAAAAATAATGTATAACAAAAAAAATCCCGGGGAAATACATGGATTATAACATAGAGCTCAATAAATTTCACAAATTGACCCCATCTGCCTATCCAGCACCAGATTAAGAAAGGGAAGCTTACGGGAATCACAGCAGCTCCCTTGTGCTGTTTTCTAAGCACCACATACCAGCCCCAAGGGTAGCTACTATTCTGACTTCTTCCACCACAGATTAGCTCTTCCTGGTTTGTAACATTTTATGTTTGCTTTACAATGCCTTGATATTTAATGCATGTTCGTACACCTATATCACCAAACACATTTCTGATGAAGGAGTTTCCACCTTTTTGTCTTTCTCACAGCCTGCTTTGCACTTTAACACACAGCTCCATCTGGGAGTCATCTTGGGTTTCTACCTCCTGCCCAGTATACTTGCAGCTTAGGGGAAATGTCTCTGCTTTCCTGAAGATGAAGGCGTAATCTAATTTTAAATTAAGAAGTGTCTTTATATTCTCCTCTGGAAACGGACTTAAAGATGATGACAAACTCCAGGGACCCCTTGAAGGATCCACAATCACAGGCAACATGTGGGAACATAGACTCTGAATCAGAGACGCACTTGGGGTCTTGCTTTAGTGATTCTCCCATCTGCACTCCAATCTCCCAATCTATAAAGAGGAAGTGATACTGACACCCAGTTTGAAGGGCTGCTCAGAGAACTAAGTGATAGCATATAGGAAATACATAAGGGGCGTTGATGAACCTTCCTTTACTTGCTAGGTCCTTTCTTTTTACTTCTGTGACATTCAGAATACTAAAAAAACAAACAAACAAACAAAAAAAACAAGAAAACATACAGCATGTCTTGCTCCTAGCTAATCTGCATGGTCAGTATTAATTTTTTATGTGACTAAGTTATCTTTTTGTTTTAATTTTCTCTACATCCCATTTGTTTTGTTTGCCTTTTCATTTTCAGTGATATCAAAATATTTCAAAAAATATGGCTTTTGCCATGAATAAAAGCTTTTTGCATGATCAAGGCAACTAAGTTTACTGTCCTTTAAACTCACAAAAGAATTTTAAAAATCAGTTCTCCCACACTAAAACAAACCCATCCGGAGACCTGAGAACTTATGGTTAGCCATCATGTGTCAGCTTTTCCTGTCTTTTAGCAAAACAAGTTTTTACAAAATTTATCTTTCTTTCTTAACCCTGAAACAAAATTATTACCAGCTTCTTCGTTCTCTGTTTGGCAACAAGCTCTCTAAGGATAACAAGAAAGTCCCCAATACATTCCTCGGAAGAATAAAAAGTGCTTTTAAACATTCACATAATTATACCAGCTACATATCGTTTCCCTGCATTACTACGCACTATCAAGTACTGGCCAACTTTCCTAGTCAGGTAAGCAAATACGTCTGAATGAAGAACATGCAAGGCACTGTAATAACTTTAATATTCAGTAACTTGAGTCAGTGTGTCCAACTATTTACTTCAAATATATCATTCCATCTAACTCCATTTCTTGGCCTTGCCCTTTAAACACATCTTTTCTAGAATTAGAGACCTTCCCTCTGGGCTCATGGCAGATTGCTCCAGTAATGAGCCCTATTTTCAGCTGTTAGTCATGCTCTCTTTCTTCAGATCTCTGATACATGGATTAGCTCCTCAGTAAATATTTCTGTTTGAAAGCTGCTGGTCTCCACTCTTTGTAAAGTCTTAAAAGGCCTGGCATCTACCAACCCCACAGGGTACTTTGCAGTTGTAAAAAGGAATGTCACAGGTTGGGGATGACAGACAGTGAGCTATTTTCTTTTCCCCTGAAGATGATGATAGAGGGCAACGACACATTACACAAATTACATTAAATCTAACATAACCAAGTGAAATACAACTTTTTAGACCTGGGGTGTCCATTAATTTTGTCAGAGAATATTTCCTTCATCTCCATTGCCTTTTCTAAATTAAAAAACAAATTCATATATTGATATAGTTTCTAAAATGCTACAATTTCTTCATATGCTGTTAGGAATTGTATATCTCACGTTAACCAAAATAAAAAAAAAATCATATGAAATCAAAATTGCACAAGCTGAAAGGAGCTAATATGAAGAGAAGGACCAAGTTTTAGGACAAGGACATTTCTCGTGGGAACTTGGGCAACTTTCTCACATCTTGTTCATAAAATAAGAACAGTAAGACGTAAACTTCAATTTGTCATGAAGTTCAGCAATGGCTTATTTATCCTTTGCTTTAATTATATAAATATTATTTGTTACTAAATTCGGAGCTTAAAACTCTCATACATGTGCCATTCTTGATTTTAAATATTCTATCCCAATATCTTTCTATGTACACTCTTTCTTGGCATATGTCTCCATTTTTGGTTAAAAACCTAAGATCACTGTTCCTGTGTGGGCTTATATGACATGGAATTTTAGACCACTGGAAAGATCCTTTAGTGTGTTATTAAAGATGATGCCACAAGCAAGAGATATGTTTTGTATATTTACATATGGGAAAGACAGGCAGTTACCCTTAAAATGAATGACTGCAAAGCCCTATAATCAAGGCATAAGACAAAGAAATTAATGTTTTGCAGAGATACTCCTCAGGCTTGTTTTCCTAATGCAACTCCGTAAGGTCGGAGAAAATTCCTTTAAACAAACTGTCTTCTGCTTCCTGAAGTTGTCACGCAAGACTAGAGTTTTAATTAACTTTCAACAAGCCCAATCTGAACTCAGAGGTGATACATTTAGAGGACCCCTGAGTTGTCTAACCATCGCAGCCTAGGGAGTGTTTAGGAAACAGTCAACCACTGACAGACTTTGTGAAACAATGGTAGAGGTAGGAAACTTAGAAGTTACCCCAGAGGAGCAGCTAAGAGACCCAGAAATTGGCATTTACTTGACAAAGGGCAGACACTACAATCTAAGGAGGTAGATGGGGCCTCTGGACAATATCGGGCAGCACAGGACACTTCCTATGCAAAAGGCAGCTCAACGGTGATTTATGGAATCAGGGGTTTTCAATCCTGGCTGCCCGTTAGAATCACCTGGGGGGCTTTCACCAAACACAGATGCCAGGCTCACCCCAGTGAATCCGGATTCAATCGTTCTGGCTGGCAGACCTAGGATGAGTATGTTTGAAAGCTCTCCTGGCTGATACTAATGTCTTGTCAGGATTGAGATCTCATAGTGTAAACCACAGCAAAGGTTAGAAACTGTGTTATCATTTGTGCGAACAGTTTCTTCCCCCCCAGTTACCTAAATGTGTATTTAAAACAATATAAAGGTTCAGAACATAGCTACAATACCCAGTGGAAGGTCTGAAATGCTAAACGAAGTATCTTTCAAAGACATAAAAGTCCTCATATTCATATAGGTTAACTTAGTTTATAAGGGACCCAAGAATGTAAATGAATTTTTCATCTAGAAGCTCTCCCCCCCACTCCAAAAAAGTAATTTACTTTAATGGGTATGAAGGTTAATTTTATGTATCAACTGGATTGGGCCAAGGAGTGCCATTATTTGGTTAAATATTATGCTGGATTTGTTTTCAAGGGTGTTTCTGGATGAGATTAACATTTGAATGTTAAACTGGTTAGCCTTCCCCAGTGTCAGAGGGCCTCATCCACTCTTGTGAAGGCCTGAATAGAACAAAAAGGCTGAATAAGGGAGAATTCACCCATTCTGCCCATCTTGGAGCTGGGACATCAGGCTATTCAGGCTTGGACTGGAACTTGTATCACTGACTTTCTCGCTTTTCAAACCTTCAGATTCAGACTGGAATATTACTATCAGCTCTTCTGGGTGTCCAGCTTACTGACTGCAGATCTGCGGACTTCTCAGCCTTTATAATCACATGAGCCAATTCTTTATAATAAATCTCTTTTTACATATATTGGTTCTGTTTCCCTGGAGAACTCTGATATACAGTGGGGCTTCAGTTGATTATTTTTGAAATACTTATTACTGTAGGAAACACTTGCCTAAAAACACTGGTTTCCACATGCTCAGAAATGAATGATAAATGTTATCATTTGCATGCACGTACCATGGAAGCTCACTGGGAATTTTCTCAAAGACCACCCCCTGTCATTTTTCTGCCATTGCACACATACTGCTTGATGTGCCTCAGATGAAAAAAAGGGGCGAGGGGGATGTTAAGATGACCACAATGGAACTCACTGAACAGCAGCAGGGAGTTCTAGCAGTTCCCACAAACGAGCCCATCACTGCCGTATTTTCAAGACCTCCTGCTAATAGTAGATTCCTGGGTTTTGGTTCTGGTATATTAGACTGTCCACTGGCAAAGAACTCAAGTTCCATTCAGGCATAATAAATCATCAGTCTCACACGAGCAAATAATTCACCCAGACTCTGTTCTGTCTTCCCTTCTTTGACAGTTCATCTCCTGTCAAGTGAACTAGAAAGGATATTAATATTCTTCTTTTTGCAACTATTAACGTCAGATCACCACTTTTCCCATTATGTTATTAACTTTTTCTCTTTATTTTATAAATACCCACTCTTTAACTCTACCAATATAAACGTGCCTATTGTAGGTGTATTTTTCTTTGCTTGTCGTGTTGGTAAGGCAACTGCCCACTAGAAATCTTAAACATAATTATAATTTTAAGTTGCTAGAATCTGACTTTAGTATAAAAAATAAGCTTTTCTAAATTCAAATATCAGATATGGTCCTATTCTAAGAATGAATAAAATGAAAGGAAGAAAGAGACCCATGTATGGTATTATATTCTATTTTTTAGTTCAATGTGACTCAGAAGTCACCCTGACCATCACCCCAAACCAGGCCTCTGCTGACCTGCAGGTTCCTTCTCCTTGACACGATCTCTGAATAAAGCAACTATAAACCAGGGTTGGCTGAAATCTCTCATTTTGACTATTTCCAACCTGGACCTCATTAAACATGGGGCAAGTCCTTGTCTGACTAATTTTAGCGACACCTCAGAAACAAGGTAAAAAAGAAAGGAAAATAAAAAGAGAACATGGTTCTTGAAGAATAATACATGACGAACACGTTAACTATAGAGAGGAATGAGAATCTTAATACAGTTCTTAGGAGTGAAGTTCATTCCTTCATTCATGTTCTAACATGTCAGGCACCATTTCAGGCATTGGGGTTAAAATGATAGAGTAAACAGTACTTGCCATTTTGTAGTTTACATTTTAGTATGAAGAGACAATAAATTGACAAAATCAACAGTATATTTACCAGTATATTAAAGAACGGTAGGGGCGTCTGGGTGGTTCATTCAGTTAAGTATCTGACTTTGGCTTGGGTCATGATCTCGCGGTTCGTGAGTTTGAGCCCCGCATTCGGCTCTGTGCTAACAGCTAGGAGCCCAGAGACGGCTTTGGATTCTGTGAGTCCCTCTCTCTGTCCCTCCCCTGCTCTCTCTCTCTCTCTCTCTCTCTCTCTCTCAAAAACAAATAAAACATTAAAAATTTTTTTAAATAATGGTTAAGTGCTATGGAGAATAATAAAACAGGGTGATGAAGAGGGGTCTCTCTGGTAAAGAGGCATACAGGAGGGCATATACACAGGCAGGTATATGTTTGGGTTTGTGATTCATAGTAAGGACATTGGTTTTTCCTCTGAATGAAATAGGGAACCATTCACTGATTTCCAGAAGAGAAGGAACATGATCAGAGACATCACAACGATCATTTCTGCTGCTCTGTTGAGACTGTCTTGTAGCAAGGAGGGGTGTGAATCTTCTAAACTTGTGTGAAAGATACCATGAGTGCGCAGCAGTTTCTCCTTCCCCTTCTTCTGCCTGGACTTACAAAGGGGTACATTTCCCAGCCCCTCTGCAGTCAGGTGGGGCCACAGGACTGGTGTTGGATGAAGAAACGTGAGCAGTACTGACACATGTGTCACTGCCATGCTGAGGCTTCAGGATTCTCCAGTCTCTCTCTTCCTCTACTTTTCAGCTAGCAACATTGTGAATGGCACAGCAGCTGGCAGTCTGGATCTGAGTGACTACAAGAAGCTCCCCCCAGACCCTTTAATCTCGCCAGCATAAAGTAGACATGTGTGAACAAGATATGTCAAGTTTTTTGGTATTAAGCCCCTGAGGTTTGAAGAACTGAGAGCTACCACTCAAAAGCCTACTCTGTTCTGATGAAATCAGCTACTTAGGAGGCTATTATAGTAACTCAGTCCAGGGATGACAGTTGCTTGGACTAAGGTGAAAGGACAGGAGGTGAGATTTTGGATAAAATTTGACAGTAAAAACCAAACCATTTGACAAATTCCTGGTATCTTTATAACAAATTACTTTTAAACCTCAAAACACTTTCCAAATTTTTGTCCTTGGTTATAAATTGTTTAACAAATGACAAATATAACCACTTAAGCATATATAATCTCTTTGGGCTCATACGACATGTAACATAATGACTTTAAAATGGTCTCAAAACGAATGCAAGGTGAAGATATGACATTTATATTCTGCCTTGCTGTCTTTAGTATGATCCTATATTTTGAGAAAATATGTAAATTTCTGTAATGGAACATGGTATTTTATTAATTACATGTTTTGCCAACAATTTCCAATAAAAAGACGTATGATTTTAAAAAAAGCTCATGCACTATCAACTGCATTGGAAATTCCTAGGAATTATGCTAAGATGGAATATGACAATGTCTATTACAGTGACACTAAATGAGGTAGGCTTAAAATTGTATCTCAAGTTAAAGATATGCATGGGGCACCTGGGTGGCTTAGCAGGTTGAGTGTCTGACTCTTGGTTTTGCCTCAGGTCATAATCTCACAGTTCTTGAATAAGCCCTGCATTGGGCTCTATGCTGACAATGAGGAGCCTGCTTGGGAGTCTCTCTTTCCATCTCTCTCTCTGACCCTCCCCCACTTGTGCTCTTTCTCTCTCAAAGTAAATAAATAAACATTTAAAAAAATAATTATATGCATACAATTAAATATATAAACTATTTATTAACAAACATGTAGTAAGAAAACAAAGATGTATGAGAACCTGTCTAGGCACTTGTGTCATAATAAATTAAAATGATTATTGATTTTTCTAAGATCAATGCCTATTGCCCCAAGGAATCCATTCTGTAGTGTTTTTAAAAATACCATGTATAAGGACCCTCATATGGCCCCAAGATAAATTAACAGAGTCATATTACATAATATAGACTCCCTCCTCACAAATTAGTAAAATACTTCATATTTGCTTTGTGTATTTCACAACGCAGTACTTGAAAACTGAATGATTATCATATTGATGACTGTAATGTGGTCCTAAATGAATACTGGTCAGATATATAATAAATCTTGATTTTTAGTTATTCTTACAGGGGAAAGGAAAAAAAGATATTATTTTGATCAAAACTGGTCATTTTCTCCTACAATTTTTTGTGACATTAAATCTCAGCTATGATTTTAAAAGGGTCCAGGTTATCAGGTAGGGTTCTGTAAACTATATTTCTGCTGTATCCAGATGGTCACTTTTATGAGTAATACTAGTAACAGAATAATCACAGGTTCAATGATTCATTTAATCATACCATCCTCCAATATCTTTTCCATTAAGAATATTGTGATAGTTCAGAGAATGTTAGATATCATTTTATAAATTTATTTTAAAAATGAATTAAAGCATCTTTCTGATAAACATCAGGTTATTTAAGGGGCAACTTTTGCTGAAAATTTTTACTGATTTAATCAACTTTGATTTAAAAAAAATCAGGCTTACCTTTCCAGTTTCTGACTTGTTCAAGTTCAATATGTCAAATACGCATAAAAAATAAAATGTGTAATTTCAGAATTTATAGCCATTACAGAAGTTTTTATAACTTTAACTTTAATGTACAAAATGTTCCTGAAAATACTGCATACTCACCACTGACAATATCCCCTTTGTCTAAGTTTTAGACTATATGTAAATATCATTTTCTAGGCTATCATTTCCTAACCTATAAAATACAAACATTCATCATCCACAGTCCGTTTCTTTCCCCTCTAACATTCTTTGACTCCAAATCATTGTCACGTCAACACTCTTTGACATGCCTTCTTCACATTCCTACTGCCACTGCCTCCACTCAGGCTCTCATCATCCTACACCTGAATAACACAGTGGCTCCCAAGTATACGGTGTTCTTAGCTCCCGTCTAGATTCATCCCCACCAGCTTCCACGTTGCTATCAGAGTTATCATTCTCAAATGCAAATCTGACGATATGAGTTACTCCTTGGCTTAAAAAGAGTTTAAATATTGCTTCTTCCAGGTCTTGGAAGAATCCAGATGGTCCTGGATCCCACCATCTGATTTGGATGCTCCTCCACCACGACCTTGGCCCCAAAGCATTTCTTTTTTATAGAATTTATTGCAGTATACTATGATGATTGATTTATTGCCCTATTTCCCATTAGGCTCCTTAAAAGTAAGTAAAACATTTGATTTGGGATCCTTTGTGTTTAGTACATTGCTTTATTCTTAATGGTGAACAGTATGTGCTTGCTGAATAAACAAAGGAGTGAATGAATAGGCATCTCTAATATCTGAATGCAAGGTTTTATTAAAGGACTGAGGTAACATATTCTCTAAGACTCTATAAATATTTATTCCCATTTGAAAATATGCCCATAAATCTCTAGCACATATTTTGCCACGAGAGATACAAAAGGGAAATGGTATATAAACACTAAACTTTGTAGTACACTTTTTAATATTCACACATAAAATCACTCGAAGTAAAACGTTGCCATTTGCCTAATTCATTCTATTTAGACAAAGAAACCAGACTGGTTAGATTTATGATACAGTTAAACATGCTATGTATTGATTTACACTATTACAAATACTTACGTTCCACCAAAGTTTTTGGTTTTAAGAAAGAAACTACAAATGTTAAGTGATATATTAGAGAACTCCCGCCTATCACATCTTAGTTATTTTAAATGGAATCTAAATTTGGGGTCCAAATTAAGAGAATATATATAAGTTCCACACAGCATAATTTAGAACAGGAAGTTTCCCTGGTAACCACATATAAGTTGGCAAGCAGCAAAAGAAACTATAGCCTTAGGTTCCTTGTTAAAAAAAAAAAAAAAAAAAAAGGAAGTATACTTTATGACCCTGAATTCGTTATTGGTTAACTCCTTCCTCCTGGGCTGTGGTATAATTTTAGGTTTGTCTTTTTCATTTAAGTCAACTGCTTACAAGTAGGTTGAAGACAATTTCAGTAAATCCCATCCCATTTTCTTCAAAACTTTTCGGATGTTTTATATTAGGACTAACCCTGGTGATAACCTTTCTTTTTTTCTTTGGTTAATACACTGGTCCAATCAATAAAGCAATCTTTAGCCTCCTTCAGTCAAACTACAATGAGCCCAACTGACTTTTCTACTCTCTATTCTAGAAATGCTCTGGAAATAACCATTAAGTCAATGGCAGGAATACTGATGCTAAATTTACTTCTTAAATGTATTTCTGTAAACATAAATAGAGAAATCTGAAAACAATGTTGTGTTGAATGCAATATACTACCACTATTATTCGTAACATTATTTATAATAACAATTAAACAGGAAAAACATTCTAAAGAGAATTTTGCATTAGTTTACTTGATATAAATATAAGAAAAGAAACAGACAGATGGATTACACTTTATATGCTCCCTAACGGCACTAATCTAGGTCTTCCTACCATGTTTTAGCAGATTTTTAAAGAAATTTTTCTTAAGATCAAACAGTGCACTACATTCATAGCGTCTGAAAGTTAGTTCTTTGTTAAGAGGCACTCCTAACATGCTTTTAAGTACTTTAATGTCAGTTCTTTGGTATCTGTGATTCATAGCAACCAATACTCTAATTATTATATATGATTTAGGGAGAAAAATGCATGTACAGGCAAATTCTACCATTTACAACAGGAACTCATAACACAAATTAATGGTAGCACATGCCCCTTAGTGGTTAATATAACATTTACAAAAGCTTTTTGTTAACTGTAGCAATACTCTGAAACTTCGGGGCCATCTGGAAATAATTCTATTCACAGTCTCAGGAGAAGGCAAGAGTTGTTAGCACAGAATATTTCAAATATTTAGATAACTTTAGATAACGATAACGTTAGAGAAAGTAGTAGCTCGTTGTCACATGGGCATGCCTGCTCTCCAGCTTTCCAAGGTATCCTCTGAAAGGGAAGGATCAGTTAGAGCAATGAGAATTTGACCAAACCATGCTGGTTGGCAGATGCTTATTTCTTCTCTGCAATGTTAAAAACTGACTTATGCACAAAGGGGATAAAGGTATAACAATGTAATAGGAAGGGAAGAAGTCAGGGAAAAAAGGAAGGGCGGGAGGGAGAGGAGAAATAATAAGACATAGACTTTTCAAGACCTAAGAAGTTATAATAGAGTGATATAATACAGATGCCTGTTAAGAAAGCATAGTCACTGAATTTCCGGTGACAGAACATTTCAAGTAGAAGAATCCAAAGCTCTAAGGTGGACAGTGCACTGGCATTCTGAAGGGACAGAATGAATGCAAGCAGAGCTCCATAGGAGATGGTGACGTACACGGTCAGAAAATGAGAAGTGCAGGGGCGTCTGGGTGGCTCAGTTGGTTGGGCAACTGACTTGGGCCCAGGTTGTGATCTCCCGCTTTGTGGGTTCACGCCCCACATCTGGCTCTGTGCTGACAGCTTGGAGCCTGCTTCAGATTCTGTGTCTCCCTCTCTCTCTGCCCCTCCCCTGCTCACACTCTGTCTCCCAAAAATAAATAAATTAAAAAAAAAAAAACAAAAGAAAGGAAAATGAGAAGTGGGGATAGGATGCACAGGGTGAAGAAAGGAGGAGGAAAATATGATTTCACATCAGTCAAAGAAATATTTTGAGAAGATAAAAAGGGTTCCTTGCTCCAATTCATATAGAGCAAGTTACTGATGATCCTTACAGAAGTAACTAAAAGGAAAAAGGCATTAAAAACATGACAATGCTAAATATTTTGAACTTTTCAAGACATTCCTGACAATAAACTTCCTAAAGTTCATACCAAAATAAGCATTCGACCACATTTTATTGCTTATCTGAATTGCTGATCCCACTGTGAACTTTTAATTAATTTACAAAAGGAGCCCCTACATTAATTTATTCTAATCATTATAAAATAATTAACATTTTGACTATGACTCAGATTCTTCATGTCTATATCTATGAAATAAAACATAACTAACACTTATATTGGATTCATCATCTGTGTTTTAGTGAGTGACCTTACTGCTTCAATAAAACCTTACTGAAATGTCAGCATAACCACAAATATAAATGGAAAAGAAAATTACCATTCAGTGGTTATCTCTCCATAATCGTAATACTGAAAGAAAAAATTTCATTTCTGAAAATATTTAACCTTTTGTCATATTAATATCTAAGAAATAATTCATTAAGTCTCTGAAGTTTTTAATTTGTTCTAAAGGGTAAATAACAAAACACTTTACAAGGTAAAATTTTCTGCAAATACAAAGTGCTTTAAATTGAACACCTACTGACTTAGTATATACTCAGGCATGTCTCATTTCACTGTAGTAGACCAAGCTTGTAATTTTTATATGTTTTCTGTTTTTCTCGCTAGACGAAAGGGTCTTCATGGCAGGGACTAGGTTTACTTTAATTCTTCAATGCTTAGCTCATGAAATAAAGTTGAAACCTAAGTAGAAACCCTGGTAAATGAACAAATGAAATGGCAGGTAGTAGCACAAAAGTGAGATAAAAGGAATACACAAATTCCCTCCTTTCTAAGTTTCTAATATTGGCAAATAAAACATTTTCAAGGACTGGTCCAAAAGTGTATGTATAGTATGTATGTATATGTGTATGTACATATGTATGTGGGGGGGGTGTAGGTGGGGGGGTGTAGGTGAGTGTATTAGTCATGTGTATGAAACATGGAAGGAAATGTAAACATGTTCATTATTTAACTAGAGACTGACGGAATAATCACAGGCACAAATGGCGATCTCTTCAGCCAGTACTGCATTGCCATTTTTTTTTTCAACGTTTTTTTTAATTTATTTTTGGGACAGAGAGAGACAGAGCATGAACGGGGGAGGGGCAGAGAGAGAGGGAGACACAGAATCGGAAACAGGCTCCAGGCTCCGAGGGATCAGCCCAGAGCCTGACGCGGGGCTCGAACTCATGGACCGCGAGATCGTGACCTGGCTTAAGTCGGACGCTTAACCGACTGCGCCACCCAGGCGCCCCTGCATTGCCATTTTAAAGACAGAAAAGGGACAGGGTTCTGTAGAAGTGACTGTATGCACTGACTAATAAAGAATGCAGAATTTAGGATGAGAAACTGAGTTAGGCAAAGCAGCCAATTATTTGTTATTTTAATGAACATTTTAAAGATCTACATATAGAAAGCTGCCTACCTGTAAATGGACAAGTCAGCAAAATAGTCGTTCTATTTCTGGGACAATTCATTCTGTTTACTGTAAAGCTATGATAGAGAAGACCACTGGCCAGGTACAAAGAATGTATACACAAACGCTGATTCATTCACTCATTGTGAACCCCTTTACCAAACTGTAGGGTTAGAAATGATAATCATTACTACATAAGATAGATCCCAAGATCAAATGAGGTTTTTTTTTATTTGAAAGCTCCATAAATCATAAATATTGAAACTTGTTAATGTTGTGTTCCAAATAAGATGATTTTATTTCTGCATTTTGTTTTCTTCCGTTTTTTTACTAAAACATTCCTGAGACATCTACTGCTTTGTTCTACTCTCAAACAGAAATTGCCATTTGAATCTCAAACAGAAATTGCCATTTGAATATCAATATGTGTCCAAACACTAAAATGGGATTGTCACTGGCACTGATTAGCAAACATCAAGATTAGCCAGAAAATTTTGGCTTATCTCAAAATGTACCTTTAAGATGAAGAAAATATACCAAAACCCTTAAAATTAGTATATTAGTGTTCTAGTTACTATTTATTGTGCAAAATTTTATAGGATTCTGTGGTTGTGTCTGTGTGTGTGAGGGGGAGTGTGTAATTGTGAGGAAGAGAAAGGATATGGATGACAGAAATAAATAATGTAACATGGGATAGATTTCCCATTTCAACAGACTGTTGAACTAAGAATGCATAGGGTTTTTTGGATGAATTATACTTCTATTTTATGCTTAGCCACACTATTTTAATAAAGTACTCTTCTCTTGCACTATCTGAATAGCCAAGATGATGATAGTTCAAGACTCTATGTTGGTTTCTATCATGTTTCTCCCATTTATTGCAATTAAAAAAAATCAAACTAACGCTTTACACCACTTTGTTGTACAATTTAAAAAGCTGTTTCTCCTTCCTGTTAGGTTTAATGTGTAATCAATTTAGCAGAAACCATCCATGGTTACTGAGCTATCCTCTTCCAGCATTACAAACCTGAACTATCTGCCCTTTATTTTTATGATAATCTCTCTCAGGATATATATCAGATAGCTTAAAGGTTTTGCCTTTATGTCTCCTTGCACATTAAACACTTTTAACCCTGTTAAGATTAAACAATGTATTTTATTCCATGTAGAAAAAAAATCTAAAATTTGATCATTTATCTCTGTTTCACACCCACACACACAATTTCAACTTCACCTTTAATGGAGATTAGGCTAGTGGAGTGGCTTGTGGTGAAGGCTACTATTGTTCTAACATAAATTCATTACCTGATGAGATAAACAGAGTAAATTCTTACAAATGCAATGTTCAGCTTAATAGGATGGACTTTTCAACTAATTGAGGTGAGATTTTTAGGTTTAACTCCTCATCTATGTATTAAAGCAGTTGTCTAAGGTCCCCTATTGGATAACATTTGGCTAGTGAGGCACACTTATTGGTAGTGTGCATTTCTTTTAAATTACATTGCTTTTAAATTAATAAATAACCCCGATTTTTAATCAGTTCAGACAACTCATGTCAATTAGAGAATAGCTCAAAAATCATTATTAAACTTTTATTTTATGTTTGGATATATGTCATAGAGAAATTATAGTGCATTTGACATATTGGGGGACAGCTCTAAATTAACCAACATGATTACAAAGTAATACAAGCTTAATCACAAATCAGAATAAAGATAATAATTGCAATATAAATTCAAGTAAATGTGAAACGATCAGAGGGTGGAGTTGTTAGGGGTGAGATGTGTCCAGAACTAAAAGCTCAGACTGTAACAGAGTTAAAAAGAAGGTGGAAGGAGTTCCACACCAAGAGTAAGGATATGTCTTCAAAGGAGGAAATCACAAGACCTCTTTGGAAAACTGTGAATACACCAATCTAATTGTAATGCAACATTCATGGCTGGAAACATGGTAGAAAATATGTTAGAAACAGACTGAATTTCAAACTAAGGTGTTACCATGTACACTATTTTTAAAGAGGCTTTTCTCAAATCTTTATCCAGCAATGCATTTTTTAGTCAGTAAGTGGAAACAATAGATAGTGAACTTTATTAAACCTTAACAATTTTTTTTAATCTGGGGGAAAATCAATAGTAGTACAAGGTGAAAAATAAATACATTGCCTGTTTTTCAATAAATCTTTCTTTTATATTTTTAAATTGTGCTTAGCTATTCATTTGTAACTATGTGCTACTGGACAAAAGTTGTCTAGGTTTTTTAGGCATCCAGTAACTGGGTCAAGAATTTTTAAAATGTTGACGTAAGTTTGCTCCACATTTCTGCTTATTTTAGAGAGCTTTGTAAATTATCGATTTGTTAACCCAAAGTTAAGATGGCTGGCTAATCAACACTATTCCAACCCAAAGGCCAATCCTAGTATTAATAAACAATCTCAAGGGAAATAATAGATAGTAAATCTCCATTACTATTCCCAGTTAATATTTTATTTCAATTACAATGTCATTTCTTTAGGTTTTAAAAATTGAATCTATCAAAAATGTCAAATATGTAGCACATTTTATAATTAAAAAAATTTTTTTAACATTTATTTATTTTTGAGATGGGGAGAGACAGAGCATGAGCAGGGGAGGGTCAGAGAGAGAGGGAGACACAGAATCCGAAACAGGCTCCAGGCTCTGAGCTGTCAGCCCAGAGCCCGATGCGGGGCTCGAACTCACGGACCGCGAGATCGTGACCTGAGCTGAATTCGGATGCCCAACTGACGGAGCCACCCAGGCGCCCCAGCACATTTTATAATTAAATAAAAACTAGGACATGAAAATTCAATACAGAGATATAAAACTGTAAGAGTCAGTTATTTCAACTCACTCTACAGTTCTTAAAAATATTCCCCAGATCAAAAAGGGCAAGAAAGAAAAATTAGTTATGTGATTAGTGAGTAACAACAACAACAAAAAGATTGGCTGACTATATCGTTAAATCATTGGCTTAAGGAGTGGTTCTATTTGGTGAATGTACAAGCACAAATCAAATGATTTGAAACCATTTACATTTTAAAAACAGCAAAACATTTATAATTTAATGACAATGTCAAGGGGAGTCTGTATGTTCAGATATTCAACCAGTATAAGAAGAATGGCATCTCGTGACTGATTCAAAGATTTCAGAAACTGTAAAAACATTACTTACTGATGAGGTTTTTCAGCTGTTAAAAATTAAACCAAAGAAATCCCATAATTTGCTTAGGGCTTTAGAGATTTTTTTTTTTTTTCAGATCTCATTGCCACCCTCCCTTAAGTACAGCTAACAGAATTCAATGCTTTTATCAAAGAAAGTGTATGGAATGCCCCTCAAAGGGTACATCTGTTTAGAACACCTTCCTACATTTAATGAAATTCTCAAAACTGGAGATGTAAAATTTAGATACATAAAAGCAAATTCGGTGGAGGAAGGAGGGTGTCTTCTGTTTCTAAGAGGTAATGTTAAGTTAAAACTTATTAAACTAAATTTTGGCTAAAATTAAAACTTACTTATTTTAAAATCCAATTTAAAATGAAGATGTTCATATAATGTATTTATACGCTCAAAATGTAGAACTGATGCAATTTTTTAAAGTCAGAACCTATTATGAATGTCTTCATTAATTTTAGCACCTGGAAGTAATTTCATTATTATCTTTCTTTAAATTTGATTGGAAAAATTAATTGGGGAAAACTTGACTTCATTATAAATTTGAATATTTAATATTTATATAGAGATATTTGGAAATTGGATTTATACAGGATGTTTGCCCAAATGTAATGAAAGTGACTCAGTAATATATACTTGTGCATATCACTTATGTAGGCATTTCTAATTATTTTTAATGGAAGTCATCTAGTCATTAAGCTGGAAAGAGTTTTTCTATTTTCCCCCAATGTGTCATATCCATTTTCATTTTCCTTGTTTCAGAAAAGCTACTGCTCTCAATTCTTTTTCTGCATAAAACCTTATTCTCTCAGCCTAACTGAAAAGAAGACAATAACACATTTCCCACTCCCCTCTCTAAGGGATGTTCTTAACAGTAGGATATTCTTTTTATCATCTGTAACCTTTGCCAGATTTAAGACAGACAGTGTAAAGATCAGGTTCTGTTGTCTATAAAGGCTGCCCTGAAATTGACAAAACTGTTGTCTTTAATGCCAGAAGGGAAGAGTTTGTCAATTTCAAGATGAAATTAAGCACTGATCTTTTTCTGGCATTGATAAAACCTTTGAGGAAAAGGGTGGATATTATATGGAGTTGAGTTGAGATCCACATATTTATAATAAAGAGATACTAATTGATATGTACTTATAAAGATCCTGCTAGCTTTACATATATTACTTCTCTGGACCTTCACAACAATCTCAGTAAATCAGGATACAGGTTATAATCTGTATTTTATGGACAGGGAGCTGAGATTCCAGCACATTAAGTGGCTACCCAAGTTTAAGCAGCTGTTAATGGCACACTTAGGATTTAAAATCCAGAATTTTGACTCTAAAACTCCTATTCTTTCACTGGCCAAATCAGTCTCTTCATTTATAAATTATGAATTTAATGGAAATCTCTTTGTTGACCACAGTGACAAAAACAACATAAAAGGCCAAAAAGGAAGAGGAGCTTTAATGTAAAGATCAACCAAACTTCAAACACATGAAAAGGGTCCAGATTTCTGGCAATGCTCTATTCATATGAAGAAATCAGAAATTCAGGAACATAATAGTAATAGTAACACTTTTCATTTGTATAGGACTTCGCACTTTTCAAGGCATTTTACATACATTATCCTGTTTATATTGCACATAAGAGCAATTCAATAAATGCTAAAGAATTTTTTCTTTCTTTCTTTTTTTTTTTTTTTTTGAGAGTGTGGGCACAAGTTGGGGGAGGGGCAGAGGGAGAGGGAGAGAAAGAATCTTAAGCAGACTCCACGCCCAGCACTGAGCCTGATATGGGGCTCAAACTCATGAACTGTGAAATTATGCCCTGATCAAAATCAGGAGTCAAACACCTAACCCACTGAGCCCCAGGCACCCTCGTTAAATAGTTTTTTTTAATGGGAATGATTACAACTAGAGAACTGAAAATCCAAGTACTAGAAGATGATACTATTCCAGAGAAAAACAGTATTGGCCATTCAACACAATTTATTTGCATAAATATTTACTTATCTATTTAGCAGCAGAGTGACATTCATGTGGCATTAGTGCTACATCTAGAGTTTAGTTCTTTCCTGATTTTTCAAAGGAGATATTTAGGGAACCTCAGAAATTAGGATTTAAGGGCACTTTCAAACTACTGAATAATCCAGATTGGCTAAGAAGAGATATTTTAGTATCTGGTAAGAAATCAGAAGTATTGACTATATTTCAAACTGTACCATACCTGAATATTGTGATGTTAAGTACCTGAAAAATACTGAATGAGAAATAGTTATAGGTTGTTTTAATTTTATTAGGGAATTATTAACTGCCCATCCTCAGTCCACTTGTAAGCCTTAACCTAAAATATTTTAAAGTGTGCTACTAACAAAAGAATTATCTTTAGATCTAGTTTTAAAATAGAGATATTTTTCATATCCAGGAAAACCCTAATTTGATCAAGTGACATAAATATTGGGCACTAAAGGACAATAGGCATTGAGAACAAGTACAAGGAATAATATTTAAAATTATATGTTAAGATATAAATGCATATTGACATATTCATGTAGGCATTTATTAGAAATTATATTCATTAATTCTAGGCTCATTCCATAAACTGTGTATTTAATGGGCTTTAAGAAAGACCCGTATTTATTCAACAATCATTCACTGGGATTTATTTAGTGAACACTATGGGACAATCACTGTGCTTGATCCGGGAGACCATACTCATGTGGAAATCACTAATGGTTTCCAAGGGCTGTAAACAAATTGTAAGACTTAATGTAATAAGTATAAACTTATAGCACAAAAGGCATACATGTGACACAAATAATAATTAATATTCTCCACACTCATTTATCACGCAACCATTGGATTCATTTATTATTTAAAAATAATACTTATGAGTAATATAATTATAATGGTATTGAGGAAAGTTTAGAAAGAATAGCGAAGGGAAAAAACATAATATAAAAACTATTTTCATCTTCCATGTTTTTCTTTTAAAATATATGTATTTTACTTTTAAAATATATGTATTTTGCTGTGTCCTACATTTTCATTTACTCCCTCATAAGCATTTTTGTATAGTCCCACATAATTTTATGATAAGCTTTTAAGTTGTTACATAATATTCTATTTTGTGAGCAGATATTATATCATAATCATAGCGTGCATAATGCAAAGACCACAATCTTGCAAATCTCGCGAATCTGGGCTAAGATTTAGATAATTGTTCCAGTACCATTTCACTAGTCTGTTTTCTTATCTGTGACATACAAATGATAACATGTACCTTTCAGGCTTTCCAACCATCAGAGAGACTATTAACATAGAAAGCACCTATAGCAGATGCTACAACTCAGTAGAGAAGAAATGGCAGCTGTTGTTTATTATTTCCTGAATGTTGTAGAATTATATGACAATGTTTTGAATAATTATTTCTTTTAGATTGTTTCCTCAGTTCCACCCACAACTTTGCCTATCACTTATAATGATCCCTGAATTTCTTATTTTCTAACCTCAAATCACGAATCTTTATAGTAGTTATTTTGGCAAAGGGAAAAATGTTTCAAGGAGCCTTAAGCAAAGAAGAGAAAGACTAGCATATTTTTAAGTTCAGCTATGACAAGTATTACATAAAAAGAGAAGCATTCTACTCTAAAAATATCAAATGAGATACTATTTGTCAAAGTGCTATAAAAGTTTCAATGTATACACAAATGTGAGCTAATACTATCATTTACTTATAGTATTTTTTATTCACTGATTGGTTGTAGCTCAAACTTTGAGACAATCTCTTCCATGTGTAGGAAAAAAAAAAAGGTAGAAAATCCCTTCTGTGATATCATTTTATTCCACCCAAAATGTTTTCAAATTGGGAAATGTATTTTTTGAAGGTCATGTATTATTGTAACTGAGTTCAGATTTTACCTTTAAATACTTTATTTTGGAGTTGATTTATATGAAATGTAACGTAGAACTTCATGAAGTCTCTAAGGTGGGGAAAAACATAATTACTTAACTGCTGATACTTTCGGCTCAGGTCATGATCTCATGGTTCATGTGTCGGCCCTGTGTCAGGCTCCGCGCTAACAGCACAGTGGTATTAGCCCAGAGCCTACTAGGGATTCCCTGTCTCCCTCTGCCCCTCCCCTGCTCGCGCACGCTCTCTCTCAAAATAAATACATAAACTTTAAAAAATAAAATAAAATACACTTATTTTTCTAGATCCCATTTATGTTATTTCCAATATGAAAAAAAAAATTCCAGTGATTTTCACAGTTCAAAGTGGGAGGAATATTATGGATACAATAGGTGGAGGTTGAAAAGTCGGCTTCATACCCTTGGGCAACTGGGGACCCGGCCGCTGTCCCCATCGGGAATGTTTTGAAGGCCAACAAACCGCTCAACCACTGTCTTCTCTTTATAAATAATTCCCACAGACTCTGGACGAAGGGTGGATGTGACTTTCAGCTTCATTATGGTTTCTTGAGAGTGTTCTCAGGTCCTGCTTCTGCACCAGTGGCCTATGTCTCTGTGGGAAATCCTAGTGATCTCTGGGAGTGCTTACAAGAACAGGCAGCATGGGGGTTTTCTTCCCTGGAAACCTTACTCCTGCGTACTTTTCATGCAATCAATCAGGAAGGAAAGGTCAACAGACAGCTTTCAAATAACTGATTCACTTAACTTCTGCCAGTGATTTGGGACAGAGAAGTGAAGTTGTGGAGAGATAAAGGCAGGAGAACCCCACTCAATCACAGGAAAACCTAAACTCCTTTAAATCTTATGAGGAGACTAGACACATTCCAGTGAGCTCCCTCCCCTCAGCTACAGACATTTGCCAAAGCCATTAAGGTAAGTCTACACTGATGTCTAGTTAGAGGTTGGTGGTATGTGTGCGCACATATGGAAGGTGGGAGCACTGAGGAGGAAAAAACAGGAGTAAAAGGACAGCCGTTCACTGTGATTAACAGGACAAGACAGGGCCATGTTTCAGAAAGGTTAACTGGCTACATCCTAGGCCATTAAGTGCAGACCTGGATTTCAGAAACCAGAAGGCACATGAGCATGACTCCCCCTATCCTCTGAACACTTAATACACCTTTCGTGTCCGACTCATTAATTGCTGAAGCACTCTGATGGCAGTCTGGAAAACCAGCGAACATGGAGACTCACTACAAACGATATAAACACTGGAGATTTATTTTGTTTCTGGAGCAGTCAATCCTTTCAAAGCTGGTTCATGGGAGCTCAGTAAAATTTTCTTTTTAATAGAAAATAAATTTAATTTCCATTTTGGTTCCATTCTTAGCACCTTATCTTTCCACGAAGAGTATTTGTGAAAGGTTCTCCAGTTGCAAAAGAGTTAGGAGTTTCTACAAGTCCCATCCTACCCATTTAGTTTCCTCCCAGATAATAAATTTCATGATGACAAGGACAATGAGTGCTTCATCATCAGGTCTACTATGGTGGACCTGGGGCTTATAGCCCAATGACTGGCCCATATGAAGTCCTAAATAAAGAAGCTGGCTAATGAATGGATGCCACATTAAAGCTTTTTTTTTTTTTCTAAACTCTCTATGCTTATTTCATTGGTCATGTTTCTATGGGTTACTTTTGATTTGGCATAGAAATAATGTAATGAGTACCCTTGATCCAAGGTTCCTCAGCTGGATAAACAACAACTTGCTCTTATTTTGATTAAGGAGAGCCATTACATGTTTTTCCTCAAGCTATTAGTCTACTAGGAACATGCTGTAATTTATAAGCCCTATCAAAACTTTCTCTTTAATGAAATGAATAGGAAATTAATGCAGTCAGGCAGAAAGCTCTTTTAGCTAATAGTGTTTAGCACTTTCTTCTTTGAAATACTAGAGAGCAATTTTCATTTACTGGTTATTTAAGGAGGGAAAATTCAGTCCCACGGATATCACCTAGATTGGGTTTATGTATAAGCGTGGTATACCTTCCCTTGGGCAAGCCATGTGCTAAAACATGGAAAAATAAATGTTCCAGCTTTCTAACACTAACAGCTATTATAAATGGTATTACATGACCACTAGCAAATAAACTCTTAGAATAACACTATTTCCAATGTGTCAATAAATATTTGTAGAATTTAGGTACCATACTCATAGGCATTAAAAAAAAGACGTGATTCTGTTTTTTGCCTTTGACACAGAGGTACAAATTAATGTACTTATTTTAGTTCTTAGAAAGCATTTTGTGTTTGAAATATTGAAATAGATGACAGTACAATTAGATTTAATTTTTTTAATGTTTATTTATATTTGTGTGAGAGAGAGACAGAGAAAGAGAAGAGAGAGTGCGAGCAGGGGAGGGGCAGAGAGAGAGGGGGACAGAGGATCTGAAGCGGGCTCTGTGCTGACAGCAGAGAGCCTGATGAGTAAGCCGAAGTCAGATGCTTAACTGACTGAGCCACCCAGGTGCCACAGATTTTAATTTTTAAAGATAAATACGCAATTTCCTCTGTTCTGTGTGGGCCTCTCTTTAAAAGAAGGACTAGGTGGAGGCATATTTCACTGGCTCAGAACTCTGAGAATCAGACCAGTATTTAGAACTTTTATTGTCAGAAACTAGTATCAGTCATTCCATAAATAGAGTATTTACATACAATTTTACTATTTACTTAAGAAAAGTTGAAAGGAGTTCGCTAAGAAGGCTGAGCGTCCCCATTTGCAATGTACTTTTTATTACTAATTAGTTTAAACAGTTTCATATCTGAAAGTCATTTCTGGCCTATCAACTATTAGTATTATTACACACTAAAGAATATAGAAAGCTTAATTATTGTTATGGAATTAATAAATTCCTTGATACATAGATAGCTGAAATAAAATAATTTTGAAGTAAAATAGCTTTCAAAATAATAAGCTATCACTTGTATAAATATTAAAAAAGTAAATCAGAATCCTAAGAACATGCATAGGATCAAGGATCCTTTTGTCCATTATAAGCCCTTTTGCAGAATTCAGCTTTGAGGCAGTTTTGAATTTCACATCTGATTCTACCTTTGAAAATATTCTCACAGTGATGAATGACCTTTTCCATGTAAAACGGGTTTTGAAATAGACGTACAGTTACCAAAGCTTCTTTCCTCTTATGTTGGAAATGTTTATTTCTTTATTGGAAGCCTGTGGTGATGCAGCCACAGAAAAATGCTACCGTAAAAATAGAAAGATTTATTGTCCCTCAATTTATAAAAAATGTCAAGTAAAAACTACAAATGAAACCAGCTCTTACATGGATTAATCAGGTTTCTGAGAAGTAGCCATTTTTTTTAATTCAAAAAATGTGGTTCATTAGTTTGAATATTCATTTTGAAATTCTAACCATGGTGTTGTAGTCATGCTTCATTACTAGTTTTGACACAAATTAACGAGCATTTACATTTTTTGTACTGATGAAAATAGTACTTTTCCTAGTTTGGTTGGTTGTTTTATGACATTGGATTTCCATCAGCCCTGATCACCTTGTGAAAACTTTGGATTAGAACTTTGTTAGAAACGTAACAAAAATAATTCTCATGTAAGCATTTCTTTTTTTTTTTAATTTTGTTTTCAACGTTTTTTATTTATTTTTGGGACAGAGAGAGACAGAGCATAAATGGGGGAGGGGCAGAGAGAGAGGGAGACACAGAATCGAAAACAGGCTCCAGGCTCTGAGCCATCAGCCCAGAGCCTGACGCGGGGCTCGAACTCATGGACCGCGAGATCGTGACCTGGCTGAAGTCGGACGCTTAACCGACTGCGCCACCCAGGCGCCCCTCATATAAGCATTTCTAACACTTACACATAATTATAGTCACATGGCATAATTACAGAACCGTTATACGACAAAGCCTAATGTTCAGCCCAGGCTTGACATATTATGGACAGCACTCGGTAGATGTCAGTCACCATTTTTATCATTATTAAATAGAAGTGGACATTTACAGAGTATGAAGTTCTTAATAAAGTTGTTCCCTATAACTTCTTTTTAGGGCAAAGCATAGACTTTAGTGCAGTTATTTTGAATATTTGGGGCTAGAAAATATTAACAGAACCTTTATTATCTCTGCCCTGCCAAGACTCCCACACATCTCCTGTCTCAGATTTGCAAAAGATGTTTTCCTAGATTATGACTAGCTTTATATTCCCTCTTCCTTAAAAAAAAATCTTTTGACTTTTATTAACATTCCCCCAATATATGCCATATCTTAACTTCCTACTGAGGAAAAAAGTTTAATTCATATGTCTTTAATTATCTTCAAATTTGTAATTATTGAATAATATATCTAATTTTTCCCTTTCTTAACATTAATAAGTTGACAGTCATTCTGATACTTACTCTAATTTACTGTCTATTAGAGTCATTTGACATAATTCTTCTAATGTAATGAATTCAGTTTCTTTTTTCTAATATTGTTTGGCTGCTATTAGGACACAAACCTTCTGAAAGTTATTGAAGTATAGAAGCCAAATGAAATAAAAATGTCAGCAAATTTATTAAGAGACACTAAAATAATAGAATAGTAGCCCTATGATTTATGTACTTCTTATTTCTGCTCTTTTTACTTGCAGAATATGCAAAACCATCTAACCAACTGCTTTAAAAAAGCATAAAATAGCCCCCCCCCCTTACCCCCCACCACTCCTCTAAATTCTTTACTGTCGCTAGACATTTAACACTGCTTCTATCCTCTCCCATTTCATTTTGCTTATACTCGGTGGAAATTTTTCACTGGTATCCTCAGTGTAACAAAGACACTTCAGTTTCAGAGACCTGTGGCATTTTCTTCTCTTTCACCTCAGTCCCTGATTATCACTTCATATCAACCCAAGAGGAACTTCAAATTAATGTCATTAATCAATCACCACTATCCAATACCGCTAAAAACCCTGAAAATTTACTTCCTACAGTTTTTACAATGTGTGATTTTATCTTAACTCTGATCACATTATACAGTAAAACAAGACTTCTGTTCTTGAAGCCCCACCGACATTTTCTATGAAATAATGAACATTCAATGGATGGTAATACAAGATGGCACTTCCTGGTTCTCAGCTCCTGAGAAAGGTTCTCCTTTTTTCTCTGCCTTAATGCACTTGGGCTTAGTCCCCTTTCTTACTGCAAACAGCATTCCTCTCTGAGCAAATTTCCCTACCACTCAGTTCCAAATATAGCACAAAATAAACTGTAAACTTTTAGCATTTCTTTAGCCTCCTGTCTTCAAATCCCCAGTTGTCCATTTGGGGCACCTATTATTTCCTCTTGACCCTAAGACTGTGGCAAATATATATAAAGAATGTACACACTTCTTACACAAATCACATTTTTGTGAATCATATCTTACTTCTTAGTAGTACTCTTGAAAAAAATTAGCATGAATTATAATCATGGCCATGAAATTGAATAGCATAGGGAGTAGTTCATTACTGATTCCGTCTATTATTTAAAGGTGGATAGAATTTTTTTTAAATGGGAGAAAAACATACATTGCTTGAAGTCTACAAACATAGTAACAAAACTGAGCTGTGGTTTCAAAAAAGATGCTGACACATTAGAACAGGGAGTGAAAAATCAAACCTTGTGCCAAAATCAAATTAACGGCTCTTTAAAAAATGTTTTTTTGTGTGAAGATATTATATGTGAGCATATGTGTACAATACCCACACTTATATGAATCACTGACTTATGATATTATACATTCCCGTTTAAATTTCAGGGTGGTTTCTTCATGATCTTAAGATATCTCATTCTCACTTGTTTACGAATCCTTCCAATAATTTCTATATTACTTGAATTACTCAAATTCAACCAGTCTAAAACTCAGAGGATTAGCCTATTTATCCAAATATTCCTGTTATTCTCTTAAAAAATAAAAATAACAATGTTAGATATGACAGGAAATCAAAGACAAAAATCAAATATTCACTTCTCAATTTCAGGGTTTTGCTTTCTCCTTCAATTGGTCCACTGTCAGAATTTTATTTTAATTATTCATTAACAGAGAACAATTTATCGATTAAGAACAGTAGCAAATGAACAACTTAAGGCCCCCAAAGTGTTACCACCCTAGTACAGGTCAATAGAACTAGGCAAACAAGAGGCCAATTCAAGAGCTCCTGCCCAATTTCCTTCCACAGCCGGGTCTTTATGAGCAAGCAGTCATGGAAAAGATCCTAGAAAAATAAACTGTGGAAACATTTCAGCAACTTAATTGAGATTTTGCAAGGCTCTCAAAGCCTGCATTGTTATAGCCCACTCTCATCAAAGACCATGATTCAGCTTTAGAAATGGTGCTATTCAAACCCTGCCGTATTAGCCATATATCTTAGGAATTTACTTCCTAATTATGCAGTATGCCTTATAAACACTTTTTTTTTGTTCTGTCATTGGGTGACATAATATTTTAAACAAGTAAAGCAAATTAGTTTGATCATTATTATGAAAAGTTCTTCCTCAACACGTGTCAAATTTAGGTGATGGGAGCACGTTGCATTTTTGTTCTAGAAACTTCAGTGATCTCCAGATGAATTTATCACTTACTATGCTGTTGTGGGGTGGGAATATGTGCATGCATAACCTTATATCTAAAAGCCAAACTTCTGGCCTTCAATCTGAAATACAAGGGATGTCAAAAGGCAATACCATAGCTTCTGCAAAGAGTGAGAGACTATGCCTTCTGAAAAGAGAAAACACTAAGGTCTCAGCTCTGATTTGGTCTCTGCCTCTGAGGAAGTCCAAGAGTGGATTCAAAGAACATAAGACTAAATTCATTTCAAGGGTGAAGGAAGAGTAAGTCTGAAGTGCCATTTTCAGGTGAGTGCTGCCAGAAGATGAAGGTTTGTGCTGATATGTGTCCTTTCTTCTAATATCTGACAAAAAGAAAAGGATAAAGAGTATGTTTCACTTACTGACTTCACCTAATTTTTATCCTCATTACAAATTCATCCTGATTTTAACAAGAGGCTAAATTTATTTTTTTGACCTTCCCAGGAAATGTATTCAAAGTCATCAAGACTCTGTTATATGAAAATAATACAAAATAATTTGGAAGGAAAATCACGAGGTAGTTGCAGGATATTCAACTCTGGGACAATAACTTCAGAGCAATGGTGCTCTGAGAGTATTTGTATTTAGGATGCTGTTTTTATCTGCCTCAGATGAGTAATTATCCTAAATTACTACATTTGACTGAGGCCCAATAGTACAGCACATTCCAGTCAAAATATGTCACCAAACCACCAACATTGCATGATGGTTTTTGCCCCTAGGTGATAGTGATGTTAACCGTAATACTCAGTAGTAATTTATCCTGTCACTCACACACTTTAAAGTTGCTATTTTGAATGGTCTTCAATGTAATAACATATTACGTGTTACTTTACATTTTTTTTTAATCCAGCATGTCGAGTAAGGCTAATTGCTACAGAGGGAAAGAAGACCTAACAAAATGACCATGTAGTCAGCCTAGACAGATGGTAAATCTAGGAAAAATTAATCAAAAACCACATCACCAAACTGAGTTTTTAAAATAGCTGCAGCATATTAATGAGAAGAATGAAATGGAATAAAATGTTTGCTTATGAATATGGCAATAATAGTATACAACATATATCTGGCTTTCTTCCATGATTATTGTCTTCTAATGCCTTCACTCTTTGATTCTGAAGGCAAGTATACCATTAAGTGTAATGCAAGTAAGGTATAATATGAGTGACCTAAAAAATGAATGGTCTATGTATATACAAAATACATATACACTAGATGATTAGAAACTGCATTCTAAGCAGATTGAAAATCATAATTTTATTTCGAAGTCCAGGGTAGGAACTTAATAAATATTTGACGACTTAATAAATGTGATGCATTTTTAAGTTTTTACTCTCATGAATTTGAGATTATCAAACATACCAAAAAATACTGGAGAATAATCATTTTCCTTTCTTCTTGTCATACAGAACACATTGATTGACAGATACAAAGGAAAGTGATTATCTATTTAAGCTGACTAAAGAAAATGAGCTAATGATACACCAACAGATAATGAGGATAGATAAAGGACAGCTGGTAACTCTGGAATGACTGAGATCTTTCTAATGACAGCCAAACAAGAGCAGCCCAATGAAATGACTTAACCCTTCCTCCCTCATTCTGGCTCTCTCTCTCTCTCTCTTTTGTCCTCTTTAACAGTGCTGAGGGTCCTCACTTCAAATGTCTTTTTCCATTTAGCTTCTGTAACATTAGGGTTTCCATTTTCTAAAAATTCTTAATTTCCTTCTCTGATTTTTCTTCTCTCACGGACATGTAACAGTGAACATATCTAAAGACCCCTTTCTCTAACCTCAGCATTTCTTATCTCATACTTGGCCTTCAAAACTCATACCATCTCCTAGTCTCAACCCTCCCCATGGTGTTATTTACTCCAGTTCCCTGTGTACAGACATTTCTCCCTCTTTTTGTAAAAATAATTATTTTTTCTCTTCTCCCTCCTAATATGCAATCACATAATTCTAGGATGCTGACATCATTCCCAACTAAAAGTCTTTACAATTCAGGCTCATCATTTTCCCCTATGACTGTTCCTTCTGTATGAGTTTCTCAGTTTTGTCAATGGTACCACAGTCTCTTCTCATCTTCCCATTGTGTTCAAAATGCTGCAATCAGCTGTAACTGACACAGGTACCCTCGCTTCCTGGGATCAATGTAAAGTCATCAATTAAATCAAAATGTTTACCATTAATGTTTCCTTCTTAGAATCTTTTAATTTCATCCCTTCTTGTCCATTACCACTACCATCACATTAGTTAAAGATGTTAGGTTTACTGCAAGAACCTCCTGACCAATTTTTCTTCCAGTCTCCTCCTTGGATCCATCCTCCATATGATTCCAATTTCCCTATACAATGCTGCCTTTTACCATAGGAAAGGGTTTAAAGGCAAAGATTCTGGAATCATACAGGGAATGCAATCACACTTGGGAATTAATGCACACCAGCTCCAACTTTCACCAGGTTACTATTCATGTGAAAGCTACTTAACATTTTGTTGCCTTACATCTTCCTACAACATAGGGTTGTTGAGAGACATAAATCGGTTCATATGAGTAAAGCACTTAGAGAAGTTTCCAAGACACGAGCTCAATAAATGATGGCCTCTGTTTTTTGTCTTTTTGGATTTTATTTTTTGCCATTATCACCTTCCTCATTAAAAACTTTTAAAAGTTTCCTATACACTATATGAAAAAGCCCAAATCTCTTAACTTAGCAGTTAGGTTCTATGTAGTCTGGCCCTAGGTTAATGGGCCAGATTAAATGGACAGTATTTGCCAATATGAATTCTCTGGTCCAGTCAAGTTGAACTAATAAAACATACTTCGAAATTATGTTTCCATTCTTACTATGACTCATGGTGTTCCTCTCTTCCCTTATTGTGTTTCCTTTTCTCTCCACCTTTACCATGTTACTCATTCTTCACTGTCTTACTCAAGTCTTGTTTGCTCCCAAAGAGGATAGACCAGATAGAATTTCTTGCAGCCCAAAGTTTCTAAAAAAAAGGGTTCCTCACACAGAGGAATGTTATAACGTTACTAATGCACAGTAATGTTTAATTGGCTCTGAAAAGTCCTAGGAGAAACAACTATTTTTAACTGTTCCCAATTTATTTGAAGATGAAATTACTTTCCTTCTAGAAACTATTAGAAATCTGGACATGAATATTCCAGAGTCAGGAACAGAATTGACAATCTTTTATTTTAATTTTAACTTTTTATTTATTATTTTTTAATGTTTCTTCATCTTTGAGAGAAAGAGAGTATGAGGGAGCGAGGGGCAGAGAGAGAGGGAGTCACATATTTTTTTTTAATTTTTTAAATGTTTATTTATTTTTGAGGGAGAAAGAGATAGACAGAAGGAGACAGAGCATGAGCCAGGGGAGGGGAAGAGAGGGAGACACAGAATCTGAAGCAGCTCCAGGCTCTGAGCTGTCAGCACAGAGCCCGATGGAGGGCTTGAACTCACAAACCATGAGATCATGACCTGAGCCAAAGACAGATGCTCAACCAACTGAGCCATCCAGCTGCCCCAAAATCTCTTAATTTTTAAACTGTGTTATATCCCCAATATCTTACTATTATTCTAAATTTCAAAAGTGAATTCAAGTAAATCCTAGAGAACTGAGAGTGTAGAAACTTAATTTTCAATCAGGTCAAAGAATCCACGTATTATACCCCTGGAATAACAATAATAAAAAATGTTTAATAACACCAAATTAAGTTTACATTTGACTTAATGACACTATTATCAATTAAAAACTGTGGAAGCCCAGAGACAGATTTTTTAAAAGGCTTTTTTTTAGCAATCATAAAAAGACCCATATTTTTGGTGTAATTATAACGTTGTATCTGATGGCAGTTAGTCAAAGAAGTATAATCCAATGCTGATTAAAGTTTTATTTTAAGCTTCCTTATTCGTGGATTGATTTCTTACAGACTCTTAGTCTATAATTCTGTGTTTTCTTGCAGACATTTCAGCCTCCAACTTCTAATTTGTGGGCCCTGCCTTGTAGCCAGAGAAAGTTAATCTTTTTTTCATTACATAAACTATAAACTGAAGCAAAGAAAGGAAAGAAGATGCTGATACAAATAAAAGGAAGAGGTTTAATAAGAAGTTGAGAATTAGCATCCAATATTTTAAATATCTGATTCAGGGGCCCCTGGTGGCTCAGTCAGTTGAGTGGCCAACTCTTGATTTTAGCTCAGGTCATGATCCTAGGGTTGTGGCATGGAGCGCCATGTCAGGCTGAGCGTGGAGACTGCTTAAGATTTTCTTTCTTTCTCTGGGCACCTGAGTAGCTCAGTCAGTTAAGTGTCTGACTTCGGCTCAGGTCATGATCTCACGGTTCGTGGTTCGAGCGCCACATCAGGCTCTGTGCTCACAGCTCAGAGCCTGGGGCTGCTTCAGATTCTGTGTCTCCCTCTCTTTCTCTCTGCCCCTCCCCCCCCTCAAAAAAAAATAAACATTAACAAAATTAAATAAAAAAGAAATTATTAGAAAAAAAACTAAGTATATATTTATCATCTACATGAGTATCAAAATTGTCCACAGCTTTTTAAGTAGTTATAATCAGAATATTACAAAAGAAGAGTGCTTTTGCATTTAATGTCTATAATTACTATGCTCTGTTAGATAGATTTGTTTTTCCATCTGTGAAATATTTAATTCTTGCAAGACCATTTAAACTCTGTATTTTATGTAAGGTACAATAAATTGGAAGTGTACCTAAAATTTAATAATATCAGGTTTAAGATACCAATATCTCACATAAAATATATGCATCTTTCCAAAGGGTAAAGTTCTATTATTTCTGGTTTCCCAAATTCTCCCTGACATGTTTCACTGCAAAAGTTCTAACACGGACAGAAGAAAACTCCATTGGACATACATTTACAAAAAACAAAAATCCCCCTAGCATTCACTTATCGTACTTTATATTATCAAGCAAATGTTCATCTTTTAAAAGCTAGGCTGAGGCTTTATTTTCCGATTTCACTGAAACAGACCACTAGAGGGCAAGCAACACTCTGATCTCAGTTATAAAAGAGGAAATGGATACAGCTCCTTAAAGTAACTAGTATATAACTAGTTTTTATACTTTTACTCTTCTCTTCAGCAACTATTTTTTCCAGTGCTTACTGTGTGCCAAACACTGAGAATCCAGAATTAAAGCAATCAAATACGGCTCTCTCTCTACCCTTGAGTCTCTCTTTCTCCCTCTACACATATGCATATATATTTGAAAAATCATTTGTATAAATTCCTTCAGTGTTTCTTTCCTTCTTAATTTCTTACCTTTAAAATTGTATTATAAATACAGTGTGCTATAGCAAAATCAGATACTGAGACTTCACCAGACAAGCTCTTAGCAGAGTCATTTATACATCTCTAATAGCGAAAATCAAATCAAGGAGCAGCTTTGGATATAAAGTACACTAATAAATAAAATCTATAGCTCACAGAATGTTCTACAACCCTGTCCAAAATTTGACTCAGCATTTTCCTAACTCAGTTTTTCCCTTCTTTTATTAGATGGCCCAGCATTGTTACACAAAGAGAAAAGTGGTGGGGCAGTTGTCAGAGACAATTAAAGTCTTCTCCAGGTCCCCATTAGCCAGTGCCCTGAGAAACAGGCTGAATGATTTCATAATTTCTGTTGAATATAAAAGGACACTGATACCCTGGGGATATTGATCCAGAAAGACAGAAAGAATAGCTGGGAAGCTCTTTCAGCGATAGAGAAGTTAATGATTTTGTGATTCACCCAAGAGAAAATCCTTACAACCTTTGATAATTGCAAGACAGAGCGTGCCACTGCTGACCCCGTCAAATTAGCAGGAGCTAAGAGTTCCATGGCAGAAGCCAAACCCAAATGCCACAGAAGAGACTTTAGCCATACTCACATAGTTTTAATTGTGTTTGTAGGTGTGTGTTTTCTGCAACAGGATACTGCTTTTCATCACGGTTAATCTCAGGGTCAAAATGTTATGTTTTCTAACCTTAACACTTTCATGGCAAGCTACATACACCAGGTATGCTCTGCCAGCCAAATGACTAAGGGAAACGGAAGCCGCTTCTCTTCCATGGGCCACAAATAAGGCACACAGAACTAATGTTACGAGTGTTAAATGTTCAACTAATTAAACCACATAGGAGGAAAAAAAAGCCCATGATATAGAAATTGGTAGAAAGATGTTTAACCAACTGGCAATAGTCTGTATCTGTCTCACTAGTGGTTTCTTCACGTAATATTTATACTGATTCGTACCTTCAGAAGATATTTGCAGAGCTCCTATTCAGGTTCCTCGGGTACAGCAGGAACTAGACCTGTCTACATTCTAGAAAGAGAAACTCCACTGTCCCTGCTAGATACAAAGACACAAAGTTGATTCATGCAATAGGAAAATTGATAAAAATAGAAAATATAAGCCATGACTGGGGAAGTGAAGAGAGGGAAGTTTTCTTCCTAAGAGTAACATCCTGGGCACTGTCTGGAAGAAGATCGCTTTGTCACGATCACTTTGTTTGGGAAGAAACTCGAGGGATGAATGAGGAATATCTGTTAGACAAGTGGAGAGCAGCACGTCAGGCTCCGGGCACACAAACGGAGCATGGAAATAAAAATAAGGCTAGACAAATTCTCAAGTCAGAGCCAAAAGAACGTCCACCAAGTGTGACGGTAAGAATTGTAAGATTTTCAGAACTGAAAGGGACCTTAGAGACCATTTAGTCCAACCCTGGCACCAGATATTAGTTATAGCCTTCTCAGGTACTTGCTAAATGAATGAATCCCTTCTCTTTGCAAACAGGGAAACTGAGACCCAAGAATGTATGGATCTTGTAATTTCCGACAGAGTGTTCACTGAATTTGTGAATTGTGACTTCTCGATTTGTCCTTCCTACTGGACCAGATGGCCCAGCGCATGGTTTTACTTTAGTCCTCTATCAGCCTCTGGGAGGCTTTGAGGTTCAGACGAGGAGGTTGCATGTTTTTATTTGGAAGGACCAGGTGCTGCTGGAGTTTTCCTTGGTGCTCTGAATGTTTGACATCTGCTGTGCACTTTTTTCCGTTGCAAAAGGCAAATAATTATTTAATGTCAAAAAGGAGGGCAAAAAGGAGGGGGAAAGGAGGCAGGACCCAAATGTGAAGGGCCCAACATGCCCCATGCCAACAGGAACTATGACATAATAAAGCTGGTGATAAGGGACCATTTAAAGATTTTAAGCAAAGACAAGCTTGAACGTGAGAAGGGAACACGTGAAAAAAATTAAAAACATATAAAAATATATGAAAAAAATCATTATTTTTGGATTTCACTTGCAAAAACAACAACAACCACAACAACCACAACAATAAACAAAAACCAAAACCCAAAAAGAACTCTGATGAAGGGATGAAGAATGGATTTTGGAGTCAGGCAGTTGCTTCTCTACTTATAGATCAGGATATAAACAGAGAAACAGAATAGACTATTTTCAAACAAGCATGGAGAATTTCTCATTCACAGATAGCAACCGGCTTATTCTCTTTCCCCCAAAACTAGTAAGGGAAACTAAGCATCATTGTAAAATGAGTTTATGTATTAAATAAAGCAGTGAGAGAACTTCAACTTACATGCACAAAATCCTTGGTCATTCAAGCCACCCAGGGAGAACACTTTCACAGACATAACTGAATGATTTAAGCACATTTAAATCGATACCTGCTTACCTATAACAATAAAATCTAAAATTGACCGTTTTTCACATTTCACAAAATTTCACATTTTTCACATTTTACATTTTTCACATTTCACATTTTCAAAGATTCTCTACCTGAATTATATTTGTTTAATTAATGACTGTGATAAATTAGATTTTCAACTCTTTCGTGTCAGGTTCATGGAAACAAGCTCAGGTATTTGCTACTATTATTTAAAAGTAATTTTTGGGCTTCACAGCACTAGTCTTGTAAAAATAATTTTTTAAAAAAAAATTAGGTTAACTGGAAAATCAAAACAGAAATGCCATTTTTTAGGTAATAAAAATCATTTCTCAGAAGTGCTGACCCAGTAATATAGTCAACATTTTTAAGGACATAAAAATCCTTGACAAATTAATTAATTTACCTGATAGATGGTGTATATATGTTCTTCACTCTCAGCAAACATGTGCCTCTGGGGGAAAAAAAAATACTATCTTCTTGATAGAGGTTAGCATCATGCCTCCACAAGTGGTTTGACAAACCTAGTTCTTGTCATGGTGCTAAATATGTAAATCACTCTGAATGACCGAGGCTAAAAGCAAAGTGACAGTTGACTCTGAGGCCATTAACCATGGATCACATCCCGGCATGTAATGCAATTATATGGCAGGAAACAACTAATGTGGGCTGCCTCTGGTGGGAGAAAGGCGAAAATATTGAATTTTTCTTTGTAATCTATTTACATCTTGCAATGGGGGCATTAGTCAGATTAAGGTTCAGAATGCCAGTCACACACAGGTCCAGTGTGCTAAGTGGTGCCTCCATTCATAACGTGATAAGAAGGCAACGGTTACAGCAACACATACATGATGATCCCACCGAGTCAGCGGGCAGTATTCTCTGATAAACTTCCCTTTCTGTTACATCATCTCAGGATATAGACATCGTTTAGATATTGAAAGATCTGCCAGCGCTAAGTATCGACACTAGTTTTCCTTTTCCCTCAAGTAGACAAATTATGTTGAATTTTAATAGCAATTCATGTTCATTTCTCACCAAGTTCAAACTTAATATATTATCAAGACACATGAACCAAAAGTATGAAAATGTACATCTCCTAAAATACTTTATTTTTATAGCTGAATATATTAGATCACACTAAATTTAAGACAGGAACAGGCAGTGTTGGGTGGGGGTACTAAGGCAACAGCTTCAGAACAGCTTAGCAAATCCCTTTGGAATATTCCAGGAGTTAGAAAATTCAAGCCTAATATGTTTTTCTTGCATACTCAAGTATTGCCAATCATCATGACAAACCACTTAACTTGTTCCTCCCCGTTTCCCAAAGGAGTTTTCTGAGAGTAACAGTATTGCCAGTCTCAGTACCCTTTTCTTCATTTTTCCATGGTCTCTTTTACTAGATAGTATTTATATAATTGTTCAAAAATTATAGATACTGTATAATAACTCAAGATCAAATCTGTTACAGATAAGCTTGATTAACTAAAAAGTAACTCAACTAGCAAAATAGGAATTTGTATCTCACAGGAATTTGTATTAGGGGAAGAAGAAAAAAATTTTGTATTCCAAATTAAGTACAAACACAAATCCAGACACTTAAAAAAAATATGCGTGCCTCCCACTCTCTCTGTCCCTCTCCTGCTTGTATTCTGTCTCTCTCCCTCTCAAAAATAAATAAGCATCAAAAACAATTTTTGAAAAAAAAGGGGGGTGCCTGGGTGGCTCAGTCAGTTAAATGTCCGACTTTGGCAAAGGTCATGATCTCGTGGTTCATGGGTTCGAGCCCTGCATCAGGTTCTCTGTGCTGACAGCTCAGGGCCTGGAGCCCACTTCAGATTCTGTGTCTCCCTCTCTCTCTGTACCTCTCCAGCTTGCACTCTGTCTCTCTCCCTCTCAAAAATAAACATTAAAAACAATTTTTGAAAAAAAATATGCATGACCTTAGTATACTTTGACTAATTTCCAAACGTTTTAGTTCTATTGGCCTTTGCAGTGGATGGGAATTCTTTTTATTATTCTTTTTTAATTCTTAGAGTCTTCTAAGTGTCAAATAACCTCCCCTAAGAAGTCTTCCTTGACAACCTCCACAAGCTCTCATACATTTCTCTAATTAACTGTATCTTTCCTTCAAGGTGCTTACCACAATTACAATCAAATAATTTTCTATATCATTCTTCTCTCTTACACTAGCCTAGATGTTCTATGAGGGCAAGAACCACACATCAGTTTTATTTACACTAAATCTTTAGATATAAGAAAGGTGCAGGCAAACAAACAGTAAGAATTCAATAAACATTTATAGAACGAATAAACATATGAATGGTGATTTATTCCTTGTTATTTCCCCTTTTAATAATATACTATCTTAAATGTATCTAATTTCTTGTTTCTGAAGCAAGCAATTGGTACATGTAAACTATATGGTTCTACAGCTTCTTGAGGTATTCCTTTGATTTGCATAGAAGACTAAAAGATAACTTATAATATATAGATGATAAGAAAATAGTCCGTTGCTTTACATAAGTAAAATGAAAAGCTAACAATGATTTAAAAGCAGCATCGAAAATATCTCACTTCTTAAGCAATATATATTTTAATATACATGCAATTAAGTTACTAACTGCAATTCAATCCCTAATCATAGTGCATTCACAGAACACGTTTCTTCTACATACATCATCTCTGTAAATTATCAGACGGGTCTTAGGGTGAGGAGTTATTACGTTTGTTTTACAGACACACCAACTGAGTTTCAGAATGTTAAGGATCCTGCCTAAATTTTAATAGCTGGTAGGTGATACTGGCAGGATGGAATCTGCGCAGTCTTACATTCTTTTTTTTTTTTTTCAGTTTATTTATTTATTTTGTGAGAGACAGAGAAAGAGAGAGAGAGGGAGAGAGATTACATGTGTGTGCCTGGCTGTGGGGCAGAGAGGGAGCGAGAACCCCAAGCAGGCTCCGCACTATCAGCTCAGAGCCCCATGCGGGGCTCAAACTCACAATGTGAATCATGACCTGAGCTGAAGTCCAATGCTCAACCCACTGAGCCACCCAGGCACCCCAAGCACAGACTTATATTCTGAATAAAATCCCAATGACAGAATTATTTGTTTGTTTGTTTGTTTGTTTAATCCAGGTTAGTGAACATATAGTGTAATAACGGTTTCAGGAACAGAATTTAGTGATCCATCACTTACATATAACACCCAGTTCCCATATTAACAAATGCCCTCCTTAATGCCCATCCAATGACAGGATTCTAAAAGTATTCCACAGCTTGGCCCTTAAAGTAAGATATCTGTGCTTCGGATCTTAGGTTCTCCTTGGTGAGCTGAAGTGTTCGTTAGCCAAATAAAAGGGATAATTGAAACCTTCTAAAATTTTCCTTTATGATAGAGAAATAAATGAATGTTAAGCATGAATAATGCAGTTAAGTAGCTTTAATCATCTACTATGCATAGCCAATAGTCAACAGATGTTCAACACAGATCTAATGGGGAAAAAAAAAAACACTTACCATATATAATAGGATTTTTTTTAAATAATGCACCTTAAAGTGAAGGTCGATTTTCACTAAAAAAAATCAATTTCAGCAATTCTTACTTTTAGAGATCACATTTTCCTACTCTAGAGCTATATGGTGACTTCAGCCAAGTGAAACTTGGCAGTCTAAACAGTATGTATAGATGTTGCAAAATTTTTATAAACATTAACCAAACAATCTGTAATTGATGTGGTTTTGTGCATGTTTACATATTAATTTTAGAGTACATGTATATATATGCACATGTTACATTTTATATTAAAGTTTGTAAACTGTGTCCACATAGGACTGTTCAAGTAAAATTAAGTAACTGTAACTGTACATATGCTTTTGCTGGATCACCCATGCAGAAACATCTTCCTTATTTTTTTTTCAGTACTATAGTAGAAACATTTATAGTTTCAAACCTAATCTTTAAAAAGAGTTCTTTTATAGTCATTTAATTTGAATTAAAATAAAATTAAAAATGAGACATATTTGATACTCAACTAAAACATGACATCTTGAATTGTTCCCAAAATATAGCTCCTCACAGAAAATTCTTGAATGTGAATCTTAGACTGGATGTTCTGGATGTGAAGCAAATGAAAACAGTACTGATAGGATTAGAATATTCTATAGTTTGGAATATCCTTCATTCATTCAACTTTGGTTGAGTATTGAATTGGGTACTGAGCACTGAGTATGTGATGAAGAGTAAAAACACACACGGCCCTTAGTTTTAGTGAAACTGCTGAAACTTGGGCCAATATTTCAGATTATAGGGTCCAGTGTCTTTTTTCCAAGACCTCTGGTTGGTAGACAGAATGTGTATGGAGACAAAAGTGTATGAATACCCAGTGGTGGTCAGCTACCCTCTCCAGAGCAGGCACATGGCCCCTTGGAGTGGAGAGAGGGATGGATTTGCAGAATCTCTCTCTGCTCCCAAAGCCTTCCCAAGTACTGCCTCTAAGTCCTGTGCCCCTGTAATCAAAGTAGCATGCTCATCAGTCTGGATAATCGTTGTTACTTCAATGTCTGCATCTGGTGTTTATTATCTTGGAGAGCCAAGCAACAGAAGGCTTCATTTCAACCATGCATTTCAAAAACCTCTTCTTGGAATGACACTTTCTGTGTGCCCTAAAGGACCTACAGTGCATGCCAAGTGACTGTGTTCCCCATGGTACATACACATGGAGAGCACTACGAAAAGAGAACTGAAGATGCCCAGGATAGAGGTGTAGAGGCAGCATGAGGTAATGAAAGAATGTAAGAAGGGGAAGGATGTATTCACGGCTCAGTCACTGCCGATCAGTTTTGTCCTCTGCAAATTGGGGGATAAGATCCTTTTCTCCTTACTCAAAGACTAAGTATGAAGGTTAAATGCAATAACACATAAATGTCTTTATAAACTGGAGAGCTAGATACAAACAACTATTAATAATGCAAATACGAAAGTATATAATGAAAATACAATAATGCAAGACACTATTTATTATCTTCTTCCTTATAACTCACTCAGAAAATTCTTGCTTCTTCCAAATAAAATGCTTTCTTCTTTGAAGGCTCTTGTTCATTTATGCTTTGTCCTGTGAATTAGGGGTTTCTAAGCCTCTATGACCTTCCGTTGGAGTCACACTGACTACATATGAATATTTGATTACCTGAGGTGGGGTGGCTAGAATGCACTATAAAAAGGACAAAGAAGGTGTTTCAGCCATATCTCTCTCTCTCTCTCACACACACACACACGCACACACACACACACATGCACACACACACACGCACACACACGCACACACATATCTAAAACACTGAAACAACACAGGCACTTGAAACAAAACAAAACAAAAAAAGGATAGCCATGATACAGTGCTCCTAAAAATATGATAAAGACAACAATTTTGACAATGAAACTACTAATTCAGTACCACAAGGATGCACTCTTCCAGGTTGGGATTATTCTATTTCTATTCCTGTAAAGGACAAGGGAAATATTTTATGGTCCTGAGAAGCTGGAATTGAGGCACAGTATACAAAAAGGGATACCATTAAGAAGAGACATCTGGTCATTTTGGCATGATCATATTTCTGCTACGGAGGGCAAATACATTCTTTATGAGAATGTGCCATTGATTACATACTCTGCATTTTAGCACTGTTTCTAAACATACTGTAAATCATGTTAAGTAACTCATTGAGTCTCTGATTTAGCTTTTTTTTCCTCCAGCAGAAAGATAATGTTTGCTCCAAAAAAGAATAAACCAGTAGGCAAATCACATTTATAAACTCTGCAAGTGACATGAGTGACGTTAAAACATCTGGGAGATGTTAGAGACTGCATTAACTCTAATCGTGGATCACATTATGGCAGAATGTTTTTTCCTCTAATGAGGAGAAAAGACTGAGATAGTGTATGTGTTACTCAACATAACCCTGGAGTCCTTGTCCCAGAACTGATAAAGCACCAGAGAGAAGGCCTTGCCCCACCAGATTTCCAGAGCTAAGGCTACACAATCTCCTTTATGTTTGGCTTACGTGTCACTGGTGACAGTGTCTGAAAAAACAAGGCCCATCTTCTCACTCCAAATAAATCACAGACTATCCAGCCCCTAATATTTATACTGAACAAGAAGGGGATCCTTTCCTCTTTCTTCCAGCCACACTCCATTTATCTGTTAATTGACTAACCTAAGAAGAGGTCGCTGGAGACAAGACTCCTTATACAAAGATAAGATTTAAACTCTGCAAACTATAACATACATGGGAAAACCTGATTTAGTACTTACGCTACAAAATATAATTAAAATATTTAAAAAATATTTTGACTTTAAATATGCATGTTTGTAGAGAAAATTATATGAAGATCCCACATCAGGTATATAAATATGGAGGAAAGCCTAGGAAATTAACTCCCAACGACAGTAGTTCACTTTGGAAGAGCTTTGTTTGTTGTGTTCAATAGGCAGGACAATCATTTCACTTTAAAATGTCTTTTTAGCCACTTAGTCTTTAACAATTCTATTTGTTTCATTTGTTTCAAGCAATCAAATACCTATTTTGTGTAGGGTTTACTTGCTAACTGAGTCAAAGAATGAGTAAAGTATGACTCTCCCTTTGATAAAGAGGTTGCTTTCCTAAGCTATAAGTTCTTAAAACTAAACTCATGTAATTTTTTTAAAGGAGGTATGAATGAGGAGCTAGGGAGAAATGTAATTTAATATTTAAAAATATATTTGCAACACAAAAAACACTGACTTGGGTCGCTTAGTGCCAGCGGATTAGAGAGATTGGTTCATGGTATTATTTCCAAAAGTTCCTTATTTGAAATTCATCTTGAAGCTGAGAGAGAGAAAGAGAGAGGCAGAGAATTTGATTAGAGAAACAGTTCCTATTTTCTAGGGGATCACACTTTGGGAAACATGGCTTCAAAGTTAAATCAACATTTGGGAAATGTTGCTTCAGGACGCAGAGGAAAAGGAGTTAAAGAAAATTTGATGATGGTGCTTGGGTTCATTGTTAAGCTGCAAGCAGCTGGTTAAGGAAAAAAAAAAAATCTGGGAGAGTGGTAACTGACACCTGAACCCACTCAGCAGTGGGCTTGGGTGCGTGGATTTAGAGCAGGGCAGCATGGGTCTGAATCCCCCAGAGAAATAAGCATCCATTTGGAGGGAGAAATCAGAGATCTCCCTTCAGGCCATCACACCACCCTATCATTCCAGAGTGATTAAATGATTCCCTCTCCCATTATAGACCATAGGATAGACTTAAGAGTATTTCAACATCACTAGCATTACCATTACTTAAAAACCCAGTAACCCAAAATATTGTTGCACTTACTAATTCAGGAAACCTCAACAGAAAAGCAAACATGAATACATACACGCCCACCCACACTTCCTTTTGGCGGGGGCGGGGGGGGGGGGGGGTAGGGCTTAAGTGTTGACAGAGGCAGTATTTTGACTAGAACTCACAGTAGTGAAGTACAATCAACTTACCTACCCTACTGCCTCACACCGAATGGTTGCCTATGTCAATACAAGTGATAGAATTAATTGTGGGAGCATCCATTGAATGTTTTAATTGTCCAGAAAGCATAAGGGAACAAAAAGAGGAGACTTTTTGTGAATTCTCATTTATTCCATGTCTGCCCTACTTACCTTCAAAACTAAATTGCAAACATAGCTGAAGGTATTTTTGTCGTGCATAACTGTGAATGCCTGCATCTTTAATAGAAATGATTTATAAAGAGGTTTTGGAACATGCTGACTTTATAATGAAGCTCTACTCCCAGAGGAGTCATTAACCCAGACATTACTAGTGCCCACACCACTGGGAATCATACAAAACTGTTCTTTGAGCAATGCCAGGATGGATTCTTAGCCTTTCAAACAAGCTGAAGTATGCAGGAATCTCTATCAATCCCCAAAACATTGAGAGGGATGAAGAAACTGAGGCTCAAAAAGGTAAAATGACTTTCCCAAAGTCACAGAGCTTCTCAGGTCTCAAGATAACCCAAACTAGAAAGACATCTTTAGATCTCTTTTCAGATAACACCACCACCACATATAAAATGAGACACATATTTGTAGGGGCTCCTGGGTGGCTCATTAGTTGGTTAAGCATCCGACTTTGGCTCAGGTCATGATCTCAAGGTTTGCTGTCCCCTTCTCTCTGCCCCTCCCCCACTACCTCTCTCTCTCTCTCTCTCTCTCTCTCTCTCTCTCTCTGTCTCTCTCTCTCTCTCTCTCTCAAAAATAAGCATTTTTAGAAACTTAAAAATATATATATTTGTGTATGTATCACTGTTTTCTTGTGTCACTCCTCAGATATTCCTATTAATACAGGACAAAAAGAAAGGAGTTATCTCAAGTAAGATCTAAACTTAAATCAAGAGAAAAATTCAAGCCTTATCTTTTTCATTCTTTATGATTGATTGACTCACTATTTGTGGAGGTTATATTAGTTACTATAACAAACTCCCAAATCCACAATGGTGAAAATATGAACTCTGATATAAATACTTTGATATTTATACCTGAACTCTGATATAAATACTTTGATCTGAAGAGATTTTCACTATCTCTTTGGATAAGTGACTAAAAATGAAACAACAAGAAACAGATTTCTGGACTCACTGTGGAAGCTGCACTTAAAACACCTTTTTAGAAAAATTTTGAAGTATATGCTCCTTTTTGATAATTTAGGTACTTTGTGCAACTACATAGCCTTATTACATAATGATTCTCCCCGCAGTCTTTGTACCACTAGTAGAAACATCGGTGGGAAAAATGTGAAGAAAGGTACTGAGATCATCATCAATTTTCCAAAATACCTGACAAAAAACATAGGCTCTAGAAAGAAATATACACATATTTTTTAAAGTTCCTATCCATTTTTATATATCACAGAGTAAAAGGCAAACAAAATGAATTAAAATTATGAAAAAGCAAACGTAATTTTCTATTTAATTCTATCATTCAATTTGGTCTTGGCATGGTGAATGAGAAAACTGGCAGTTACAAATTGTGTAATTCAACTTAATGAATATCAAACTGAAAATAAATGTCAAAAAATGTGCATTTTTTTCTGAAGAAAAAAATGACCAAATTCCTTCCAGTAATTTATTTCTGGATTGATTTAATAGTATATACTAAATCATACTCAATTTTCCCAGATCATCTACAAATATGTCCCTAGCTGAGCAGCTACATGTAAAAAAGAGATATTGTTTAAGCATTTTATAAAGGTATAGTTTTCATATTTGATTTCCAAATATTAAGTTGTATGTAAAATAATGTTTGGAAAACACCTTCTCTATAGAAGAATTAAAACAAATGAACAAACAAAAACAACTCTAAACTGTTTAACAGTTTAACTGTTAAACAACTCTAAATGTATAACATTTAACTCTAAACTGTTTAACAACTCTAAATGTATAACAACTGTTATACATTGGTACCCTACAAATAGCCAGGGGCTTTAAATAATCATTTTTAAAGTAAATGTTAATATTTCTTTCAATAAAAACAGATAAGGCTGGATAAAACCCATTCTTAAAGAAGATGAGAGAGACAGGGACAGAGAGCAAAAACATCCCCATGTGTATGGGGGAAGGAGTGGGAGAGGGTGAGACCAAGTAAGCCTAGAAAAGAGGGAAAAGAAAGGGTGAAGAGAAAAAGAGAGGCTTTATTAAAATTATAACAATTTAACCTTTATGAAGAAGTCATTAACATGAAAAACCACCAACTAAAAAAATAATTTTTTTAGCCCATGGTGAATAGAAAGTGTCCTCAGTTTTCAATTAGTTTCTTAAAGTTCAGAGTTGAGAGTCAACCTCCAAAACCTCAGTGGATCCTGTCATCAACATTAACCTTCAATACAAAGGGCTATTGCAATCCCCAGCAGCGTTCTTAAAATCACTACAGTATTTTCATCTTAACCTCTTCTTTCTTTTTCTCCTAACTGTGAATTCGTGTCTACATTGGAGACTGCTGGTGAGAATATCCTGTATTCTTAGCCATATGTTCTCATAATTGTTCTATTTAAAGACTCCAAAGTCTTCTATAGTTTCTGGTTTTGGAAAACCCACAGGGACCAGAGCAAACAGCGAGAAATTAAAAGGGCCCTGACTTGTAGGCACATTTTCTAGCAAATTGCAATGTAGTCCAACAACACCGCCGGGTACTTCAACATCTATCTTTGCCTGGATTATCCTATGCAAGTGAGAGAAGCAGACTAGGGTAGAGGAGGAGCTAGGCAAAAATCTGCTCTCAGTTATTGTCAGGACTCAGCCTCTTGGAATGGGAACAGAAGATGCCCCACGGTTTTGTTCCCACCTTGAGGAAACCTACCAGGCAAGGCAGCTCCTGGTTCAGCCAAAGGTAATTCTTTGGAAAAAGGGGAAGCTGTGAGCATTTAACTCCCAATACCACAGCAGCTGGGGGAGGCACACACTGGGCCAGAGAAGGAGATCAAGAGAGAGAACCAAGAGTATCCAAGGCAGTGGCCCTTCTTTAGAGATCTCCTATCACCTCTCATTTGACATAAGTGATCATCTCTGTATGTAGCAGAAACAGACGTTAGGACAGATGAAAAGTTATGATTATAATTGGAATCAAATATGGCTGTGCAATGGATTGGGGTATACCTGTGAAAGAATGCATGGTTACACTGTAGAGAGAGAGTGACAGAGAGAATAATGATAAAAATATTAGAAATTAACTCTCAGGGGTGCCTGGGTGGCTCAGTCGGTTCAGCGTCCAATTCTTCATTTCAGCTCAGGTCATGATCTTGTGGTTCCATGAGATCGAGCCCTGCATGAGACTCTGCGCTGAGAGTGAGGAGAGCTTGCTTGGGATTCTCTCCAACACTCTCTGCCCCTCCCCCACTTGCACACAAGCACACGTGCTCTCTCTCTCTCTCTCTCTCTCTCTCTCTCTCTCAAAATAAACTTAAAAAAAAAGAAATTACTTTTCAAAAATTATCGCACTAGTTTCACTAAACTGAAAAAGATCCTCCTGTATTCAAATTTGAAGGAACAAAATAGTAACAATTCATTTTAATAATTGCATATAAGAGGATTACTATTAAAAAATCAAATTGCTACTAAAAAAGAGTCAATTAGAGTTCCAATTCCAAATACATACTATATCAAATTGAAACAATGTTCCCTTTAGGAATAAAAGTCAAAGGTATCAGTGTCCTAATGAAGTTTTTTAAAGCCTTAGTTTAATCTCTATTGCAAGTATACAAATAATTAATTCATTTTTTCCAGAAGAAAAATAACAAGAAATATATGTCAACCCAACTAGGAGCCAAACAAATAAGCAGTTGAAAATTCATTATACCACAGATCTGACTTAAAGTCTCGAAATTATCACACTCCATCGTTTAAAATAATTATTAGTTTGGAGGCACCTGGGTGGCTCACTCGGTTAAGCATCCAACTTTGGCTCACATCATGATCTCACGGTCCGTGAGTTGGAGCCTTGAGTTGGGCTCTGTGCTGACAGCTCAGAGCCTGAAGCCTGCTTCAGATTCTGTGTCTCCCTCTCTGTCTCTCTGCCCCTTCCCTGCTCATGCTCGCTTTCTCTCTCTCTCTCAAAAATAAACATTAAAAAAGTAATTAAAAAGTAAAGAAAAATAAAATAATCATTGGTTTATATAGCTGACCTTATCATGCTTTATTCAAATACTACTGTTCACCTCCCGAGTACATACACGGTGCTTTTTATGTAGCGGTAATTCAATAAGCCTTTGAAAGCTGAACTGCAATGGACTTTGGAAAACTGAAAGGTTCACCAGTAGCTTTAATTCAAACGGTGATGGGGCTGGACCATCACAGAGGCTTAAGAGAGTGAGGGTGTTTAGGCTTCAATCCTCAGCTCTGCATTTAGCTGCTGGGCTTTTGGTTAATGATTTCCAACAAGTAGAGCCTCAGTTTCCTCATCTTCAGCACTTCTCCGGGCTGTTGAGAGGATTAAAAGAGGTAATGCACACACACTGCCTTGCATGCTGTAAGCAACAGGGCCTAGGGCTATTGCTGCACTTCGGGAGCGGAGACAGGACTGCAACTGCAGTGGAGGTTGCACTCCGGCCGGCAGCTGGCAAATGTCCACCTGCATTCAAGTTTTCTTTGGCCTGCCCTGCCTGGGAAATTTCCAATAAAAACTGAGATTTCTGGCTCTTCTTGACACATTGGAAGCTCTTACCGTATCAGGCCCATCCTCCTGCAGTAGGAACCTGGAGCCTTCTATGTCAGGCAGGACACTTACTCTTGGTTTGCCATAGTCCCCAGCAGTATCTGTCACCCTCCAGTCAGCCCACATACGCACATAAACTCACTGGTCCCAGTAGGCATTGGAGCCGGTGGCGGTTGGGCTTGCCAAGGAAGAGTAAGACTCAGAGGCATGAAAAACAAATCTGCATGGGGGCAGCTGAAGATGCAGTGCTGCGTGGTGGAAAGCAGCTGGATCCGGGAGCCAGGGGACATGAGTTGTAGTCCCAGTTCTGCAGTAACACCTGTGTGAACTCTGGGCTCTATAGGGGTCTGTTTCCTCATCTGTGAAATATATGTTCTGGGTAGGTCAAGTTTCTGAACACAAGGCAAGTCAGTTCCCCATCTGGGTTTCAGCTTCTCATGTGTTCCTTTTTTTAAAAAATGATGCCAAATTAGTGGGTCACTGAAGCCTGGCTGAATTAGAGAAAGCCCTCCCTCCACATGCCCCTGTCAAAAAAAGAAACATTGCACACAGAGTTGATGGAATACATTTGGAAGCTCAAATGCCAAAAGGAAGTATAATATGCATAATAGTAGCAATTTTGAGAATGCCCTCCCCTGTGTTGCTGGCCTTATGCATTAGTTCTGACTGAGTAAATACAACTAATTGTTTCCCCAAGTTTATTCTTGCTAAAATATAGATGCAGGTTCAAGCACTGCAGTAAATTAGATCTGCTTTCTTCTTCTTCTTAAGCAAAATTCCAACCTTATCCTCTTACAATTGTAAAACTGCATTTTGAAACTCAGTGACTATGGGCATTTGATCATTATTCTTTTTGTGTTTTTCATTATGGAAAATTTTAATAAAATGACCTCTGTAAATTCCCCAAGATAAAAACTTGTGAAATATATGTAGCTCAAAAAGGTATCACCAAAATTCTCATCCAAAATAAGCACTTTAAAAAAAAAAAACTTATGTAAATTTCCTATCGGTGAGCTAAAACCATTTATAAAAACAAACACCCATATAGCAAATATATCTTGCCAATGTCCAAAATACTTGTTTGGAAATATTACTTCTTTTCAATCCAAAATTACATTTTCAGTCCTCTCAGCTGAATTTCTATATGCTCTGAAGTAGACACCAACTAAGACAAGTAAATCAACTTACAGAAGGTTACTCTCAAGATTTTCTGTGTTTTGTGTTCTGTTGTTGAGTAGCTAAGGGCTGCCCATAATGAACATGTTGATAGAGCCTCCCAAAGGGGATGACCATTTGGTGACAATTCCCAGTAGTAAAATGACAACTAATAAGAATGGCAGAAAACCGGGTAAGATCAACCCTGGCAAAATATATTCTAGGATTAAAAAAAAATCTTGACTTCCACTACCTTCACAAATAATTAATCTTTTATTGGAAGCAAACTGTTTCACTTCCTACAATACCTTGCAAACAGGCTTCAGGAAAGAATGTAAGCATGAGGCACGAGAATTTGACAGGGCAACCCAGTAGCTGTTCGGGTTACTCAGCTATTCTCTTCAACCTAGCACCAAAGGATAATAACTTTTAAAAGACATCAAGTAAACTATCTTTAATCCTAAAACCACTGCGAATACAAACTCACTTTTTTTCCTAATGATTTAAAAGGTACTGCAGGATCTCAGAGTCCTTTTCCTAAGGTGATTATTCATCCCATTTACTTAGGACAAACCCAGTTTATGAATGTCATCCAGGAATACTTCTTAATAGCTTTCCCATTCACTCACAAAAATGACCTAATTTAGGCAATAATTATGTGGCCTCCCTATCTCTGGGTCACTATAATGCATCCAATCTTCTGTTCAACACACTGGAGATAAATGGAGAAGTTGGTTCAATGATAAGATTGAATCTGATGAAGAAATGCTCTAAAAAAAGAGTTTATAATACTAAATATAAATGAATATACTTCTACATAAATTTTAGTGAAGATACATTCTAAATTTGGGTTTGTTAATCAATGAAAAAATTAATGAAGAATGGTCAGAAATAGGTTAAGATAACTAAACTAATCAGTGATACTAGCACAAATGTGTTACTTAAAATATCTATGAAGTTTTAAATTTGTGTGTTAAAATCATAATTAAAGCCCGACGTAAATAATCACTGCTAATGAACAAAATCCCAAATGTTGTATAATGGAGTAATTCAAGTTAAAAAAAAAAAAAGTGGACTTTGAGCCCCAAATGGACCTCTCATTCTCCAAAGTAGAATATTCTCACAATATGTCATTTTTGCACTGTTAGACTCTCTGAAACTACATATATGGGTTGGAAAATGATCCTAAGATAGTTATGTTACCAACATTACAAACTAACAATAAAAAAGAAAAGAATAATTATTTGTATTAATTCCCTCATAAACAGAAATAGCTGAGAGTTCATTTGTAGTTTTTTTTTTTTTAAAGAATATGTAGCACTAAAAAAACCAAGAATAGGAACCAAAACATGTCTTTAATACAGGCACGATATCATAGCTTTTGAGAATAAAGTTTCAAATCAAATAACATTTAAAAATCAATTAAAACTCTACAAATTCAAATAAATAAAATCAAATGACAAAAATTGACTAACCTCAAGTCTAGCAATGCGATCAATTTCAACTCCAAGTATTTTATTTTATTTTATTTTTTTCAACGTTTATTTATTTTTGGGACAGAGAGAGACAGAGCATGAACGGGGGAGGGGCAGAGAGAGAGGGAGACACAGAATCGAAAACAGGCTCCAGGCTCTGAGCCATCAGCCCAGAGCCCGACGCGGGGCTCAAACTCACGGACCGCGAGATGGTGACCTGGCTGAAGTCGGACGCTTAACCGACTGCGCCACCCAGGCGCCCCTCAACTCCAAGTATTTTAATAACTAATGATAAAAACACATCACACTCACATAAATACACAAAATAGAGCAGTATTTTTGAAATTTTACACCACTTAGGACTTAACATATTTTTCTTGTCTTTGACATTGTTTTATTCTAACTACATAACTTGTATTTATTGAGAAATAATAAGTTAACTAACCTAACTTCTATTTATAAAGTTTATTTTGAGGGGGGGGTACACGCATGCGAATGCAAGGGAGGGCCAGAGAGAGGGAGAATCTTAAGCAGACTCTGCATTGTCAGCACAGAGCTCCACACAGGGCTCAAACCTATGAACTCTGAGATCAAGACTTCAGCGAAATCAAGAATCAGATGCTTCACCTACTGAGCCACCCAGGCGACCCTTATGTTGTAACTTTTAATCACCAAGATATATAATTGCACATAGGGCTTCTGATCAGTGTTACCAAATTGAGTTAATAAATTTAAATTAAAGAAAGACCCCTTAGTCTTATTTCTTAAGGTGTAAGACCTTGGGATTTTTTAAATATTGGAGTAGCTCTCACTCGCCAAATCTTTCTTCATGATCTTCAAGTTGGCACACACAGAGATATTAATCTCAATATATTTTATGTATATACATTTAACATAGTAAAGCATATATATTATTATATTAAACATAACATAATTGTCATATACTTTAGGAAAAAGGAATTGTCTATTTTCATAGACTTAAAATTAGTGGGTCAAACAAGAAGAATAGCATTTGCTAAAAGATACGAAGAATTCATCTGAGAGAATATGGAGTGATTTTCCTAGCAATCTAAAATATGTAGTTTCCTTATATGTATTTTTTTAAATTTTATTTATTTATTTTTGAGAGAGAGAGAGAACACAAGCTGGGGGGGGGGGGGCGCGGGTGGGAGAGACAATAGAGAGGGAAGGAGATACAGCATCCAAAGCAGGTTCCAGGCTCCGAGCTGTCAGCACAGAGCTGGATGCGGGGCTTGAACTCACAAACTATGAGATCATGACCTGAGCCCAAGTTGGACGCTTAACAGACTGAGCCACACACATGCCCCTCCTTATATGTATTTTTAATCCAATCATTTCAGAAACCTAAATAAGATCCTACCACATGCATGGCTGCAATACTATCCTGCAAAATCACTTTGCACTCTTCTCGCATTCTTCCCACCTTTCTGTTTTCACATTTCTAAAACTGGAAAATACCAGAGCTTCAGAAATATTCACTGGCATCATATACACTGTTTACCCTAGGAATCCTGTTCCTCTCTCCAAATGACAAAAGGCATGAGAAAAAGTTAAAAAGCCTTTACTAAAGGGAGAACTACAAAGTAAGAACATTATAGCTCCAAAATTTATGACACTATCAAATCCTGAATCCATATCTATCAATTATCTAATTGTCTATAGTTTCACATTTATTTGTGAAAGACGTAAAGCAAAACATTTTTATGTTTTTAGTTTAAAATCTAACTTTCATTATTGTTCATAAAAATCCCTCTGGTCCTTCCAATTTGGAGGTACATGATGAAGTTTAGATACTTTTAGAAATGTCTACAATTGTCTTTGAAGTAGTTGTACAGGTGGGCTTATGCTTAATTCTATCCATTATCTCACCCAGAGGGATTCCTGCGAGAGGTCCCCCTCCCCTTCACGTACCCTTTACAGAGAAGGGGAAATATCTAACATAGCAATGCTCTACCTTCAAGCACTGACATCATTTCATAAACATCAGAACGCCAAGGAGACCATTACTCAATATCCAAACAAGTTGTGAAACATGTAAAACTGTATTTAAAAGGAGACAACAAACCTGCCCGACTTGACAAACTCAAACTCTTGCTGAGAGATGTGGTAATGTCTGGCCTAAAGTAGCTTAGCTACAGAGTATGTAATAAAACTGCTAAATTTGGATTGGAGGGTCATTTTGCACTGTGAAATGTAATGTAGTCCTGAGAGAGAAAAGGCAAAGAGGGACTCAAGAAATCAGAGACCAGGTCTCTGTAACTCCTCACTTCAAGGCAAAGACAAGTGCTGTTCACAGGAGAAGCCAGAGGGAAGAACTCTCAAAATTGAAAGGGAAAGAAAATGGGAAAAAGGGAAGAGAGAATAGAATCTTGTACAGCAATAACAAAACATCTTCAGTGGCCTCGAAGTTAAGTGAGAGTAGCACTTTAATGAGAGACATTGATTTATTCTTTTCTCAAAATTAGCTAAGTTTATCCCAGCAGAAAGTTATAGCACCAAATCACATGTATCTCCTTTTATCTCTTTCAAAATATTTTTATTTAGTTTGTTATATCAATTTTCCAACTTTTCCTGCAGTATTTTATCTTCCTAACAAGATTTTAAGTTTCTTAAAGACAGGTACCATATGTCTGTGGCGCCTGGGTGGCTCAGTCGGTTAAGAGTCTGACTTCGGCTCAGGTCATGATCTCTGGGTTCATGAGTTCCATCCCCACATAGGGCTCTGTGCTGACAGCTCAGAGACTGGAACCTGCTTCGGATTCTGTGTCTCCCTCTCTCTCTGCCCCTCCCCAGCTCATGTTTGCTCTCTCTCTCTCTCCTTCAAAAATAAATAAACATTAAAAATAATAATAGTAAAATAAAAGACAGGTACCGTATATTATCTATTCCATTTACCTCTGTGGGGATAGAGTAATGAATACTTCCTAACTGAAGACTTATTCTCAGATGTGCTACACTTTTTTCTCCACAGAAATGCTAACCTGAACCATGATTTGAGAGAATACACTACATGTTAAAATAGAAATATATTCTAACTTCCTCCTCTACCAGTTCTTGTCACATCTTTCTCTTCATGTAAATTTTAAATTTCACTAGTGGGAATGCGGGCAACCATTTGGATGCATTATTCCACCTACGTCAACTGCAGACCCTTGCATCAGGCTTAGTTTAATCTACCTGATAATCTGAAGAAAACCCCAAATCAGTCACCGTATGAAGATAAATTACAGATCATAAAAATAGTGTCCCTCTCTTTTTTTTATTCATCTGTTTTTCAATAATTCTTGAATCTCTCTTCCATACTTGGTGTCCACTCTGAATAAGAACAGAGACCCTCTACAACTCGCATATATATTTTTAGATGGAGTTATCTTAAGTATAATGCATCCAATGTGACTTAAACTTATTTCAATTTAGCTACAGAGATCTTTTCCTTCACATTTTTGAGGGCTGGTCTCTCTTGGTAAATTTCCAGAATAAATCTTATGTCTTCCTTTTAAGTAGGGCAAGATCCTGACATACAACAACTGTGGAAAGCTGAAGGCATTTCTGGCAAGGGCAGTGAATGACTGACTTATCCATTTGTTTTTATAGTTATAAATATATGGTTACATTGGGCAGGAAAACAAATATTCCCCAAAATACGTGGTAAGCACATGAGAGAATGAATGGGCTCATAAGATATGTCATGATTTTCTCTCTCCATTAGAAGATGTTTAGTTCCATGAAGTTCATTTACTCCATTTCATTACAACAACAACAAAACAAAAACAAAACAAAACAAAACAAAAAAACAAAAACGACAACAACAAAACCACACACACAGCCAAAGTGTATGCTTACTTGGGAAAGAAAGAAAAAGAAAATTCTCCACAAATGTAAACCACCATGCTGGCATTATGTTTTGTTGGGTTTCTTAGTCTATCTATGCCTCCCAAAATAGAATTTCTTGTAAGTTAATATAAACCATAGTTTAAGATGAAAGAAAATATTGAAATAATAGCACACTATCAAAACATCTTAGTTACATGCATTTCTGAAAAGGGAGCTGGCATTAAATATCTATACTTAATGTTTCTTTTATAACTTGATTACACTTTTTTAAATATTTATTTTTATTTATTTTGTTGGGGGGACAGAGAGAGAGAAGAGAGAGAATCCCAAGCAGACTCCATGCTGTCAGTGCAGAGCCCGAGGCAGGGCTCGATCCCACAAACCATGAGATCATGACCTGAGCTAAAATTAAGAGTTGGCCACTTAATCGACTGAGCCACCCAGGCCTCCCACTCTTGATTACTAGCTTTTATTGTCTATATTATATTGTATGGGCCATTATTCTAAGTACCACTTAGAATGGATGATATTTTATTTCTTTTAGAAATGGGTGATAATAAAAAATGTTAACAGTGAAAGATGAAATTTGTATCAATTTACAAATGTATAATAAATTAATATACCGTAAACTAGTAAAACATGAAGTGTATTGAAAGTTTGGGATTCCACTAAGTACAGAGTTTCCTCGGTTTTTATTCCTTAACTTACAAGTGACAATGGAGAAAACTGTTAACTTATGTAATTGAAATAAAATTTTTTGGTTATATAGCTTCATGAAATTAATGATTTGATGTCCTTTGAGGCCATGAAAATGTGTTTTAAAAAGAAACTAATTTTTCATTCATTCATCATGTGATAAATTATAATAAGTATGTGCTACTTATTAAAATAGAGAGAAAGAGCAAAGCTTTTGTTTACAACTTAAATATACCTTTTAATAATAAAAAAAAGTCTAATGTTAAATCATCCCTTTTCTGAAAATGGAGTCAAATCTTATTTAGACTTCATATCTTTAGGCATATGAAAGAGGTTAAATTTGCATAAAAGGAATTTATTTCATTTTCTATTGTTTACAAAATAATATTCTTTTAATACTGCTTTTGAGTCCGTTTTTATTTAGATGTCATTTGGTCTAAATTGACAGTCCTGAAGTCTTTCCTAAAGTCATATTTGCCCTTTAAACATCTCTGTGGCATTCCATTATGGGCACCTGCTGCTGATAATTACATGTCTGTCTCCTAACCACTTCCTCTGCTTTATGTCAAGGCAAGATTCAGGCTGCTTGATTACAAACAACTACCAGTTAAAGACCACTGAACAGCTCTCTGCGGTAATTATTCAGGACAAGTTGGGTCTGTGTTTACCAAAGTCTGAACGAAAAAGCAGCAGTTACTTGTTATAATTTCCTCTTTGCTGGCAATGTAGCATAATCCATAACATGTTTTGGTCACCTTTAAAAGTGCCTACGAGAATATCTGATTCAATAATGCTATATATAATGATACATTTCACTATACTATTTTCTAGTCTAAAAACCAAAATATCCTGGCCAAAGATAATAGGCTGTGGTCCCACCAAGAGAACTGTGAGATAATAGTCAATTACAGGGAAACAGCTAGACTGAATATGCACTCCAAAACAGACTTATTTTTGTTGAATCTGGGCCACTCTACCCCCACCCCCCATCACAAAGTCCTCCCCACCACCTCATATTCATACTATTATACTGCTTTGTCTGGATGTTTGCATCTCCCGCCTCAAACTCTTATATTGAAATCCTAACTCCCAAAGATGATGGTATTCCGGGTGAGGGCCTTTGAGAGATACTTTGGTTATGAGAGTGGAGTGTTCATGAATGGGATTAGTGTTCTTAAACAAGAGATCCCTCACAGATCCCTCACCCTTTCCACCACGTGAGGACACAGAGAGAAGATAGCCAACTGTGAACCAGCAGGTAGGTTCTTACCCATGTGACCATCATGGTGCCTTGATCTTAGATTCCCGGCCTCCAGAACTGTGAGAAATAAATGTATATTGCGTATAAGTCACGCAGTCTGTGTGGTATTATGCTTTAGCAGCCTGAACAGACTAAGACGCATACAAGAGGCTTGTTCACTTTATAATGAAAAGAACAAAAAATACCACCCTATCGGGCAATTTTCCACACAACAATAATCCTAACATAAAAGAACTGCATCATGTGATAGCACAATTTATTTAGCAGTATTCCCTATGCCAGAATTCTACAATTAAATCATCAGAAAGGTTCTCAGGGGGTTCTCAGGTGCTATTTTGCTCGTAGACCTTTGTAACTCCTCACTCCGGGTTTAGGTAACTTGATGCGACCAAGTAGTCAGACTGCTTACCCATCAACTGACTGAAGTTTATTTCCTTCAACCATAAGAGAATCCAAGTTCTTCGCTACTTAATAGCCCCAAATTATAGGGCGGACAATATGAAGGTAGGAATGGACTTCTGAAGATAGGTAAGGAGTGTGGCCTCTCAGGTAGCATCTAAGAGATGGTGAACTTTCACTCACAAGACTTTTCTCACTTTCCACCTATCAACTTCAGATTCAGCTCACTGTCCGGTAGTTCTTAGAAGTGGATGATGAAGAGAACCCGGAAAGTCCCCCACTAACTCCATCACCATGAGTCGTCACCAAAAGCCGCTCTAAGATGTGTTATTTATGCATGGACAAAATATGTCTTCATCCAACATCATCCAAAAGATCTCGATCACATGTTGGAGATTCCATGAGGAACGCAGTTCCTGTCCTCCTCATGACGTCATGCTAGCTGGGGATGCAGGAAAAGGAAACGAGTGCTACAATGGGATGTGAAGGGGGCTTCATGAGGGAATAAAGATCTAAACCGAGATGAAGATGGAACCAAAATCAGCCAGGGGAAGGAATGGAACATAAGGAATGAGCACTTGTTGACAGCAAAGGAAAGAACCATGATGCTCACTCACTGCCAGCTTGCTAACAAACCCTGAAGGATATTCCCTCATCTAGCTGCACTGCAACATCTGTGCCAGATTTGGGGAAGGTGCACAGCCTGAGGAGACTATAGCCATGGAGGCATTTCAGTAATGAAGGCAGAGGCCTAAGAACAAATATGTCTGTCAGCATGTTAAAAACTTCAGATTGGGCTCTAGACACAGTGAGAAGCCACCAAAGGATTTTAAGACAAAGAGCTCTACTGATGACACTTGTTAGGATTTGCCTGGCACCTATGTGGGGGACAGCTGAGAGTGGGGTAGGACAAGAAGCAGGGAGAACCTACCTCAGTGATCTAGTTGGAGAAATGGACACATTTGAAATATATTTAGGTAACATATGTCATCTTTTATACTACAACATCATTAAAGGATTGACATGTTAAAGTGTTTGCAAACATCTAAATATAGGAGACTCTGTGAAATGAGTTAAGTTTTATTAAATAATAATTTGTTATAACAACTTGGCTTTCTGAATTGCTCCCATCCCCACCACCCCTCCATAAAACAGTAGCAAGGAAACATGAATCCTGGCACAAAATATTTTTCATATAAACTTAAAAAAAAAACCCTCATTACTCACACAACAGAACTTCCTAAGACAGTTTAATGTGCAGAAAATTAGAGTTTTGAAGATCAGTTTGTGTTTATTAAAAAACAAAACAAAACAAAACAAAAAGATATAGCCTAGAAGAAGGAGTTATAAATACAGTCTCACCTTTTCTTGTGATTGCAATTTTTCCCCCTGGAAATCTTTAAAGGAAACTACTACAAACCAAATGCTACATACATTAAAACAAAACAAAAACAAATAAGCAAGTTAATCAATCATTAAAAACAGTCTAGGTTGCTTCTGCTGGGTTCTTTAAATGGAATAAGATCCTATAAATATAAAAGGTTTTTATAATTATGCAGGGACTAAACCACATTGTTGATTCTAGAATTCTTGTTATTTTTCCCTTTACAAAGTTGGATGTTTTCCTACAGCACTGCACTTGGGAAAGTGAGGAAGGATGGTTAGTGTTAAAAAATAAAAGTATTAAACTTTGCTTTTCGGTCAAAGAAAATTACAAAGGAATCAGTGTTCTACAGGGTCTATCTAAAGTGTTTACTGTGTGTGTATCATTTTGGTGTGGTGAATGAGTTATTCTTGTTTGTTTAGTTAATGCATGTATTGCATTCTATTTGTTAAAGGTCCACAATTGAATTATTTTGGGTTGTTTGGGTTATGTTCTTCCTGTCAAATTTGACACATTTTTATGAAAAAAAGGGGGTTTTATGTTTTGTCTTATTTTAGTTTAACAATGAAGCATTTTAAAGAATATAAAACACAATTGGAGTTTCTGGGTGGCTCAAGTAGCCGGACTCTTGATCTAAGCTCAGTTCATGTCATGATTTGTGACTTGGAGCCCAGGCTTGGGCTCTGTGTCTGCTTGGGATTCTGTCTCTCCCTCACTGCTCCCCCACCACTTGCTCTCTCTTTCTCCCTCCCTCTCTCTCTCTCTCTCTCTCTCAAAATAAATAAACTAAAAAAAGAGAGAATATAAAGCACAAGAACAATTGTTTTTATTCCTCTAGAAAGAATTTAAATGTTAGCCAAAAGTAAAGAATTTGCTTTTGTTTTTTTTTCTGGTTTTTAACCTATATTTGTCTTTACAAGTAAAGTCAATTATAGTGGAAAAAAGTATAAACTGTTTTTTCATTGAGGTTTACTCAGTCCTAGTTTTAATGGAATATATTCTAAATTCAGAATTTTGTGCAGGAAAAAAGATACCATATTAACTTGATTGTCCATAAAACTGAAACAAACATGCTGACTTTCCAAAAAGTTTTCATGTAAAATTAAAGTTTCATAACTGAGTATAAAAGTCTCATTTCAAAATCTACCGATTTCTTTCTTTCTTTTTTTTTTTTTTTTTACAGAGCACAAGTGGGGGAGGGGCAGAGAGAGAGGGAGACACAGAATCTGAAGCAGGTTCCAGGCTCCCAGCTGTCAGCACAGAGCCCGAAGTGGGGCTCGAACTCACAAAATGGGAGATCATGACCTGAGCCGAAGTCGAACGCTTAACCGCTTGAGCCACCCAGGTGTCCCTCAAAATCTACCAATTTCTTATAAGAATTTTACCTGTGACATTTTTTCTGTGGCTTCACCTGGCATTTTTCCTCCTGATGGTACTCCCTACTGAGTGCAATCCTCTCATTCTTGTGATACATTTAATTATTTTCATAGGAGTGCCAGATGAAAGTTGTTGAATAGCATAGGCTTACATAACGAAAATGCAAGAGGTCCCAGGCACTGTTCTCAGTTCTTTGCTTTTGATAACTGTTAATCCTCACAATTCTATGGTGCAAATAAGATTATTATTCTGATATTCTACGTGCAAATGTGGAGTGAAACTAAGAGGTTTTTAACTTGGATGCAATTTTCAAGCTTAAGAGTTTAGCAGTTCATTCCTCTTTACCACAAGATTTACATAAGAGCTTCCATTAGTATTTCCCTAGCACAGTTACCACAGGAATAGTCTTGGTTGTAGACATTAATATTTTTTTGATGGATGTTGATTAATTTCCTATGTCAGGTGATTACTGAGTCCACACATAGGCATACATCTAACATGGTTTTAATTCTCTGACACTCAGGGTGCCTGGGTGGCTCAGCCGGTTGAGCATCCGACTTCAGCTCAGGTCATGATCTCATGGTTCATGGGTTCGAGCCCCGCGTCAGGCTCTGTGTTGACAGCTCAGAGCCTGGAGCCTGCTTCTGATTCTGTGTCTCTCTCTCTCTGCCCCTCTGCTTGAGCTCTGTCTCTCTATTTCTCAAAAATAAATAAACATTCCAAAATAGAAAACAAAAAATGCTTATATGAAAATCTGTGAATAAAAAAGAGATCTCTGCCACCCCGTTGTGATTAAACAGTAGTCCTCTTTTTTTCATATTTCTTTTCTTTTCATTGTCAAGCAATGTAGGTTGATGTGAGATTTTTTTTAAATCATATAGAGAAAAATTGACCATTTTTAAAAAAATAAATGAACAAATGATGCGATGCCTCAGGTTTGACTAAAATTTATAAATAAATGTCTCAGTGTAGACTTAAATAAACTTATAAATAATTCTCAAATTTATAAACAAATTGGTGAATAATGCTGAGTACTAAGAGTCTGATGAGAACCCAAATGACCATGTGAAAATATACATAAAGCTTATGCCCAAGTGATTGAAGTTATAAGCTTAATCAGGGCTCTCCATTGTTGCCTACACAGTGTTTCACTAATGGTCCGATAATGGGGGTTCGGCATGGAGGTTCTTGTAATACTTTACAGTTGTGTGAGCATGACAGCCACTGATAATCACTGCCCTATTCTCCACTCACACACTAGATTACTGAGCAACCCTCACGCTTCGTCTCCACAATGGGCTCACAGTTACAGAACATGGTCTTTGAAAATTCTCTTAAGATGACTTGCGAAAGATTCTTGGATTCTAATATAATTTGCAGTAAAACATCTTGTCTTTCAGATACTTAAATGGAGATCAGAAGATATCCCAAAGATGGAAACAATGGGGGAGGGGGTGTATAAAATGGACATTTTAACTTTTGATTTCATTGCAGGCAACATCACATTGCTTTTAAAAATAGTACCATAATCATTACCTTAAAATATTACCACATAGGAAATTATATCTCTGGTTTCACTTTTTCCCTTGTTTTCTTCCCTCAATCACCTTGTGTCTTCCCCAGCTCCATTTATACACATAACAGTGCCTCAGGGAGGGGGCTTCCTGTAGTTTCAAAGTACACTGAAAAACTAAACACTGAGGTTAACAGTTTAAAAAAAAAAATCCCTTCACTTAAAATGAATATCTCAAAGTAGTTCACATTAATATGTGCTTCTAAGGAAACAACTCTTTCTGGATGTCAGCTTAAGCTTCTCCATATGAATTTTCTCAGACTTCCTTTTAAAACCATCCCAACCATTTATTATCTTCTTGTTATATAGACTGTTACTTTTGTTTCATCACAAATCTTTGCCTGTTTATTAGCAGCCCTGCCACTGCTATCGGATGACATTTGTTTTACTTAATGTATGTAGTTTTAGGGGAAAAAAATATAGAACTGCTATTACTGCATTATATGAAAAAATTCCCATGTACATTTAGCTGACAGTGCATCAGCTGCTATTTAAACTGGGCTTAGCTAATGGACTTTTAATGTCAGAGGGGTTACGTGCAGTTACTGGCTATTAGCAGAAATGGCTCCTTTCTATAAAAATCACTTTTCCTCAAGTGTGTTGTTTGAGCATTCCTTTCCCTAATTTAGTGACTGTCACTGAATGCAAAACAAACTCAAGGACTCTGGAATCTGCTGTTATCTTTAAGACCCTCTTTTTAACCTTGCAATTCAGCATTAAACAGGCAACCGCCCTCATTAGCATTTAGACTTGTAATCACAAAACTTTGTGAGGCATTCTTATTTATTTTGCCATTCTTAGCAGAATACTACATATTTCGCTATGAGAACCCCACATCATCCAAGAATGTATGACACGTATGACAGAGGTCGTACAAAAAATATTCTGAACCCTAGCATTTATTTATATTTTTAAAACTCTAGTTCAGAAACACCAAGTGATGTGAAAATGTATGGCACAAATTATTACGTATTCACATGTTGATGCGTCATATAAATATTTATATATCAATCTGCATTTAATACAATACTGAATATAAGCAAGGAAGCATAACTACCCCTCTATCTGGAGTGAAATTCTATATATTCTTTCAGTAGTAACAACCCTCCCCCCCTCAACTAACTTTATCTTAGTTCATTTGAATAACTTTCTTTTTTTAAAAAATATAATTTATTGTCAAATTGGCTTCCATACAACACCCAGTGCTCATCCCAACAGGTGCCTTCCTCAATGCCCATCACCCACTTTCCCCTCTCCCCCACCCCCCATCAACCTTCAGTTTGTTCTCTGTATTTAAGAGTCTCTTATGGTTTGCCTCCCTCCCTCTGTTTTTTTCCCCCTTCCTTTCCCCAAGGACTTCTGTTAAGTTTCTCAACATTCACATATGAGTGAAAACATATGATATCTGCTTTCTCTGACTGGCTTATTTCACTTAGCGTAATACCCTCCAGTTCCATCTATGTTGCTGCAAATGGCATGATTTTATTTTTTTCATTGCCAAGTAGTATTCCATTGTATATGTAAACCACATCTTCTTTATCCATTCGTCAGTTAATTTGAATAACTTTCAATGGATATAATGGAGATACCTGGAAATAAAGTCACCTGTACAGCTTTGAAGAGAATCCAAGAAAATCAAATATTCTGCAGCCTAGAAACATAACTCCATATTTGATTAAGAAGTTGAAACAAATCATCACTGAATTCAGAGAAGGGCCACATAACTGACCTCTCCTTCAACCAGTCCACAAAAGAGGTGACCCGAGGCAAGGTGCTTACCACGGAAATGATGTCGCTTCTAAAGAGTACCCAGAGAGGGAGTCCTGCGTGCGGATGAAGGATTTTACCCACGTATGCATAGAAGTTATTGTCCTCCCTTGGTCAACAAATTATAGTCTGCTGAGTAAGAAACAAGGGGAATTTCTCAACACGTTGAAATAAGCCAGTGAAAGTGGGGAAGACAGGAGACAACTTGTCTCTATGGATAAGCCACTGAGCAAATGAGAGCCACCTCTAGTGGACACTATGCAAATGACTTAGCACTTGGCAGAGAGGAAGGAACTTGTTGCAGATAAGTAGAGTATAATTTTTTTCAGTTATAAAGCAGTGATTACATTTGATTCCCTAGTCAATGACTACATTTATGAATTTGTTTTATAAGCAAAATAAGTTTTGTTTACATTGTTTGATAGGTTCTGTTTCCTCTCTAAAGACATTGCCAAGCCTATTCGAAAACACTCTCATAAGACAAAAATAGTTATACACACACACACACACACACACACACACACACACACACACACAATTTGTGCCAGCATATATATATGCTCACAGGGAATTACTGAACTATATCTGTCTATTCCTTGTAACTCTTCATTTCGCTAAGAGTCTGCCTGGAAATAACCTCCTAGGAAATAATTTTAGAGTTATATAATTCAATAAAAAGGGACGTGTGTCTTTCATATTATCGTCATTTCGAATAAATCCAACAAACTGATTACCCCCACCCCTACTGGGAAAACACATCTATTGCTAACACTTTTCCTAGTACTCCTCTTTATTTTTTTAGTTCTGTTATAGTCAGTAAGCTATAACTTTCTTCACTATGATCCTTCTGAGTCGACATAAATGTATGCACGTACATGTAAATCTAAACAAATATAATACCTACGTTCACCAATAAATAAAGAAATATACTGGCAATACCTTTTAAATGTACCATCATGATATTAAAGATAAAATTCCAATTAAGCAAATTCTTCTGTGGAAGAGCGGTCCTTAAGAATGCCTACAAAATTCTAAAAAGGCTTGTGTACCTGAGATTTAAAACAAAATGTTAGTATTCTTATTAATGGTAATATTTAACAGAAAGTTTCAGGAAATGAGAGCACATTGTATATAATGACCACTAAAGGATTAATTATATATTTGACTGTCAGTAGAATATACTGCCAGACGCCATGTATCAGTATATCACTAATTAAGTCTAGATTTCTCAAGCAAGCACATCCCGCTCAAAGAGGTCCAAAGGAAATCTAAACATAACTTTTTTCAAGAACACACCTTTTAGGTACTTTCCAAGTTCTTCCGCTACGTTAACTGAAATGGGTGCGGACCAAGACGCTTATTTAGATAAAAGTTGCAAGTCAGAGGGACTGTTGAATAATATTACCATGAAATACTGATCTGAGGTCTCTATTCCGGATAGCAAAAATAATAAATCATTTGAACCTGCCTGTTTCCCCTCAGCTTCTGAGAGTGGTTACTGAAACGGGCTTCTGTTTTCCACCAAGCTGCAAGCTCTGTGGTGATGGCTGTGGTAGTCTGGCAGGGAAATGTCTTAGGCTCTTTCAATCCTCGAGTTTGATCCCTAATACATTTTAAAGCTTATATCCTGTCATCATCTTATGGAGATCCAGAAGGAAGAAGGAAAGTTGCTAAAGAAAACGACAGGCGTAATTACCGTTTTATTTAGAATGACTTCAAGATTGCTGCTTGCTCAACTTGAGCACTTCCACTGGGTGGCCACGATGTTTGTCACTGGTAAACTCTTTATTCAGTGGAAGACAGAATATATCATTTTCCCTTTATCAAAAGCTAAATTAAAATGTCAACATATTTCATACAGACATAATCCTCAAAGTGAAATGACCATTATTTACTATATCTTCCCAATCATAAAGTTTTTGTTGTGGTAGCAATTTGGTTATTTACTTGGTTTGGATCAGATATGATACAGGACTCTGAAAATCACACAGAACTCAATAGCAGTGCTTTTGTCACTGACTAGGGTTTCTACTTTCCTGCAAAAGTTAGAGGATACCATTTGTTAAAGAGTACTCTTTAATCTAGTTCTAGAAAGGATTTTTTTTAGGTTCCTGAAATTCCAAAAAGTTAAGAGAGAAGATTTAAAATATTCAATTTGATTACAAGTAATACACTTGTAATTCAGGAATTGGAATTATCTAAAATTATTCCCTTTAGCTTTAATTTTATACATGAACATAATTCACTATGCCTATAGTTATAGGTGGATATTCTTATACCACACACCTGATCATGTTGCACTAAACTTCCATGGTCTAAGAGAATATACATTATGAATTAGTTTAAAATGACCGCATTTCTATGCAAATGGCATACTTCTGTACTACTCTTTTATATTACTATATGCACGAATTTTCTAGAATTTTGAAAAACACTTTCATTTCCATTCGTGGACATATTTGCCCTTATAACTGGGCAGCAGATATATTTTAATATGCCAGCACTAATCTGTTTTTTTATTGGAAAGGAATGCTCATATATAAGGTTTTTTTGTCTGAACAGAAAAAAACAAAAAAATATATAGTTGTGTTCAGGCAGTTCATGATTAAATAATCAATTAAGACATTGACTAAAACTGAGAAATGTTAGCATTCATCAATAAACGTGTTAAATGTGCTGAGGGACTTTCTGTTGTTTAACAACCTTAGAGGAAAACATAATACGTGTTTATCTACATGAGGCATTTTTATGGCTTTCATAATTGCTGAGAAATGAAACTAGCCACAGGATCCAAATGACAATGATTAATGAAGGTAACACTCCTATCTTCACAGCATTTTAAAATAAATAAGACTGGTGAGTCTGGAATTAAATCTGATTAATCAATATCATCTGTTAACATGATTATTTTGGGCCTTCATATTTAGAATGAGAGAACTCTATTTAGGATGAGAGAACACCTGGTTCCCCTCACTCTCACATTCCCCTACCACACTGCAAGGAGATATGGTTTGTCATTTAATTAAAAGAGGGCATTCTCCAAACATTGGAATTTTCAGATATTAGACATCACTTTTGCCACACAAAGCACTTTTGCTCACTGCTAATAAAAGGTATACTGACATTAAGGGTAAAGAGCTGAATATTTGGCACTTCTAAAGCTATAGTTCACTTTCTAAATTGTAACTTCGATTAAATGAACATTGCCATAACTTTAACACTATGAACTCCGTGTAGAAGGTTAGACATGTTTTAAGTACCTCTAACATCTGGAGACATTCTGTGTATTTCAAAAATTCATTATATAATCCTAAGGTAGCAACTTTTGTGGCAGCAGGAATGCCCCAAATGAAAAACCACATTACACCTTCAACCAAAAACTCCTTTTAAAGATCTGAAATTATGGCACAATGTTTTCTAACATTTTGTTTATAAAGAATCAAAATACTGTCAACATAATCGATGTATTAGGTTTTCAAGAAAAGGCAAAAATTCTCCTGAGAGCTCTAATCAGGTAGAGAGGAAAAAAAAAGTTTACTATCTCTGATCCTGTTAGCTTATAAAATTATTACCAAAAATGTTTTTTATTACAATCTCCATAAATGTGGGGATGACAAATATTTAAAATAAGAAAAACTATGAATTATTCAAATATTAATTTTCTTTTTAAGACCTAGAAAAAAGGAAAGAGTAGTGTTTTAATATTACTCAAGACAAACTTACTCCACTTTAAAGTAAGTCACATAAAAATAGCACTGAGTTTCTGTGAGTTTCTGTTCTAGTGCAAATATCCCTGAACTATGCAATACTGGGACAATACCTGAGGTGTAGGTTTCACCTAGCCCTCTTCCACAAATACATAAAGCAATACCAAATCCGGATAAAATATAAAATCAAAGAAGAGTCCATACATAACTTTAAGAAGTTAGGATAACAAAGACAGCAAGTGAGAAATCTGGGGATCTGTAAGTGTAGAATAGGCAATCAAAAATTAAAAGCACCATGAAAATACTATAGGAGAAAGATCTGTTTTAACTCTAACACAAAATTCCCCACAAATCTCTAGTGTTATCATAAAAGTTTGTCAGAAAACAACATTTCCACTAAACATGAAAAAATAGCAATAACCATTAAATAATAAGAAGTAATTAAATGTAAAAGTTTCAAAATATGTTATCTAGATTATCCAGGTTGTTCTAAATTATGATACTAAAACTTTCTATGCAAATACAATTCGAACATATGAAAAGTCCTGGTGAATGTGCTTTGCCTTCAAGTCAACCTATTTTTCTATATGTTTCTTTGTGTTGTTTCAATATGCATTCAATTATGTTCTTTAGACTATTCACCTTCGCCTATTTTTTTTAAGAAAAAAACTACTGACATTTGCATAAAGGGTTGATTTTCCCTAAACCCTTATCTGAAAACCTGGGACTTGGCATGTTTTTTTTTTCCCCCACAAAAGTATTCATGGATTTACGAAAAGTTATCTTTCCATATTCATTGTAAAGATAGAAAGTCAGGGGTAGAGCTTGCAGCCAGGACTTAACAGGCGGTGACTCAACATGTCATTTTTAGAACTGGCATTAGGTTAATTTTCCCAGAGAGAGCAGAAAGGAAGAAATGGGGTTATGAAGGGAGAGAGCTTCCCCCAGACTGTTCAAGGAACCATGCACGTCACTGTCCAGGAGTTTGCAGTGATCTATTTTGGAACATCACCTCAGACAGCTTCATTTGTTGCTTTTGGGGAAGCAGTGTCTGCAGCAATCCCCAGTCTGAGTTCAGAATCATTGGCCTTGAGTTTCTTTAACTTCTAGATTTCTTTGCCAGTGGTTTACAGAGTTAAAAGCCAAAGAATAATGTTTACTTTCTGTGGGCCAGGCATGGCTCTAAACAAGTCACATGTATTGGCTCGTTCAATCATAACAGGACTTATAGTATGTATTATCTTCACTTTACATCTGTGGAAACTGAGGCACAGATGAAGGGAATTAACTCACCCATGGCCACACAACTAGGGGGTGGGAGAAGCAGGATTAGGAGACATTGATCAGCTAACCCGAAGAATGGGCACATAGCACTAACAGCCCCTTAGCTTGTGCCTCCCCAAAACCAGACCAAACGTACATTAAATCTAAGTAAGATTTAATATCAATAAACAACTGCAATGCACATTTTGCATAAGAACATCCCACTTCAAACCCAACTGCCGTCCTTAAGCTCTTCTGGATAGAATTTTTGGAAACTCCACTACCACTGCCCCTAGAACTCTAGCCTGACTTATGTTTGCAATCGTTGATACTTGATTCCAAAAAGTACTACACCTGTGCTCACTGTTACTTTGTAGACAGTGAGTTATAATTATATGCTTATAAGTCTGTCTTCCTTATACTGAAACGGTATCTCTTGACTCTGTTTCCCTAACAAATAGCACTGTCTGAGGCATAATATGGACACAAGGACCGTTTGTTAAGAACTGCACTCTCTCATGCACTCTCCAAATGAGCTAATAGCTTTCTAATTTGTGGGGAAATGTGAACAGGTTTGTTTTTAACTGCCACAAATACAAAAGTCAAACTGAAAAAAAAAAAGCAGGTTAAAATTGCAGGCATGGTGGCTATGGCTCAATCCCCACCCCTACTGTCTTCCCCATTATCTTCTTGAAGTGGTTGCAGCCTGTAATTTTAATGTTTCTTCTGAGAGTGACTCCCTCTGCTGCTCCAGCAAAGCCATGACCTAAATCAGAAAAGTGCTAAATGCAGTTAAGGCCTAATAGAGCACACTCTGGCTGTTAGCACTAATTGGAGAAGGTAGCATACATTAGAGAACAGTTATTTTTAAGTCTCAACAATAATTTTAAATAAGCTAGGAGGGTTTGCCTCTATAGAACTCACGCCTCCTTTATGTTTTTAGAGGGTCTGCTTTAAGAAGATCAGTATGAATTTTGATCAGGACACCGGGCTCCCAGACTAAAACGGGAGATATTCCAGGAACTTGTCTTGTTGAACCCTGAATCCCCAGGATCCAGAATACAGAAGGAAAAGAAATTAATGAATGTTAACAATCTAATAGATCTTCATTCTTTGCAAGTACTTGAAAAGTTTGTCCTCTGAAGCGTTTTAAGCATTCCTTAAGGTAGAATGCCCGAAATCGTTTTTTTTCTAAACAAAAGTAAACTAGCCTTCTCTTCCTTTTTGAAAATTCCAAATGTGATTTTATGTATTTACTCTGCTCCTGTACATGGTGAAAATACATTTTTTTAACTGTAATGAAATTCAGTTATCCTTCATGCCAATTGTCTAGCTCCCCAAAGCCAATATGCGTAAATGCATGAAGGTAATTTCTACCCTTTTGTAGGAAGAAGTATAGTATTTGCTTTAAAAAAACATTATAAAGTAACTGACAGTAATATCAAATATTCCTAATATGATTAGAGTCTTCACTGATTTTCTGTTCTGAGTTTGGTGATGTTAACACTCATAACACTAGTTGGTGCTAGATAAGCAGAATATCGATGCTATGTAATCCAGAAATAAATGCATTTCTATAACAGGAGGGCACTAACTCTGAGGTACACTGATCAAATACATATCACACATCACACACACACTCACACACACTTACACACTTTTCCTAGTAAAATCTTTCATTCTTGGAAGTCAGAAATGACACAAATTCCCTGGAGCTAAGAGTTTCCAGCAATCCTGAATGAAACAATTAAGGCATAGCCAGAAAGGAGAAAGTTGTGGCCTAAAGCCTGGAGAATCTCCCAAGGACCTAAATAAAATGCCAGTTGTCTTTATGCAAACCACAGTTACAAAACACAGGACACTTGCAAATAATACCTATTATGCTTTTTTGTTTTAAATCTTAAACATCTGTTGTTTTTTTGGCAATTTGTGAAGACACACATATTTTCTAAAACTTCTCATTTTTCTAGTACTTCTCTAACAGAATAAATCTCATCCACACTGTCAAGTACTTAAATTAACTCTCTCATCTTAATTGCATATGTACTTCCATTCATAAAAAAATAGTTCATTTCCATCTTCAAGTGTTCAACACATGAAAATCAGACCTTGAGGAAGCAACATTGTCTTAGGTTTCCCCGGTGTTCTAGTCCAAAGACAGAGGCCAAAGAAGAAATTAGAAGGAAAAGGAAGTCTGACTGCCAGACCGATATAAAAGTATGCTTCTGAGAATAAAGTGTAATAGTAGTTCAACAGTAAACACGCCGGGGAAATGGATCAGAATGATGGTGATTGCAGCTGATAGAGTTTGGTGCTTTCTACATTTTAATACCTAACCGACAACACAGGAAGAGCTGGTGTCCTGAAACATGGAGGATGACAAAGATAAAAGTAGTCTATAGCGTCTTTCTAGACCACAAGATTCAAACATAAGCATGTCCACCAGGCATGGAAAGAACTAAACTAAATGGAGAACACCACTGAAATGCACATACCCACGAGGATACATTTTATTTTCCCATTTAAGATTAGAGGAGCAGGTTCAGTCTTGGATTGCCTGATCTATCAGAAAAGTGCAAGTGCCACATGCTCGCTCAGCCTGTCTTGAGCATCTTTTTCTTTTAATCTCTCTCCCTTCTTTCAATATGAATCCACTTACAATCTCCTGTGTGATGATCTTTATTGATCTTTTTTTTTTTTCCGACCCAGTCTTTTTAATTTGGCTGTAGTAAGCTCTCGGCAAGAATCCTAGATCTCCTGTTTGGCATCTTGGGGGTCTTTAACTTGTCCTTTTCCCAAACAGGTCTCCCATCGTCCAGTCCCCCCATCGCCCCTTGAGCCCCACCCTGTGGCTGGGTCCTTTGTGCGCCCAGTAACAGTAGTCGAATCCCACAAGGGCGTCTCGGTGTTGATTCCACGACTATTCATCAGGTTGTTCACTTAAACTTCCAAACACCCCTCTCTAAACACCCTTGGCTGCTACCCACAGAACTTCCCACCAATTTCAAGAAACCTACAACAAGTTCCTATGATTCTCCAGAAGACTCCCTTGTAAAATGGACAGACGGGCTCTGGGAGTTTGCATAAGAAAACCAGGACAGAACCTCGGAGATGGGAGGCATCTGGTAAGAAGGGAAGGAAGGATTTATGAGCGTGGCTACTTAGCTAGGCAAGGGCAAAATTTACTCCCCAAGTAGCAATCGCTAATTCACAAAGCCTCGCTAATCACTTACCTCCTCGTGCGGACCACACTCGCTAACGCTCAGCGCTCCCCTCCACCTCCAACGCCCACTCCCCCAGTGCCTTCGCAGATCAGAGGGCATGCAGTCGGGAACCTCCAGAGTGTCAGAGCCACAGAGCAACGCCGGGGGAGTTGAGGCGAACGCTGCACCTCCTCTGCTCTCCAAATTTGGAAAGGAGTGTAACCGAGAGAATGGGATCCCTGAATCACCTCCGAATGCTGCAAACGCTTCCTCCACCCCCACCCTACCGAAAAACAGCTGCCTCCCCTGAGCCAGCGACCACCAGAGAACTGGTCGAAAAGACCGAGGTGGGCGCTCGGCTGGGCCAGAAGGTTGGGGGCCCAGGTGACCCGAAACACACCCCAGAGGGGGCAAACGTTGGCTCCTTCCTCTCCGTCTCCCTTCCAGTCCGCTTCCTGGGCTCGGAAGGCTTGAAGCTGCCGCTACCACTTCAAACCCGGGGGACACGAAGGGAGCTTGGCAATCAGCCCCCGCGCCTCCCCTCCTTCTTCATCCACCCTCAACTCCTGACCGCTCCTCTCCCCACCCCTGTTTTGCCCAAGGCCCCGGACACTTATTTTAAAGCTCAGACGCGTTAAATTAAAATGTCAGAGTTATAAACTGGCCCGCTTCCCCGGGGGGAGTTTCGTATTTGGTTTGAACAACCAGTCCGTTTCCCCCAGAGCTCTTGGGTTTTAAGTTTCTCCATAGCTTACTGGGAGGGAGACACGGAAAGGGTAAGAGTGTGGAGGCGTGCACGGCCCGGGGTCTGCCGCAGGCTGGGTGGCGGGTCCGGGTTGCGCTGTGCATGTCCACAGCGCCCCAAGCAGCAGCAGAGTGGCACGGGCGCTGGTGGGTCCTCGGCGGTAATGGACACATTTCCTTAGCTGAACGCCCTTCGGCGTCTAGCGTGCTCAGAGACTCCCTGAAGATCCCGCAACCCCAGATGTGGCTCAGCGCGGGGAGCCTCTGCGCATCGCGGTGCACCCATGGCATACCACACAGCCACCCGCACCAAGAGTCTCTCCAAACCTCCGTGTGTACAATATGCCACAACGTGTGAATGTGGAGCGGAAAGTGCGAAAGATACGCAAGGCGCCCACATGCCCAGAGACTGATGCGTGTCCACACCCCGAGCGTCCCTGGTCCATCCGTGCCCATCTTGGAAGATGGATTAAAAATAATGAAGCTTCTTGACTAGTTGGGAAAGTGGAATGTAAGCTGATTTCCAGTTGAGAGCAAGGAGGCGATTTAAGGAAGCCAAGGAGAACTGGGGAGGAGGAGAGGAAGGAGGGGAGGAAGAAGCGAAGGGAGGTGGCCGCAGAGCTTGGCGGACCCTCTTACCTTGAGCGGCCGAGCCGGTACCGCTGGCACTGAGCAGGGCCAGGGCAGGTAGCACGAGCATTTGCAGCACGTATCCCAGTCCCAGTCCGCAGCGGGCCGCTGTCGCCGGGAGACCTTTCCTCATCGTCGACAGAGGTGTGCCGGGCGGAACCACACGGAGAGACGCGCCAACAGCGGAAAACCCCACTGGGAAGCAGGAGAATCCGTGCACCGCGAAGCAGTCCGAAGAAATAATGATAACCAAGAGCCACACTCCACTTTCTCCAAGGGCAGGAGCCAAAAGGGGGTGGAGAGGAGACGCTGAGGAGGAGTTTGGCGGTCCCTCTTTCCCTGTGCCTTCTAACTGGCGGCTCCGCGAGCGGCTGCTCTGCCCCACTTGGGAAGTCCGGGGAGGCGCAAGGCGGCCACCTCGCCGCTGCCCCCAGCAGCAGGAGCAGCCGCAGCTCCGCCGCGCGCCGAGCCTGGACTGCTCTCCGGGTCCCCTCTTCAGTGCCGAACACACACACAGGCAAGGGGGTGGGGGGAGGCGGCGGAGGGAGAGGAAGCGAGAAGTGGGAGGAGGTGGGAGCTGAGGGAGGGAGTTGGGCACAGTGAGGCTCTCTGGTCTCCAATCTCAGTTAGCTCACGCCGGCGGAGAGACGTCCAGGCTGCCGCTGCTGGGTGGCCAAGGAGAGTCACTTCCTAGCGTGGGGCGCACGGGCGCGCAGAGGCGCTCGCCACGGAGGCGTGGAGGGCGCAGCCCAACTCCGCTGGGGGGTAAGCGGCGGCGGGAGCGCGCCCGCCCGCGTTATGTAAGCAAGGATTGGAGGGAGATGCGCGCCCAGCGCCGGAGGTGGAGACCGGCTGTTGGTTCACCCGCGGAAGCCGGGGCGAGAGAAACCTGAGGGCAGAGGCGGCTGCGGAGAGTGGGAGCGCGCCTGCCTCCCGCGGTGCGCCAGACTCGGACTCCAAGAGCGCAGCGGGCGCGCCCCGAGCCTCTTGGCTGTGTCCACTGGAGCTCAGCCTGCCGCCTGCCAGCTTCTCCACGGTGCCGGCAAAGCCTGAGCCAGACTCCCCAGGACTGGACTCGCTCTACCACTTGGGGTCTTGTGATTGATTAAGCTGGGTGCGGGCTCAAGTTGAAGTGCTGCGTGGTGGGAAGAAGGCAAGAAGATTTGCAGCGTCCCAACCCGCTGCAATCCGGGGGTTGTCAGCGCCACTCAGACTGCTTTATGTTCTGGGTGCCCATGACTTCTCCGTAGTGGAACAGAAACTAAAAGCTAAAGGAAAACTCATTCTTCAATAGAGCTTTATTTGCGTGCATCCTGGTGGCTGGCAATGTTGAGTATATAAAGGGTGGTGAGACGATGCCTGATACTGAAACTCCCAGAAACGATGCACAACAAAATTTGTAGGTACTCACTTAAAGTGATGGTGGAACCTATGACATATTTTCCAAATTCCTAACGGTGTAAGAACTCAAACTGATGCTATGCATTTTTATACTTTTCCCCTTATTTATTTATTTATTTATTTATTTATTTATTTATTTATTTGGAAAGACTAGCCTGGGTAGTTAGGTTTTGGATCCCTGTTGCAATGATGACGGAAGAATGTAAGAATGGGTGGAAAAAATGACAGGCTAGACAAAAGGAAAAGTGGATGAATTAAAAGGTCGATACACATTGGCAAGTCCAACATTCTGGGGAGAACGAAACCTCTTCCTAAGATTAGTACACTCCTAAACTAATAATAAATAATATATCATGGAAATTTTAAGCTCTTGGTGCCAAGGGGGTAATGTGTAAACACACACACAGGCAGGAAGCTTGAGATCTCACTTTGTTATCCTGGACAGGTCAGGTAAACTGCATGTCTCAGTTTTTTCATCTATGAAATATTTCATTACATGGCTTTAAAGTTCTTTTCAGTGCTGGCATTCCATGATTCTGCCTGCCAACCTCCATCTAAACCTTTAGCCAGTAAGACCTGTCTTGGATGAGTCTGATAGATCTTGAAAAGGTCATACTTGGCAAAGACATTGACAAATCTGGCCATTTTTCCCCCTGTGGAGGTGCTGCCCGTCATGCTAAAATCTCTCCTTTACCCTCTTCACTTTCCCTTACCCATACCAGATGCCAGGATCTTTTGGTAAGAGGGTAGGTTCTGACTCCAGACTGTCTGGATTCAATTCTTAGCATTTCTTATGACTAGCTGACAGATATTGAACAATAAAACTAGGTGCCTCGGTTTCTATATCTATAAGATAGGTCTAGTACCAGTAGCTCTCTTATAGGGCTTTGTGAGAAATCAAGGAGTTCAAGATATGTGAAGCACCTGACACGAAATTGTTAGCTACTATTCTTGCCATTGATGAAAGAGCTTCATCAGCTGCATGCTATCTAGATAAGTGCTGTCCAACAGAACTTTCTGCAGTGAGGAACATGTTCATATTTATGCTCTCCAAAATGATAGTCATTAGACACATGTGGCTATTGAGCACTTGCAATGTGGCTAGTACAAATCTGGTATTTTAATGTAATTTATTAATTTAATTTTAATAGGCACATGGCTAGTGGCAACTATGATGGACAGTGCAGCTAGGCAGCTTATGCCCATTATTTATTTTGAGGATTATATCACCAGAAGGAGCTGTGATTATATTTCATATCTGTCTTTACAATTTTTCCAGGAAGGACAGCAGCTTAGATACTAAGAAATCCTCACATATACTCACTATCATTGTAGTAACATCTGAAAGTTTTTTTGCTTACTCATTTACAATTTTATTGCTTATCTTTTCTAGCTAGCATTTAACTCTTGTAAGGCAGAGACTTTGCCTTGTTCATCATTTCATCCCCGGCTCCTAACACAGAGCCCAACATATAGTTGGTGCTTAATCAATATTGACTGATTGATTGTCATAAAGTTTCAATAGGGAAGAATCCTCAAAGTCTAGTTAGTTAAATAGAATTAAATTGTTACACAATCCTGTTTGGGACACTGAAGTGCTCAAAGATACTGCATGAAATTAATTCTTTGACAGAAAGAGGAAGAGACAGGAAGGAAAAAGTAGTTCAATACTGAAATTCAGCCTAAAGAGGGCAGGAGAATGGTTTGAGACGTGGCATGTAGAAATGAGATGGAAAACAGAGTGGGGAGTAAGAGCATAAGAACAAGGACAGGAAAAGTACCAGCAGATGCATCAGCCTTATTAAGCAGGTGAGTTTTCTACAATCTATGGTTGCAGATGGAACTTACCTTGTGTATCAACATTCTGCTTGTTTTTTTTTTTCTTTATGAAATAGATAATGCAGTGTTTCATAGGCTTCTGAGCATTGGATTATTAACTTACTTCACTTAGATCTGGGCTCAAATGTCACTGCTTAGAGACCTTCTCTGACCAACAACCTAAAATAGCATATATCTTTTAACACTCAATTGAATTCACTTGCTTTGATTTTCTACATAGCAGTCCTTCTATATAAACATATATGTGTACATGTGTATATGTCTTCATAAATATATGTGTATGTGTCTATGTGTGTCTATGTGTATACATATGTGTGTATATGTGTGTCTGTGTGTATGCCTATGTTTTTGTGTATATGTATGCATGCATACTCCCCAACAGAAGGGAGGATCCTGAGGGGAGGAATTTTTTTTCCTAGTACTTTAACCACTCTATATTCAGAACCTAGAAAACTGCCTGGCACATAATAGGTGGTCAATAAATGTTTATTGAATATTGAATGGAAGAATGAGAGCCAATGAATTTTAAAACCAACCTAAGTCCTTGATTAAAACTTCTTTTTTCCTCCAAGAAAAAATTTCAGATTATGAACAGGCTTTTCTAATTGTTGAATAAAATCAAGTTAGGGCAAATTTTTACCAAAAATGAATTTAAATATGACTTTTTCCAGGTTGGACTACTGCAGGTGTTTGAGGAGCAAACATGAAATTCATCGCATTTTGAAAAATAAAAAGCTTCATTTAAATCCATGTACAAGGGCTTCCTTTTTCTTGGCTGCAGTGAGTGGAGAATTAACTCTGGGATAATAAATCCCAGTGACAGGTGCTAATGGGAATTAAACATGCAAATCCCTTGCATATCCCTCCAGAAATCTACACCAAGAAAGTATGCTATTTAGCATGTAGACTGCTTAGTTATAATATTATTTTCTGTAAACTAGTATGTGAATGTTTACAGCCTAAGGCTTAGGGACATTGAAAACAATAGAAAATATATTTTAATTATAGAAATATTTTCTTTCATTTTATTCTCTCATGTGTAATTCCCCACTTTTTGTATTTTTATGTGTATTTAAAAACAAATAATCATACCAGAGATATTATTAACTGGCAACATAGCAGAAGGAGGATTTTAGTGAATATAAATAAGACGGTGATGAGAAAACTTTTCTTAACTAGGAGTTGGAAAAATACTCAGGTAAAATTACTGATGACATCAACTAAAAGGAGCCAGATGGTCCAGATTCAGTTGAGCCAATCCTCCTTCTCTGCCTCAGCCCACAGAAAGGAAGTTGGCCTGCCATAAACCTATACACTCTGGGACCTTATGCTTTATGGTAATTGTATTAGATAAGACCCTTTTGGTTGCAAGTGGTAGAAACCCAACTTAAACCAGCTTAAGCAAAAGGGAAAAGTCATTGCCTTTCATAATTCAAAAGCCATGGATACAAATGTCTATATTAGTAATGACTAACACTTACTGATCACTTAGCATGTCAGATTCAATTCTGAGCTCTTTTATGTGTGCTATCTCATTTAACCCTCATAACTCAGAGATATTGCGAGTTCAGTTCTAGACAACTGCGAGAAAGCAAATACAGAAATAAAGTGAGTTGAATGAATCTTTTGGTTGCCCAGTGCATATAAAAGTTATGTTTACATTATACTATAGTCTATTATATCTGCAAAGCATTATGTCTAAAAGCAACAATGTATATACCATAATTTTAAAAATCCTTTATTGCTAAGAAATGCTAACCATCATCTGAGCTTTTAGTCATACTCACTGATCATAGATCACCATTAACAAGTATAATAATACTGAAAATTTTGAAATATTGCAAGAATTACCAAAATGCGACACAGAGACATGAAATGAGCAAATGCTGTTGGAAAAATGGCGCCAATAGTTTTGCTTACCACAGTATTGCCACAAATCTTCAGTTAAGAAAAAAAAAAAAAGACCCGCAATACCTGCAAAGCACAATAAAGTGAAGCACAATAATATGTATTGCACTTGTATTATTATCTCCATTTTATACATGAGGATACAGAATGGCTAGTCAATTTTGCCCAGAAGACTATTCTTTAGTCCACTGGAGTGTATTTCCTGAGCTTTGAGACGTGTATAGTACTGAAATAGTATCTTTCCCTCAAGGAGTTTATAGTTGGGGTATAGAGATAACATTGACAAGAGACAAACAGACAAATGAAAAAAGAAACAAAAAAATGAAGAAAGATAACATGAAAGACTGAGAAGGGAGAAAGGAAAGAGAGAAAAGAAAGAATAAGGATACAAGGAACAAAAGTAGGAAGGCAAAAAGAAAAGAAGATAGGGAACCGAAGAATAAATGAAGAGAAGGAAATAAAATCCCGTATGATTTCTGCATTTGTGTCCCGTACTTTAATTGCTCTAAGGAAGAGAAAACGATGAATGGCTCAAAGTTAGAAGGAAAATAATATGATATGTAACTCAGAAGATGACTAGGGATAGGTATAATAATCGCTTATTAGAGCTTTCAAATACTGCACTTTATTTTAAATTTATCTACCAAATTGGACTCTGGTGGTTTCTCTTGTGTTATAGATTGAAGACATAAGATACTTTATGGAATGGTGGGAAGATTCTGAATCAGGAAACATGGATTTAAGTTTCTATTTATCTAATATATTTGCTCACATAGTCTTGTAACTTCTTTATACTTTAATTTTTTAGTTATACAAAATGGGAAAAATATGAACACATAAAGTTGTGCTGAAGATGAAATGTGTGTAAAAGTGCTTTGTAATGTGTCTATGCTTAGGACGTTATTGTGATAGGATATGTTCAATATTGTCTATTGTACTTAATTTGCATAATCATCTAAAGAATAGCACTAGTGGTATGGCTCTCTATACATGAATTATACCACCCTAGTGTAAACTTGGAGCTGTTCTCAGTATGTCCTTCCCTTCTGCCCACATTACCTATTCAATTACTAAATCCATCCCATTATACTACTTGAAGGTCTCCAGGACCTACTCCATTATCTCCAGCCCCACAGACACACAATATATTGGCAAGTTCCCCAATGGTCTCTTGTAATTACTTCCTTGGTAGCTAGTCTGCCCTCACATTCCAATCCATGCTCTCTGCACACCCTAAAATGACCTTCTAAAATGCAAATATTATCATTTTACGGTCCTAAAAACCTGTTTATTAATTCCTCATTGCCTTAGGCCCTCTTTCCCAAAGTCCATTATGGGGAACTTCTGTCCTTAAAAAACAGAGTTCTGGAGTAAACATAGTTGCTGGGATTGCATTGTTCCGATTCTTTGCTCCTTTCCTGTTAAGAGAATTGACTTTTGCCTTTGCTGTCTCACTCTCCATAGGTGGGATGGATTTACCTGCTTCACCAATGGTGGCTTAGCCCCGAGACTGGCTTTTGCCAGCGAATGTGGGCAGAAACTAAAGTGTGCCAATTCTTTTCATTGTTTACTTCTACTTGTTTTCATGTGCTCCTGTCACTAGTCATTAGAATAACATTTCCTAGGTAACCATCAGTCCAAGGTGGATGAGAGACACATGGAGAGATGTGGAGCCTGGAACCTGGTGCCTGCTTAATGGAGTTGCAGTAGACCCAATGACACAGGAGCAAGAAGAAAAAAAAAACATGCATGTTTCTTCAGCTACTGAGATCTGGGGTGATTTTTAATGCAGCGTTATCACAGCAAGAAGTGTCTGATATGCATGGTGTAAGAAATCATGTCCTCAGATGAAGGTCAAGATAAATCAGATGATAATCTCCCCTGTAGTGCTAATAAGCTAGTAGAGTAAGACAGGCTAGAGACCTACATAGAGTAATTCTGAGAAGTGCAGCGGGAGAGGTATGCCTCCATGGCTGATGGAGATAAGAGGAAAGGGCACTTACTTCAAACTGAAATGACCAGCAGAGTCTTAAATGATACTACATTAGGCCTGAACCTTGAAGGGTAAATAGAATTTGCGTTAGCTAAGTTGCAGAGGATGGCATTCTAGATGGAAGAAACAACTGGGGCAAAAGAAGGAAAGAAGAGTGGAACATGTATGTCAAGTACTGAGTGACTTATTTTGGAGCACAGACAGCAGTATAGCATTATATTTAAAGCTACTACTTATACTACTTATAATTACCAAAAATTCTGTTAATTTTGAACACTCATTGGGCAGATAGATAGATAGATAGATATAGATAGATAGATAGATAGATAGATATAAATGACATAGATATAGACATTCATTTAATACACACAATAGTATACATGAAGTAGGTATTATTACTATCTTCATTTTAAGCACAAGTGAGGAAATCAATGCTTAGTAGAGTTGAGTGACTTGCCTAGCTGTAATAGTGTCCAGATTTAGATTTGAATTCAAGTTTGTCTAGATGCAGGCAAATACCACAAGGTAAATTTGGAAAGGAAGATAGAACTAATTTTTGGAAGGCTTTTCATGGTTTGCTATGTGGACTAGCCTACAGTATGGGGATACCAGAAAGCTACCAAAGGGTTTTAGGCAATGAGATGCTACCATGACAATGTCTTGCATCAATGTGTAAAATTGACTGAAGGGGGGAGAAAAATCACAAAATTTATTCCCCAAAATCAAGATGAGAAGCACTGAGACTGGAAACATAACTAGTAGTAGACAGATAGCAAGTGAAGAGGACATATACACAACATTCAAGTGGGATGGTGGTTACTAATTCTAGAACACAGGATGAAAAATTTATAGTATTAAATATTCATGATATAATTAAAAATAAACTATGTAACCCTGAAAAGCTACTTGCAATAGTAAACTACCTTCAACTTAATTAAAGGCATTAATGAATTAGAAATAAGATTTAAAGGGTGAGGAGGATACATTAATTTCTTAGGACTACTTGTGTTCACTGGAACTTGAAATGGTTTGCTCAAGCAATATTGTAATGATGCAGCAATATTTTGCTTATATAACCATATTTATTTTTTCCATAGTCCCTAACATTGTGTCTGGCACAGAAAAGGTAATCAACAAACATGTTAAAAAACAAATACATAAGAAATTCTTATAATGTATAACCTAAAATATTTCTTACAGATTAGAAATCTTTTACTTTCTATTTTTTTCTGAATTTAGTTGCAAGTTCATTGTTAGAAATGTGTAGCGCTTTATTTTATAGAAATATGCCATAATTATGGTCTAGAATTCAGCCTACAGAATCCTATTAAACATGTGTAAGGAAAACAATATTACAGAATATATAATTCAGTCAAACAATTTATAATTAAACAAAACGTGGTATTTATACCTATTGTATAAATTACGGAGAGAGAGGAAGAAAATGTAAAATATTTGTGAGATTTCTGTTACTCTCATACTTCCAACAACTGTCAATAATGAAACCGTTCCTTCTACTTCATGTCTAATTTCAACTGGAAACAGGGAGACTTTATTTTCCTTAACATAGATGTTACATTAGTGCTAACTAGCCTTATCTTAATCATGATTGTTTTTTTCTTTGGTTTGTTTTAGTAATATATTGAACAAAGAAGAGAGAAAAGGAAATACATTTTTTGTCTTATAGAATTGAGGAAAATAAATAAAAAAATATAGGGCAAGAAAGAGTAAAACAATTTGAGAGTATTCCACAAGTATTTTAAATAGAACCCTGTGAAACAAAAGTTAAGAAGAATGAGATGAAGTTAATAGTGAGGAAGCAACAATGGTTCAGATTATCACCCATATGGTCTACCAGCCTGGTATTGCAGAGTAAGATCAGTGGGCAACAAAGCATTACGATTTATGAGAAAATTACAAGTTCGGTACTCTTAAGAATAAAGCCTTTAAAATTACTTTCTTGTTTGTTGACATATGTTGCTTGTCTAGACTTTGAGCTTCTCAGAAGGATTTTACTCTACTGTAGTATTTGAATCATCAACACTACCTACTCCAATGCCTAACTCTTAGAGGACCCTGGCTGCATAATGAAAAAAATAAATAAACAAACAAATGAGTAAATGATACAATAAATGTATGTGTATTTTAATTTAATAAATGGCATTTTTATTGTCTTTTGCTGTTTTATATTTTTGTGAAACCAGGAAAATCTCTTGATGATTATGAGTTTCAAAGGTAAATTTTACCTTGCATTTCTGACACCAGTGAGGTCAAAGAGGACCTCATCCTTCATCTACCGTTTTTGCTTGTTTGCTTGTTCATTTTTGTTTTGTTTTGGTTTTGTCTGCTGACATGTTGCTTTTTAAAAATACAACGAGACCATTTACAGGCAATGGTTTACTTTTCATTTTGTTAACTACTTCATCCAAAGACTACACACAGCAGTGGTTATAGATTAGAAACAATCTATTGAAGAAATTTGTGATTGTAGGAGATAGAGCCAACTAACTTGAAGAAAATGTATTTGAATACCTGAGAAGGCTTAAATCTCCCAAGAATATTTAAAATAAGTTATCTGAGGAGAGGTGTTGATATCTAGACACAGGTACTGGAAACTCACATGCCCTTGGCATGGTCAACTTCCATTCTCCCAAGAATTAAATCTATCTCCCTTCCTCCCTCCCTCCTTCCCTCCTTCCCTCCCTCTGTCCCTCCTTTCCTTCCTTCCTTCCTCTTTCTTTCTTTCTTTCTTTCTTTCTTTCTTTCTTTCTTTCTTTCTTTCTTTCTTTTTTTCTTTCTTTCTTTCTTTCTTTCTTTCTTTCTTTCTTTCTTTCTTTTTTTCTTTCTTTCTTTCTTTCTTTCTTTCTTTCTTTCTTTCTTTCTTTCTTTCTTTCTTTCTTTCTTTCTTTCTGACAGAGTGAGGGAGGGGCAAAGGGAGAAGAAGAGAGAGAATCTTAAACAGGCTCCATACTCAGCACAGAGCCTGACATGGGGCTAGATGCAGGGCTTGATCTCAAGACAGTGAGATTGTGACCTGAGTAGATCAAGAGTTGGATGCCTATCTGACTGAGACACCCAAGTGCCCCAAGAATTAAATCTTTTGTCTGGTCACAGCCTATTACCTGGGAAATTGATATCTTCAAGTCTCTTTGCATTGCTCATTATCTTTACTCTACCTGAAATATCCTTTCTTACAAGTAGACTAACCATTCTTTAAAGTCCAGTTCAAATGCTCATCCCAGTATAAAGTTTTCCCTGAGCCCTACAGCTGGAAGTAGTTAGCCCTTCTCTGATGCCTGCATACGTTTATATCACCTTCTATCAATATCTCTATAAATATATGGCTTATTTCTATTTATAGAAATTTATATGGCATGTATGACTTGAGTTTGGTTCTGAGACACTTTGGATTCTTTAACAACAGCTAACTTGGTCAACATATAGAAGAGGATAATATTTTTAAATGTGTTAATGAGCTCTTCTCTTTTGCCTTTCAATGAACAGAATAGACTTCCTATTCATTTAACAAAGGAAGAAGGGAAAGATGAAGGTGGTGGGCACATCTATGGTTTGGGCAGAAAGTACATAAGAAAAAGAATTCATATTTAGTTTTTGATTTCCAAGATAGAATTTCCATGTCTGTGGACAATGAGTTTAAAAAGTAGATTATGTAGTATAGAAAAGATGCCACTTCTAATTAAGATGGAGGTCATTAAACTTGATGATTTAGAGGTTATAATACACAGAAGTGAAAAGCCCAGAAGACCAACTCTCATTATGTATTTCTCCAGGTATTGTGGCAAAAAGCAGAAATAGAAAGGAAGAGGAAGGAAGTCAAGCAATTTTTTTTTCTTTCATTTTCCATGAGATCTACTTATGAGGGAAGAGAGTATAGAAATCCTATGGGATAAGAGGAGGATATAGCACAATCATCTTACATCAACGTAATATGCCTTAGTGGAAAAAAATTTAAAAAGAGAAACTTCATTCTGAAGGCAATTTTGTGTGCGAGAAGCATTCAGGATGCCCTTAATGAAAACAAAAACAAAACAAAACAAAACAAAAAACAAAAAATACATAATAGCACTGATTTGAAAGATATGGTAAATTCAATGATACTCATTCTGGGAGGCTATGGGCCATGGTGGGAATCATTTGTGTTCTGAAGAGCCAACAGGACTCAACATGAGGATGAGCCACAGAGTATCAGTGGACCTTGACAGTCAAGTGTTTCAGAACCCTCACCCTTTAGTGAAAGTGCCTGGGTTCTAGGTTCCTGCTGTGCTGCTCACTAACTTTGTGACCTTAGAAAATTCCCTAAGGGGTTACCTGGGTGGCTCAGCTGGTTAAACATCTGACTTTGGCTCAGGTCATGATCTCACGGCTCATGAGTTCCAGCCCCGTGTCGGGCTCTGTGCTGACGGCTCAGAGCCTGGAGCCTGCTTTGGATTCTGTCTCCCTCTCTCTCTGCCCCTCCCCAGCTCACACTCTGTCTGTCCATCTGTCTCTCTTTCTCAAAAGTAGATAAACATTAAAAAAAAATTTTTTTAAAGAAAATTCCCTAAGTATTGCATCAGCATTCTTATCTATAATTGGGATAGTAATAGTAACTGTCTTATAATGTTGTAAGAGGTGAACAAATTAATTCACATAAAGCACTAATAACCATGTGTGGGTTTGAGTAAACATTAATGTTAGCTCTATTAAAAATTATTATTATTATATTTCAGTAAATAAGCATCTACTGTCAAAGAAGTTTCAGAAATCTTTCAGTCATTTCACAGATATAAATATTTGTGTATTAAATATCTTTGTAATATTTAGAATATTTTCATTCCATAAATACCATAATGTGTTATCTCCATGCATATTTTTCTTTAAAAAAATGAAACATTGTAATTTATGAATATTTAGTTAAAAAACTCAACAGTATTCCATAACTCAAAAATGCAGCAAGAGCATACTAGAATAAAATGTTTCAATTATGTTATTATAAAAACTTGAGCAGCGTATGTGTTTATGTTTGTACCTTATGTTCACAAAGTCAAGATAACGCTTGCAGCAAAGGAGTCCTCAAAGGTCAGTTCTGTGGAGAATAGAACAATATCTACAAATTTTCACAATGTTTTTTAAAGGGAAAAAATACACTCGAGGGAATGTGACACAGTTGTCATAGGAATTTAAGGAATGGGAAACGTGTGTATCATATAAATGGCTTTTAGTGCTCCTTGTGATACCAAGTTAGTGTTACCCACCATGCTTTTCTAATAGTGGTAGTTGATTTGAGCTGAGTTGGCCACACCCTTTTATTTCTACAAATGCTTGCACCTGTGAAAATCTCACCGGATGAAGCTTAAATTTATGAAAAACCCTCAGAATGAAACTTACTGACCTATATGAGTATGACCTATATGAGTATTTAAAGTAGCAATTTTCATCTCATTAGTACAAGGGGCTAACTGAGTGAATATATCACACAGGAAATATAGACATATTCATTTTTTAACATGTCAGCATTCAGTTGAAAGATTGTCATTGATGTATGTTTCAGGGTCCCTGCCGTCCCCTTCCCCCCCCCCCCCCTTTTCTATACGTGTTAGAGGCTCATGTGTAAAAACCTGCCCTTTTGGAGATAAAAATGCCTATTTGTAAGTGAACAGATGGCGTTGCTCAAGTTCAGAGACACATCTTAGGCAGAATCTCAGGGGGAGGAGGGGCTGCGGGGAGAGGAGGGCTAGTGTAGTTTGAAAAGGCTTCCTGGGTGATTCTGATAGCCTCCCACCTCGCCCCCACTGTGCAGCACTGATTTAAAGCTTAAAGATACATAAATGTCATGTTAACGCTGATTTGAGCTGCAGAGTGAAAAATGAACTCTTTTCATTTTCTGGTAGAAACTTGTCTGATTGCATTTCTTTGCATTTTATATCATAATTTTCAAAGCCTGAAGCTCCCAACAATATCTTAAAATTGACTCATTTTAAAACTTGTGATTAGTGCAAATACTACATTATTTCCGTTTGTATGATGGTACTAAATAGCAGATCCCACGTGGTCATTCAAAGAGCATTACTATTTTGGGTAAGTTTCCATATATAAAGGTCACAATAAAAACAGATCACACATATGTGGCATTATAATGTAAGCAATGACATTCACAAGTATTATTAGTGGAACCATTGAAGTAAAGTTTGAGATTTAGAATAATTAAAATAATTACAGCTAAAACTACCTTTGAAGAAGCCTTAAGTCAATCATGAAGAATACTATATATTTTATGTATATGAATTTGCTCAGTAATTCTTACACATGCTAAAATTCAAGATTTTCTTGTTAAACTCTTAAGGGAAAGGAGGCAAAAGTCTGTTTGCAGATGTCTGAGCATTGAAACCATTATGACCTTCAGGTGGTTATTGAATGCAAAGAAGTGATGGATGCTGAGGAGAAGTGCCAGAAAGTTGCCTTGATCTCCCTCAGGGGTAAAAACCTTTGCTACAACCAAAAGGAGTTGCTTGTGTGCCCCCGGAGGCACTGAAGTTTCCCATTCATGGGAGGGTGGAAGGATAACTCCATTTGCTTTGTTTAGATAATGTTGAAATCAGATGAATTTGGAAGACCTAAGGAGAAGGAAATTGTCAGCATTGGATGAGTAGGCTCCTAGAAAAGTTGTGTTAGGAGTTGGGGTTTGATGAGACAATGGATACCAGAGCCCTTCTCGCCCATTTCTAAGCTCGCCTATTTCCTGGACAGGGACCGTACGTGTAAAGAGAGAAAAAGATGAAGTGTGAACCATGCCAGAATCCATGAGAATCCTGGGACATAGAAAATCTAGCTCATCTTTGAGGGCAGGCCTGCAGAGAGGCCCAATGCCACTTGTCTAGCAATGATCTCTGCATTTTGTGTTTGCCTTGTGAGGCAACTTGCCCTGATTTTCAAGGTTACTAGTCAGTGTGCAGTGGTGATGGTGGTGAATTGTTTGTGTGTATGTGTAGAGGGTGTGTCAGCCAGCTCATTCTTCTGGGATTCAGGCCAAATGCTTCTCTGTCACTAGCTTCCTAGTAGGTCACATACACAAATGCATGCGTGAACACACACACACACACACACACACACACACCCCGACAGACTCCCAATTTCCTTCTCACATTTTTAATCTCTTATACTGGTCCTTCTACTGCCCGTTTTTCTTACTAGTTCAGTCTTTTTCTTTCTACATTTCCCTCCTTTTCAGCTGTCTTTTTAAAGAGCCAAAGCATGACTGAGTTTTCTATCATGATTAGAACTATACTCTAGGGAGTATAATTTTGCAAATAAGGAAACTGAGCTCCAGAATGTCAAATTAACCTGTCCGAATCAAGACAGTTTAATGATGGACTCAATACCAATAACCATGTCTTCTAATTTCTGGCCATATTGGAAAAAATTGTGGAATAGGAAATAAATGATTAATAAGTTCCACTTTTGATATTTACTAGCTATATGATTTTGGGCAAGTTACCTAACCTGACAAAGAAAACTTTGGTTTACTTATCTTTAGCTAGGGAATGATGAAACCTGAATAAATAGAGTTGTAATGAAGCATCCTTATATGCATGGCTATAAGATGACCTGTATAATGCACAGAATATGCTAAGCGCACCATAAATTCGATTTTCCTGCCAAGTCCAATGCTTTTTTTTTTATATCATATGATCTTGCCATATCCCTTTCAGTTCACTCTTATCTCTTCTGCAAAATTACTCTTATTTATTTATTTATTTATTTATTTATTTATTTATTATTTTGTATTGTTTCACTGGCTTTTGTCCCTTTCAAGTCTCTATACTCAGAATTCCAAAGCTAGAGAAAACTTTTCCAAATCAGCTAGCAGCAGCTTCCTTCCTATCTGCCCCGGCTTCTCTGAAGATTGGCCGATGGAATGTCCTGTTAATTCAGGCCTTACTGGGGTCTTCTGCACATCTGAAAGCTGAGGTGAAATAGCTGCAGCAGCTCCCCTCCTGCAAGTGTTGAGAGTCTCTGAACCCCAGGCAGGACTTGACATTTGCCTGTAGCATCATCACAGGAGTTCTGCTGTTCCCTGGCCACTGGCAGAAAGCACAGAGCTTAGCAGGTAGCCAGGGAATATTTATAAAATATACAAAGGCATATGTGATTGTATGAATATACAAGTCCTCACATCCCTGTGTAAGCAGGGTGGAGAACAAGGGTTTCTGCGCAGGAATCAGTGTCTCGCGTCTGGTGCTCTACTTCTGGGCCCTTCTGCATAGAATTTTGGAACAGGCTCTCTGAATACCTTGACCCAGCTACCTCCCTAGCCCCTCCTCATTCTGTTTACCTCATAAAAGGCCAAGATACTAAGGTGTAGTCAGTCCTTTATAAGGACTCTGTCAGATTTAAGGGTAGAGGAGAGGGTGACATTTTCAGGACATTTCTGACCACTTTCTCCTGAGTCTTCCCCTCCCTGCTCCCAGCCTCCACATGAGACCACTTCATCCTGGAGTTTTTTCTCAGGCTGCCATCTATATCCTCTCATAGGTTTAACATTTTGACCTACGCATAGACAACAGCCTATTTCCCTCAAAACAGTTGAGACCGTATGACATTTTGAAAGCAGCTTTGCTTACTTTATAAGGAAGTACAAAATATAATACAAAGAGCAGATAAAGAGTCGTGTTTCAAAATTGTAGGTTTTTATCCCTTCTGGATGGTGCTGCTTTGACTTTGTAAGCATCTTGTTTAACTTCATGCCCTCCTGGGTCCCTGACGGTTTCATCAGATACCATCTTTTCTCCTGACGCATGTGGGGACACCCAGACATCTCTTTTCATTCAAGTTCACATATAGAAAACGGCACCCTGACTTCTTTATACCATCTAACTCTGTACAAACCTCCAGTCCCCAAACTATGACTTCTATAGTTAATGGCCAGACTGTGGGGAGTGAAGCAATGTATGATTTCATTCTCCTTCTTCAGAAGATCTGTTTAGCCTACCTTGCATGCTTTTCTGATTTACTTAAGATAACTTTTTGTCTCACATGAGCAGAAGAAAGCTTGTTAATGTCCAATTGTTTCCTGTTAAATTATTATTCATCTGCTAAATCAGCTTAGTTATTACGTCTGAAATAATCACAGTCCCGAGAGAGAGAGGGAGAGAGGAAAGAAGGGAGAGAGAGAGAGAGAAAGAGAGAGAGAGAGAGAAAGAAAGAGAGAGAATCACTCCTTCCCTGGGCATATTATTTACTTGCGAATCTATGCCCACTTCATTAGTGTCAAGACACTGAGGACAGCTTTCATGATTCTGAGCTGTGTATGCTCAGATGCTAGCCCAATTCCTGCCGGAATGGGATCCCCCAAAATACTACAGTCCTTGATTTATACAATAGCCTACATATATACCAATCCTGACATCCACCCATTTGAGACCTGCACACGTTTAATAACAGAAGGATCACATGCTCCAATTCATCCTATCTAATTATGTATTTCTGCTTTTTTAGATCACCTGGGTCTGGTGTTAACTCTGGCCTTTCGACTCTCATGCACCCTCCCCATAAAAATGGCAGCTCTGGTATCAGACCCCTTCCTTGACCATGGAGATTTTTCATATCGGACATACTAGTCAATGCTATCTGTATTTTATCAGTTCTAATTTTGGCCAGACTTCCAATTTATATAATCTTCCAAGATAAATCTTGAGTTAGGAGACTGTATTCCTCCATTAACTCAGGGATAAAGATGAGGATCTGGCAAACAGATAACACGGAAGGACATTAAGAAGAAATGGTTTGCCTCTTCTTTAAAAAGAGCAGAGCAAGACAATTTGTAAAATTAGACCAAGTCAATTAAAAGGATAACAACCTGTAGATCAAAGATATTTCAAGCTCGGCAGGGATCTTTCATTTTCACTACAACTTCTTGCCCCCAAAGTCTCAGACCTCCTCCATCATCAACTACCTGAAGAGGGCGCCCACCTCCATTTCCACTGTGGATCACATTTTCTTGTTTATTTCATCACACTCCCCACCACAAGACTTCTCTATCTTCTCAAAATGAAAACTCCATGAAAGAAGGGATCTTTCTGTCTTATTCTCCACTGATTCTATAGTGCCTCTCACAGTTCCCGACACATAACAGACACCCAGTAACTACTTAAATGACCAAATGAAAAATTGTTACCTTTTAAGAATCTGCAATTTAAAATTCCCAATTTACTCTTAGTGTATCCTGAGTTATTAAATGTTTATAACTATTAAATATCAGGATATTGGCAATAATTTGATATTTCATTTTGATACAAAATATATTAAATACCAGCTTACCTTTGTGAATGCTATTTTTTAAAAAAATCTCATTTAAAAAAGAATATTTTAGGATGTGGCTGAGTTTTGATAACATCTCAAATAGAGATAACAGAAGAAAAAAAATCCTACAGTAATTGTTGTGATAAGGACCATATTAGAGTGAGAACTGCCCTCAGGGAAATTATGTACTTGGGCAATAACAGCCTCAGTGAATACATTTAGCAGAATACATACCAGTGGCTTAAATGCCGATATAAATGGAGTGTTGCACTCCACACATTAATCATCCATGCTTGGGTGTCTGCTTAAGTGGATGATGCCCCATATTTAAAATGCCATATTCAAATGTATTATTGTTCAAATTGAAGAAAATAAAAAAGTTCTAATATCGGAATTAGTACTGAGATGCAAGACATTCTAATTTACTTAATAAAATTAATATCTGGCTTCCTCGTTTTCCGTAATAAAGACATTTTCAAAGCAGAGAGAATAGAAAAGTGTACATTTTTAAAAGAAATTAAAATCAAGACAGATGATAAATCATCTAGATGCCTTACATTAGCACTGTCTATGTGAAGACAAATTAAATCCTAAAGCAGGGAAGAATGCATATACATATATAGATATATAAACTCTTGTGATAGTTGGTGAATCCATATAAGTGGTAAAGATGGCATAAGGCTGGAAGACTGATACAATACTTTCCAAACAAGAAAAAAGATAAATTCCACGTTTCATTGTGGTAAGCTTATATCAATCCAGGGAAAAATGCCAGGTCAGATAATCTGTGAGCTTTTTTATAAGGTAAGGTTTACTAGTGGCTAGTATGAGTCTTTAAGAAAACATTGCATTTAGGGTGTTTGGGCAGCTAAGTTGGTTAAGCATCTGGCTTCGGCTCAGGTCAAGATCTCACGGTTAATGAGTTCGAGCTCCCTGTTGGGCTCTATGCTGACAGCTCAGGCCTGGAGCCTGCTTCAGGTTGTCTGTCTCTCTCTGTCTCTGTCTCTGTCTCTCTCTCCGCCCTTCCTCCTGCTCACACTCTGTCTCTCTCTCTCTCTCTCTCTCAAATAAATAAACATTAAATTAAAAAAAGAGAAAACTTTACATTTTTTTAATGTTTATTTATTTATTTATTTATTTGAGAGAGAGTGCGAGTAGGGGAGAGGCAGAGAGAAAGGGAGACACAGACTCAGAAGTGGGCTTCAGGTTCTGAGCTGTCAGCACAGAGCCCGATGCAGGGCTCAAACTCATGGACCGAGAGATCATGACCTGAGCTGAAGTTGGACACCTAACTGACTGAGCCACCCAGGCACACCAGAAAATTTTACATTTAATCAACACCTTTTTCTTTTTGCACAGTTGTGTTACAGATTAGTTTAAGGGAATGCCATAGATATAAGGTTTCTTTTTCTCTGATATGGATTTGGACAAGATGTTAAGATGTGACATATATAATAAGTAAATAGAACAATTATGATTAGCGTTATTAATAAAAACAAAATCTATTCAAGCAATGTTGTTAGTTTCTAGTGATTGTAGAATTGGATCCTCCTGACACGGAATGGTAAGGGTCTGTGTTTAGGTATGGGAGGAGTGAAGTCTTGCCTTAAAAATATAGACTACTTCTCCAGAATGTTAGTTCTGGTTAAAATCATTTGAGACAGAGGGGTGCCTGGGTGGGTCAGTCAGTTTAGCATCAGACTTTTGATCTAGGCTCACGGTTCATGAGATCGAGCCCCCAATCTGGCTTTGCACTGCCTAATTGGGATTCTCTCTCTCCTTCTCTCTCTGCCCCTCCCCTGCTCACTCTATCTCTTCCTCTCTCTCAAAATAAATAAACAAACATTTTAAAAAAATGAGTAAAATAAAATCATTTGAGGCAGAGTCCTCAAGATGGTATGGCACACATTACCATTGTGCTTAGTTACACCGCTCTCCAGAATCTCTTTCTCCACACTCCTGCCTCTTCTCTACTATGAGAGTATCCTGGACATTAAACCCTTGATTGAAAGGTGTCTCAGACATGGAAGGCATTAACAGCAATAGCTATTAATATTTCTCAAGATTGTTTTAGAATGGATTGTTTTGCTAACGGAATTCTGGACTATACCAAGGTCTTCAACTTTCATAAGTACCAAAAACAGAGATTAACTTGAGTAAGCATATCTGTATCTAATCTGGTTTCTTTTGCCACTCCCTTCTTTACAAATGTCCTTCTCTCACTTCACAAACAAAAGTTATACTTCTCCATTCTGCGTTGCTGCAGCCTCTGTTGAATTGTCTTCGTGTAGAAGCCCCACTCACAGCACTAAATAAGATGACATTGACAAATTCTGGTGTTTGTACAGAGGAAGTAAATGAATCTAATAACAGTACCAAATCCATTTGCAAACCGTATGGTTTCTAATTCTTTGCTTTCAACAAAATTGAAAGAGTACCTAATTGATTTGCTATTTGATGATAGATCAAATAGATTAGAATTGATAGTGAACCCTATCTTATTCTAGCAATAAATAATGTTCATCCCTGGATACACAAATTAATTAGGGAATAAAACTGCATTCATCTCATTAAGAGATGCAGTTCTAATAGAAATTTGCTCTCTATGTATAATTATTATTATGAAACGTGTAATATATTCCTGTGGTATTACTCATGTTTGTACTACAAATAATTGTAACTCAATCTAAAATAAATTTTTCAACACTTGAAAGCCTTGTAGTCACAGAGAATATTTTTAAATTTAATTTTAATTTGCATAAATATTTTATTCTAGAGAATTATAATGTGGGATCAATAAAAAACAAAACCTAATGATTTATTACACTTTAGTAAAATTTTCTGGGTGAATGGAATGGATATATGAATTCAAGAGAAAAGTCATGATGTTTTATGATTGGTTACAAGTTTTCATATATTTTTTAAGTGTGATTAAAAAAGCAAGGGTAAATCTGCAATGATATTTGGATTCCCTTTGTACATTTTAACATGACAAAAACTTCTTTAATTTCAATAATTACAACATGCTAGAAAATTGCAACAATTTAAGTTTTTAGGAAGAAATTAAACATCAGATAAAAATTATGTGAAGGAGTGTATCAGCTTTCAGAATTCCTGGTACTTAAATATTGAAGCAAAAGTTTGAATGCTGTTGGACCAGTTCTGATATATTTACAGGATGCTTGTGATCCACAATAAAAGGAAAATGTATTCAACTAATAAAAATTACAACCCAGAAATGAAGATTAATATAAATGGATGGAGCCTCAAGTGATCATCCGGTTCAGTTTTTAGGTGACTGTGCAGATGGTATGCTTTTTCTTGAATTTTATGAGCTGAGACTTATTTATTGTACAAATTAATAATTGTTCTACCACATGGACGTGTTATGTGGAGAGAACCTGCTGTGAATATGAATCTGAATTTAATTACATTCAGTATTTATCTATTGAAAAACTAATAACTGTCCAGCCTATCATAAAATGAATAAATATAATTGCCAGTTCAAAAAATATATGCACCTATGAAAATGTACATATATTATATACTTATATATAGTATTTTTATATTATTACATATTATTATGATGTTGCATGTATATTATTAAACATTGCTTTTTGTTAAATTATATGATACATATATACAATAGATGTTAAATTGCTTGTTAGGATAATATATTATTTATGTGGAGTAGGTACTGAATAAAAATTGTCAATGTAAAATAAATGTTCGTTTTATGATAAATAATGATGTATATTTTCCCTATTCAGTCTTCTGTGTTTATTCCTATCAGTTCCTTTAAAAAATTCATGCAAGTTCTATGTGTGTATTATTAGAAGATCCAAGAAGATCTTGATGCAAAGTAATACATTTCAAAATTAAAAATTTCTTAACATTTCCTCAAATTATATTTATTATGCCAGTGTTAATATTTGTAGCAGTAATTATAATGTAATAGTAGATATTATAGATTATAATGGATTCTGATTCGGTTAGATTCCATAATTAACAGCCTACTCAATTATCCCATAGCAATTAGACTCTAGTACATCTGATATAATGGCTAGAACAAATTATTTATATCTGGGTTGAAAAACTACAAACAGATGAAAATGGCAGCTGCCCTTAATAATTGGATATGATTTTGTTTTATGTTTTAAATACATTGTTAGATTCCTACTGAAGTGCTCATTAAACGAGACAAAATAGCCATCCTAGTGTGGTTTGTATTATTATCCTAATTAAAATTGACAAAGTTCTCAATTTCAAATTATTTTTCAGAAAACAGATGTGCATTCTTTGGATGGGTCATATTTTATATAAAGAGGACTTGATTTACAATTACAACATTATCTATACTTCTATATGAAAATCAGACTAGAAGTATTTGAGTTTAAATTAAGTGCTTTGAGATCCTGCCTGGAAATTAGAAACTTATAATTGCTGGTTTTTATCAGTGGAAGTATAATGTGGCAAATATCATATATTTTTCTGATCATGTTTTCACTATGAAAATCTTGAGGTTCATATTGGGACTGGACACAATCCTGCAGATAGAAGCATGAGTTGCGAATGAGGAGATCCCAATTTAGACATGTCACTGATCCCAGTCAATTTTAGTTTTTTTTACGTGTTTAATGATGCTCAGATCATGGGAAACAACAAAACCCATTGCACACAACTGTAGTCAAATCACAAGTGTAGTAATACGTTGACTCTTTGCCTGATACATTAAAAAAAATAGTATGCTTGTGTACCTATACAGTCTGGTGCTTCCCAAATGGAGGTATATATGTGAGGAGAATTGGCAAGGTGGGATGAGTCCAGGAGAAGGCATCAGGATTGGAAAAGTCTAGAAAGCATGTCATGTGGAAGCAACTGAATACTCGACAGTAGACCCAACAGAGCTATCTTTAAATATTTAAACAACTTTGAAATAATAAAGGGGTTATATATTTTTTCCCTATATTGCCCCAGAAATCAGAATGAGGATCAATAGTGGAAAGGAAAAGAATATAGAGTTTCATCTTGTCATAGAATTACTTTTAAAGCCTTCTGTGGCAATGGAATAAATTGCCTCAAATGATAGTGGGTTACTCATGGTGGAGTTTCCTAAAGCTGATCATCTTGTAGAAACTTTGTAAAACAGATTAAACCCTAAGATATCTATATACTTAAGGTTTGTACAGTACTCTGAAGTTTCTTTTAAAACTTAAAAAAAAAAATGGGGTGCCTGAATGGCTCAGTAGGTTGGCCATCTGACTCTTGGTTTCTGCTTAGGTCATGATCCCTGGGTCATGGGAATGAGCCCTGCCTCATGCTCCGTGCTGAGCATGGAGCCTGCTTAAGATTCTCTCACTCTCTGTCTCTGTCTCTCTCTCTGTCTCCCTCTGCCCCTCTCCCACTCTTGCAGGCTCTCTTCCTCTCTCTAAAAATAAAATACAAAAAAAATAAATAAATGGGAAAAATAAAAACAATAAAAATAAATAAATTTTTAAAAGTTTAAAATTCAGTGTTTCACACATGGATTATTTAGCAAATCTCTCTTTACTTTTATGAGGTGACAAGATAGTTTTAATTTTGAATGCACTTTCGTTCATGCAATTAACAAACACTTACAAAGTGTTACTTTGTGCCAGGTGTGGTGTTAAGTCCTGGGGTAGAGTGGAGAGCCAAACTAGACACTGTGTCAGCCTCACAGAGGTCAAGAGATTAGTAGGGGCAGACATTACTCAATAGTCATATAAACACATGGCAATTGCAAACTTTGATAAGTGGTATGGAGAAAGTGGATAGTACTTTGTGACCTTATATACAAGTTATAAGCTTCTTTCCATTTCACCATTACCATCTAGGGCAGTCCATGTAATTTCTTACCTGGAGTACCACAGACTACTGACTGAATCCCCTGCTACCAGTCATGATACCCTCTAAACCTTTCTCAGTCCATAAATATAATTTCCTCAAAATGCATATCAGATCATGACTCCACACTGCCTGAATCCCTGCAATGCTTCTGATTGCTCTAAAGATAAATAATACCATTCTTTTTTTTTAAGTGTATTTATTTTTGAGAGAGAGTACAGTGGGGTAGGGGCAGAGAGAGAGAAAGACAGGAGACAGAGAATCCCAAGCAAGTTCCACGCTGTCAGCACAAAGCCCAACAAGGGGCTTGAACTCACAAGCCATTAGATTATGACCTGAGCCTAAATCAAGAGTCAAACACTTAACTGACTGACTCACCCAGGTTCCCCTAAATACTACCATCTTTAACTTGGCCTGAAAAAAATTTTATACTATAGCCTATTTCTACCTCCAAGGTATCTGTAATTATTTTCCCCACTTTCTATATTCCAGCCGCTCTGAGGATTTTCAGAACATTACTCATTATCTTCTGCCACAGGACCTTGGTACATGCTGTTCTCCCTCCGGGCTAAACTCTTCACCCCTTTTCCTTCACCTAGATAAATTCATCAAATATAAACTCACATGTGGCCTTCTTATACACAATAATAGGTCATTCATTCATTTGCTCAGCAAATATTAAGCCCTTATTATGCACCAAGTATTATTCTAGGTGTTTGGATTATACAAGCTAAGAAAACAGACAGACTTGCCCTTGAGGGAGAATAAACAATGATTCTTGCTAGTTTATACCCAACTTAAAAAATTGAGCCATTATCTACAGGCTTAGATAACATCATTATTTCACTGGGTATATAACTGTATTCTTACAGATTTTTCAATGTTAAGGTTTTTTCTAATAACTCCTAGAAATGTAAGGTTAGATAGAAAATTATATAAAAAATCGTTGTTTGTACATATAATACTCTATATTTATAATATATAGAGGTCTTGGTTCATTTCATGTTCTATGATCTCATACCTTAGTTCATAATATACTAGTATATGTATATATTTATACATGTATATTTTATGCATATGTATTATGTATGTTATATATGGAAACACAAGTAGACTATATACTATCCTCCTTGGAAGGATGCAAACTAATATTTTATCTTAAAAGTATTAACAACTTTGTTCTAAATTAGTTTTAATATTTTAGAAATCAAACTTAAGATCTTATAGAAAACAATGATAAAATTTACTTCTTTCAAAGCAGTGGTCATTCATTAACCAATTGGTAATTTCAGAAAGCCTTTATTTCATCACATTTTATTTAGTGTCAGGCATGAAAGGAGGTTTACCAATTAGGAAACCTCTTCACTGGTCTGAAGAATTCATCGTCCACCTAGAGAGATAACATAAATGAAACAATATGAAGCAGTATATCCACAAAGTACAACAAAGTATAGTAAAAATTGAACATAAAGAAGAAAACACAGAAACTTTTCCTCACCCCAATTACTTTCAATATATTTCCTTATTCAGCAAGATATAAGCAATACAGCCATGAATTTATGTTACATCAGATAAAATTCACTAGCTAGGCTGTGATTTCTGGTAAGAAATAACTGCTAACTAGTGTTTTGTATTAAACAAACTAGAAGTAGAGACCTGGAAATCCTTAGGCAACTTCTGGGGGCACTGGATTGTGATTATATTCTCTTACGATCAGGATATCTTGGCTTGAAGGCACTCCAAGTTATGGATCTTAGGGGAAAAATAACAGCTCAGTGCGAGTTTCTCCTTTGTAGCTCACCGAGATTAGGAAAAAGGGCAAAGGCAGCTGAATGCATTTATAGCTGCTTGGAAAGTAGCTGTGTCAGAGGAGGCAACTGCCAGATAGGATCTCACAGTGGTAATTGTAACTTTGCTTTCTTCCGTCTCCCGATTGTGGCGAGAGCTGAGAATTTAGAGCAATGGATTGGGAAAATACCATGAAATGAAAGGACCATTGGTCTGGATAAAACTACAGTCAGTAAAAATGGAAAATAAACTTCCATGTATTTGGCCTTTAGTGGCCTCAGAGACTTCAAATAACATTTTACCAAATTGCTTTTGAGTCCTTCATAGTTGTAATGCTTTTTCTTTGGGTCACTTGATAGTTTAAAATCTGTGATCAGGTGTGAGATAGGATAAAAGGAAGGGTATAGGATATATATATATATATATATATATATATATATATATGGGTTTTTTTCCCCTTAAATGCCACTTAATCCAATAAAATTTAGGCCAAGGGGACACACTAATTTAAAAAGTTATTGTCAATTTCCACTGTGGATGATATGGATAATTTTTGTAGTCTAAAAAGTTTTTTATTTGGTTCAGGGTTGGCCAAAACAACCTTGTTTTTACTGGTCTATATATTGTTTTCATAGGGCCCAATCCTATTAGTCAAAGAAGTTAACATTACTCCAGGTTTCAGGTATTATTTATGCCAGATGGCTTTGTACGTAGGGCACACAGTTTAAAAGGGTGCACTCTGTAATATTAAATGATATGAAAAATGAATGCTGAGAACGGAATTTAAATTTGAAAAAACTAACATGCTGACAATTGACAAATAGCCCAATTAACATTACAGACATTTTACCAAGTTGAAAAATGAAAAGCAAAGAAACAAAAATTTATTTGTAATAAAAGTAAAGCTTAGAAATTTATAAAAATCAGGGATTTTTTTCTTTTTTATGAAAGTGGCAGGATTATTTTTCTAAATTGCTTACTTATGGTTCTTTAAGGAGAGTACAGTATATGTGATTAACTGCCTAATGATTTAGGTGAGTTATTGAAAAGATTTCATATAAACTGAATATTTATGTCTTGAATCACTCTGTGCCATTTGATCAGTCTCTTAAGTTTCTGGGAGCAGAGGCTCATTGCTAAAGTCTCAGGGGCTGGACAAGTGTGAACACACAACAGACACATAGACCCTCAAGACAGTTTTGTTGGATGTGTGCATAAAGGTCCCAACAAGAAAATGGACACAGAAAAGCAAAATGTGACTCTGAATATGGAGACATTCTGGATAGAACTCAGTGAAATTGAGTTCAGGATGCTGAAAGCAAAGTTTTGCTAAACTGATCATATAACACGAATAGAAGATGTTAGAATTCTCCCAAATAGTTTCCACCATCATCTCTATAGGAAAACAAGAAACAATTTTTAAAAAATCTTGAAAGATGAACTTAAAATCACTTTCATATCTTCAATGATAAGATTATATAAAGGAAAATATTTTTAAAATAGAAGGAGCACACCACTGCTGTTTATTATCTTGCTTTGTTTTGTTTTGGGAAATTACCCCTTGGTTGAAAAAGTGAGCAAAAGACAGAAGTGAAAAGGTAGTGAATACACAGCAAAACCAACATATAACATAGTTGGGGTTTTTAATTTTTTCATCAAAATTTCTTGCTAAAGAATAATTTGTTCATTTCCTTCCTGCCTCTCTCCCTCCCTCCTTCCCTTCTTCCTTCCTTCCCTCCTTCCCTCCTTCCTTCTTTCCTTCTTTCCCTTTCTTTTCTCCTTCCCACCTCTCTCCCTTCTGTCATCTTCTTCCCCCTTTCCTTCCTTTCTGTCAAACCTTAGGCAAATGGAAGCTATATACAAGGACTCAAACATCTGTTTTGAGATTTGAACAGGCTTAAGGGACTTTTGAGGGGAACTACTCACTTTAACAGATGCTAAGGATATGGGCCAAGAAAATATAGGGATTTTGAAGTAAAGGAGACCCTGAAAGATCCCATCCCCCCTGTCTTTCTTCACTTGTTCATTCCTTTCAAAGTATCTTTCCTATCACACTTTTACACTATTCCTGAAGCATCTACCATGCATGTTATATACCTTCCTCGACTTTCCACATTTTCATGGTCTTTCAGCTACTTTCACTGAATAGAGAATACATTAATTGTTTCAATAAGTTTATCTAAATCTCTAAAAAGTGTATCATAAAAAATGTAATATTAATAAGTCTAATGTTAAGCTATGAAATATTGCTTCTTGTTTGTCACATGTCTCAGAGCCATGTGCCAGAGTAATTCTTTAATTCACAAGTAACACTTTCTTCTAGAGAGTAATACCAGACATTGTAGAAAACATCAGATTGTGTCTCCACTTGTTGGCACTGGCTAGCTTTCCTAGAAGTGCAGCCCTTGAGAGCCTGATTCCTTGAAATGACCTTACAGCATGGGAAGACAAGGATCAATTCTCCTTCTGTCGCTAAGAGTCTGCTAAGGATTATACCTGACTATGGTGGTGCCAACTTTTTTAAAAAACTAAAAGGTTAGCGCAGTTAAATGATACTAGACCTGGGTGCCAGATTCTTCAAAGCAGATTCATCTGCAAAATCAATATGGACACAAGACATTTATTGCATTATTTCATTATACATCCATACCTCAAACATTTAACATGTTGTCAGGAATAATACTTTGAGCTCTTTTAATTTTTTTTAATGTTTATTTATTTTTGAGAGACAGCATGAGCAGGGGAGGGGCAGTGAGAGAGGCAGACATAGAACATGAAACAGGCTCCAGGCTCTGCGCTGTCAGCACAGAGCCCAACATGGGTCTTGAACTCATGAGCCATGAGATCATGACCTGAGCCAAAGTTGGATGCTTAACCAACTGAGCCACCCAGGCGCCCCGAGGAATAATACTTTGAGTTCTTAAACCTTAACCAATGTAAAAGCAGGGACCCACAGAAAATTAAATCTCCAGTGAACCAATAAGTCAAGTTGTATTATTTTTGTCCTTGGTTATTCCAATGACTCCATGAAAAGAAAAGAAGCTAATAAAAATATTACTTAAAATGCAAATTAAATTTCAAAAAAATGCACTACCAAATAATACAAGTACTTTAGAAAAATCACTGACGATACAAAAACTTCAATTATGTGGGATATCCTGGTTGGTTTAACAAAAAAAAAAAAAAAAAGTGAGGGGAGAGTATAAGACTTCTAGAAGGAGACCTTAGGAAATATATTGATTTGAGGTAGTTCATTCCTGACAATTTCCAGCCTTTTGTGAAATAGGTCATAGATCAATTATATGGTAATGAGGTGGTATTAATAAAGGAGGTTTGAGGGTTAAAAGGGTAGTGTGAGTAGTGAAGTCTGACTAGTACAAATATTGTCTTATAGGGGTTAAGATAGGTGAGATACTAACGAGCAATAATCTGTGAGGCACAACCACAGACTGGATAAATGTGTATTTTGTTTTGTCTTGCCCATTAAATTCATGGTTAAATAATCCCAAATGCCTAAATAAAGGATAAAATATCTATCACCTGAATATTAAACTTTATAAAGCATCTCTATTCACAACAGATGGTTTTCTGGATTACCAATGTTTATGTAGTATGGGCATACATTTGGTTAGCAAGTCATGGAAAAATAAAAGCAACAATCCCCACATGTATTGCATCGTGCTTTATATAAAAATATTCACTAGGCTATATTCAATTATTTAAACTTTACTCCATAGGTTTGTCTAAATATTTGAGTTGCATAAAACTTTTCCCCCCAATATTTCTTACTTAAATAATATTGAAAAATATGTCCTGTCAATCAGGTAGAATTTTTAGGAACTGTTTAATGATCCAATTTAGTTGTATTATTAAATATTTTTATTATATAAAAACATTACTAATGCCCCTCCCCACATTCTAAAAATCCAAATTCAGTGATTTAGAATTACTATGCCACTCCTATATGTCAGTTACCATACTAATATATATATAAATATATTATATTTGTCAAATACATACATAGATATATACATGTGAATAAATTCAATGAAAATATACTCAATTAAAAAAGCAAAGAAAATATACTCAATAGATCAGATTTTTATCTATGTTGATTTTTCAGGAGAATACACAGAAAAATAAATAGATCTTAGAAAATTAGATTTTTGCACCCTATTTTAATAATAATATTTATTAAATTTTATTAAATAATAATAAAGATGATAACAATATTTCTAGTATAAGATCCAGGGTCAATATATATTCAGCAAATTTCCTCAACTTTTATTTATATTTATTAATTTGTTTATTTATTTAATTTTTAAAGTTTACTTATTTTAAGAAAGAGAGAGAGTGGTAGAGGGAGAGAGAGAGAATCCCAATTATGTTCCACACTGCCAGTGCATAACCCGAGGTGGGGCTTGAATTCACGAACCATGAGATCATGACCTGAACCAAAACTGAGTCGGACCCTCAACTCACTGAGACACCCAGGCACCCCTGTACTTACATATTTTAATTCAATTTGATGCCTGCACTAAACTTTTAGAAAATTCAAATCTATCAGAGTATCCTTTTTCCTGAATATTACAACAAAGAGAGGAAATTATCTTCCTATAAGTCTTATCCCCATGAAAAAAATATTGCAAGCTAATGAAAAGAGATAAGAATATTTTTAAGAATAGCAGTGTTGCTACTGTGGGTTGAAAACGAGCAAAAAGGAACTTCCCTTTTGTGGGCAATAAAGCCCATGTTTGTATGGTGAAACAGTACTAATATTTGTTTTGATAAAAGCCAGATTTACTATGTAATTTTAGATGACCAACAACTTGTATTAAACATGCTTTTATGAGCAGCATATTACATCAACCAAAAGTAACTTCTTTTTCTATTTGGAGATGCTCGGGACTCTTGCAAAAGTGAAGATGCATAAACCAAATGACTCAACTCTGTGAGGCCCGAGCTCTATATTGTGAAAGCTAACTAAGTAATAATCTTGCTCTTGATTGAATTAAATATGTTTAAAGTTATCTGTAGCAGTCTGTTTATTGTGGCCTTCATTCAAACGTGAAATACTTTGTGTGGCAACCACGCGGAAGTTCACTTGCCTAATTGCACGGGAAGGCACTGGAATGCTGCAGTCTTTGCGTAATCAAATCATGTCATCCCTCTCCAGTGTATATTGCACAGAGAAACAATTAAGAAACAGAATGTGAGTCTGGCAGGGAAAGATCATGAGATTACGTGATTATGAAATTTGTTTTCTAGTATTCTACCACATCGGTGACTCACAGAACGAATTCAGTAAGAAACACGTCATGGGAGGATATCCAGAAGTAAGTTTATAATTGCTCAGAAGCTTGAAGGTCTTTGCTTCCTCATGGCTTTAAATTTGTTATTTTGGTCTCCCTTCTTTACTGAGACCCATTGTATTGAAATCAAGGCTCAATCAGTATGTACTTTCAGGAAGTGAAAGATCTATTAGTGTGGGTTGTAAAGCTGGTTGTCCTCTAGAGATAATAAGCACAGTGATCCGTGAATACTGAGAGGAAGAACATATAAGCAAGAAAAACCAAACCAAACATTTCTATGACAACTCTACAGAACCAAAATTATATAATGAATCATTAGGTTTCCTTGAGAATTTCTAAAATGCTAGGTCATGTTAATTTTTTTTTTAATACAGAAGTAAAAATGAATTTTTGAAGTAGGGGCTTCATTTTGTTAAATTCTCCCACATCACAAATTCTCTACTCACCCTTCCACACCCAGCCCTACCCCCCAGACCCTACTCCTGTGCCCCTTCAAATGCTTATTATTTTTATTATTCATTTCAAACATCAATTCACCTTTAGATCTTTCATGGAATTTTTTTTTCCACACATGCTTTGAGCCCTCTTTAAGAGCCAAGCACGATGCTGCATGCTTTATAAAAGTTAATCTATTTACTCCCTAGAAAACACTCTGAGGTTGATAATATCCTGTTTCATGAATGAGGAAACTGGGACTTAGGGAGATTAGATTGCCCAAGCCCATGCACTAGAAATTGTTGAAGTCAGGAATTGACCTCAAGTGAGCCAGACTCTAAAACTTATACACTTACTGAAGTAGGAAAGCTAAAGGGATGCCATTTTAGAAAGGCTTCATCTCTGCTGTTTTTTTGGTTAGGCCTCATTTACTCATGTTCTGTATTTTGGCTCTTAATAAACCAAAGAAGCTACTTTCCCACTTCGAGGGGGAAGCCAGAAAGTTAATCATTCTCTGACTTTTGTTTTAAGCCCCAAACATCTGCCAACACCTAAGAAGACCCAGATCCTTAACATGTTCTAGGACATTAGCTTCAAACAAACCTCAGCCGACAATGGCATCAATACCCCCTACCTTCAGTAATTTTTGGCATAACACCTACTGTTCATTGGACACTCACCTTTGATTGAACCCTACCACGGATTCCTGAAGAAACATGTACCCTAGACTCTTTTCCAATATACACCCCCAGCCCCAAGCAACGAGAAAATTCATTCTCCTTTCCTTTCCGAGTCTCCCAGACACTCCGTCTGTTATTCTCTGTCACCCTATTCAATAAAATCTGTTTTCATTTTCTCCAGCTCACATGTGATTTCTATCCTGTCGAACCCAACCCTCTCGGCTGGTCCTGTGGGACTCTCCCCTGGGTTCTCAGACTCAGGCTGCCTGCATCACTACTGGTACATACACTTCTACAATTTAACTCTCCAGGCTTCGTCCAAGAGAAATTCACGTTACTTCATGGCAGCATTCAGATGAGTCACTTGTGTGGCCTGGAAGTGCTTTCTAAGTGCGCTGAATGAACTCTCTGTAGGAGATGAAATGATTACAGGCATGGAAATCTCAGGTTTAAGTCCTGCTTGTGCACTTTACTTAAGTCTCTGTGTTTCCGTTTACTCATCAATATGGGGATAATTATATTCACCTCAGGGGCCATCGTGAAGATTGTGTGATATCCCATGTGATGGTATCCAGCACATATAAGGACAAGTTTTTAAAATGGATGATTATGCTATTATGAGAAACAGAGTCCTGCACTAAATAGGAAAGAAAAGTGGATAGAGTTTAAAATCTAATTGAGGAGACAAAAAGACCGATATAAAAATGATTTTGGGACAGTTGTAATGCATGTTACAAATTATGCAGTGAAATGTATACATACTCCTAAATGACTAAGAATGAAGCAATAAGAGGAAGATTAGGCATGTACGGAAAGATTTCTGGGAGCAGGTGTGTTGCAATATGTCAAAGTGCAGTAGTACTTGAGAGAGCATGAGAGGAAAAGGAGAGGCATGGGGGGCACTAAGGCGGAACTGAAGGTTCAACCGAAATATAATGTTGAGGTGTTTCTGTTTCATCTATCCTCCAAATAAAATAATTGCTAATATTTGTTCAGTGCTTGCTAGATTCCAGACTCGGTTATAAAAACTTTGTGCTAACTCAGTCCTCACAGCAACTATATGAGAGAGGTGCTACTCTTGGTTCCTTTTCACAGATGAGGAAACTGAGGCACCGTGATGCTGATTGCCTCACCCAGCATCATACATCTAGTGAGCAGCAGATCCAGAATGCCAAATCCAGGATTTCCAACGCAGCCACTCTGGTTCCAGAGCCTAAGGAGCTTCTAAAGAGGCGTTCGGCATGTGCCGGGATATAACCATTAGAAGGGTGTGCTGAGGAACATGGCTTAACATTAAAAAGAAGAAAGCGTTATGACTTGTTATGTCAGTTGAGGGTCAGGCTCCAATGTTTCCTGTTTAATTCTTAAGAATCAGAGGATCTGAAACATGCCTTTGAGATGTAAACTATGCAAGGATTGACTAGGAGTTTTGCTGCAGAAAGGGATAAACATATTGGATTTAAAGACTAACTCTCACCTCAGAAACAAGCAGTCCCATAGAACAGTGCAGACATAAGGGGGTGAGCAGGAGGTGCAAATCTCATTACACAAGTCCAAATTGACAGGAGTCAGGATAAAACTTGGGAAGGAATTCAGAGGGCAGAAAGACTTCCCCCAAGATTTAGTAAGGAGATACAACTGGAAGTTTTCAGGAAATAGAAAGGAAAGAAGGGAGGATACAGAAGCAAGGCACCATCTTGAAAACCCCGAAGTTTTCAATTGAGTAGCAGCTGAAATAGAAATGCAATCATGGGGCACCTGGGTGGCTCAGTCTGTAAGCGTCCGACTTCAGCTCAGCTCATGATCTCATGGTTCCTGAGTTCGAGCCTCACATCGGGCTCTGTGCTGACAGCTCGGAGCCTGGAGCCTGCTTTGGATTCTGTGTCTCCTTCTCTCTCTGCTCCTCCCCCACTCTGTCTCTCTCTCAAAAATAAATAAACATTAAAAAAAATTAAAAAAAAGAAATGCAATCAGTATTAATCAAAATTAAGAAGGTGCAAAAATTAAGGTGAAATGGAGATTTATCTTTCATAACATTGAGGTAGAATATGGCATTCACCTATGACATGCATTGTCTCTTTGAACAATTTTTATATCAGTGTTAAGCGTTTCCAAATGCAAACTTTAATGAATTACTTGTCGATAAAATAGGAGTCATAAAAATGCTTCAAAGAGCATAATAAGGAGACACTGACTTTATTTAAAGTGAAAAAAATAAGGCTCATGAGTAACAACAATGATCATACTAAGCTGTGCACGTATTTTATGTATATATATATTATGTTATATAAAACTATGTATACATTATATATAATATGGTGACCAGCTTATCATCTCCAATGGAAGACAAGATCTGGATGTTATAAAAAGTTGCTTCTTTATATGTATATCATTGGAAATGGAATTTATATCTGGCTGAAATATTTTAATACATGTCAGGGGGACTGATTTGTCATATTCTTTTTGTTAAATTTTGCAGGTCTGGTTCCACTGACTTTCCTCTTGTCACCACCTCATAGCTACAGTATAAAACAACTGCCCCACGAGGCTTGAGCTTGGAGAACCCAGAGGCCTCCTAAGTTCATGTCAATGAGTTATCTAAGCCTTTGACCTTAGAGAAGTCTCAGTCTCTCTATCTCCACTGCTTGGTGGCCTTGCTTGGCAGAAGGTAGACAAGTGGTAAGGAGATGCTGAAGCTCACAGAATCCAGAAATCTTCATGGAATGACTTCTTTGGGTTCACACTTGTGATCAGGGCCTGATTCCTGCTTGAGAATCAAAAGGTTGTCATAAAATTCATGTTTTGTTGCCTCCTTTTTTTTTTATGTCATGCAATCCCCACATGGTATTGAAGTTTAGGGATGATGAGGGGTTCATGAGGTCTGTAGCCAACGGCCAAGAAAGAATTCTTGAAGACATCTTTGGTGCAAAAAGGTGATTTTATTAAAGCCTGGGGGACAGGGCCCATGGGCAGTAAGAGCTACACTGGGATCGTGATGGGTAACTCATAAACCCTTAGGTTGGGAGGGGGTCGGAGATAGAATAAGTCTCTAAACAATTTTGGAAGCAAGGTTTCCAGGACCTTGAGAGACTAGCTGTTGCTAGGGAAACTGCCATTTATTACCGTTTAATAAAACCGCAATCATGAGACCCTTCAGATGTATATCGGAAGGCCATAAGCTTAGAGTATGATTGCCAGCATATATCTTGGGGCAGTTGAGATAAAGGAAGTGGATTTACAGGATCCTCAAAGTTGGGATAATGTTAAGCTAAGAATCCATTTACCCCCAGCACAGTGTTATCATGGAGGCAGCTGAGTTCCTAGAGGAGGTCACTCTGCCGGTTTCAAAAATTTGTCAGTGGGCTGTAGGCAGTGAGGGAATTTAATTTTTCACTTGCCTTAGTTTCCCACATCACCATGGCAAGCACTTAAACCCCTTTACTTTGTTCTTGGGTAGCCAGGAGTGTCCCAGGAATATCACACATATTCCACTGTGGTGGGGTGGGGGAGTGCTGTGCCAGCCTGTATTTTGCCCTCAGCTTGCCCATGCTCCCTCATCAGTATTATCAAGTCCCACCCATGCTTTTAGTAGAACCAACTCAAACGGACAGCTAAGAGAGTACCTCAGGTCCTCTCTGTCCAATCAACAACCTCAAATTGATTTGGTTTGAATTTTGTTTGGTTTTATTATTTTTTTAACCTTTCTTAATTTTTTAAGAGACAGAGACAGACAGACCATGAGTGGGGGAGGAGCAGAGAGAGAGGAAGACACAGAATCCGAAGCAGGCTCCAGGCTCTGAGCTGTCATCACAGAGCCCAACACATGGCTCAAACTCAGGAATCATGAGATCATGACCTGAGCCGAAGTTGAATGCTGAACCAAATGAGCCACCGAGGCACCCCGTGATTTTTATTTAGTTTTTTAATGTGTGATCTAGTTTGTATTTTGGATGTAAGATTGAATTTCCTCCTTCGATTGTCTTTTCATACACATAATGTTACATGAACTGATTTTATTTTTTTAAGTTTCTTTTTTTTTCTTTTTTTAATTTAGTTTTTTATTTTTAAAAATTTACATCCAAATTAGTTAGCATATAGTGAAACAATGATTTCAGGAGTAGATTCCTTAGTGCCCCTTACCCATTTAGCCCATCTCCCCTCCCACACCCCCTCCAGTAACCCTCTGTTTGTTCTCCATATTTGTGAGTCTCTTTTGTTTTGTCCCCATCCCTGTTTTTATATTATTTTTGTTTCCTTTCCCTATGTTCATCTGTTTTGTATATTAAAGTCCTCATATGAGTGAAGTCATATGATTTTTGTCTTTCTCTGACTAATTTCACTTAGCATAATACCCTCCAGTTCCATCCATGTAGTTGCAAATGGCAAGATTTCATTCTTTTTGATTGCCAAGTGATACTCCATTGTATATATATACCACTTCTTCTTTATCCATTCATCCATCTAGGGACATTTAACAATATTTAACAATATTTGTTCTTCCTATCCAGGAGCATGGAATCTTTTTCCATTTTGTTGTGTCTTCCTCAATTTCTTTCATAAGCTTTCTATAGTTTTCAGTGTACAGATTTTTCACCTCTTTGGTTAGATTTATTCCTAGGTATTTTATGTTTTTTGTGCAACTGTAAATGGGATCGATTCCTTGATTTCTCTTTCTGTCGCTTCGTTGTTGGTGTATAGGAATGCAACTGATTTCTGTGCATTGATTTTATATCCTGCAACTTTGCTGACTTCATGAATCAATTCTAGCGGTTTTTTGGTGGAATCTTTTGGGTTTTCCATATAGAGTATCATGTCATCTATGAAGAGTGAAAGTTTGACCTCCTCCTCACCGATTTGGACGCCTATTGTTTCTTTGTGTTGTCTGATTGCAGAGGCTAAGACTTCCAATACTATGTTGAATAACAGTGGCGAGAGTGGACATCCCTGTCTTTTTCCTGACCTTAGGGGGAAAGCTCTCAGTTTTTCACCATTGTGGATGATATTAGTGTTGCGTCATTCAGATATATGGCTTTTATGATCTCGAGGTATGCTCCTTATATCCCTACTTTCTTCAGGGTTTATATCCCTACTTTCTTGAGGGTTCTTATCAAGAAAGATGCTGTATTTTGCCAAATGCTTTCTCCGCATCTATTGAGAGGATCATATGGTTCTTGTCCTTTCTTTTATTGATGTAATGAATCACATTAATTGTTTTGTGAATATTGAATCAGCTCTGCATCCCAGGTATAAATCCCACTTGGTCGTGGGGTGAATAATTTTTTTAATATATTGTTGGATCCGGTTGGCTAATATCTTGTTGAGGATTTTTGTCTCCATGTTCATCAGGGAAATTGGTATATAGTTCTCCTTTTTAGTGGGGTCTTTGTCTGGTTTTGGAATCAAGGTAATGCTGGCTTCATAGAAAGAGTTTGGAAGTTTTCCTTCCTTTTCTATTTTTGGGAACAGCTAAAAGAGAATAGGTGTTGACTCTTCCTTAAATGTTTGGTAGAATTCCCCTGGAAAGCCATCTGGCCCTGGACTCTTGTTTTTTGGCAGATTTTTTGATTACTAATTCGATTTCCTTACTTGTTATGGGTCTGTTCAAATTTTCGATTTCTTCCTGTTTCAATTTTGGTAGTGTATATGTTTCTAGGAATTTGTCCATTTCTTCCAGATTGCCCATTTTATTGGCATATAATTGCTCATAACATTCTTTTATTATTGTTTTTACTTCTGCTGTGTTGGTTGTGGTCTCTCCTCTTTCATTGTTGATTTTATTTATTTGGGTCCTTTCCTTTTTCTTTTTGATCAAACTGGATAGTGGTTTCTCAATTTGGTTAATGCTTTCAAAGAACCAGCTTCTGGTTTCATTGATCTGTTCTGGGTTTTTTTTGTTTTTTTTTTTTTTTTGGTTTCAATAGTATTAATTTCTGCTCTAATCTTTGTTATGTCCTGTCTTCTGCTGTTTTGGGGTTTTATTTGCTGTTCTTTTTCCAGCTTTCTAGGGTATAAGTTTAGGTTGTGTATCTAAGATCTTTCTTCCTTTTTTAGGAAGGCCTGTATTGCTATATACTTTCCTCTTATGACTGCCTTTGCTGCGTCCCAGAGATTTGGGGTTGTGGTGTTATCATTTTCATTGACTTCCTATACTTTTTAATTTCCTCTTTAACTGCTTGGTTAGCCCATTCATTCTTTAATAGGATGTTCTTTAGTCTCCAAGTATTTGTTACCTTTCCAAATTTTTCCTTGTGGTTGATGTTGAGTTTCATAGTGTTGTGGACTGAAAATATGCACAGTATGATCTTGATCTTTTTGTACTTACTTAGGGCTGATTTGTGTCTCAGTATATGGTCTTTTCTGGGGAATGTTTCATGTGCACTGGAGAAGAATGTATATTCTGCTGCTTTAGGATGAAATGTTCTGAATATATCTGTTAAGTCCATCTGGTCCAGTGTGTCATTCAAAGCCATTGTTTCCTGGTTGATTCTTTGATTACATGATCTGTCCTTTACTGTGAGTGGGGTGTTGAAGTCTCCTACTATTATGGTATTACTATCAATGAGTTTCTTTATGTTTGTGATTCATCAATTTATATATTTGGGTTCCTCCACATTTGGCACATAAATGTTTACAATTGTTAGTTCTTCTTGGTGGATAGACCCCTTAAGTATGATATAACGCCCTTCTGCATCTTTTGATACAGTCTTTATTTTAAAGTCTAGATTGTCTGTTATAAGTATGGCAACTCCAGCTTTCTTTTGTTGACCATTAGCATGATAGATGGTTCTGCATCCCCTTATTTTCAATCTGAAGGTGTCTTTAGGTCTAAAGTGGGTCTCTTGTAAACAGCATATAGATGGATCTTGTTTTCTTATCCATTCTGTAACCCTATGTGTTTTGATTGGAGCATTAAGTCCATTGACATTTAGAGTGAGTACTGAAAGATATGAATTTATTGCCATTATGTTGCTTGTGGAGTCGGAGTTTCTGGTGATGTTCTCTGGTCCTTCCTAATCTTTGTTGCTTTTGGTATTTTTATCTATCTATCTATCTATCTATCTATTTATTTATATTTCATCTTTTCTCCCCTCAGAGAGTCCCCTTTAAAATTTCTTGCAGGGCTGGTTTAGTGTTCACAAACTCCTTTAATTTTTGTTTGTCTGGGAAACTTTTTATCTCATTCAATTTTGAATGACAGCATTGCTGGATAAAGAATTCTTGGTTGCATATTTTTCTGATTCAGCACGGTGACTATATCCTGCCACTCCTTTCTGGCCTGCCAAGTTTCTGTGGATAGGTCTGCTGCAAACCTGATCTGTCTTCCCTTGTAGGTTAGGGCCTTTTTTTCTCTTGCTGTTTTCATGCTTCTCTCCTTGCCTGAGTATTTTGTGAATTTGACTATGATACACCTTGTTGATGGTCGTTTTTTGTTGAGTCTAATGTGCTTCCTGGATTCTGATGTCTGTCTTTCCCCACGTTAGGAAAATTTTCCACTATGATTTGCTCACATAACCCTTGTACCCCTATTTTTTTCTCTTCCTCTTCTGGGACCCCTATGATTCTGATGTTGTTCCTTTTTAATGAGTCACTGATTTCTCTGATTCTTAAATCATGCTCTTTTGCCTCCATCTCCCTCTTTTTTTCTGCTTCATTATTCTCTATATCACTGATTCTCTGTTCTGCCTTATCCATCCTTGCTGCTGCTGCATCCATCTGTGAATGCAGCTTAATTATAGCATTTTTTAATTTCATTCTATTTTTTACTTCTTTTATCTCTGCAGAAGGGGATTCTAATCTATTTTCAACTCCAGCTAGTATTCTTATTGTCGTGGTTCTAAATTCTGGTTCAGACATCTTGCTTGTATCTCTGTTAGTTAAATCCCTGGCTGTCATTTCTTCATGCTTTCTTTTTGGGTGAATTCCTTCATTTTGTCATTTTGAAGGGAGAAAAGGAACTAATGAGGTACAAAAATTAAAATTAAAAAAAAATTAAAATGAAAAAAAATATTAAAATTAAAAAAGTAAACACACACACACAAATCAAATAATGATGCTAGATTCTAGGTGTGTTTTGGTCTGGGTGTTGAAAGTGGTTTGACGGATTAGAGAAAAAAAAGGGGGGGGTAGAAAAAAGGGAAATCGTTTGAGAATTTGAAAAATGAGTACACTGAAGTAGACTAAAATGAGATGATGGGAATAAAATGGAATTTGAAAAAATATACACAAAAGTAAAGAATAAAGTAGAAAAAAATTAAAGAAAATTAATAAAAATTAAAAATAAATTTGCGTTTTTCCTTTTTCTGTATCCAAGAGAAGAAATGAAAAAGAGAAAAAAGAGAAAAAAAGAAAGAAAAAAAGGAAATCGTTTGGAAATTTGAAAAAGTGAATATACTGTTGTAGACTAAAAATAAAATGATGGAATTAAATAGAATTTGAAAAAATTTACATAAAAGCAAAAAATATAGTAAAAAATTAAAGAAAAATATTTTTAATAGAAATTGAAAGTAAAAATGCAGTTTTTCTCTTTCTGCATTCAAGAAAAAGAAAATAAACAAAAAAGAGAAAAAAAGAAAAAGAAAAAAGAAAAAAAAGGGAAATAGTTTGAAAATTTGTAAAGGTGGATACACTGAAGTAGACTAAAATAAAATGATGGAAGTAAAATAGAATTTGAAAAAATTTACACAAAAGTAAAAAAATATAGTAATAAAATTAAAGAAAAATATTTTTAATAAAAATTGAAAATAAAAATGAATTTTTTCTCTTTCTTTATTCAAGAAATAGAAGTGTAAAAGGGGAAAAAAAAGAAAGAAAATTGAATAGATGGAACCTGCTAACAGATTGAAGTAGGACTGAAATTACTTTGTTTTCCCCTAGAAGTCAGTCTATGTAGCGCTTTATAGTCCATAAACTAAGCCAGCGGTGAGACTTGTGTTCTTGAGAGTGACATAGGCCCCCGCTGGGCGGGGCTCAGTGTAATGGCTCCATTCTCCACTAGATGGCGCTGCTAGCCTACTGGGGTGGATTGTTGCTGCGCTTGTCAGGTGCATATGTGCATGCGCAGGAGCGGTGAAAATGCCGCCAGCTCAGCTACCCAGTCTGTTCTTGATCAGCAATCGTGCACCCGTTCTCTGTCTTCAGCTCTCGTCCTCTCCCTGCTTTTTCACTCTCCGGGACCAGGCCTCAGGCAGTACCTCTCTCCCGAACTTTGTCTCAGATGTGGCTGTTTTCCCCGGCCCCCTTACTTCCGAAGGACTGCGGCTTTGACCCGCTCCGCCCCTCTGCGGGAGGGTCTCACTGAGCAATGGCCGAATGAGCAATGGCCGAATGTCTGATGCACCCAGGAACGCTTTCTGGACCCTGCTGCTGCCGGTGCCCCGAGACCGCGGCCAGGTGCCAGCCCGCCCCAGAAAAAGTTCGCAAGATAGTGTAGCAGCAGTGTTTCAGGGATCATGGAAAATCAGAACACACACCTGGCACCAGGCTTCACCCTTAACGACCTTGCCCCAGCACCAGTGAATGTGGCCGCCTGCTGGGGTCTGCTGGGACCAGGTGGCTTCAACAGTCTCTACCAAATGTCCTTCCAGCAGTGGAACCGCTTTTCCCTGTGTGGTCTGAGAACTTCCCAGACTCACTCTTTCCTGGGGATTCACCCTTCCCACCAGAGCACCACCAGGTATTGAGCCGTGGAGTTGCAGACTTTGCGCTCCCCTTGTTTACAGTCTTAATGGAATTTAAACCCTCTCCTTTCTCCTTTCTCCCTTTTTAGTTTAGTCCCTGCAGCTGTTTCCAATTTTCCACTTTCTCTCCAGCTGCTTTTGGGGTGGGGTGCATTTCCTGTATCTCCCCCCCCCCCTCAGTCTCCATCCTCTCTCTGCTCACAAAAGCACCTCCCTCCCTGCACCTTTTTGCCCTTCAAGTTCACATCTCCGTGCCGTGTACCTGCTGAATTCTGTGGTTCAGGTTGTGCAGATTGTTGTGTTAATCCTCCAGTCAGTTTTCTAGGTGTGTAGGATGGTTTAGTGTTGGTCTGGCTGTATTTCATGGACGCAAGACACACAAAAAACTTCCATGCTGTTCCGGTATCTTGGCTCCTCTCCTAAGTTTATTTTTGTTTATTTTAAGATAAATATAGAAAGCAAGCAGGGGAGAGGCAAAGGGAGAGAGAAAATACCAAGCAGGCTCTGTGCTGTCAGAGCAGAACCCAACACGGGGCCTGAACTCACCAGTCGTGAGATTATGACCTGAGCTGAAATCAAGAGTTGGATGCTTAATCGACTAAGTCACCCAAGGACCCCAAGTGAACTGATTTTAAAGGGTGACAGTTGTGGGTAGGTTGGTAGAGAACCGCTCCTGGTATTGGAGGTCCGCTTGTGCATAGAGCCAACATCAACTGTACAAACCCTCAGCTTTCCGATCAGCTCTGCGGGGGCCAAACTCGTAGCTTAAGAGACTTGGATATTGCCAGTGATCTGCAAGTTATCACTGCTTAGAACCATGCTGAACTGTATGAGACTGAAGTTAAGTGGTGTCAATATTAAATGATCCTCATGCATCCTAGTATTTATTCACTATGTTCCCAACTTAAAATGAATAAACTATATTATAACTGTATGAGTTTTAAAGGCACTTCTTAATTTTATTTCTCTTGTTTTACTTACCAGTCTTAATTTGGAGGATAAGTGTTGACCAATCTGGAGAGTAAAATGCATAATGAAATGTTAGCACGGTAAGGGCAGGGATATTATGTCTGCTTGTATACTGTTGTACTGCCGGTTGAACATTGCCTGGCATTTAGCAGAAAAGCAATAAAACTTATTTTATAAATTAAGACTTTGTTTTGATTAAAATACAAACTTTTGAATAAAAACATTGAGAATTATGTATATACCAGAAAATCCATATATGTGTGTGTGTGTATGCACATCACTTCTGGTAGACTCAATATATTCCTAAACACTACAGTAATGATTATGTAACAATTTCTATTTATTATAGATTTATGACTACTGTGTTATTATTTTAACTCCCAGTATGTCACTGTCTTGCCAGGGGAGTTAGAGTAGCCCCGATTCATGTTTTGTTTTGTTTTTTTTTAATTAAAAAAAATTTTTTTTCTGCATATGTCTGAGAGCAATTAGAATTCTCTGCTCTTTTCTAGCTTTTTACTGCCTCCAAATCTGATTTCAAAAACCCTCCTGGAAGACCTGGTTAATTTTAATAGAGGATAGTGCAGGGAAGAAAGATCAGGGTATAGGTGAAACAAAATCTAGCTAGCTAGGGATAGCTGGCCTCTTGAGAAATAACATATTGGTGATTGAGATCACATGAAACTCTTTGACTGTATTGGTAGACAGGGAAGAAGAGAAACAAAAATCCCTTAATGTGAAGAACTTGAATTGATGTTTATAAATTATCTGCACAAAGCTCTGTATTTTCTGGTTTATTATTGCTTCAATATGTTTGATGGAGTAAGGCATTCTACATGTATAAATTTTTTTTAACGCTTATTCATTTTTTGAGAGACAGAAACAGAGTGTGAGTGGGGGAGGGGCAGAGAGCGAGGGAGACACAGAATCCGATGCAGGCTCCAGGCTCTGAACTGACAGCACAGAGCACGACATGAGTCTTGAACTCACGGACCATGAGATCTTGGCCTGAGCCTTTCCCTTTCCCTTTCCCTTTCCCTTTCCTTTCTTTCTCCCTCCTCCCCCCACCCCCGTTTCCTTCCCTCCCTCCCATCTTTCCTAGATGTTCAGAGCAAATTGTATGACAGGCATTGAATATTTTAGTGAGAGCATCCAGCTTTTCTTTTTCATGTAGTATAAAAGCCACATTACTACCTGGGACTCTGTGTTCAGTGTTAGTTACATGGTACCACAGAGCAGAATCACATTCTCACTCAGAAAAGTTTACCTCAGATGGAATCAGCAGCAAGAAACTCTGAACTAAGGAGTGATATGTTTTTCTGTTCTTTATGCTATATACCTTGGCAACCTTTAAGAATATAATAAATTCTAAAAATTATATTTGGCCTTCTCTAAAAGAGGAAAATTGATGTTCCTTTTTGCTTTTCTTTCAGAGTAAGAGATAATGTCTTCAGGGAGAAAAATCCAAAGGCAAAGATCTTTCACCTAATAACTCATTGAAGGTACATGGCCTTTTTAATATACTTGTCTTTTTTATCTGTGGTTGACATCCACCTCACTGGGTCACTAGGGCCTGCTTTTGATGCTAAGAGCCTTCTTCCATGAAACGGAAATGGAAATTACTCCTCAAAAGCAAAAAAGAATGCCCCGTCCCCCAAATAATACAAGGAAAATTTTTTTACTGACATGTGAAAAGGGTTACTTTTCTCCACTATTCACAAAAGGGAACAGATGCATTAATATAAAAAACAAATATTCACCCAGACAGAAAATTATGCTTTAAGTAGGAAAAAAGCATGCGACTTAAACAGTTTAATTATGCAAAGATTAGATATTTCTCCAGCAAATCTGAACACCAAGCTTCCTCAAAAGTTGTGTCGTTTTTAATAGCATTTGGGAGATTTCATTGTTGAATATATACCCTGGGTTGTTGAAAAGGGAAAAATGGAGAACAAACATGGCTGAGTACTCAGCGGGCCAGCCAGACCACGTAATTGTTACAAACTACAAGTGCATAGGACAAGGACTTCCATAAATTTAACAATGGAACTCTGTTTCCAAAAAAAAGCTTCTTTTTGTTGTTGTTGTTGTTCTGGTTAACTCTGCAGTTTCTGAATACTGACTGATGTCCTTAATACTTTTTAAAGCAAACCACAGAGTCTCTAAATAAGAGTTTACTTTATCCTGAAAAAACAGCTTTTATAAAAGAGATTAAATACATGCAATTTCATAAAACATGATTTAAGAAAAAAAAATTTAAACTTAGAATGGATGTAGGTATCTGGATGTGAGATATAGGTATAGGAATGAAGCCAGGAAGCCCAGGTATCTGTTTTTCCCTCCAGTGAATTTTGTCCTCAGGAGACAAATTCTATGGCCCTGTGGGTCAAAAACTCCCTGATGTCTACTAAGGTCTGATAGGGTGATGATCCCATTCTGCTCAACTCTATTGAACTGTGACTGTTATTTGAAAAGTGTCCTGAACTAGAGCTCCTCAGACTAAACTTCATCAAAATAATCATACCTATAAGGATGTAATGTTCCTTCTTTTATTTTTCTTTCTCACATTTCTTATTAATTTAAAATTTTAATTATCTCCATCAATTACTGGAGAATTCTACTAGGGACTTTTCTGAGTTTTTCCCAACCCTGGCCTTGGGCCTTTGCTGGGCCAAATGAGTTTGCTTCCTGGTGGGATTCCTGGAAAAGGACAAGCATCAGTCATTTCATTTGTATGTGCTGGTTTCAGTGCTTGTAATAATCTGAAAGCTGTGGGAAAGATCCATGCCCTTAAATCAGACTCAATGGCCTGCGTGTTTTGTACTTGGTCCAATGGCATTGGCGCACCACCTGCTCCCTGAACTACAAAAGAGTGGGGTGAGTGAGATGTAGAAGGTCCGGGGTTCTAGCAAATGTGTGTAATTATTTTCCAGTGCTATCTGAGGATTCTTGGGGATGCTTCTGTAGTTCCCTCAACCTTGGCAAGCACAAATTCAAAATGACCAGATTGATAACAAATGTAGGGCTATTTTTGAAACAATCGCTGGAAGTCAGTAAAATCCCAAAGACAATTGAATTTTACTTATTATTGTTCATTACTAGGTAGTCTTTTAATAGGTTGGCAATGTCTGGACAAGCAATAGATTCATGTAAAGTTCAAATATTTTATATTTATTACAAAAAATTTTTATTTTCTTGCCTTTATCTTAATAAAATTTAAAGTAAAATAATCAAGGGGCGTCTGGGTGGCTCAGTTGGTTGAGCGTCCGACTTCGGCTCAGGTCACGATCTCACGGTCCGTGAGTTCGAGCCCCGCGTCGGGCTCTGGGCTGATGGCTCAGAGCCTGGAGCCTGTTTCAGATTCTGTGTCTCCCTCTCTCTGCCCCTCCCCCGTTCATGCTCTGTCTCTCTCTGTCTCAAAAATAAATAAACGTTAAAAAAAAATTAAAGTAAAATAATCAAGTTTAAATTAGTTTTTGTAACTTATTGCTACTACAATTAATATTAGTAGTAGTTCATATTAAATAATTGCATGTAGCTCAAATTAAAAATTTCATTTCTACCAGAAAATATGATTTGATCTTGATTTGAGATCGTCAGTATATATCCTTTACTCTGCTAATAAATTTTATCTTTGTTAAATTGTTTCTAATGGTAGTAATAAAATTTAGTCAGCATTCCCTAATGTGTCTGAGAGTCATTGTGAGATCAGATAAGATACATGTTTCATCAAGTTCTGCCACCTTTGGGCAGATCTGGAAAATATATAATCTTGAATTGTTCAAAACAGGATTGATGCTATTGTCATAATTACACCCATGTTTCCTTGTGACAATTTCAAACCATAAGCCATGTTTGGCGTAGAGACAAAACTATTGCGGTTTATAGGTCCTTTCTTTTGAACCATTGTGCAATTATCTTTAAAATCAAAGCCTAAAACTGAAAGCTGTTTTCTCAGTTTATTTCATTCAAAACATATACTTTTTCATTATTTAGAAAACCAGTGTGAATCTCTTTAACTTTTATTTCTATATTTTTATCTGGTAGTTTCATAGTTTATATGGTAAATACTGGTTGTTCAAAATGATTTTTTTTTTCTTTACCAAGTAGTTGAATTATGTACTATTCCTTTTCTACTTTAGGTATGACTCATTCTCTCACTTTCATGTCCTTTTCATTAATAATAGCATTTTGAATTATTTCTTCTAGATAGTTATCATTTGTTTTAATAATTTTATCTGTCCTCATATTTGGTCATTCTACTATCATATTTCTCAATAATTTCTATTAAAACTAGTCATTTTCCAAAAATACTGTACCACTCTCACCACAAAAGCACTATGGTGCTCAGCTAAATTTTGAATAAGTATTATGCATCTTTTAAGAACAACATTGCCATGTTCTATATCGGCAATTACTTGTCTGGGTTGAATGCTATTGATTTCTTACTGGTTAGTCATTCTTTTCCCCCTGGTTCTGGTAATTGCTTGTATTTGTGTATTTCTGTGCAAGTGAGATTTCCTGTTTTATTCTTTTGTCAGTTTAAATGTTTACAGTCATAGATGTATCCCAAAGTTGATCTTCCAAATGGTTGTGAAAAGGTAATAGTGGGAACAAAATATTTTGCTTTTGAATTTAGAATAGGAAAACCTATTTCTCTGGAAGGAGAAAGGAATGGGGAACTATGGTATAATAGGTACAGAACTTCAGTCTGGAGTGATGAAAAGGTTTTGGAGATGGATGGTTATGATGGGTGCACAATATTGTGAATGCATTTAATGTCCCTGAGCCATCCACTTCAAAATGCATAAAATGGTAAATATGTGTATTTTACCCCAATTTCTCAAAAGCTGATTTCTACAGTTTATTTCTTCATTTGAAATAATTTTGGCATAAATTTAAATATAAATACTCTACCAAGATAATAGGAAGGAAAATTTTGATAATAAATTTAATAGGACTATGTTTTGTTAGAAATATTATCATGTTCTCAGGATGAATATGATTGCCATTTTCCAGAATTATCATTCAATAAACATATCAAATGACAAAAACTTTTGTTTTTTCTTGCCCAATTTACCAACTTCATTAATATAAGTTTTTTGCATATATACTGACAGGCAATCCAGAGTTGCATTTGTTGGTTCTGAGTGGTAAATTAGGTACGAGTAATTCTCTTTTTCTTTCTCATTGTTTTGATCATTAATTACATCATCCAGTAAATAATACAATATTTCTGATTTCATTTGACCTATTCAAGTTGAAAATTAGAAGGTAAATAATAAATTTTTATAGTTTTGTAATGCTTAGTTTTATTATTTTGATTAATAACTAAATCATCATTAAACATTTAGTAATATTCCAAATGTGGATTTTATATATCGTATTTGACAGAAGTATATTCATTTTTATTGTTAGCATTTAAAAAAATTTAAGCAGAACAATTCTTTGTACATTTCCTATTTTTCTCCTGTTCACATTTTAAAATTTTTGAGTTCTGTTTATATACCTTCTATTCCTTTTTTTTAATGTTATTTTATTTTTGTTTTTAATTTATTTTTGAGAGAGACAGAGAAAGAGTGCGAGCTGGAGAGGGGCAGAGAGATAGGGAGACAGAGAATCCGAAGCAGGCTTCAGGCTCTGAGCTGTCAGCACAGGGCCCCACGTAGGATGTGAACTCATGAACTGGGAGATCATGACCCAAGCTGAGGTCAGCCGCTCAACTGACTGAGCCACCCAGGCGCCCCATATATACCTTCTATTTCTATCATGATCCTGACTTGTAATCAAATCACAATGATCTAAAGGTTTAAAAAATATAGCATAATTGCATTTAAAGAGTTCAAAATTGAATATATTTTGTCAAAAATGTAAACATTAAATTTCAAAAACTTAAAATTATATCCCATATATTTGTTGGTTACTTTGTCAATAGTATTTGATTGTAGCAATTGGGAGACAGTACCCTGAAACAATAGAGTTCTATCCTAGAGGGAGTAGGCTGTACTTGAACCTATTTACTCTGCCAGTCAGAATAATTAGTCTTGGAATCAAAGGTTCATATGGAAATGCCTCTTCTCATTATTAAATCTTACAACCCACTCACAGAATTTCTTTACTTTCATTCCATGCAACTTGGAGTTATGTTGGTTCCGAGCTTTTAGTTTCCAAAAGAGGGTGCCTCAAACCAGACACCATGACAAGAGGTCCATTGAATTGGGCTATTATGTAGCCATTATGGACTTTTCATGGCTTTAAATCAATAGAAGAAGAAGATGTGGGTGAATGTCACTCTAATGGATGTGGTGATAATGATCAAGAAGAAATTGGTATTCTCCTTTATAATGAGAGCATAGTGGACTAGACCAGGAACCCTGTGAATTCCCTGAGATGCCTTTTATTATTCCCATGTCAAATAGTAAAAGTAAATGAAAAACTACACCAAAGGAAAAAAAAAGAGGTAGAAACACTGAATATTCAAATTCAAAGAACCCCAACAAGTCAAGGTTTTGGCAGGGAGCAAAGGTGATATATAATGGATAGTGAAAAAAGGATAACCGTGGCCTTATGGCTAATTATTGAAATGAAGGATTTAAACTCTAAGCATATCATTCCATGATTTTTATGTGTGTATGTCACCTTATTGTTTTATATAAGGCTGGTTGGTGTTGTTTAATTTTTCAGTTTAGTCTTTAAATTACAGACTATTCAGGTAGAAATGTGACTGTTTTTTAAGGAGGTATTAATAATTCCCAGAGATGGATACTGTAATTGTCACACAGTCTCCCACAGTACATACATAGAGAAACAATGACTGTTTACATGTCTCACCTTTTAGAGTAAAGTGATGGTTTTGTTTAAGGAAGAGATGTAGTTTGTAGGCAAAAAAAAAAAAAGTTGTTATTGTTACATGGGAGTTCAAACCTATTCAGAAGATAGATGTTGAGTAGTCAAGGGGCATGAATTATGGAAGTTACTAAGTTTTTGATTCTCCGCTTCAAAAACACCCTTGTCTACGTTATAGTGTTATACTGAGTCTAGGCCTTGGAAAACTACATTTCTTCATTGCCAGTTGGCTCCCTGTTACTCTCTTCCAATTGGGGGAACTAGAGGAAGACTGGAAAGCAAGAGGAAGGAGAAGGGTTAGACTCCCTTATGGTATTACTTCCTCTTCCTGTCACAGTCTCTCTGGCAATGGTTTTGCACCCTGGCAAGGGCTGTTGATTTCACTAACCTTACAGGAATGTGCAGCTCTTCTAAAAAAATCAGCAGAGGACACAAGCCAATCCCTAAATGGCAAGTCTGTTCAAGCCATCTTTGAACATCTTTATTTTCCTGACTTAGTTCCTGTGATCTAAATAAGAAAAAAAAAAGACCACTAGGCAACCAGTTAGAAAAAAAAAGCCAAATAACTTCCATATTTATCTCATAAGAAATCTCTTAGGCTGTCAGCAACTCAGAACTCATTGCTTCCATAGCGTTGAGTTACCCAGCTTACAGGTGATAGACTTACAATAAACTCATAATTCTGCTTTGTTTTATTAAGTATGCAGTGTTTACCTGTGACCCAAAGACATTATAGATCATCTGTAGTATAATGAGATACTACAATGTATACTAGATTTTATTTTTAAGACCTCATCATCTTTTTTGGTCTTTTCTTGACCTTTATTTAATCATTTCTCCTTTATTTGCTAAGCATCATTTCTCTTTCCCAAACTCTTCTTTACTTTTTGATTTTACTCTTTCTCTCTCCCAGAAGGTTTTATTTTTGCAAATTTCCATGACATAACCAATACAAGGTACCTTTCATGAGAAGTCCCCTTCATTCTTGTCAAGCAGTCCTCTTTTGTTGACCCATTTTTCAAAGGAGTATATGACTTATTTGCAGTTTTCACAGTTCCAAAGATCACTTTACAATACACTCAGTATGTATTCACTGGGATTGATTTCTTCCTCAAAGGTCTGTATTTCAAAGATCAGTTTTCTCCATGAGTCACAGCCTTTGAAAATCTCAAGTACAATTAATTATACTGTTTTTGGTACTGGTCTTAAGTAGAGCAGATAATTTTGAGGCTTCACTAGGGACCCCCAAGGTCCTTTCCACTGTGCAAAAGAGTTAAAAGTCTACTCCTAAAGTGATGACAACTTGAGGTTACAGCTGTTGTCACATCATAGTTACTTGCTTCCCACCCCATGGATCTGGCCTCCTCAGTTTGAGCGTGCTATGCGGTGTGGCCTCTGAATAGAAAGCAAATACAGAAGTCTTCCATTCTCTTTATTACCACGTCATGGAGGCCTCTTGCAACAAAAAGAAAACAGGATTCCCTGATTCTCAGATATCCAGTGTAAAAAAAGTCGCCAAAAAATTGAATTTTTCCTCATAACTGAGTCTCTTCTCCATTTCCCAGACAAAACATCCTGGCAGGGAGTATGTCCTGATTATCAAAATCTTGTCATCTTTCTGTCTTGGGCATGGCCAGGTATTTATTGTGATGTAGTACTTCATGTCAGAGCTCTCTGGCCTAGAGTTAGCCTAGAGATAATATTTAATTTTCATAAAAATATTTATCTTATTTGTTTGTTTATTCATGTATTTATTGAGAGAGAGAGAGAGAGAGAGAGAGAGAGAGAGAGAGAGCGCGAGGGAACACCTGAGCAGGAGAGAGGGGCAGAGGGAGAGGGAGAGAGATAATGTCAAGCAAGCTCCACGTCCAGGGCTGAGCCCAATGCGGGGATCGATTTCACAACCCTGGGATCATGACCTGAGCTGCAATCGAGAGTTGGCCTCTTAACTGACTGATCTACCCAGGTGCCCCCCAAATTTTTATCATATTAAAATATTTCTAAAATGTAGTATAATTTCTATTTTCAAACTTCAAAATCTTATCCTCTTTTTCATTGTATACTAACTCCAAAATTAATACCTATTCATCATTAATCCTCTGATATGTCTACATTTCATATTCTAGGCTAATCAAATAGAATTAAAATGCATTAATTAATGCGAAGACCATACTAGGTTAAATATATTAGGAAACAATAATATAAAATTGAGCACACATATCAGACTAGAGCAAACACACATACTTTCCAGGCATTTTACCAAAGTCATTTTTTTTTTCAGTATAATATAGAACTTAATGGAATGTAGTCCAAAGGAAATCTTACCATCTTTATTTATGCAAATAAGCCACTGAAATAGAGTATACCAACATCCTCCATCAGAGTCGTTATTTAAAAAAAAACAATATCGAACTTCTGCTTCCTTTTAACTTTTGTGTAGTCATATATTTTCTGAAACATTTGATTATGTCAGAATGGTTAAATATGTCTGATGATTCTGAAGCCATCTTAAAATCTTCGTAGAAAAATGGCAAAGTACAATTTTTAAGATTTTGTTGATAAAACACTATTCACATGTGGAAAAGTCTATAATATATCACTTTATTCTCAAGGTGGATGCAGCAGTCAAGTTTCCTGTGGAGAAACTTAAGGGACATGGAACATATATTATCTGAAAATATAATTTCCCTTTTCACCAGTATCCCCAATACAGTTGAAAATCACTGATGTTGTTGTCATTTGGTTGGTGTATCTCACATTTATTTTTAAAATCAACAATTGGAAATGCCTTTAAAGTCTCATGTATTTAAATAAAAGTTGTCTGAGTTTGGACTCGATATTTGGGCATATGACAGGGATAATAATGACCCTACCTTAGAAATAACAGGTATCATATTCTCACACTGATAGTAATAAACCCTAAGGAGAAGTCAACTATTCTATCCAAATCACCTATACATCAAAAAGTATGCTTTCATGGCTCAAAATCAGACATATTTTTTTTATAAATGTGTTTTACAAATTCTGTCACATAAGCCAAGGCTTTGTTTGATGCTGGTGACATTGATGCGATGTTTCCAGCTCATCTTGGAAGCCCATAATCTGTTCTTTGTCGATTTTCTCTTGCTCTAACTCATGACACAACTTTGAGGATAATAATTGAACTACAACTTAAAATTAATCAATTTAAGCCCCCAACTGAAGCATTCGTTTCTTCCAGACACTGGAGATATGAATAGGACTGAAGTTTAGGAAGTTTATCGTTAAAAAAGACCTGTAGAATTAAACATTTAGGAAGTTTACTCATTTGTATCAGGAAATGGATACAGGCAGTAGTCTCTTTGAGACCTAAATTATTCACTTAAAGACAGGTAGACAGAAGACAAGTTAAAACTTTCAGGTTCTAGAGTAATAGTTGCTATATTGTTGTTATGTACTTTCAACTACATGCATGTCATGTATTCTTAAAGAAATTAGGTAACTTTTCTCACACCCTTTTAAGTTGTAGTAAGGCCTTTGGCATTGAATTTTAGCAGGCAATATATTAAAGTGTTTAAAAATTTTGTTTTTTAATGCAATGTAAACATGGGTTTTAGAACAACATCTTTACCAATTACTCATTTTATAATCATGGGTAAGTAAAAATTTTTCTATTTTGCCATTTCCTCACTTATAACTTCAGGTACCAATACCAGCATCACAGAGTTGGTTGAGTATTAAAGAAGATAATGAGAGTGGAGACCCTGGCTCAGAGTAATGACTCAATAAGTGGTAGTTATTATTGTTGTAATTATTTTTGTTAGCCCTACAGAGTTTTTCTAGAGAGGAAAATTATAGAAAAGCAAGCAAACAGCACCAACAGAATGTCAGTTGTACTTGAAAATGTACTGAACCTGGGGTGCCTGGGTGACTCAGTCGGTTCAGTGTCTGACTTCAGCTCAGGTCATGATCTGGCGGTTTGTGAGTTGGAGCCCCGTGTTGGGCTCTGTGCTGACAGCTCGGAGCCTGGAGCCTGCTTCGGATTCCGTGTCTCCCTCTCTCTCCACCTCTCCCCTGCTCACACTCTGTCTTTCTCTATCTCTCAATAGAATAAATAGGCACTAAAAATTTTTTTTAAAAAAGTACTGAACTAAAGTCAGAAGACATGAGTGCCAGTTTGGACTCCAACAAGAAATTACAGATTCAGTCAATGACTCTAAAAATCAATTAAAGTGGAACTTTATTTTGCTTCCTTATTTGTAGAATAAAATGATATTTGAATCCCCAACTCAGTTAGTTGTAAAAATAAGGAGCTAACATACATTACAAAGTATCAATGGCCATCATATTACATCTCAAGTAGAAAAATTATTGTAATTGATATGAAATCAGTTATATTACCAGTGTTTTAAAATTATAAAGTAGCAGCATCTGGATGGGTTAGTCGGTTGAGTGTCTGACTTGATTTTGGCTCAGGTCATCATCGCATGGTTTGTGAGTTTGATTGTGCAAACATGAGGTGCCTGGGTGCTCAGTCAGTTGGGTGTCTGACTTCGGTTCAGGTCATGATATCACGGTTTGTGGGTTTGAGCCCCGTGTCAGGCTCTCTGCTGTCAGCACAGAGCCTGCTTTGGATCCTCTGTCTCCCTCTCTTGCTGCCCCTCCCCCACTCACAATCTCCCTCTATCTCTCAAAAATAAATGAACATTAAAAAAAATTGTTCAAGCATCAGAACAATCTAATTTCACAACATTTTAATCAGTCTCCAAGAAAACCCTGTACCCATAAGCAGGTACTCCCTGTACCTCCTCAGAGCTCCAGCCCTAGGCGATCACTAGTCTATATTCTTTATGACTTGCTTTTTACTTATCACTGTGCTTCTGAAATTTATATATTTTGATGTAAGTAATATTACTTTATTTTCATTGTTGATTTTCTTTTTGTTTGCTTAATCTATCAGCCACTGGACGAGATATATTTAAATCTCTACCTATAATGGTTGATTTTTAATTTTGAAACCATGTTATTGAAGGCATACACATTTAGGATTATTAGATTCCTAGTGATTTGAAAGTTTTATTTTCATATAGTGATCAATATCTCCTGAAGTACTCTTTATCTTAAACCCTCCTTTACTTGATATTAATAGGGCTGTATCAACTTTTTTTCTGACTAGTGTTTGCATGTATATCTTTTCCTATACTTTTACTTATGACCTGGGTGTGCCTCTTATAAAGAATATATTGGCTGGTATTTGTCAGATTTTGAAAAAGAGATATTTTTCTCTTTTAGAGAACTTAAGAGTAGAGATTTAATCAATTTATAGGTGTATACAAATGGTTGTGTGTGTATTTACATATATTTATCTTCAGTTTTCTAGTCTGGCCTGTGTTAGCTTAAGTGGTCAATAGACAACATAATAAAAAGGATTTATTCTTTTCGGTGTTCTTTATTCTTTATTCTTTGGGGTTGATGTACTAGCCTTTGCTGAACATACTTTTATATCTCAGCAAAGCAGGTGTCTAATCAAGGAAGCCCTAATGGTATTAGTTTAGTTAATCCACTTCCCAATTTAATCTCGAAATGGAAGTCCTGAATATAAACGTTTCATAAACTGGAAGCAACACCATTTCTAGTACTTTCCTGTAAACTCTGGAACAGTACAATGAAACAAATTTAAGCTGTCTACGCAACTTTTTAGAGGCAAAATGTAGGAGAGCTAGAAGCCAAGTGTAAGTATTAATAATACAAACATTTATGTTTGACTATAAATGCTATTTTAAGCTACTGTTTCCAGACTTCGGAGTAAAACTCAGATTGTGTAAACAAAAATGGAAGTTTCAGAATGCAAGCTGGAATGCACACTCTTAAATACACATAATTAAAACTCATTTTCCAAGGAATTTGAATCCAAATAGATTCACTGAAGAACAATTCCTACAGGTAAATAGGTGTCCTGGAGTCAGACAGATCTGAGTTAGAGCCTAGAGACATCCTTTATGACTCTTTGGGCATTGTTGCCTTCTTTTCCATGTCTGTAAAATGGGGACTGTAATGATATTTATCTCATGAGTTCAGTATTTTTATTTTTTTGAAAAAAACGACTCATTATGTCTTATTTTACTAAAAGTTTATTGAATATCAACTGAGAACCAAACATGCCACTAAATGCTTGTCTTGAGTTATGGATTTAATCTCATACAGATGTATAGGTATGTGCCATTATTATCTCTGTTATCAGATCAGGAAACAGCTGGGATTGGAACCTTAGTATCTCTAATTTCTTCAGTGTTATGCCATGTTATCTCATAATATGAGGGTATCATCTTGTTTTCTTCCTGCTCCCAGAAAGTCTTCAAATAGCTTTTCTTTTACTGCTAATTATAGGCATTTCCTAAAATCCCTGCCCTTAATCCTTTTATTCCTTGTCTTACGATCTCATCTACATCTATGTTTTCAGGTTCATCTTTACTGATTCTTAAATTTCTATCTCCAGTCTTGAGGGCCCTCATTGTAATTTGAATTTTATTTTATTTTCAACTACCTACTGAAGAGAATTGCCTTGATGTCTTCACACCTCAAACTCATTATGTCAAAACGTAAACTCCTCATCTTTCCTTTCAAAACTTATTCCTTCCTCTGGCTGGAATATTGTTATTTTCCAAATAAGTCGAAATTCAAACCTAAGAATTTTTTTTTTTTTACCTGTTATTCTTTGAGACTACTATTTAGCCAGTTATACACCCGCCTTTATAGCCTCCTCCGGTGTGTTTCCTACTCCTCTGCTTTTAGTCGTTCTGTCTATTCTGGCTTATAACATTATTACCTGGGCTAACCTCAGCAGCTCTTGACTGATCTCCCTCACCTACTGGCTTCTCTCCTTCTGATCCCATCTATATAAAACCTCCAAGTGGATTTTCCTAGAGCCAATCTCTAATCATTCAGATAAAATTACAAAACAACAAAAGCAACCCACTGAAACTATGGAGTTCTATTACCTGGTAACTTTATATCACTATTTTAAGAGGCCTCTTGTAAACTATTGATATCATTCATAATTTGATGCATGCTACTCTTTTCCTTTTCAGGCTAGTCGTCCACAGTGTCTGTTTCTTCATTTTCTGTTTTTTGTTTTTTCTGAAGTATACTACTCTGCGGATAAGCTAGACTATTTCCATTTCTTAAACATGTTTTTGAAAAATGTCACGTGATTTCTAATTCTGCTCTTTGTCTCTCCACCTTTCTCCATTACCTAGTCCCACTCAAGTACAATATCTGACACTACCCCCTCCCTTTTAAGAGAAGGTGTATTTCTTTTATGAAATATCATACAGTCTACTTCATTTGTTTTGTGTGGACATGTCCTATCTCACCTATTAAACTCTATTCAAACTCTGCTCCATTAAATTGTGATAGAGACTAGAACTAACACTTAATGGGACTCCTATGGAGAAGGCAAGGCACCTTCTCAAGAGCAGTACGAAATGGCATTCACTTCAATTATAGATAAGGGGGCCAAGAAAGATCTAATAACCACTGGTGTCTTGAATTCAATTTTGATAAAATTCTAGTAAATTTTTATCTCAAGGCCAAGTTTCCATGTATTAAAAGAAGAATGATTCCTTAGGTCTTGACATGACACATTTGTTTCCTTTTTGACTTTTTACAACAGAGACATTTGCAGTGGTGAGATTGGACTATGACTGAAAATTTACCTATTTGACTTTGTTCTAATTTTTCTCAGGACTAGTATGGAGTGACTTTTTGCCCTTACATATAACAGTTCTAAATTCAATGAGGAAGATATTTACAGTTCTGTAAATATCACTTTGGCATTTTACATTTTGTATGAGAGAGATTTTTACATTGCAGTTCATAGCACAGTTTGAGGTTTTTAAATGCCAGCTAGACACATTGAAAACACCAAGTTTTAAATTCAACATTGAGAAATTTGCAGAACTTTTAGGGGTTGCTGTGGGGAGTGAAGATGGCATTTGACAAAAGAACACAGGACTCCAGCTTATTTATGTATTGGTTCACAGGAGAATGGATGGGATAACATTTGAATAAGAGAAGGAGGGGTGGCTCTGTACTTTAGTTCCTTTATATTCTACTTACATGATCACATGGAACATTAGACAATGGATAGGAATCAAAATAGAGACCCCCATGGAAATGACAATTTCTATATATCTTCATAAATTGTGAAGAATGGTGGTATTCATTGCAGATGTAAACATTTTGAAGGTGGATCATACCAGTCCATTTCCTAATCTAGAAAGAACAACAAATTCAGAAAAAAATAAGTTTTTACGACAGACGTTTGGACACTCAGCATGGCTTAAGACTTTTCTCAAATTTTGGTTGCAATATAATCACTCTTGTTGACATATTAGTGATAAGTACATTATACAAATACCTTTTATCTATCCCATAGAGATCGTTTCTATGTTGTTTTTGGAATTTAAATGTCAATAGTTATGGCAGCTCTAAGCAGGCATGGGCTGCTGATGTTGACATGGAAATGTTGATAATTCAAGTCTCCTCATATTAGCAGTTTTATCGTTCCTACCATCACTGAGTTAAATGATTTACTTTTAACTGTAATTGTTTCTCCAGCTATTCTTCATTGTTTTCCCCAAACAGTGTGATATAAGATCCAAAAGACACAAAATAAAACAAACAAAAACTCTGCTTAACTGGCTGATGCTGACATTTGGCCTTTTGTCAGAAAGCAGCCTTGATTAAAAACAACTGAAAGGCATTTTTGGTGAGCACTCTGACTTAGAATAAATATATCTCGATAAGTTAATGCCTTTATGTTTCGCAGTTGGCTCTAAGAGGAGACAGCCAGGGTGATATTTGTGTTCATTATACATAGATGAAAAAGTGATTTTTTTTTAAAGTTTGATTTCAAGCTAACAGAAAGTCACTACTAATCATGTGGAATTTCACTGCGATGATTTATCTCTGTGCATTCATATATGTGGTGAGCTGGTTTTGAAACAAGAAAATCTCACAGAAACTCTAAGGCATTCTTTTTTGAGGCCATTAGCAAGTTAATTGAGAAGCTGTAGCACGGAAACTACTCTCATGGGTCTTCTACCCACTCTTTAGTTGTTCCCTGGGTTATTTCATTCTTAACCGTGGCTTCAGCCATCACCTACACACTGCAAAATTCCAGCTAAGATTTTATATCATGCTCTGTTTTGAGCTCCAAACTTCTGTATCTAATTCCTATACTGTTTTAGTTATCTATTGCTGTGTGACAGATTACCTCCAACGTTAATGGCGTAAAACAGCAGACACATTTTATCTCATATTTTCTGTGGGTCAGGAATCTAGGATCACTTAGCTGGGTCTTGTGGCTCATGATCTCTCACAGGGTTGCAATCCAGGTATAAGCCTTGACTATGGCCTCATCTAAAGGCTCAACTGGAGGAGAATTTGTTTGCAAGAGCACTGTCATGATTATTTGGATGATTCACTTCCTTGCAAGCTGTTGGCTTGAGACGTCTCTCAGTTTCTTGCCCCATAAGCCTCTCCACTGGGCAACTTACAGTTTGGCAGCTGGCTTCTCTCAGATTGGAGGAGTAAAAAGACGTCAGGCAAGAAGCCAGCGTTTTCATAACCCAGTCTTAGAAATGTCAATCCATCACTTTTGCCGTATATTGTCATCATTAGAAGTCAGTCATTTGGTCCAGTTCCTCTCCAGTGAGGGGATTTCTAAAGGCCATGAGTACTAGGAAGTGAAGCACTGGGGCCATCTTAGACGTAGCTTACCATACATACCATCCGAACACTTCCTTCTGGTATTTCCTAGGCACTTGAAACTGTCTGTCCAGAACTGACTCCGCTGACATTGCACCCAAACCTGCTTCTCCTGTGATCTCTATCTTGAATAGGGGTCGAAGATTGTCATCCATACAGTTTCTGTGTGTGTGTACTTGTGTTTTGTATGCATGTTTATTCAAATTATTAACAATTATTATTGTTATTATTATTGGGGTACCTAGGTGGCTTAGTCTGTTATGAATCTGACTCTTGATCTTAGCTCAGTTCTTGATCTCAGGATCCTGAGTTCAAGTCTTGCATTGGGCTCTGTGCTTGGCATGAAGTCTACTTAAAAAAATTATTATTATTAATATTATGTGAAGGGCTAGTCTATGTAAGCGTATGTACTAGTTGTTACTAGTTGAGAGATCCTGGAGCCAGAGTGCATTGGGAAGGGAACATAATCTGGGTGTGTAATTCCAGAAGACTTCATGTTTAATGAATTTTTATGTGAAAGATCAAATATCTATACTCCTTTTCTATTTGGCCTGTCCTTTTTCACAAATGTATGGCACAATCATATCTGGCCTCTTTGCTCAACATGAGCACTCTCATGTCAGGTGCAAGCCGGCTGTCCTCACATTTAATGCCCTGCTGTCCTTCCACTTGGCGAGGCTGTATAAAACTTGCCTGTCCAGCACACTGCTGTGGAATTTCAGTGGGAAGAATGAACCAAGGGAGAGTGCATCCAATTTGCATTAGTGCCTTCTGTCAAGTCCAGCTCTCATATTTTCAAATTAGAAAGATCAAAATCTCCCCTAATTGCTTCCTTGTGTTCTCAAGCAAAGTAGTCACGGCACCTCTTGGACCCAAATGCACTATATATATATAGTAGTTATTTCTCATTTAAATTTTGGGGGGAATATGGGTGATATTTTCAAGTGCTGAGTCTTATTTTTATATTTTATTGATAATTTCCTTTGGGATCTGAAATGGTTTGGAGGAGAGGTGAATTAGAAATCTGGGTTCAATTTGCTATTTTATAGTACTTTTTTTAAACCTCTTCCTTATCTTGCCAACAAAATTTGATTCTATTATATAATCTATTCTATTATAGGCTTAATAACATCTTGAAAAATTTTCCTGCCAAAAATGGTTATCTGCAAGTTTCTCCTTCTTCAAACATTTGTTTGTCCTTCCCAAAGAACTCTAGTAGATTACTGAGAACTAATGTTGTCTTGATCTCAATAGGTTGCATTTCTGAAAATAGCACTACGCCTATAACTTCTTTGCTGTGGAGATAAAGTTAATTTAATTGCATGTGATCTGTTGCTTTTTCTGGAAGCTTTCTGAGAGTTGGGGCACATCCTGGCAAGCCTCTGGTTTTCTGAAAGTTGCTACTTACACAACCAAGGTTATGAATATTAATCTGTTTTATACAATATATATACTTATGGTTTTTTCAAAATTTTGGTTGGAGATGCAGTTTTTATACTTTTACTAGTTCATCAACTAATGTACAGCAACAGTGTCTGTATCTATTCTCCTTTATTTCTTGTCTGTTAGAAGATTATTTCAGGCTGAAATGCTCAGGAAACTCTTTTCAATAAATACCAAAACAGAGTTTATGGACTCTTTCCTATTTCCTTGTCATCCTTGAGCATAAATTTGGTACCATAAAGATAAAATGGCCCCAGTGATCCCAGCTTTATATTTATTTGGAGAGTATTTTTCTCCCAAACTGTATGCCACATGATAAGTAGCAACGAGGGGCACCTAAATGTTCACACCCATCTTTCTATTCTCTATTGGTTGTAAAATTTTCTTTAGATGGTTGGAGTGACACTTCATTTTTCCCTTAATACATGCTTAACAGTTTTTTTTTTTTGCAGGGGGGATTCTCTTTTTTGAAATTGAGTAAACATGTCATGGATATCAATTACATCAAGATCTTGACTTGCTGCCAACTATTTCAAACATTGATTTTGCTTTTATGCCTCTAGTATATGTCTAGAAGCATTTGTCTATATTTTCTGGTTTGGCATTCCTGCCACTTCCTATACTTGTCAGTTGTCTGAGCCATTTCGTGGATTACTTTGCTGTCCCCATTTTTCTCAAGTACATCATCAACTCACAACAGACAACCTTTGCAAGGCTAGTGTCAGTCTGAGTGTTTTTGCTGTTCTGCAGCCATCCTTTACCACATTACCGTATAAAGGTATGAAAATTACTTTTGCCAACATTGTGTATTTCAGTGTGAATAGACTGGTTACATTTTTATTCATACTCTCTTTTTTCCTTCAGTGAGTACTTCCATTCATTATAGGAACATTTCCGTGGGTCAGGTTAAATTTCAAATGTGTTGTCAGCACTTTCAGGCAGTAACCACTGTGTTTCCCAGTCAATTCACTCTCACAAAGCTGATGATTGCTTTTTATTTCATTGACAATATGCACACAATGAGAAGAAAACTTATTTATCTTCCTGCCACTAAATTGACCAGATGCATATACACGTGTCTGTGTACTCTATCTTCTTCCTGCTACAAGGCATCTGATAGTTCTACTCTTTTCGAGGGCACTATACTTGTGTTTGATCCCATTCATTTTCCTCTACTCAAAGATGTCTGCCCTTATAAATTTATCACCCCTTTTGCATCAAGTTTTTCCTATTAAGGGATTATTCCCACTAACCTGCAAACATAATATAATATTTTTCAACTGAAGCAAACAACATACACATGATGATAAAGGGATGATAACTTGCCATTTTGCAACGATTCAAGTTTTATTTCCATCGGGCACTTTAAAATTAAACATGTTACCAGCACATATGCATTAACAGTGTCCCTCGATGTAATCTCATGGCACCAACTTTTTCTATGCACCAGATACACAACTTGTAAATGGAGGCCTTACTCTGTTATAAGGAAGATATCAGATTGACCCCCAAACACATTTATATTAATTCTCAGATTATCATTAAAAGGAAAATATATTTAAAATTCAAAGAATTCATAGATTCCTGAATCTAAAATTTGAGTTTGAGAAAAAATTTTTAATATAAAAAGAAGGTAGAAGATTAACTCTGATGCTTGGTCAGTAATAACTGTGCATTTATTTGCTGTGAGTGTCCTTTGAGCTCTTCTTCCTCATGGATATAGAGAAAGAGGACCAATCACGGACTTGCATATTTTGGATCTAGCCAAATGTTTTCAGATATTTCTATTATCAATGTCCGGTATTAAAGTGACCTTTTTAGGGGCACCTGGGTGGCGCAGTCGGTTAAGCGTCCGACTTCAGCTCGGGTCACCATCTCACGGTCCGTGAGTACGAGCCCCGCGTCGGGCTCTGGGCTGATGGCTCAGGGCCTGGAGCCTGCTTCCGGTTCTGTGTCTCCTTCTCTCTCTGCTCCTCCCCTCTTCATGCTCTGTCTCTCTCTGTCTCAAAAATAAATAAAAACATTAAAAAAAATTTAAAAAAAAAGTGACCTTTTTATACATCTTAGGTTGTGATTGTCACTAATACTATAATCCTTCAAGGAGAATTGACTTTATGCTCTCTCAACTAAGTGCAGTGATCAGTATGATACACTAGATAAAGCAGAGAAGACAGAGTACAGTACTGGAGTCAGGAGACTGAGTGTATCCAGGCTTTCTGCCCTCTGCAAAATTGTTTTCCTCCTCTGCAGATGGACAGGAGTGGATTTGATGATCCATATGGTCTATCTGGCTCTGAAAATCAAGGGAGTATTTGGGGGGACCAAAATTATTAGAACGGACCTTTTTTGAGCTCTTCTAGTTACTTTTCAAGGGACTATTACAGATTCTTAATATGGATTATGTAATTTAATCCTCACAATAGCCCTTTGAATTTTTGTACCATTACTATCACAGATAAAGACACTGACACACAAAAGACTAATTAAAGTGCCCAAAGGCTTTTTGTTAGTAATTGGTGGAGCTGAGATTTAAACCTAGGCCATTTGACACAAAAGCTGAGTGAGGATCTCTTACCCACCTCACAAGACTGTCTCTGAAAGAGTGGGTAAATTTGTATAGTGAACTATAATATAAGTAGAATGAAATGTTCTTTAATGAAGATCTGTGGTGGAGTTAAAATTTGAAATTTTATTAACCTGGTAATTTCCTCACTCTCTATCCTCTTACTCCTAAGAGGAAAGCATTGCTTCAAGTCAATGATTACATAGAAAACAAAGAACAATGAGTTACATTTTTGGCTTTTGAATATCTAAATTGGCTTTCTAATCTCATAACAAGGTAATTAGACTTTCGAGCTGGACATTATGATATTTAAGAGGCAGGGTATTTGAATTTCAAATGGTTAAGCTCTTAAGAGTGTTAAAATAAAGTTCATGTTCTTAGTAAATTTAAAAGGGCAGACATGAGAGCAAGTATATCCCTCACTCAGGAATTAGGTAGAGTAGCCTTGACAGGGAAGGAAAATCTGAAAAGGAGTAAGAGAGAACATTGGAAAAGGGATCTATGACCTATTCTCCTGGGTCTGAAAGTCTTGGGGGAGGGAGCAAGTGATAGAAACCTCAGATAATCCTTCTATGAAATTGAAGAATAGTAGAAATGAGGGTTGTTTTTTTTTTTGTTTTGTTTTTTTTTGTTTTTTGTTTTTTTTTGGCTGGAACACTAGGTGTTGTCAGCTTCTTAGAAGATCCTCATTGGGAGTATCAATGAAATGGACATCTAGAGTGAATATGTCTTCACAGAAATGTAGAGGGTCTGAGGAAAATTTAACACATTTCCTGAGATTATGTCAATGGGGAAGAACACTGCATTTTTCCTGTGCTGTCACAGAGTGTTGTGGAAGTTAGGACTCAAGTTAGTAGACTCAAGTTAAGGATAAAGAGAATGCAGAATGGAAGGACAGCAACCAGAGGGACCAGGAAAGATGAATGATAACCAGATGTCAGAAGAAATAAAAAGGTATCATTCAATGTGGAGGAGGTCTTAGGATAACAAATAACTGACTTCCCAATTACCATGTAAAGATCCTAGGAAATTAAATATGTCCCATTAGAAAAAAAAAAAAAAAAGAAAGAGATGTAGAATCTTGAACCCACTGATGTTTTGGTGATTAAGTTAAATCTATTGTGTTTGAGAAACTGCATGGGAAAAACTGGAGTTGACTAAATTAAGTTTTCCGTCATCGTGTAGGAAAGGGGCTTGAAATCGACACAAGTTCAGTTTGGAAAATATAAAACAGCTAAATATCTCTTGCTAATCCAGATAAGTAGACTAACAACATCATAGTAAAGAAGGAATACTACATTGAGAAATTAAGGAAAATTTCTCAGAGGACTTGGGTTCTGAGTTGAACCTTGAAATAATTTGAGTAGCATTAAGCTAAAAATATGGGAGAGAGGCAGGGATAAAGACTGTACACCAGCTGCAGACAATATACACACAGTTGTGAAAATTAATGGTGGTTCCAGGGACCAGTGTGACTGGGACATAGGAGTTTTGGAAGGTATAGTGGGATATATAACAGGAAAAGTAGGTCAGTGGTTAATCATATATGGAAAAGAATGCTATTCTTATTGGTTTGGATGCTTTAGTAGCTGTAGACAATAAAAGGCTGTTGAAGGGTTTTGAGTAGGGAAGAGATACACATTACTGGCATTTTAATAAGTTACTCTTTGAAGCCCCATGCCTGTTTATCCAATTTCCTATCTGACATTCCTCCTTTCATGTCTCACAGACAGGTAAAACTCAACCAGTTTAAGGGTAAATTCTTGAGTTTCAAATATTCTCTTCTTGTTCCAGGAAAAGGTACTCTCTGCCCCGTAGGTGCTCTTGGCATAATGCCCTTGTTCCTGTTACCCTTTATATTAATCTTTTTTTTTTCTATTTTGCCAATACTTCTAGCAAAACAAATTTGAATTATGCACCCTTCTCTTCATCTCTGCTGCCATTACTTGTGGTCCAAGTCACCAACAGCCATCCCCCAACCCCTGCAATTGACTCTAAACTTCTCATCTTCCACTCTTGTCTCCTCCAATCCACTCTTCCCATTGCAACAAAAATAAAATAATATTTCTAAAACAAAGGGAAGATCACTTTTTACTTAATTCCTTCAATCAATCCTCATCACCCTTAGAATAAAATCCCAATGTTAATGACAGTGACATCTCTTGCCTCTTCTTACTTTTAATCTTCAGCCATTCTGGCTTTCTTCTAGTCCCTGAAATGAATTAAACTTTTCCTGGATGATGGTATTTTTACTTCTCTTTCAACTCTTTTTTTGCACATCCTTTGGTTTTAATTAATAGCATTTCTAGAGAATTTTGTGTTGAATCTCAGTCAAGTCAAATTAAGACCTTGTTTCGGGGCTTCTGGCTCAGTTGGTTAAGCGTCTGACTTCAGCTCAGGTCATGATCTCATGGCTTATTGGGTTCAAGCCCTGAGTCAGGCTCTGTGCTGACAGCTCAGAGCTGGAGCCTGCATCGGATTCTGTGTCTCTGTCTCTCCCTGATTCTCCCGCACTAGCACTCTGTCTGTCTCTCTCTCAAAAATAACCAAGCATTAAAAAACAGACCTTGTTTTAACTTTCATCACATCATTTCCTTTTTTACACCACAATTTTAAATGATTATTTATTTGATTATGTGTTTACTAATTGGCTCCCCTGCTAGACTCTAAGCCCCATTATCATATGAATTCTATTCTTTGCTCAATTCCCAGCTGCTAGCCCAGTGGACTGGCACAAGGTAGATTCTTCTTAAATTTGTTGAATATGTGAATAAATGGATGGCAATCAATGATATGAAAGCCAGATGTCAAGTTTGAGGAAAGAGAATCTGTTTTAAAACTTAGTAATAAAGATAATGAAAGTTGGAAATGAAGGCAGTTGTAAATTACAGAAAAAACAAAGATAGAAAGTTATCACTTTCATATCCTGAAGTAGGTGGTTATAGACTAGTATAGCAGTCCCACACTCATCAGATTCCTAAATGCCATTTGTTTTACTGCCCTGCTTTCCTAAGAATGGCACTGTTTGTGTTTAGACGGCCACACAAATTCTACCAATAGGTCTACATCGCCGGGCAGTAGAGAAATGGAATGGGTGGCAAAGCGCAAACCTCCTCTCATTAAAAAAGATTTCCCAGAAGTCCCACGAAACACTTCTTTGTACATCTTGTTGGCCAAATATTAAGTGGTCATACCTCGTTTCAAAGGGACTAAGAATATGGTTTCTCCGTGACAACTGGGGATCTGTTACCAAGAAAGAAGGATAGAACGAGATGGTGTGTGAGTTTAGGGAGTTAGCACTCTTTGCCATACGGAGGTTACATGAAAATAGAGAGAGTGGAGCAAATACACGCCACCTAACTGACTAGATGTGCTCTGCTCTATCTCCTTTCAAGAGTGAGAAAAAAGGAGGTCAGTGAGAATGAATATCCATACCTGCATACTTTGCTACTGCCCGTCACCCTGATCACTTAAGGCTCGTTCTGGTCAACAAATGGTTTCACTTATACTGACATTTTCAACAAAAACTTCATTTGAACTGAAACTTTGTGAGGAATTCACAAAACATCCTTAATATGCTTAAGCAGTTTTCACAGTGTAAATATTTAAGACAAATATATCCAAATATATAAATACCGAATGTCCCATCTTTCTTGTAAATAAATCCAAACATATCAATGGGGGCAGTGAAAAGTCAGCTATCTTTGTTCAGATGTTGTTTAGCATATCCCCTAGATGCAATGGAAAACATTTTGGGGATGTTTTGCTGATCCTTTTTGCTAATCCTTTTTACCATTGTGTAATGTTTCAAAATTTGGAGATCTAATCCTGCTAATGGGAAATGTGTCCAAGGAAACTCTCCTCTGTATAAATGTGTTTTACTCACAGAAAAAAATTTTAAAATGTGAAAAAAGGTGCAATATAGGCTTTGTGTTTCATTATGCCTTGTTTCAACTAAATAGCATCCTGTTCTTACAAAATATCTGTACAATGTACAGAGGTTCATCGTTCGATCATGTCTGGTGTTTTTTCTTTTCGCCAGATTTGGGACTTTCTATTTAGTAATAACTTCTCATCTCAGATACAAGCTTTTGTCAAAATTCTATCACGCTGAAGTATAGTAACATCTTGATGTGGTACTCACTCACTGTCATAACACCATGGTAATAACAACAGTAAATCAACTAATGAATGAATGGTCAATTATGTAATACTTATAGAAGTGTAGGCAGCAATCTGGGTATTTGATACACATCTAATTTAAAATGATTGGTGATGATTTTCATATTTCATTGCTGAAGAAACAAAGTTCAAAGGTATTAAGCATTATTTCTAAAACTACAAAGATCACAGAATCAGGCTAAGTCTGCATGGCTGAGGTCTATGTTACCCTGCTATAGATTAGGGGCATCTTAGCCTGAAGTCCTCTTACTCTTAATGGACATTTGTCTTGATGAACATTACATTTACTTAAAAACCTGGGAGACATAACTAAAGAGATCTGGCTAATCTGTGTGTTTGCTTGGGTGGCTTGGGTCTACAATTCCATTAGTCCTTATAAAAAATTCTTCACCTGAACCCCACAGTGGGCTCAAACATATGCTTCAAAGTGTTTGTAAACATCCTAAAATTTTATACATTTATTTATAGGCAGTGTTCTTAGTGTTTATCAGATTTTTACAAGGACCTGTGATTTCTAAACACCTAAAACTCTAGAAAAATCAGTAAATATTCAGAATGATGAACATGGCAAACTAGTAAGAAATGGGTTCATATGTATTCCTTTGTAATACAACACTACTCTTTTAAAGAAGCCCGAGTGGGTGAGTAGGTGAGACTTGTTGAAATATATCCACAACTGCAAATTGCTATAGGAAGAAGTTTGGGCCAATATTCACTAGAAGCTTGTTGCTCTATTGGAAGTTACAGGGTGTGTCATAAGAACACAGGAACAGATGTGAAGACTAACTTCTACTTGGGCTCAGACTTTTCCATCTCTGAGTTTGAGGTAAGTTTCTAAATAGCCCTATTCCACACTTTTCTCATCTGTTAAAAAAGAAATTGCACGGGGCGCCTGGGTGGCGCAGTCGGTTAAGCGTCCGACTTCAGCCAGGTCACGATCTAGCGGTCCGTGAGTTCGAGCCCCACATCAGGCTCTGGGCTGATGGCTCGGAGCCTGGAGCCTGTTTCCAATTCTGTGTCTCCCTCTGTCTCTGCCCCTCCCCCGTTCATGCTCTGTCTCTCTCTGTCCCCCCCACCAAAAAAAAAAAAAAAAAAGAAATTGCAATGATGGTATAAGCCTTGTCTAGCCAATAGGGGCAGATGAAATAATACTTATACAAACACCATAATTATTAACAGTGAATTGAATCTCTGAACTTCTCTGTTTCCTTCTGGGTTTTACAATGACAGAGGAGGCAAGTCACTTCAGCGATCTGGGACTTCAATTCCTCCTAGAAAAGTGAATACTGTCTTTCTGCCTCCCAGAAGCAGTGTTTGAAATGGCAGTTACATTTCAGTTACAACCATATTCAAAGGTTTTGTCTTCAGTGAAGACTGCCTCTCCGAAATAGCATCAAATTCATTAATTCACCAAAGAAGCAGATGCTTAAATGAGAGTCCTGAACTAGATACTTGAACTGGATGCTTACATTGGAAATGGGATTAGAATAGTAAACTAGATGCATTAGTTGAGTTGTTTAATTCAATAGATAAATAAATTAAATAATTCAACGGTTTGCATAATTCAATAGTTTCTTCTTCCCTATGATCCATCCTTCACTGCCTGATGTTATACAACCTATCCATTTGTTTCTCTGTCTGTTGTTTCTCTGGAACACTACAATGGAAAATCTATGAAGTCTAGGGTTTTGTTTTGGTATTTGCAGTACCTAGAATAGTGTCTAGAATGTAGTAGGTACTAGCAAATATTATAGTATGAATGTTGGATAATTTACATGTACAAAAATGCTTTGATAAGATTGAGGCAAAATATATTACCACTTACATGCAGAATATTATTACGTCTCCCTGACTCGTTTGTTTCTCTATTATTATTATTTTTTCTTGTGATCTTTTCCTTTATTCCCACTCTTGATGGGTTCCCTCTTACTTTCTTATTACTGCCATCACAAATCTTCTCCTTCATCTCTGTTGGGCCCCATCATGTCACTGTTGCAAGCATGACACATGAGCCAGAACTGTGTGGTGACATGGCTCAAGCTCTGGTTGTCAATCATGTGTGAACATCCTGATTCTGTCACTTACTAGCTGTGTGTCCTGGGACAACCTGATTAACCTTTTTAAGCCTTAGTATTTCTAATCTGTAAAATATATTTTTCAATTCAGAAGAGAGCAAGAGATAAAGAAAAATAAGAAATAGGGAATCATCAAGTGTATCTTGACTAGACAGCAGGGACTAGAAAATATTTAAAAAAAAAGTGATCACAGTAATAGCCTTCATGACAATTAGCAAAAGGAGTGAATTTTGAGGTAGTGACATGAATTTCAGTCAGATTTAAGATTTAGCAGCAGCTTTTGTAACTGAAAAAAGCTGTTACATCCATCAGTGACTATACTAATTACCCCTTCTGTGGTTGTTCTTACTATTTGGACTTTAACAAATGCCCTAAATATGTGTGTGTTTTGGGGGAACATTTGACTACATTCTGAAACGCATCAGGAGCTCCTATGTGGGCAGAGACACAGACTGTTGGGGCCATATGGGCCTGTGGACTTTAAGTAGAGTAGCATACTAAGAAACCTTCTCAAAGTATTTCTTCCATCCAAAAACTCCTACTTGGTGCATATTCCTCCTTCAAACCACAGCACATAAGTCATTTCATGCTGAGTGCTCCAAACTTTCTCAATAGGAAGGTGAAATATGAAGATATGTGGGATAATTTGGGAGGAAATCAAATTATTACAGATGCTATTCTAGTAAACAACTCTGATGGGGACAGAAAGTCCTGGTCAGTTGTGTGCCAAGGTGGAGTTAACTTCTCACTTTTGAATATTAATTAAGCATATTTTATGGAAGTCTTTTGGGATGATAGGTCCTAAATGCTGGATGGGGCGTCTGGAGTGGTAGAATTAAAAAGAGCTAGGAAAATGTTACTGGTATTGGGTGAGTCTAGGAATGTGATCTTCCTGCATGAGTTGTAACACGATGCCCATTTCACCATATAGACTCTATAGATTTTAGCAGGACAGATGGCAAAAATGAATAATCTTTCTTTTTTCTTTTTGACCTGTTTTGATACGTACACATCATGGTAGGTACACATGGGCCTTGATTCAGTTTATATACATAGAAAACAAACTAAGAAAGGTACAAATTTAGGTTGTTTGGTTATGAAGGTGAAAAAGAAGGCTGCATTTACCTGCATGCATATTTGTACCTGTGTAGGTAATTTGTCTCGAAGTGACAGTAAAATTACAATTGGTTTGCATTGCCAAAATATAGGTCTATGCCATTTTTTTGGTCACAGAGTAGTGGAAAAGGCTGCAAAGTCTGTTGACCTGTGGGAGTGTGCCAGTTACTATGGATGCCTTGCCCATATTTCTTCAGCACTCACCATTTGTATTTGCTGAATCTGTATGGATTCTGACTCTGAACACTGAGTTTGGTTTCTCAGCTTTTTGTGGGTCTAGATGAAGTGCCTGGTTGTTAACATTTCCAAGAGTAGACCTGAACCAATGATGGACAGAGTTGAAGGGTCAAAACCCCACTGGCCTCGCCCCTTTTGGGGCAAGTCTCCAAGAAGTCCCCAACAGGGCTGAGGCCAACTGGGCATCAGGCCGTGATAATTGACTCATTGACACACTCTGTATAAACTTCCTCTCCTTTATTTCAGTACTTATGCTTCCTGGGATCACTTCCCAAATAAACGATTCCACTCAAATCATTTTAGTCTGCTCTTTTCCCGCAGGGAAACTAACCTAAGCCAGAGAGTAATGAAAAGATATAGAAGCATTGTGGTTATTATATGATCAGAAAGACCATATTGAATGTCAGAGAGAATAATTTATGGATAAGAATAGACCATATTCACTTGTTCAGTTATTCATCCATTCCCTTATTCATTCACTCATCATCTACTTGGTGAGAGCCTGCAATGTGCCCACAATCAAGGTAGACTTGTAATGATGAATAATAGTTGGATTCCATTTGTAAGGAGCTTACAGTAACTGAAATATCAGGCCTTTTAAAGACTGAGACTATTTCAAAGTTTTTCATCCTGTCCTGGGAACGAAACCCTAAATTAACAAGATAGAATAAGGAATATTTGCTAATTCCTCATTTATATGTGAATAAAGCTTTTTTAATGTATATTTATTTTTTGGATAGAGAGAGAGAAAGAGAGAGAGAGAGAGAGGCAGAGAGAGGGAGACAGAAGATCCAAAGCAGGCTCTACTCTGTGAGTGCAAAGCCCTATTTGGGGCTCGAACTCATGAACTGTGAGATCATGGCCTGAACTGAAATCAAGATTTGGCCACTTGATTTCAACTAACTGACTGAGCCACCCAGGCACCCCATGAATAAAGTTTCAAAAATAAGCACAGAGCAGAACTAAAACGGGACTCTGTTTGCCTGCTTAGACTACCATTTTTGTTTCAGATGTAAAGGGAAATTATTGCCATACTGACTTTCCACTCAGCTCATAAGGGTGTCATTAGTGAATCCTTTTGTGTGTGTGTGTGTGTGTGTGTGTGTGTGTGTGTGTGTGTATTCCCTGGGTTTAAGATGCTCCATGAGTACAAGGCGTTATTTTCGCAACTCTTAGCATATTTTTTCTTAAAAATCACAGTTTTTGTTTAAAGTGGCATGTAGGAGGGTTTTAGAAAACACATTTTATTCCCACTCTCTTGTTCTGTTCTCTCAGTACCATCTGGTACAAGGGAGGGCCTCGCTAATTGACACTAATGACTGGGAGATCCATTGCAAATTACTGAATTTTGTAGATTAGCAAACATGATTACAAAAATCAAGGAGTCTGCATTGAACTAATATACTTTGTTGAGAACTAAGAAAAAAATTTAAACACATTATTAGAGCTTAATCTTTTAATATAAATAGATACTTTATAGGGGTTGACTGTGCTGTTAGGGAACACTGGAACATAATGTTCTGTGGAAGAAATTAGTTGCAATTGAAAAAAGAAAATTTCCTCATACTTTAGGCTTTTTCTGAACTCTACCAATATCCACACTACACATGAATCAAGCCTAAGGTAGCTTTATCCCATAAGAATCTTAGAGGTCATCCAGTATCATTTGCCCCAATGCAGGAAATGCACAGAGATTATTTGTGTATGTGTGTCTCTTTATGTTGTGTCTTATTGCTTTATAATAACACTGCTTATGTTAATGGAAATTTTGTGATTTGTAAACATTTTAAATGTCAGCTGGTGAGGCTCTTAATGTTTATTATTCTCAATTCCCATTCCTGTGTTATCCTTGCTCTTTATCAGGCAACAGAATCTTTCCCTTCCTCCTACACACCAGTGTAAATAGTTTAACACACACAACCCATATATGCATACAACTTCCTTAGGCCCAGCTGTGTGTGCCTTCTGCATCCTTCAGGATTCAAACAACAAGAGGGGTGACGGGAGGAGGAAGGGAGGAGGGGGAAAGAGAATGAATGTAGAAGAGACAGTCACAACATAGATAATTTACAGATCTTGTTTTCTCGCCTGAGGTATTGAACTATACAATACTGTGTACTGTAATGCCACACTAGCATTATCAGCTTTTCAAATAAAAAACTCTTTGAGATCAAGTTGAAGTATGGAATTTTGAAGTCCAGAGCTGTTTCTCTGACCTATCTTCTTTTCTGATCACAAAGCAACTGGGATGAAAAAGGTTACAGTGTCATTTCTGTCACTGTACTACAGTCAAAGTCTGGTAGGAAGGCTATGCCCAGTGGAGGTGGTCAAGGAGTAATCCCATGTTCCCTCTCCAGCTAACTGCACTACACGACATCCTCCTGGCTGGCAGGTGCTGAAAAGTCAAGGCTTCCAGAACTAGAACAGGAGGAGCAAAGGAGGTACATCTGATTGACTGTGTGATTGACTTAAGAGAAATAATGTTATCTATCACTTTAAAAGGCCAGGGTGTTATTTAAGACGTTGCTTATTTTTCGTTGTCTAGGTTTCCTCTAATGCAAGCTCTTAGTGCACACTTCTTTCTCTAAAATAAGTGATCTTTACAAATTAAAATTTAAAAAGTATAAAAGCAGTTATAAAATTTACTTTATTCTGGTGTGTTTACAATTCAATTAGCCATCTATTAATCTTATTACAAGAAGGAAACTAAGAAAGAATGCAAATACATAACACAATTTTCCTTTTTTTTTTCTTGCTGAATCTTTTGTAATCAAATTCTGCTGAACTTTCTCATTTCTTACTGAGCAAGTTGGAAAAGATTAGGAGAGATTATCTTAGTCTTAGATATTAGGTGGATTTAGCTATTTTTTCCCTCTTTATTTTAATTCTTGAGAGTACTTTCTCTAATGTCGTACTCTCTTTTCTACTGTTTTAAACACTGTCAATATTTTTGTTTGAAGGCTGATTTGCAGAGAGAATATCGTGAAACTTGAAACTCCTAAAAGTATTTTAAATCATGAAATATAACTGACTTAGTCACTGAAGGGGTTGTACTTATAATAACTAAAACCTCACATATTTTTCTGGCAAATATGTATGCTTAGACTTATTAAAATTAATCCAGAGAAATATTTTGATAAAAAGGCATCATTCATTAATGCTCCCTAAAAACAAATGAAATAAAGCAAAATGTAATAATTTTTAAGCCTTTAGTATGTACAAAGATCTGCAATGGAAGCAAAAAAAAAGTCAATCTGCATATGAATGGGTAGAATAATGATTTTTTTCTATGGTTTCCAGCACACAATGTATCCACTTCACTTCATGCTTTTTTTCTTTTTTCTTTTTTTTTTAGTTTATGTTGGTTCATTTAACTGAAAGAATTGGGAAAAACACAAAACAAAAGAGGGGTTAATTGCCTATTCTTGCATCAGAAATACTTGACAGCTTGTGGTAGCACTGAATTGAATAGAAAATACACTAAGAGTTGGGGGATACAGCCTTTAAAAACTACGGTGAATGTGGATGTGTATCAAAATCTCAGGAAAGAAAAAGGAATCACTGGTGTACCAACCACTAAAAGGAAAAAAGTCAGGGAGAAACGCTCTAATCTCTTTTACTACAGTGAGTATTCTCTTGATATGAATAGATAAATTGGTAAAGGAGGAAATGATTCTGGGTGCTGTTTGGTTCTCCTGTCTCTGCTGCAGTTGAAAAGCAGGCATTTCTAAGAACTTGAGAGGCATTTCTCAGCAGTCACCATAATGTTTACCCTCAGGGATTTGGGCCCAACAACTTCAGCAACCAAATTGGCTTAAAGACATTTCATCTCAAAAGGTCTCTGTCATGTTCAAAAAGAGCAAATCATCTTTAATCTACTGTTTAAATTGAAAGTGAAAGACAGTAGACATTAACCTGAGGTCTCCACTCCAGTCTCATTGCACAATTGCATTAAAATGCCCTGGTTAGGATGACAGTCTATAACAACACTCAGTGCTGCTGCTTTCAAATATTAATCATTCTCTTTGTAGACCTCAATGCTGGAATGCAAGTGAAGACACATTATAGCAAATGCAGGTGATAATAGGGGCATTCCACTTGAGCCTTGGGAAATGTTCTAAGCAATGGGGAAAAATATTGGGACTGGAAAAAGACTTAAATAATTGTATAGTCAGGGACACCTGGGTGGCTCAGTCGCTTAAGCATCTGACTTTGGCTCAGGTCATGATCTCACAGTTCATGAGTTCGAGCCCTGCGTTGGGCTCTGTGCTGACAGCTCAGAGCCTGGAGCCTGCTTCAGATTGTGTGTCTCCCTCTCTCTCTCTCTCTCTCTCTCTCTCTCTCTCTCTGCCTTCCCCTGCCCAGGCTCTGTCTCTCTCTCTCAAAAATAAATAAACATTAACATTTTTTAATAATTGTATAGTCAGACTACTCCATACTTAGGCAACACAGATCGTCTGTTTCAGATTCTCTAATGTAAGCATGTTATTCCCACTTCGAAGATAAAAACACTGAGACTCACATTTCTCTTTGTTATAACTTGTTGCATTAATATTCTCAGTGAAATAGAACCCAATTGAAGAGAAGATGAAATAAATCACCTAGGAATACACAGAAATTAATATCTGAGCCACGCTAATAACTTTGAGCTCTTCAGTCTCAGGTTTTGTTTAATCTGTCATGTCCTACCGCTTCTTCCTTTTAATTAGCCATGAATTGTTCTAAAAGGACTGTGTTTCAGTTCAAGATGTCAGAGCAGTGTTTCTGAAACTATGTGGGTATAAAATTGGGTCACGGTACAATGTGAGGCATATGGCACCAGGATATCCGGTGGCAAAGGTGGGGGGGCTGCTTGTGTGGTGCTGTGAGGTTCACTGCCATCATGATCTGCTTACCAACTTGTGTCAGCAGCTGCCAGCATTTGTAATATCAGCCACTTCGATTGTAGCTATATTTTCAACGTCATCCAAGACTCTCAAATAAATCACTCCTTAGACAAAGGTAAAGAGTCCCAAGGGAAGAGATACAACCTCAATGGCAGTCATTTGAAACCTTGGGGCTTCTCTGGCTTTGAGCCCTCGTTTGTAATGACCAGTCTCCAAACTTCCAGTCACTTGTAGTATAGAAGGAATAACATGGGCTGTAGTTTCAGTTACGCGGTTGTACTTGACAATTTTCTTAATCTCTCCGAGACTTGTTTGTTTTATAGGTAAAACCACATTTCATAAAATCTAGTTTTCAAGGTTGCTTTGAAGACTTAATATTACAGTGCTCCTGACACAGTTCCTGATAGAGTGAAGCTCGCTAAATGTTTGTTATTTATTGCTTTCTCTTTTTATTTGCCGTGACTGTACCTGGGTCTGAATGCATATGTGGTGGTGGCCAAGGCTGTGATTTCTTTCAGGCAGTATCTGAAAAATGCCTGGAACATGGCAGGAACTCAGGAGATGAGATGCCTCATCTCCTAATAGCTTCTCCTCGTTCACAATGTTCCACGCACACAGGCCTTCCCCTTTTACTTGCCTCATTCAAGCTCCTTCCTGCATCATTTTACAGCTGCTCTTTTCTTGCCAGGATGCTGGTCCTTCAGCTCTTCATATGGTGGACTCCTTCTTGCCATTTGGGTACCAGTTAATGGTCTACCTCTTTGATGAAACCTTCTTAGTCATAGTTATATATACATAGCTTCCTCCTAAGCGAAGAGTCTTTTCCAGGCCCAATCCTCTGTGTGATCTTTCAGGCCAAACCACAGACAGTTACAGAACACTGTCTGACAAACTTCATGAACTAGAGGTGGGGGATTGCCTTCTGCACACCATAGTCAGTGCATTGCAATTTTCTAGAGCAAGTTGTAGTCAAGACTTATCTCCCCGCCTGAATGGGCCAAACATTATCATCCTCTCATATCACCTCTGCATTCCTAGCCCAGGCTCCTCCTTTTGTAGTCTTTCTTATTGCAGACCTTGGGTCATGCACACATATTTTGACTCAACGTCTTTCTCTCCCCAGCCCTTCTCCTACTCCCTCCTTTCAGCCCATGGATCTATAAAGAGAAAGGAGTCTTTTGTATGGGGCCCCTTTTCAGTGAGATGATTCCCCCATTTGTGCTTCATCCATCTGATCTTTGTCCTATGCTGTTATATGGGGGAAAATGGAACATTGGTGGGCTGGTGCTTGTTTTTGGCTTTTGTTTACACTGTTACAGTAAGTGAATAAAGACTTGATTGTTACTCTGTTTGGCTCTTTGTCCTAACTGACCACCTCCATACTTGACTGCTTGACACTAAGAACTCATCACTATTTGAAATTATATTCTTTGTTTGGTGGTCTTGTTTATTGTCTCCATTTCTGACCTTAGTGCAAGCTATATGATTCAAGGGACCTTGCCTGCTCAATCTATTGCTATACCTGCAGTACCTAGAAGAGTATCTGGTATATACTAGGTTTTCAATAAAAATATGAATACTGAATAAATGGCAGCCACCTGCCTTGTAAACTACTTCATCTGGGCTCTTCCCAGCAGGCAAATATATGTTCATCATACTTTTCACAAAGACAGAAATAATATTGAAGTCTTTAATACCAGTTCTCAGCTCTTCATTTTCCTGATGTAAGATCTATATTATACAGTATCTATATTCCCCTCACCTAGATCTTTATCCATTGCCTCTGGTAAGACCACTTACCAGAAATGACATTCCCTATAGCTTATTATGGTCTATGCTTATAATTTACTTGCCTTGTCTGCTGACTGCTAGTTGGTTAGGACATTTGTCAGTTGCTTGTCAATTGTGTCCCAGTTTTAACAAAAATTTTTGAGAAAGAGAGAGAGAGAGAGAGAGAGAGAGAGAGAGCAAGGTGAAGAGAAGGGTACAGGAAGTGAGAGAGAGAGAGAGAGAAAGAGAGAGAGAGAGAGAGAGAGAGAGAGAGAGAGAGAGAGAGATTGAGAATCCAAAGCAGGTCCACTCTGAGTGGGGCTCAATCTCATGACCCTGAGATCGTGACCTGAGCTAAAATCAGGAATTGGATGTTCAACTGACTGAGCCACCCAGATGCCCCAATTGTGTCTCTTATTAAATATCCCTTCTGTATAGGACTTTCCTCCCCCGTGTCCTGGTAATCCTATAGTTGACTCATGTCACTTGTTAGAAAAGGATGTTAAACTCTAAAATAAGAATCAGCAAATTATGGGCAATGGGTCATATCCAGCATGTGGCCTATTTTATATACTTCTGGGGCTAAGAATAGATTTTACATTTTTTTAAAGGATTGTTAAAAAAAGGAATATAGGATAGAGACAGTATGTGGCCAATAAGGTCTAAAATATTTGCTATCTGGACCTTTGCAGGAAAAGATCACTGAACCATGCTCTAAAATATATCCAGCCAGCTCCAGTGGTGCTGACACCCACAGATCCACTTTCTATCAGCTAAAAGGTTGCACCGATATGGCCAACTAACCTTCAACGAAAGCTATTTCCTTAATTATGGGAGGAATTAGCACTATTGCCCTGGCTTCTGTATTAGGGATTTAATCTTTTCAAAGTGACTTCCTTATATAAATATGGGGACCAAATGTTATTTGCTGCTTCACAAACAGTAAGCAAACCCTACTGTGTATTGTACCTGTTCTTCTAATCAGACCAGACAGTTTGAGGCCTCCTTTGGACTTGATAGTACAGGCTTATGACCTTACTTCTCTTCACCTTAGGCCCCAGTGCAATTATTCACATCAGATTACTACAGAGTTTATAGAAGATCATTACTAAAATAAATGGTACTGAGATAATTTTCTAATTTCATGTTGGCAGTTAGAAGAGTGGGCCAAGGTGGGAAGCCAAGAGAATGGTAAAACAAGAGAGCCAATTTCCTAAGGCACATTCTTCAGAAATACAAAACTGGGTAGACCTCCACTGAATTTTGGAGGTCTGGAAAAGGAGTTTACTGCCTTTAGAGAGTGTAGAAGTATCCTTTTGGGTGCAGAGTAGTGACCTGCATCATTCAACAAATATTCATTGGACATCTACTGTTTACCAGGCTCTATTCTAGATAACAGAAATCAAACAGTGACAAAATAATGATTTTATCTTGACCCATTCTTTTTGCATGGTAGACTGGCATTTGTCCAGTGGCAGAAGGTGTTGTGAAGGTGAGCAAAGTAGAATAAGAGAGGTAGGAAGAGCAGAGAGAGAGAGTGTTGCTCTTTTAAAAATATATTAAATTTATTGTCAAATTGGTTTCCATATAACACCCAGTGCTCATCCCAAAAGATGCCCTCTTCAATGCCCATCACCCACCCTCCCCTCCTTCCCCCCCCCCCCCCCCATCAACCCTCAGTTTGTTCTCAGTTCTTAAGAGTCTCTTATGCTTTGGCTCTCTCCCACTCTAAAGAGTGTTGCTTTTTTACATGGAGAGTTTAAGAAAAGCCTGACTGATGAGATGAAAGAGAGCAGAGAGAAGAAGCAAGTGTGAGAGTTGATATTGGGACAAGAATTTCATGTGAAAGGAACTGCAAAAACCAAGACACTAAGGTGGTGGCGAGGTTGGTCTTGTTCAGAGAATAGAAAGGATGTCAGTGTCACTGAGCAGAGGAAGAAGGGGAGGGTGGAGAAAGCAAAGTCAGAGAGGAAAGCAGGGAACCACATCTGAAGGATGTTATTGCCTTTTATTTTGAATATGATAGGAAGTGACTGGGAGCTTTTAGCATGGGAATGGAATGATCTGATTTAGATTTTAAAAGGACGGTTGAGACTTATCTCTTTGGAGAATACATCTGGGGAGAGGGCAAGATAAATACTGGGATTTTAGCTCAAAGGCCATTTCGGTATTCCCAGAAATGATGAAGGTCAGGACAAGTGTGGTGGCCGTAGTCAGTAAGGAATGGTTAGAAACATACTATATTTTGAAGCTATAGCTGATATGTTTTTTGATGGATTGGCTACAAGGTATGAGAGAAAGAAAGGGTCAACAATGACTTCAGAGATTTTGTTCAGAACAAGTGGAATGATAAAGTTGACATTTGCTGAATCGATAAAGAAGGTTTGGTGGGATAAATCAGAAGTTTGCTTTAGGATTTGCTAATTTTGAGATACCTATTGGACGCGTAAGTGGAGATGTGGAAGAAACAGATGGATGTATACGTCGGAGAGAGGTCTAGGCTAGGGATACGTAGTTAAGGATTGTTGTTTTATACTTTATACTTAAAGACATGGAATGGAATGAGTTCTCCCAGTGACTCAGTATCTTTAGAGAAGAGTACATATCAGAGAACCCACCTCTGGGTTGTAGATATAGAGGATGTAGAGGAAGAAATAGAAGAGACTGAGAAGGAGCAGCCAGTAAAGTAGTGGAAGAAGAAAACAGATGTAGGTGTCAGAAACTGTGAAGAGAATAAGTATGACTGATACTGTCAAGTTCTCTTAATATGGAGTAAAATGAACGTTGGCTTTAGCAATGTAGGAGACACAATAACCTTTGGTGGAGAAGGGGGAAGATGGGATTGGTTCAACAGAGAGTGAGAGAAGAGAGTGTAGAGCCAACTCCTTTCCTGAGTAAATTACTCTTTAAAGGAATTTTATGATGAAGTGTCATAAGAGAACTTGGCTAGCAACTAGAAGGCAAATATCTTCAAGGGCAACAGTTTTAAAGAAAGATATTTTAGTACATTTAGATGCTGATGGCAATGAGTAGTAAAGGAAGTATCTTAAAAAGTGGAAGAAAAGGGGACAGTGGCTGCAATGGTGTCTCTGAATACATGGTACCCAGACATGGAAGGGATTGACCTTTGAGAAGTGCATGGAGAGTGCCTCCATGACAAAATGAGAAATATAGCTAGACTATAAAATGTGGCAGTAAGAGTGGGTGGAAACTCTTCTGATTGCTTCTATTTTGTCAGTGAAATAGGAACCAAGGTCATCTACCAAGAAAGAGGATGGGAGAGAAAATACTGCAATCTCTCAGAGTGACTGCAGAACAACTGTGAGCTAGGTAAAGTCCAGGTTGAAAGCTGGGGCCAGGTCAGGAGACAGGCCATGGTAGCTGCTTATGAGGCTATAGTTCTACAGGCAACGTAGAGCAGAAGCCCAAAGGTGTTACTCCTGTCATGAGGCGTCAGACCACCATTAAGCTTCAGATTTGGGTGATGCTACAGAATGAACTAGGCAAGCATGGACAAGCATGAACATTTTTATGCAACCTCAGTTCTCCATTGAATACTAGAAAATAGCACCTATGCCAATTTCGAAAGGCCTCAGAACAACACCTGTGACTCTGGAGTGGTTGTTGATTGCTGTAACGCATGGAAGTTAGTCAAATTTACTGTCTTCTTCTTTATGAGGATTGAACCTGGGGGTATGAACACTGGCAGCAGTGTGAAGAGCATGGGGAAAAATATGTAGGTGGTAAGTAATTGATTATCTTTCAAGCCTTACATTTCCTGTGTTATTTAAATGGAGCATCAAATCCTGTAAAACAAAAGAATTTAGGGCAACCAAGTAAGATCTTAGCACTTCCGTGAAACTTCTTACTTTAATTGGTTTTATAGTTAAGCTTTCTAGACCCAGTCTAGTCATCTGTCTGGGACCCATGTTAATAATTTGCCTGGGGTTTTGCAAAATTAATGAAAATGTATTAAATGCCTCCTGGTTAACATCACCACTTCATTGTTGGTTGTTCAGTTATATTCTTAAGACACGGATGTAGAAATGTATGCTTAGTTTTATCTACAAATAGTTTTATCATCATTGTGGCTTTATATTTATAGTGTCACAACTCGAGAATTGGAAGAGCATGGTGCTTCAACCACTCTTTTAAGTAAATTTTATGAACAAGAGGAAATTTTTTAAATGCTAGAGTATTTATCTACTGTATTATGTCTTAAATTTGTACTCTATGACCTTTTTTTATTTCATTTACAATTGTGTTAAAATGAGACTTTTTCTTTTGTAACATTTTTAAGTATTAGAAAAGCCTTCATACTCCGTGGGCTCTAAAGATCAATCTGTAACATTTAATAGATGTACTGCAAGTACAAAAGGCATATTCTCATCAAACTCTTGATATGGAATTTCCCAGCATTTTATAGCTTTTAATTTTATTTTCTCATTGCCTGGTAAGAATGTTGTTCAAGGTTAGACTTTGTTTTTCCATGGTTTCTATACTCAGTATATTGATATTTGGATTAGAGAGGCATTTGTTACATGGCTAGTAACATGTAAGATTTAATCAGGAGTAGTCATTAGTTCACAATTGATTCTGATGCACACCAAAATCAACCAAAGCTTCCAATTAAATTTTACCTTAAAAATCATAGTAGATATATTATAAATCTATCGGCCGCTCTCTACCATAGAACCAAGTCATATGGGGAGAAATCTTGGACTGGAGCACCTTGTGTATGTTACTTAGCCAGCCAGACTCTTAGTCTCTTCTTCTGTACATTGAGCAAATAAATGAGATGACTTTGTAGTCTAAGTTTCCCTGACTCTAAGATTGCATGGATTCATTAGAAGTCACATTAAGTCCGCACATTTAAAAGAAAGGTGTCTAATATAAGAGGTGTCTCTAGGTAAACAAGACCAACATTTCCTATACAATTAAATGTTTCTTAGTACTCTCCTCTTGCCATTTCTATCATTTTATTTGTGAAACTAAGCATCTGGACTTTTTCATTGGCTTCCAAGTTGGTTTTTGTGATGTCTATTCTGCCTTCCAAGAACAGGGTGATCATTCATTCATTCATTCATTCAATAAATAGTTATTAAGTCTAGGATTTTCCAAGCACTATTTTGCCTCAGCAGATATAAAAATAAACAAAATGGAAAAAAAGAAACCACTTTTTTTATGGCGCTTAGATTCCAGTGAAGAAAAAAAGATAATAATAAACCAGGAAAATATATCTGTGTTGGATAGTCATAAGCAGAATGAGGAAAATAAGCAGGGTTGAAATTTAAGGAAAACTGGGGTTTCCCTGGGGGTATAATTTTAAATTAGGATGATCAGGAAAGTCCCACTGAAAAAAAATGACTTTTTGACTGAGACTGGCCGAGCATTTACTGTGAATATCACATTTAATGTGTCACAAAATGTTGCCATAAGGCACTTGCAAGAGAAGGAAAAAAAATGTAGAAACACGAACTCAAAATTCAAGGAAATTAGAGTCAAGTGGAGGAGATGAACGAATAAAGCATCCAGTAAATAAAAGAGACGTCTATAATATAATGCCCAAAATATGAGTCCAGATTCATTCTCTGTCACTTTCCAGTTGTGTGGCCTGGAAAAATTACTTAAAATTGCTAAACTTAAGTGTGTTCATCTATAAAATTGAGATTATAACCCACGCCTGTGTCCTCAAATATGTACAAAGTTTAAATGTGCTTGAACATTTGTTTGTTTCTCATAGACTTAATGTGGTAGCCAGCATATGATGAGTGGGCCCTTAATATGTGTTCAACGATTAAATAAAAGAACAATAAATTATTTTCTGAGAAGTGGTTTTTGTTTTACCGTTTCACCCATTATACAAAAACAGAATATTTTTATGGTAAACCTTGGTTAAGCCTTTTAAATTTATGCTTCTATTTCGAATTATCTGAGCTATAAAATAATCTGAGCACAGTAGCAACTGTGAATGGAAAACAAAACCAGTCTTATTAACAACACTGATTAAAATGTTAAATCTTTGCTCTGTAAATATAAGTTTCTATGAACAAAAATAAATGTTAACATTAAATCTGCAGTTATTTTTGTTAACCTCAAGGCTCCCCTGGGGGCATGGAAGAGTGTTCTTTTACAAAACGAATGAGTCTATTTCCTTGTGCTACACAGGAAGGTTTTAATTTTGATGCCAGTGAACGACATCCCTAGTACCTAGGTAACAGCTATTTACATTCTGGATTGGAGCTGGCGATTCAAATCATTTGTAGATAGAGTAAAATAAGCCATGTCTCCTTTTATGCTGAATTTGACTTAATCAAAAACATCAATCAATTTCCTACTGCAAAAGAAGTAACATGAAAAGAATACAATATAAGTATTCCATGTTTATTTTGCTACTCAGCCATGTAGGTTGAATACAGAGACATACAGTATAACACAGGCAAAATGATGTTACTTTCGATCGCACATTATCACATCTTTTAGTATATTTAAATTAAATTAAGAGCCATGTTTAAGATTGCATAAAAAGCCGCAATTCTTCCATGACATTTCTATACCTAGTCCATTTCCAAAATGGTAAACTGGATACAAATAAAGCCAGGAAAATTGTTTCTGATGCATCTTAGCTTTTGCATCAAAAAATATTGAAATAAGCACTTAAGGCAAATAGTTATCTTTCAAGCTATAGTACCTTTTTTCTTCCTCACAAATCCATCAGCTTTTGAAGAGGAGTAAGACATTCATTTGAAAACAGAGGTCATATCTGAAAAAAGACAGTGCACGCATGACTAACGAAATCCTCTCATTCATGAGAAAAGTTTTATTTAAATTTCAAATCAGTAGTGAACCTTAACCAAACACTTTTTGACCAGGAAAGAAAATGAACTCTGTATTACTATGGAGAGAGTTTGTGAAGCATAACGTGTGATAGATCTTTATCTTTCTTATGACCTTGCTTACCATTTGAAGGTGCCATAGGTCATGAAAAAGTACAGCACAACTCATAATGTTTAATTCACTTTATTAGTACTCTTCATTCTGTGTGGCACCAAATAAGTAATCTCTGAAGCCAATCACAATAATTTCATTACTCTTAAACAAATCCTTGTATTACATACAGGGAAATACTTCTTTGATGTTTAAAAACAAACTTAGCAAACAAATGTAAATCATATTGAATCACAGAAATTAACTATTCTTTGTTTCCAAGCATGGGGCAGAGCTAATGTCACTTTGACTCTTTATATCCAGCATTTTTTTTCCCCAAGATTAGCTGGCCATCTTTGATTTTTTCTTATATGTATTATAAAATTGGCATGGCAAAGTACTTGTAAAAATACATTATACAAAACTAAAGTTAGTAGGTTACTTGGGAAATAAAAAAGAAAGATATTATTAGAAATGGAGGTTATTGAAATTTTCAGTCTGACTATGACTTTGAATTAACCTCTGCAGACAAAATTTGACATTGTAAGAAACACAAAAAGGTAGTCATTTTAATATTTTCAGGTTCTGGATTTTAAACATTTTATGGGTCAGATAATTAATCATATTTTTTACTTTCTATCAAATGACTGGTATTGTGCATGGCTTGCTATCCTGGAAAAATTTGTACTGAGGCCACTGACAATGTGGTTTGGACATATTTTCCCATGGATTACATCAAACTCACACAACTACCAACATCCTAATAACAAATACAACATATCACTGGAGAGTATTAAAATATGACTTGTTGGAAGTGTTCTGGAGGCAGAGAGCCATAAATACCATACATTTTCCACCTATAATTTCTGAGCCAGAATCAGGCATATAGAACCCAAAATATATTATTTATTGATACAGTGGATATAGGAGGACTTGGCTTATATTTGAAGGCAAGAGGACTTCCTAAAAATTTTTTAATGTTTATTTTTGAGAGAGAGAGAGAGAGAGAGAGAGAGAGAGAGAGAGAGAATGGGGGAGGGGCAGAGAGAGAGGGAGTCACAGAATCTGAAGCAGGCCCCAGGATCTGAGCTCTGAGCTCTCAGCACAGAGCCCAACGCAGGGCCCGAACCCACTAGCCGTGAGATCATGGCCTGAGCTGAAGTCAGCCACCCAACCAACTGAGCCACCCAGGCACCCCGAGGACTTCTTAATATTTAACCCCCAATTAGGTGGGATTCTTCCCATAGAGACTTCTCAGAAGAGCAGAGTGGAGTGAAAATATTCTTGGTGTGAATTTGTTCCCCTATGAGAAAGAGAAACAGAAAGATGGAATTGCAAGTACTCAGTATCTCCTTAGTTCATGCTTGTTAGAAAAATCATTCCACCTGAGATGCAGTCAGAATTTGGATAGAGAGGGCGAGAATATTAGCCAGTGAAGGCTGTCTCCACCTGCAATTAAATATGAGGATAAACAGGCTAACCCTCGCTCCACCTAAAACATATCGGATATGGAATTACAGAGCCAAAGAAAAAATGGTAGACAATGAATTTGTGACTAAAATTGCAATTTTAATCAATTGCTCCTTTAATCAGTCAAGGAATTCTCATGAGCAAAGGATAATGCTTTAAACAGATGTGTGCTTTATACAGAGCTGGAGCTCAATAAATAATTGTATAATTAATAAAAAAATGAAATAAAAGTTCCAACTATACATAAAAATAAAAGTCAAAGTTAATTGAGTTAATTTGGTACCAATTCCAGTTATCTTTGTTTAAGGGTTGGAAAAAGAAAATGAAAAAGAAAACAAGCAATGTTCAGATCTCCAATTTGCCTTGTTATGTATTTAATATTTTTATTACTTTTGCAGTAGATGGCAAAAAACGGCCTCAACTCTTCCCTGCTTCCTGTATCCAGTCTTTGTCATCTAATTTTGCAGTGTTCTGGGGCTGACCATGTGGCCTGTTTGGGTCAGTAGGACATAGCAAACATGACCAAACAGAAGCTGGAAAAGTGCTTGAAGGAACAAGCTTGACCTCTCTCTTACCTTGTTGCCATCACCATGCCTGGTCTAGAAAGTGCTGGCATGTAAGAAATGTGTGGTAGAGTCAAATTATCCCAGTTGTCCCATCTGAGGCCTGCTTAGGTAAGTCCAATGTCAATAAAGTGAGTGCAACAAAATTCAGTGGATCCAACTGGAAAGCAACCCAGGCACTTGGGCATTGAAAGTTTATTGTTACTTGCCACTGAGGATTTATGGTTCTTTTTATACAGCATTATAGCAGCAGTAGATAAATGATGTAGCTTCTTTCCATGCTCTTTTCCTCCTTTTCTCTATCCTTCATTCTTCCTTCCTTCAGTGATAAATTAAAATTTATTCATCATATGCTGTGTGCTAAGCACTATGCAAAGAACTGGAGATGCAAGGATAATGAGGCCTTAACCCAATCACTTTATCTTTATCTCTACAATCCCTGTCAATTTTCTCTCTACAATCCATGCTCTCTTATGACTATCAAAGTCAATAGGCTATAAAATTAAGCGACTATCTGCAGCCAAGTATAATTTTGTTAATTGTTGAATTCAAAGCCCTTTGAGCATCTAAATAATAATAGACAGTGCTTAGTCATTACTTTTATTGTTGGCTCTAGCCGCATGTCCTAAAACCTGGGCAAAAAGCCATGTGCAAATCTGTAAGGTTGTTGGTGTCTGAAGTGCATGGAAAAAAAAAACGGATACTTTAGTAAAGATACTTTAATCATGGGAGTTGCCAGGAAGAAACTGGCATTATGTGAGATGTGATGGCATAACTATTAATACTAAATGTCATACTTTTAATATCACATCTAAAACATACAGATTCATATTTTAATTAAAATCTTTTATTATAAAGACTAATACAAAGGGATTATATAAAATTATAATGTATATTATATAACATGTAATAATTTTAAATAAAATTATGATATTTCTATAAAAATAATATAATTTAATGCCATATGCCTTTTAACCCAGACTCAATAATTATCAATTTAAGGACCATTTTGTTCCATCTATATCCATATTTATCTTTCTAGATTTCATTTTGAAGCAAATCCCAGTCAGTATATAATTTTATCCAGAAATAATCAGTACATATACCTAAAAGACAAAGTCTTAAAAACAATACCATTACCACACTAAAAAAATAAACTTCTTAATATTAGCAAACTCCATAGTTTGTGTTCAAGTATTGCCAGTTGTCTCAAGTTGTTCAAATCAAAAGACAAAAAGATTTCACACATTGTAATTGGTAGATATGTTTGTTATGTCTCTCAGTTTTAAATGATTGTTTTTATTTCCTTTGCAATTTATATGTTAAAAAACAGAGTCATTTGTTTGAGTTCATGACATTTTGAATTTTGCTGTGGAATCATACAGCATATCTCTCTGACTCTTGTATTTCCTGAAACCTGGAAGTTTAGATCTATGGATCTAATCATATTTAGATTATATTTCCTTGCAAAAATACTTCAGGGTAGTTTTATGTATTTCCATGAGGAAGCACTGATGCCTCTCTAACATGTATTAATTGTCTAAATCCATCAACTCATTAAGGACTGCAAAATGGTGGTATTCTAATTATATCTCTTTCACTTGGTAACAAGCTAAAACATAATTATGAGGAAAAACTTCTCAAGACATATTTGGTTACCCTGGGATTCCGTTGGTACAGGAAAAGGTGGATAAATTCATTCTGTATTAACCAGCTTTCAAAATAATGAATTGGTGACCTTGCATCTTCCAAAGGTGAACAATGACTTTTCTTTCTTTTCCCCCTTTGTATTCTCTCTCTTTTTTTTTTTTAAGAACCTTAATGATCTACATATTTACTCATATTTTATGTATTTTAATTCATTGGTCAATGGGAGATCTTTTTTTTTTCATTTATTTTTTTTTAGAGCCTGACTCGGGGTTCAAACCCACAAACTGTGAGATCATGGCCTAAGCCGAAGTCAATGCTCAACCGACTGACCTACCCAGGCGCCCCAGTGGGAGATCTTTCAAACTGGCTATTGAGTCCTTTTAATTAAACACCAGTAGTCTTTGATACCTTCTTTTACTTTCTGGTTAACAAAATATTATAGACTTATCTTGTACATTTTCTTCCCTAGAAATGGATTCAGATACTTCTTCAAGGAGCCCCTGACACCTTTGTATGGGAAATTATATTAGAGTCTAAACACTGGTGGCAAGGAAGTTCACCATAGTTTCTAGGCCTTTTCAATGGGAGAGCTAACAAATACATATGTGATACTTAATGACTTCATTTAGGCTTTCTGAATTCAAATTTAGGACCAACTTAATTAGAATTGGATATATAACTTTATAGATCTTGTATCTGCATCTTCTATCAACCAATGCTGAAAATTCACTTTCCCTATGACTCCAACATAATTACTCTTCGGCTTTATTCTACATGAAACATTTAACACTACCAATACTGTATCAGTAAAACCCTGTCAGCACTGCCACCAACAATTTGATCACATATAAAAGTTTGAAATTATTTTTTTCAGTGTTTAAAATATATGTCACTCAGGAATATATAGCCAAATTTTTATGTTTAGTAATTTGAAATAGTTCCTCTCTTTGGTTATGCCAGAAATGCAGTAAATAATTAGAATATGTAAATATTTAAAATTAAACCTCAGATTTCAAGATATTTCTATGTCATTTAAATTTTCCATCATAATTATTTAAATTATTTTCATTATTTTAAAATCACATTCACAAACAAGATGTAATGATTAGTCTCCAACATGGCCCTTAAAGATCTTTGCTTCCTGGTATTCATGCCCTTGTATAGTTACCCAAGGTTAATCAGTATGACCAATAACATACTTTGAAAGTGATGATGTGTGACTTCTAAGGATAGGTCATAAAAGACATTGTGGCTTCAGCCTTCATCTTTTGAATCACTCATGGGGAGAAACCAACCACCATGTCTAATGCATTTCTCAATTCTTTGTTAAAGGGTGCATCCTTTGGGCCCTCTCAAGTAATGGAGTGTTAGTGCGCAGTTGCATATAATATATCTACTTTCACATGTGTCTTCTTAAGCCTTCTGATTCCCCCTTCCACATTATATAAAAGAAAATCAACTTTGTTCAATATAGGCTACTCTCAAATCCATGCTTTAGTTTAAAGCCACTTGCTAGAGCTGCTTTTATTGCTGGAGCCACCATATGAAATCCAGTCTGCGATAAGATGTGCATCCATATCAATCAATTTTTGCTAATTTTTGCCATGATCAAAAATTAAATTCTGTCCTCTGTGGTTTAACACTCATAGAATTCATTATTACCCTCATATATTTCCCAAAGTTTCTGGTGATATAAATTAACAAAATGTTATAATCACTTTGAGTATAAACCATCTTCTTAGACTTCACTCTTGTTTCCTTCAAGCCTACTAACTCTGACATGAAATATAAATCTAGAGGCATTAATGGGTGGTTTGGGTGGGTATTGAAGTGCACGGCATTTCTTTCCATGTTACTGCCTCAGTAAGTGTATTGCATGGTCTTCAAGTGAGGAGAGCTACTTTTCTCAGACACCGGAGGAAGTGAAGCTTTTGCTGGTAAAGAAGACTTAGAAAAACTAGGGAATTCAGGATGTTCGGCATTAATCAAATTCACCCATGTGTTTCCATTCCAAATCCCAGTGTCCCAATCTTTTCCAATCAGTGCTCTAACTTTCAGTTAGAAATCTGTAAGTTCAACTTATATGTACTTTTTCAATTGCATAATTACATGTTGGGTCTTATATTCAGCAGGGTTTGCTCTGTGGCTGCAAGAATGAGTCCATTAGGTCTGTGTATATGTGTGTATATATATATATATATATATATATATATATATATATAAAAGCATATACATATGTGCCTATGGATATCCCATATATTTATATATCATATTCTATACATATTTACACATGTATAGAATTTATATATATTTTATATATATTATATACATTTATATACATATATTCATTTGTACATGTATGTATTATACATATGTATAAATAGTTTTTCTTATTATATGGCTACTATGCTTTTAATTTTTTTAATGTTTTTATTTTATTTTTAAGAGAGAGAGAGAAACAGAGAGACAGAGTGCAAGCAGGGGAGGGGCAGAGAGAGAGGGAGACACAGGATCCAAAGCAGGCTCCAAGCTCTGAGCTATCAGCACAGCTGACATGTGGGGCTCCAACTCATGGACTGTGAGATCATGACCTGAGCCAAAGTCGGCTGCTTAACCGATTGAGCCACCCAGGCGCCCCTATGACCACTATCCTTTTAATGAGAGACTGGGCTTTGGGAACACTGAATTTTTAGAATATCACATAGGGGAAAAGGTAACTCTAAAACATGAATCATTAATAATAATAATAATAATTAATAAACTTTAAAACTAAAAAAATATAAGATAGATACTTCATATACATTGTCTCACAGAATTCTCAGTACTCTGAAAATTGGGTATTATAATCCCCAAATTAAAGAAAGTGAGACTCAGAGAGGTGAAGAAGATCTTGTCCATAGACACACAGGAAATAAATGGCAGACCAAAGATCCAAACAATTTTATAGTATTTCAAAGCTTTGTTCCTTCTTTCTATATAACTCTGCTATCTCAATTCAGGATTAGACATGAAGTATTTCCCAATACATTTATCCTCCCATGTGAAGAAACCACACATCTCCCATTTCAATGAGAGTAGGTTAAGGAACGTCTGAGGCGAGCTGACTAGACTCATTCTGTCTGTGTGGAGAAATCTAGGCATCTGTGTGGTGAAAAAGAAAAAGAGTGACTAAAAAATGTGGTAAAAATGGAGAATTGACCTTGCATTTCTGTAGGTTTAAGTGACCAGTATGTTTATACCTCTTTCTAATTACTTAGATGTGATTCTTTGGGCAAAGGTTGCCAGTATATGCCATGCTCAAATGGCTACGGGGCCTTTCAAAGAACAAGTAATTGATGTTGACTTGCAAAGCCTTGAAACCAGCATAAAGCTTCCACATTTGGTAATGAACAGAAACATAAAGAACCTAGTGACGAGTGACTCCTCCATTCTTGATATGATTGATTATGGGAGTCACAAGTGATGTGGGGGTGATCACTAAATGGAATAGCCTCAAGGAAAGAAGTCCTTTGTCCAAGAAGATGAGTCTAGGAAGGGGTTATAGCACTGCAAAGATGAATTATGGCTTGGGTTAGGAAGTGATAAATGAGATCCTTCTGTTGGTATTTAGTGGAGTCCAGTGACTATTCAAGATGCTTAGGGAATGTAACTGCTTCAGGAGTTAGAGAGCTGTTTTTAAGTACTTTGGTTGACACGCCCTTCCTGTATCTCCTTAGGAATAGCAAATTCACTACAATTTCTTAATTAAAGTTCTGATGCCATCTGCATATCACAATTTTCTTCTTTTGGTCTCTCTCCAATTCATCCTCCCAGGATTACATATGGACTATTTCTGAAGAAGAAAATAACTACTAATATTTCAAAAATTGGCCATGTAAAATTGTGAAAGATTGATTCATACCTATATTTGTTTTGCTGTAGCATAAACATTGTAAAATTTTACCACGTCCACTTCTAAGATTTTCCATTAATGGAAGGATGACTAATTTTGGTTTCTGCTTATGAAATTTGTTAAGTGTGCAAACTACTCTTATGTCCTGTCCTTGTCCACAATCCCTGCCCCCCACACTACTGCCCATGATCCTCAGACCTGGGACACAGGGTTCTGTTCTTTCTGCTTCCCTCCGCCGCAAGGGGTTTGCTCATCTGTCACATTTAGTAGACACTGAGGGACTCTGTTCAACTCTGGAAACAAGGCAGCTCCCTTCACTCCTTCTTGAGGTTTAAGCTAAAATTGTTGGAATGACCTTATCCTCATTCAGAACTAACTCGCTTTTGACTTCTCAGTGTGATGAAAACTGTCAGAAGAGATCTTAAAAAGTTCCTCCCATCACAGACCTGCTTCTTCTCTTCTTCTTCACTTTTCTTTCTGCCGTCAAGCCTCTTCAACCACATGCATGGCCCTCCTGAAATTTCCAGCTGAATTTCCTGAATTTGCTTGAGCTGTTAATTGAGGCTTCGGGACTTTAAAAAGCAAACGAGCATGTATTTTCCTTTCTTGTTTTCATTCTTAAGTAGTGCAAGGTGGGATACTTTCATCTTTTTATCTGGGGTAGACCAAATTAAAACAAAATGAAGAGCTAACCATCAGAAGTGGTTGTCGATTTAAGGGAAAATAAAGAAAATCTAACTGCGTGCAAATCACTGTGCCATACACGTTTCCTCGTGCTTAAAGCAGACTTAGCTTTGTGGGCTAGCTGTCACATCTTTTAGGATAATCAAAAAGACAGGAAACCAGATCAGAATCTCTGAAAGCTATTAAGCTATTTGTTAATTTCTATTCTTCATGGATGGATGGGAGAGAAATTATGGGCAAGATGATGAGAAAACCCATTAACAGTTTGTTACTTCAAGAAGCAGAAAAATAACAGCAAGGTAGTCATGTTCTGAGTAGTTTCATAATTCAATCAGCAAGATGAAACTTCAACAAAATAAAATTTAGGTCTTTAGAGAAGATAATTTTCACTGCTACTACCATTATGTATTCTCATACTAACTGAAGATGTTGTTGAAAAAAGAGTTCATTTTTTTAAATTCTTTTCTTCTTCATGAGCTTGGATTTAAGAGAAGTGGATATAATTTTTGGCAATACGTGTGTGTGTGTGTGTGTGTGTGTGTGTGTGTGTGTGACTTTGGAGTAGTGTTGAATTTTTTGGTCCTTCAGTTAAATTCACCAACATTAAAATGGGGATAACAAGGGATGCCTATCTCAGTCAGTTATGTGTCTGACTCTTGGTTTCGGCTTATCTCACGAACTGTGAGATCCAGCCCCAGTTTGGACCCTCCAGACTATCAGTAGAGCCTGCTTGGGAGTCTCTCTTCCTTTCTCTCTGCCCACCCCCTCATTTGTAAATGACTAAAAATGTAAAGATCAAGAATTTCTTTCACTCCATTATATTATAAAACTTTAAGTATATTGCATTTTGTGTTTGCACTATAAGAACTCTAAACTCCACTCAGGTTCAAACATAAGGGAAAGTATTTATTATACAGTATAGGCAAGAGTTCCATGATGAATAAGAAAGTTAATATAAAATAAAATTATTCACACTTTTAATGTTATGTGATTAAAAGAGCAAAGCATTTGGTAAAAATTAAAAAAAAAAGATATATCAGTATTACTCTTTTTACTATAGCCTGCCATTACATCTCTACAGCTTCTTTTCTGAAATGTTTCACATTCAAAATTTTAAAGCCCAATTTAATTGGAAGAAATTTCAACCACAATTTTCTCAAGAGAGTTGTTTTCCTCTAAATTGTAGCTTTTACCCTTTATTGGATCACTGATCCGGTCTGGTATCCATTGAAAGTAGTGATTCCTCTGCCTGGGTAAAACTTAATGTCAATCAAGGGTCCTCACTGAAAACAGCTAAGTCAATTCTGGGTGGCTCATGCAGAAACATGATTTACTAAAGGATTACAAGGAACTCACTGAATCTTTGGGTGGGTCAGAAAATTAAGCTTGGGGGCTATGCAATCCAGAACAATGCCTTAAACACACTACAGATCATTGTTGCTCATTTAGGGTGTGTAGATCCAACACTGGATACTACTGAAGGAAATTTGACTTCAGCTGCCTTTGGGAACTAGAGTCAGTTGATGCTATCTTTGCCACAAAGTTTTGATACCTCTGTATATAAGCATCATGGGCCAGGAAAGTGCCTGGTGAGAGCCACTGAGTCTGAGCCCATCAGTGCCTAGATGGCAAGAGAAGCTGAAGAAGTATCCTCTTTTATTTGTTCATTGATTTGGCCAGTAACACATAAGATCTACTATGTCTAGTAGGCACTGGGACGTCATAAAGAATAACAAAGAAATAGTCTGTGGATTTGACAAAGTTTCTGAGAAGCCTCAAGATGATTGTGGCTGAGTCAAAAGAATTTTATAAAAACTGTCTCTAAAGGTATTTGACATTGTTGGGGAAAGCTGTAGGGCTGCTTTGGGAAAACAAACTAGAGTAGAGGCAATAAAAAACCAGTGATATCACCCATATATCTACAACAGAAAATGGGAAATCCTATGAAAAGGGTAGGAAAAAGCCCACAAAGTAGTAATAAGGAAATCATTTTTTAAATGAAATTAAACAATGAATTAACTCACAAAGAAAAATTATAATTAAGCAAAATTAGAAATAGGTGTCGGGGCGCCTGGGTGGCGCAGTCGGTTAAGTGTCCGACTTCAGCCAGGTCACGATCTGGCGGTCCGTGGGTTCGAGCCCCGCGTCGGGCTCTGGGCTGATGGCTCAGAGCCTGGAGCCTGTTTCCAATTCTGTGTCTCCCTCTCTCTCTGCCCCTCCCCCGTTCATGCTCTGTCTCTCTCTGTCCCAAAAATAAATAAACGTTGAAAAAAAAATTTAGAAACAGGTGTATGTGAGTGAGTGTGTGTGTGTGTGTGTGTGTGCGCGCGTGCGTGTAGTCTCAAGAACCAAGTAATGAGTTGCAACCTGTATTAGTTAGCTCAGGTTGCCATAATAAAATAGCACAGACTAGGTGGTTTAAACAACAGAAATATATTTCTAATACTTTTGGAGGCTAGATGTTCTAGACTGAGGTCTAGCAGGGTGGGTTCAGTTTCTGTTGAAAGCTCTCTTGCTGGCTTGCAGGCAGCTACCTTCTTGTTGTATCCTTGTGTGGCCATTCCTCTAAGTGTGCACAGAGAAACAGAGAAACAGAGAGACAGAGAGAGTGCTCTGGAGTCTCTTTTGATAAGGACACTAATCCCATTGGATCAGGGCCTCTACCCCATGGCTTCATTTAAAGTTACTTACCTCCTTCTAGGCCTTATTTCCAAATACAGTCACACTGGGACTTAAGGCTTCAACATCTGAATTTTGAGAAGACACGATTCAGTCCACAGCAAACTTTAAACATATTTTATGTAATGGTGATGATATTTTATGATTTCAGTGATTTTGTGGCTAAGCATTTTAACACAATTACATGTCAATACATGTCATTGTGAAATATGTGAAAGCAGTTTTATATATATGTATGAAATGTTCTATGTTTATAGTACATTTTGGTTTAAATTCACAGCATTTATTCAATAACCATTGTTTACAATAGCTACAAGCTAGTCATTTTTGGTACCCACTAATCACTGAATGCACATAATAAGCTAATACCACTTTATAAATTTAAGTGGGATTAAAAATTGTCTTTGGGAAACCACTTCCAATCATGGGAACCCAATGAGTAAGATGTAATAAAACATGACTTTTATTTTATTTTATTTTATTTTATTTTATTTTATTTTATTTTAGTCTCAGGGATTTCTTGAGAACTCTAAGCCAAGGAACTTGCTTATAATTGGGATATTATTATATAAGTCTGGGACTTACAGAGGACTAGAGGAACACTTTGAATTTATGGATAACGAAATTTCTTGGGAACTCTGAAAAGGACTACCTGATTTAGGATTTGCCAACTATCTTTATTTAAGAACTGTATACCTATGTACACACAATCTTAAGAGAATATTTGCCTTTAATGGCCATGATAAACCCATCCATTCTGAGGGAGGAGTAGCAGTAGGGAAACTTGCTTACTAATCCTACAATCTTCAATACACTACTCAAAACCTAATACTTGTTGAAGGAAGGGCTATAGTAGTAATTGCTCTGAGAACTATAACTCTACCTGACTGTTTAATCTGGCCATGCTGTAGACTTAAAGTGCCTTTGATATAATGTCTTAAGGTAATTTTAAATTCCAAATCTGCCTTAATACAGCAAAAAGACATAATTCAGTATTAAAAATAAATAAAAAGGCAACCAAACAGATATGCAAAGAAAAATCTATGCCACATTCATCAGAAATTGCGAACAAGAGTGCTCGTTATAATGATGTCAGTCTTAGTGTACAGATCTATCTTCCCCTGAGAGAGTACTTGTATATTTTAAATTATAATGATCTCATACCATTTCTTCCCTCCCCTCACCTAGTTTGGAATGTAAAATCTTAAGTAAGTTTCATTTGTTTGATAATAGTTATATTTTATTTAGATATCCCTAAAGGTTGATAGATAATTCTTGTTTGCCTATGGCTAGGGATTTGTTTTGATGATAGTATATATTTATTTCCTTGAGATAACACCTACTTTTCCCCGTTTGGAGCAGAAAGTCCCCATTGTACAAATTGCTTTCATCAAGGGATTTATTTGCTTATTTCATGGGCATTTTTATTATGGAAAATTCTCTGAACTAGAGCAAGTGTTGCCCATGATGTATTATGAACATAGTGGACAGAGATAGACGAGCCAAGTTTGAACAGATCATGAAATTGGATTCAATAATGTTGAATAAATAAGAATTTTCTACCAGGTGTGCAAAATGATGAATGTCATTAATGATAATTTTAAGCAGGATTAACTTTTTTATTGGAGAGGGGTTTTTGGAATAATAAAGTGAAGCTATCAGTTTAATTTCTACTCATTTTACCATAAATATTTTATCTTAAACCATTACCTGAAAGGTTAATTTGGCTTTTCATTTAGATAGCTAAGTGATAATCTTATTATATAATAGTAGTATTTATTAATTTTCAATGACAAAGGGGAAGATTTGAATAAAACATGAACCTGTCAATATTCCTGATTATCCCAAGTAATAAAGAGAGGCTTTTGGTTCTATTACTAAGGTATACAATCAATTGGAAGATAATAAAATTAATAAACACTACCTGAATTTTAAATATATTTCATCTATAGTAAAGTTTACATTAACATTTTTGTTTATAATATTGATTTAACTTATTAAACACCATACATTGCAGGAGAATTAGCATACATCTAAAAATGTTTAGTTTTGGTGCGTTTTAGTAAGTTACAAATTTTTCTTAATATTCATCCCAGTAGTGTGATTAAGATTTTAGAATAAGCCCCTAAAATTGAAATGTTTGTGTGGTCATTCTTTCACAGTTCTCATACCTATTTTTTGTTGAGATATTTGATAACCAAAACAGTTGTCCCCAGAGATGTCCACACCCAAATCTTTGGAACTTTTGAGTATGTTGCATTATTTGGCAAAAGAAAATAAAAGTCATGGATTGGATTAAAGTTATTAATCAGCTGACCTTAACCTGGGTAATGCACCCTGGATTATTGGATTGGATTGTGTCCAGTGTAATCACAAAGATTTTTAAATGTGGAGGGGGGAACTAGAAGAGGAGGTCAGAGTGATTCTATGCAAGAAGGACTTGACTCACCGTTTCTGGTATTGAAGGTGGAGAAAGTGGCCACTAGCTAAGGAATTTAGGTGGTCTCTAGAAGCTAGAAAAAGTAGGAAATTGATCCTCTCTATGACATTCAATTTTATGCCCACCATCACCAAACCATACGATTATTAACACTAACAGTTCAGATCATCACTTTTAATATTTATTTACATTAAAGAATTTTTTTATCCTAGAGAATCAACTAAAGATTAATTCATAGCTCCCCATTCCTGTGACAGAAAAAACTGTAACTGAAAAAACTTCACACCGATATAGCACTTTATATTCTCAATGAGTCAAGTGATTAATTAAATCCTAACACTCTTATGAAGGAGATTGGGTATTTTTATAAATGAGAAATATTACAGCAAAAGTCTTAAATCAAGTCATTCTCATTGTCCAGGAATACATGCCTCCCAAATTAAAGATTTCTTACAGGGAAAATTACTAAAATTTTTTCCCTAGAAGATAATAAGTAATACTATAAAATATATTTCTATACTAAATTTCTTAAAAAATGTGATAAATTTATGAGTAGAAAGAAGTTACAAAATATGTAAAATACTGTGTGTAAATGTGTATGTGTATAAAATTTTTAAGTGCAGTTAGAAAATATGAATGAGGCTCTATGAAGCATTAGTTCTGTGCAATTATGATAGATTCCCTTCCCCAGCTCCTAGTCTTGTTTTCTGATCCAACTATATTAACTACAGACTAAAAATAAACCTCTTTAATGTATTGTTGTTTAAGTGCAAATTAAAATTTAAAAATATCTATAATAGCAAAAAATATATGTTTAATGTATTATGTTGAGATTTTAAGGAACAAACTATAACTTGAACACATCTTAGCATTTTTCTAGAAGGACTGCAGTAGCTCTTCTGAGAGAAATCATCCGATCTTTTTAAAAGAAACTTACATAGTAACTAAAAAAAGGCATTTAATTATGATCTGGGGAGCCAGGCAACCATGTACTATGAATCCCATTTGGTTACAGGATAAGAAACATTTGTTGATTTTATAAAAATCAAAAAGAAAGAAAAGAAAAAGAAAAGTCACTAGTAATTCTGTTATTATCTCCCTAAATACTACTTCTAATAAGGATAGATTTCCTTCTAGTTGTTCCTCTTTCTTCCCAATGTAGCTGCCATGTGGATCAAGCATATCTTGTGGGATATAATCACAAAACATATTTATTCTTGTCTTCTCCTGTCTTTTTGCATTTATTCTGTCGACTCATTCTTCTCCTAGTCCTAGTTCTTTTCCTAGGTGGAATTTAGGACAAGTCCCCAGGCTTATCTAGTCACTTTCAGATAACAAAATATTCTCAAATAGTAATTAATATTTTCACTGATGTGATATTCAATATTTTAACCTCATTCAAAATACTAGGTATTTCACCTTTCTCAGCTTGGGCTCACTGTAAGTTAGGCAACTGCAAGAGGAGAGAGAGGTGCTTTCTTCTTCGTCCCTGACTCATATCTTTGTCCATCCTTCTTCATCTTGTCAATCACAATATTTGACCCCTACAGGGGAGTGGGAGAGGCAAGAAGAAATGAAGGGAGTTAGGCACTTTTTTATTTGACTAATACTGTTCAGAGCTGAAATGTGCTCATTGGGCATGGAGATGTTTAAAACTATTCTCTCATGGGCTACTTTTTTGTGTTCTTTGGAGACTGCTTTGCATCACCCCTCTGCCTAATGGGAGTCGTCACATGCAGTTTCCTTGACCGGGTTATGGCCTCTCCCTCTTGCTTTCTTTGTCTGGTTTTCAGTGTTTTACTGCTACATAAGCTCTCTCTCACTGTTGGGATTCCATTGTCCCTCTGGGTGGCAATCCTTGGCAAGATCAATGCAAGCCCAACAGGCTATCTCTCACTTGAGACCCACATGTGGTTCCTTAGAAATACTTTGTCAGGACAATCTTGGGGAAGCAAGCAGACAGCAGTGCAGAAGCACTTCTTCCCTTAGAAGATAAACTTGTTAGAAAATTACTCATCCTCAAATTTCTCAGACTCATTCAGACATCTGTCCACCATGTACACCAACTGCAGGTGACAAGTATTAACCTCCTTGGTTAGTTTTCTCTTTGTCCTCTGTCTTTAGTTGAGGTGAAGGGAAACTTGCACACATTTTCCTTCCTTGGGGAAGAGAGTAGATGAATGCCAAGCACAGCAGCACACCAAATGCTCCAGCCAACTCTTTCAATCTTCTACTTTCCCTCTTGATGTGAATGAGAGGGTTGAAACAAGTGGTTTTCCACGACCTCCCTTTGCAAGTTCTACATGATGGTTTCACACTTCATTTGGGAATGTAGCATCTATTTCCTTGAAGCTTGGCAGAAAATAAAATATTTTTATTTTAATATTGTATTACACGAGCTTTAAAAAATGAACAGGGGTGCCTGGGTGGCTCAGTTGACTGAGTGTCTGACTCTTGATCTCAGCTCAGGTCAATGATCTCACGGTTCTTGGGATCAAGCCTGACCTCGGGCTCTGTGCTTCTAGCAAGGAGCCTGCTTGGGATTCTCTCCCTCCCTCTCTTTCTGCCCCTGCCCTGCTCTCATGCTCTCCCCTCTCTTTCTGTCAAAATAAATAAATAAACTTAAAAAAAAGCACATTTATGTGTACTAATTAAATGTATAGTTTTCTTAACAATCTTGTGGTTGAATTGTGTATCATGCTTTATTTGATTAAGTGCTAAACACTTGCCATTTTAGTACATGTTATTTGAAAACAGAATTTTAACAGCTGTACACTATTTAATAGCACAAATATACTATCAATTATTCAATAATCTTCCATTGTAGGACATCCACGTGAAATCTGATTTTTAGTATTATGTGTTACATTATAATGAACATGATTTTGTCAACTTTTCTTTCTAAAAGGGTATAAAAATTTATATTCTCACCAGTACTACTTAAGAAAGTTCATTTTTGATAAGCTTGACCACATTTTTTTCAATTTAATATGTAAAAATGGTATTTTATTGATTTTTCCATTTGCATTTATTTAAGTGGAACTGAAATGTTTTTGCATGATTATTTTTCTTTTTCCCTATTTGATATGCTGTGTCTCTTAACAGGTGGGTTTATTTTCCATTAGTTTTATATCTATATTGACTTTTAACATGTCATTTTATAACTTCTGGTTGTAATCCTTTTCCTTTCTTTTCTATTTGTCTACTTATCTTTTACTTCTTTTGGCTTGAGAAAGCTTTTTTTATTTCCCCTCCTTTAATCCTTGACTGTCTTCAGCTATAGACTGTAGTTGTTCTTTTAGAGGTTATCTTAATATAAAATCTTCACCAAAATTTCTTTTAAACAAGGCCTATATTTAATCAGTAACTCTTTCTCCTGAATAATACACCTAATTTAAGAAAATTTACATGCCTAGTGAACAGTCCTTTATCACATTCTCCTAAATTTATACTCTCCTAAAATGTTGTACCAAGATTTATTTAAATACAACAATATGTTTGAACAAAAGATGGTGGTTTACTGGATTCTGCTAGTTTCAAATTTGTCTTACTAATGGCATCTTCTAGTAGTTTTTCATGAAAGAATGTGAATGTCGAGCCCTTTAGGTTAGCATCAGCCAATAAAAATACAATACAAACCACAAATGGAAGCCCCATATCTAATCTTATATTTTGTAGTAGCCACACTAAAAAAAGATGAAATTAATTTCAATTTTAATATTTTATTTTATTTAATCCAATATATCCAAAATACTATCATTTCAACATATAGGTAACAAAAATGTTAATGGAATATTTTACACTTTTTTTCTAGGTCTTTGAGATTCAAGGTGCATTGTATACATGTAGCACATGTTCACGCAGAGTAGATTTCAAGTGCCTGATAGCCACATACGACCTGTGTGTGTATTGGACAGAGCAATTCTATGTCTTCAAAAGGCCTTAATTTTAAATACCTAAAATGAGAACAGTCTCTTATATATATGCCTATTATTACACTCTACTGAACAAAGAACATTCGATTGCTCTTTCTCCTTCCCTGATATTCTAAGTTTCCCTCTGTTATTTCCTTTCTGATTAAAGAACTACCATTAGCCATACAGTTAGTCTGGTTTGCTGGCAGTAAATCATTTAGTTATCTTAACCTGAAATGTCTTTATTTCCTCTTCATTCCTGAGGTATACAGAAATTTGTTCTGAGTTGAAATTCTTTCAGCACTTGAAAATGTTTTGCCAGTTCCTTCTGGCCTTCACGGTTTCAGATGAGAAGTCCACTATCGTTGGATTTGTTGTTCCTTTATAGGTAATGTGTCATATTGTATTAGCTGTTTTCAAGATTATTTTTCTTTATTTTTAGTTTTCAAAAATCAGATTATGATGCTGTTTGGTGTGGTTTTCTAGTTAAAAAAATTTTTTTTAACATTTATTCACTTTTGAGAGACAGAGGCAGAGTGTGAGCAGGGGAGGGGCAGAGAGAGAGAGAGGGAGACACAGACTCCAAAGGAGGCTCCAGGCTTCGAGCTGTCAGCACAGAGCCTGATGCAGGGATCGAACTCAGGACCCCAAGATTATGACCTTAGCTGAGGTCGGACACTAACCAACCGAGCCACCCAGGCGCCTTGATATTCTAGTTTTTAAAATTTATTAATCTTCTTGAAAATGAAGGTTTGTACCTCTTGCCAAATTTGGATATTTTCAGTCATGACTTCAAATATTTTTTGGGATGGACACATTTTTCTCTTTTTCTGGGACATTAATAACATAACTTTTAGTTCTTTTTTATTGTCTACATGTCCCTGAAGATTTGTTCATTTTTTAATTTTCAATCTATTTTCTTTCTGTTGTTCAGATTGGGTAATTTTTATTAATTAGTCTTCAAATTGATTGATTCTTTCTTCTGTCATCTCTATTCTACTAAACTGCATATCCAGTGAAATTTTTATTTTGTTTTTTGTGTTTTTTTAATCTAATTTCCATTTGGTTCTTCTTTATATTTTTAACCTTCTACTGTTTTGTTGAAATTTTCTACTCTTTATCCTTGTTTCAATAGTGTTTGTAATTGCTCACTGAAGTATTTTTACGTGGCTACATTGAAATCCTTGTCAGATGATTCTGACAGTTGATTTGCCTTGGGGTTGGTGTCTATTATCTTTTTGTATGCCAGTTGTGATTTTCCTGGTTGTTGGTATGCCAAGTGTTTTTCAAATATACCCTGGACATTTTGGGTATTATGGTATTAGGCCTTGGATCATGTTTAAATCTTCTGTCTTATCAGGAAGTCACCGTGTTTAGGTTCAACATAAAAGTTCTGGCCTATGTTTGTGGTTCCAATGGTAACTTAGTTTTCCATCTTTGCAGTGTTAATCTGTTCTGTTTTGTTTGTATGGTACTCAGGGGCTAGTCAGAAAGCCTCAGTGCTTTTCTGAACAGTTGCCCAGCTCTTGAGTATTTTAAAATGCTAAATCTGGTCAGTTTCTCATATGAGTTCCTCAGACATCAGCCTAGGACTTCACATATAGGTTTAAAGAATCACTTTCACTAGCTCCCTCTCTCAACACTCTAATTGGGATGGGAGGGAGTTTCTCCTGCCAGTGCAGGGTGGTGGTATAGGTCCTCCCTTTGGCCTCCACTGATACAAGCATGATTGGGGTAGTGTAATGCCACCTGCTAAGACTGGGCAAGGATTGTCAGCCCAGGCTCTCCAATTGGCCCCTGATGACATCCCAAGGGGAGGGGAGGAGGTCTGAGAGAAGGGAGGGGTGGTGATGGTGAGGTGGTGACAGCATGTTTTTCCTCGTGGTGTTGGCTGAAGAAGGTTTCTATCTTCCAGGTTGCTGTTTTCTTGATTCTTTGGCTGGAGAGAGAAGTCTTTTCTTGGGCTTTTTTTTTTTTTGTCTGTATCTTTTGGCCTTTCTGGGTTGCCAGCTTCTTCAGCCCCCAAATGTTGCATTTTCATTCAGTATACATATTTATGTAAAAAGGTCTGTAATCTAATAGCTAATCAAGTTAAAGAATCTAAGTTGACATAAAAATAATGACCTTTTACAGTAAAATTCTGGTTTATTAATTTGGTAACTGTTCTTCCCAGGTAAGGAGTGATTCTCATTTAATTAGTTTTCCTACTCAATAATAAAGTCTTAATACTAAAAGTAAGATTCAAAACTTGAAAATAAATCATTACAATATTTAATCTTTCAAATGCTTCAACAATTTGAAAGAAATGATAAGGATTATTCAGGGCTTATGCTGTTTAGAGGATTCAATGATGTTTAATCATGTTCTACTAGAGTTAATATTACATGTGAATGAATGGACTTGTTTATCAGAAGACTTATGCCTGATACTACAGGCATTTTCACACTGTTACAAAGATGTTTAAGATGTTTCAAACATGTGTTCATGAAGCACTTACATGTTTTTAAGATTTTTGGATATCCTTAAAAATTGCACATAATTTAAAAAAAAAGGTGTAATACATTCTCACATATTTAAGACTTAGACTAATAGATTATTATGCAGACTTTTGAAAGTTATTTTATGCATAACAGTTGCCTCCTGGTAATGTGTACAAATATATTTTTTGAATTTGTAGTATTATTTAGCATAGGTACTCTTGTAGTCCTGACAGAGCTGTTCTAGGTCTTCATGTAAATATAGGACAAATGTTTGATATTTGATATAAAATATTTGATATTTCCTAAATATAGGAAAATGTATTTAAGCAATTAAATCTTTTATAAACATATCAGAAGAAATATTTTGGTTATTTTGTTTGCCTATACAAATTGTCTGATGTAATACTTCAAATGTACACATTTTCAATTAATGCATTCGTTAAAATCAGTAAAAAATTTACGTGTGCGATGCTTTTCAGTACTTTAAATAGTCTGAGGTTTTGATAGTTGTGCTAAAGGAGGTGGTATAGAATTATGACCAGCAAGCTTTGTTCTCAGCCCAGTTCCATGACTGACTTACTGCCATCATCAGATTATTCCTTAGAGCTGTATGAGGACCCTGGTATGGGACCTCTCACTTTCAAAAACACATGTTGTCTCAAAAGCATTATGCATGTCTTAAAAAATGAATATTATAAAATACAAGGAATTATATTCTTTAAATTTTTTTATTATTTTTTTTAATTTTTTTTAAACGTTTTATTTTATTTTTGGGACAGAGAGAGACAGAGCATGAACGGGGGAGGGTCAGAGAGAGAGGGAGACACAGAATCGGAAACAGGCTCCAGGCTCCGAGCCATCAGCCCAGAGCCTGACGCGGGGCTCGAACTCACGGATCGTGAGATCGTGACCTGGCTGAAGTTGGACGCTTAACCGACTGCGCCACCCAGGTGCCCCAAATTTTTTTATTATTTATTTATTTATTTTGAGAGAGAGAGAGAGAGAGAGAGAGAGAGAGAGAGAGAGAGAGGCAAGCCCACACAAGCGGGGGAGGGGCAGAAAGCGGGAGAGAGAGAATCCCAAGCAGGCTCTGTACTGTCAGTGCAGAGCCCAGTGAGGAACTCCATCTTACAAATCGTGAGATCATGACCTGAGCTGAAATCAAGAGTTGGACCCTTAACTGACTGAGCAACAGAGTCACCTTGGGGAATCATGTTCTTAAGTGATTAAGATTTCTGGAGGAAAAGGAAATATATGCTCTCACATCTAAGATAGTCTTCAGGGATTCAGTCACCATGTGTGGGGACAGAAGCAGTACAATTCTGTTCTGATAGCAGTAATGAGGTGGGAGATATATCCAACACAGGCCAGTTAATGTAGAAGTTGCAATACAGGGAGCCTCTGCCTCAACTTCCAAAACATCAATACATCAAAAATGATGCCTAAAATCATGTCGCATATGAGGACTATAGCTGTTCATGGTCCAGCAATACCCAAATTAACATTTAGAGTCTATCACTAGGTATCAAGTCATTTGTTTGGGAATGTATAAGGTGTCATATTCTAGAACTGTTGAGGAATGCCATTTGATTTTACCTCCGATTCATATTTAGTCACATCTCTAGTGATATTGCAAGGGATATTTCAGTATGGAGATGATATTAAACTCTTTACTTCTCAACAACAGAGACTTCATTTGTATTTTTGGCCTCATGAATCTTGTGTTTGAAGATATCTTCTCTAGCAAATCACCAGATGAACTTGCAGACATTTATTTATTAAACAAATAATGTTGATTGCCTACCATAAACCAAACACTCTTCTAGTTCCTGCAGACACAGTTCTTTTCCTGGAGCTAAACATATTTTCTCATTTCATAGTAATAAAAATATAAGCAAATTTCTAACTGAGTTTCTGGTTATCGAATAAAAACCAAGGTTATTATAATGGCTTTATATAACACAAGCAAAAGCAAAATATATTGGTGTCTTGCTTTCCTTCTTTAGCTTGTATATCTTATGTTTCTAAATTTTGAAAATAGCCCAATGTCCTTTCATTAGTAAGTCCAGAACCTGATGAGAATAGAGTATCCCTGTGATGCAATTGCCTTATAGCTTGAAACTCTGTTGATTTTTATTTTTAAAATTTTAATGTTTGTTTATTTGAGACAGAGAGAGAGAGAGAGAGAGAGAGAGAGAGAGAGAGAGAGAGAGAATGTGAGCAGAGGAGGGGCAGAGGGAGAGGAAGACACAGACACAGAATCTGAAGCAGGCTCCAGGCTCTGAGTTGTCTGCACAGAGCCTACTGTGGGGCTCGAAATCACAAACCACAAGATCATGATCTGAGCCAAAGTCAAACGCTTAACTGACTGAGCCACCCAGGTGCCCCAAAGCTCTGCTGATTTTAAACAGTTATATAATTTGACAGAATTTTATCTTGATCTGTTCTATATTTGTTTTGTTATATAGATGCCATATTTGCCTAAGTCCTCCAGGGAATGTGATTGGACACAGGCTCTACAACTCTAAAATTGCTCGTGTTATTATCTGTCTTATATTTTCCCTTCCTACTTTTCACTATATGGTGGTCTTTTAAATACTATTCCTATTTTTTCAAATTTTAATAAAATATAGTATACATAGGGATTGTGTGCATGTAATTATTGTATTATGAGATTCTCAAGGACAAAACTGTACAGGATGTGTGTTTGTGTGTGTGTGTGTGTGTGTGTGTGTGCGCGCGCGTGCTAAAGATATTCAACAAAACTCTGTCTTTACTCTGAACATTTCCCAAAGAAGTATTGTTTGTTTAAATCCTCTTGACTGAGATTTATGTCGCTGTTGTACAAAATCCATTAATAAAAAATTGTTATATATAATAAAAAAGTAGTGGCCTTCAAAATCATATAGCCTAACCTCTATTTTCAATTTTTCCCCAAAATTTCTTAATTTCATCTATCTTTTTATTGTATCTTTTCAATTCAGAAATATAATTTTGACAAACCACTTTCTTATATACTATGTTAGTGTTATGGAAGGTTGAATTTTGGGGGTCCCCAGTGACAAAGAACCCTTGATAGTTATGGCATTGTGAGTCCCCTCTCATAACAATGCCAGGCATGGCCATGTAACTATCCCTGGTCAATGAAACATTAATATTAAGCATTATGTTTTCCTCTTGGAATATTTTAATTGGGTTCCAGATACCATAATATATGAGGAGTATCAAGTAGCCATATGGGGTGGTCCACATGTACAAGAACAGGGGCCCCTGGATGACTGTCTCAGTTGTCAACTATGTGAATGAAACCATTTGTACCTCTTACTTTGTCCAGGAGCCTACCTGACAGCACACTGTAGGGGAGGAAAAATTCCCTCTGAACAAAAATTCACTTCTGAACAAGTGATTGGAGCAGAAAGTTTTTATACCTTTTAGACAGAGAAATGGTAAATTTGTGAAACAACAAAGGGTTTGGGGCTCAGAAAAGTAAGTTCTGAGGTGATAACTAGGAAGATACATGGTGGGGTGTGATACTATTGGAAGATATGAGATATTTTAGCAAGTTTGTTTGTACAGACCCATTTCAGTGTTGACTCCAAGTGTCTTGGTGATAAGGATGTTATTGTCTTGCTGGTAAAGAAAGGGCACTTTTCCATGTGAAATTTCATGGGTTGTTTTAGCCAGAAAAGGGGGAGGTCAGAAAGTCCTTCCTGCATTTGCTGTTTATTGAAAGTGCCTTCAGCTGAAAATAATCTGTATGCCAAAGTGGCATATTTCAGGGTGGCATATCCTGAACTCCTTCAACATGAAGCAGAGGGAATTCATGGTCAATCCACCAACCCATAGAACGAATCACGAATAATAATAAATTTCTATTATTTTAACCCACTGGGTTGTAGAGTAGTTTGTTACCAAACCAAATAACCAAAATATGGCATTTCCCAGTTTTTTTCCATAGCTGGATTTTAGTTCTTCAGAGCACCTATAGCATGGCTACCAAGCCAAAGTATTTCAAAATGCAATATATGCTTTAGACAAAAACAAAAATGAAAAAGAAATGGCTTATTCCCAAAAGGTAAGCTTATAATTTAGTAGGAAACCTATGGCGTATGTATATCAATTTGAGGATGAAAGTGATATTTCCTGAGAATTTGAGAGGTAAAGGACTATGATGGTTGAAAGATGAGTGGCGATGTCACAGAGGTTGCCATGTGTGGTTGCTGTGAGAATATACCACTCCTCTCCTGCTGAGGCGAAGAAACTTTCATAAAACTGTGTTGCAGTAAGATTCTCTTTGTATGTGATTCTCCTTCCTTCTACCTTTCCTTCACATGTTTCTGACTTACATGTCTTTGCCTTCTTCCTTTTCATCTTTAGCTTTCACAGACCTTCCTGCAAAAATGCAAAGAAAAATTGTTTTGCATATATAATTACATCTTGGAGTTTGTTTCTCAGAAAAACAGAACTAACACACCATGTGTATTGAGCCTTTAAAAGCAGAATTTGAACACCTTGAAGAGGAATGGCATTCAAGGCAACAGAAATAATGAAAGTCTTGAAAGAGAGAAAGCTTGAGGACTCATATGCAGAGCAAAATTTGACAAGAGCATAATGAATAGGAAGAGGAGTCAAAGGAATAAGACAAGAAAAATAGGTTTTGGTCTTCAATGCAAAGCAAAAAAGTTTGGACTTCGGAATAGATAAAGGGAAGGCATGGGAAGATTTTCCATGTCCAAGGGAGTGACATGACCTGAGTAGTACTTTAGGAAAAGTAATCTGCAGCAGGCTGAATTAGGAGATAACAGATGCAGAGTATGAATTAGACTGTTATAGTCTCCTGTTTCTTCCAGTCAAGTAAGGAGTCAAATAAGAGGTCCAGCTTGTTAACCAGTGGAAAAATTGGACAACCTTGGCATAAGGAATAATAATGACAATGGTAATATCCTTATATTTGTACAATCCTCTGGAATTTATAAAAAGGCTTTTACATACATTTAATCTTGTCACAAATTTAGAGAGTTTCTTTAATCTCCATTTTGTAGAAGACGAAACTAAGGTTCAGAGCCAGGGAAAGATGATGTAATTTAGTTAGAGCTGAGTTTATAGATAGCAAATCCATGACTTAAGACCAGATCTTCTAATTCCAGGCCTCTGGCTCTTTATGGTCATACCAAGTTTTAAATCTGTAAAAGACATGGAGATAAAGTGAGTTAGCTAATAAATAGAGATATTAGAACTTATGGGAGAATTTAAGGTTAGAGATGGTTCTTTGGGATCCATGTCTAAAGAAAAGTTGGGGGGGGGGCGCCTGGGTGGTTCAGTCAGTGGAGCATCCTACTTTGGCTCAGGTCATGATCTCACCATTCATGAATTCGAGCCCCACGTTGGGCTCTTTGTGGACAGCTCAGCGCCTGGAGCCTGTGTCTCCCTCTCACTCTCTTCCTCCCCCACTTGCACTCTGTCTCTCTCTCTCTCTCAAAAATAAATAAACATTAAAAAAAGAAAAAAAGAACATTATTCTCTCTCAAAAATAAATAAACATTAAAGAAAGAAAGAAAGAAAGAAAGAAAGAAAGAAAGAAAGAAAGAGAAAGGGGGAAAGAAAGAAAGAGAAAGAAAGAAAGAAAGAAAGAAAGAAAGAAAGAGAAAGAAAGAAAATTTGGGGGAATCCATGGGAGTTGATGGGAAGAGGTATTAGTGTGAAAAGAGTAGCCTGAAAGTTCGCATGAAAATTCTAGTTCAATACTTAAGCAGTTGGATGAGGATCATGATGGGGGTACTAATTCTGGCCTATTCTTTTGAGATGTGCAAATCCTCTATAGGAAGACTCTGAATTGAGGCTTTCATACTGTCTTGGCCGAACATTTCACAGAGTTGTGTTGCAGTAAGATTATCTTCCCACGTGATTCTCCTTCCTTCTACCAACAAAAAACCAAATTCTCCTTTCTTCTACGAAACAACTACTCATTGAATAGCTACCACTTACCAGCCTAAGATAAAGAGTAAGAAAAATAGACAAAAATGGCCTACATCAAGAAGCTCATGGCCCAGAGATGTTAAAGAAATAGGCTGAAGATTTTTAATGGTCATTAATGAGAGGACTGGTTTGGCTATCTAGTTACTATGACCATGCATTATATTTAGTCACAGGGAGAGAGGTATGCTTTCACTTCACTGTAAAATGAAGCTGCATCTCTTGTTTTTGCTATTATGCTGTATTCAATTTACAGGCATAAAAACCACTCTTGTATTCTTGATTGGAAAATGTGAAAGCAATTTACCTTTGATGAGTTAATGTACAGCCCCCAGTATATATATTCTTATAAACGTAAACAGCTTTTTGGGATTTACGAAAAATCGTATCTGTCTCTTAGGATATGCAAAATTTGCCTCGGTGTATTTTTGATGACTTGAAGACCTATAATCTTAAAGCAGATTTTGTTTTTATTACAGGATAATGAATATGGTTGTTGTCTTTTACAGAATGCTGTTTCTTGGACCTTTGTTTCTATGTTCTTACTGCTTTCCATCCTACCCAGACATATTTTCAGACCCAAACAAGTAGGAGCAAAAGTATTTAAATCCTATTCATAATTAACTATTTTGCTTATGAGAAATGATTCACTTAGATTTAGGTCATCAGATATTCTCTTTTACTCTCCACATTTTTTTTTTGAGAAATTGCAGCTTTGGATGTGCTCTCCAAATTCTCATGTGACAAACAAGAAGATATATTCTTTGGAATTACTGAATTTCCTTTTTTTATTATCATTATTTTTAAGTTTATTTCTTTCTTTATTTTGAGAGAGAGAGAGAGAGGGAGAGATGGAGAATCCCAAGCAGGCTCCACATCATCAGCATGGACCCAAAGTGGGGCTCAAACCCACAAACTGAGATTGTGACCTGAGCTGAAAGCAAGAGTTTGGCATTTAACGGACTGAGCCACCCAGGTGCTCCAGAATTACTGAATTCCTAAATTGTTTATGTTTGTGATTTCAAATACAGAAAGGCATCTATCTGTGTAACACACATACATGTATATACATACACACATGTACTGTACAGACAGGCATATTCCTCTTCTACCATAAAATTGAGTTTGCAGTCAGTATTTTCTGCAAGTTAAATAAATCACACACACACACACTAACACATACACACACACACACACACACACTCACACAAGTTCTATGTACCAATCTGAAATTATGGCTTTAAATAGTAAATGCTATAAAAACCTTAATTGCAGGGGCATTAATGGGAGCTTCTATAATGGGAGGAAACTGTCCCCTGAATAATGTCTCTCCAGAGAGACTTGCTGACTACGTACCTGCTTCCGAAAGTGGAAGCAGTACTTGTACTTTGTTTCATCCCCTCAACCTTAAAACTGCTGAGAGTCCTCACTCTTCTCGTTTTGATATATCTCTTCTATGAGTGACAAGTATATACATGAGATAATAAAATGTGTTACAATAGTCTGCTTGGCAGTGTTTTTGCTGATGTATTAATTCATTTCCTTTCATGTGCTATATCACCATCATGTCTAACTAGATTTTATGTGAGGGCTCACTGAAGTGAAAATCAAGCCAATGAATCGTTTAATATGAACTAATGAAAACCAGATATAAAGGGCTTTAGTAACTGTTTTGGAGCTTTAATTGTCAAGTGGATGTAAATGCTGAGCACTACTAAGTAAAGGAAAGGACAGTAATGAAGAAACTGGGATCACTTTGTGGTAATTGGTTTAATTAAATAGTCATGTAAGCAATGATGTCCTGGATGAAGCCACCCAGACAGGAAGGAGGGAATGTTTTCTCCAAGATAGGAGAGGAACTTTGAAGGAAAAGGGTACACCATTATGTTGACTCGTCTTTGCCATGGTTTGAGAGAAAATCATTATTGGCATGTCAGAGCCATTTCTATGAAGTTCACTTTGTTCAGAGAAATCCACAAGGATATTTGTAATTAAAACAAAATAGAAACAAAATATTTCAAAACGTCTGTTGTTTGTCTATGGTACTGGTATGATAAATTTGTGGGTTGCCATGCAATTGGTTGTATGATGAGTAAAGAGGCACTATAATGAAAGCTATAATTACACACATAGGCTGTTCGTGTTTGTTAAAAAAAGAATTTTTATTGTATTAAAATAGTCATTGTCTGTAATAGCTGATTCGGCTAAAGGAGATCAGTGGGTGTTAAGACCATGGAGTGAAAGGTTTTTAGGAATAGCATATTGGTAGGATGCCAAAGTATCATCCAACAGATAATTTACTAAATACAATTTACTAAGTACTTTATATTGAAGATATCTATAGATCACAGCCTCAAATAGTAATCTAATTTGGCATCATAACTGGTATTGCTCCTTGATATGGTATAATAATGAATATAAAACATCACTTATGTCATATTTGTGCCATACTTGAACTGAATTTAATCATGAATAAACAATGACAAATCCAGAATTTAGAGCACTCTGCAGACAATTACCCTGGATGCTAAACCAAAGACCAAAAACCGAAACCAAAATGCAAACCAATCCCATGATGTCACAAAAAACAAAACCGAACAAAAATTCCAAAAAATGAAAAAAGGCACCATTCTACCTTGAAAGAAATAACATCAAAGGCAGTGATTGATTCTTCTTAGATAAGAAAAAGTAAAACAGATTATACAATACTTATTTGGGGGAAAATTGACCTATATAGTGTATTTTGTGTAGTATTACATGAATATTGACTTGTCTACTATGTAATGGTATTGTGGTAATGTACTGATTGTCTTATTCTTAGGATTTATATGCTGAAGTAGCACTTAAACATCACGATGTCTGCAACTGTCTGTCAAATGGTTCATAACAAGAGACAAAAGGGAAGGATAAAGCAAATGTGACAAAATGTATACAGTTTGGTTAACATATCTGAAGAGTAGGTGAGTGTTCATTGCACTAATGTTTCAAATTGTCTGTAGATTTAATATCCTCAAGAGAAAAAACTGGGAAGATTGGCATGACATATGGCTTTTTTAGTTAGGAGTATATTTGGAGCCTGCTGAATGGGTACACGCTAAGAAGAATTTAAGTCCCCTTACTACCAAGTATTATTAACTCTGCTATTTAAACAGTTATATAATGATAAATTAGATATTCAGAGTGGCAGTTATTTTCTGAGAAGTCCCAACCCAAATTTCCCATGAAATAAGACTCAGTGATGTCAATTGTTTTTGCTCCCTATCACAACTAGGAATTACATTTAGCTTTCCTTTTTAAAATTTTTTTGGGGGGCGCCTGGGTGGCTCAGTTGGTTAAGCGTCCGACTTCAGCTCAGGTCACGATCTCACGGTCCGTGGGTTCGTGCCCTGAGTCAGGCTCTGGGCTGATGGCTCAGAGCCTGGAGCCTGCTTCAGATTCTGTGTCTCCCTCTCTCTCTGCCCTTCCCCCACTCATGCTCTGTCTCTCTCTGTCTCAGAAATAAACATTAAAAAAAATTAAAAAAAATTTTTGAACGTTTGTTTATTTTTGAGAGACAGAGATCAAGGGAGCAGAGAAGGGCAGAGAGAGAGGGAGACACAGAATCTGAAGCAGGCTCCAGGCTCTGAGCCATCAGCCCAGAGCCCGACGTGGGGCTCAAACTCACCAGCGTGAGATCGTGACCTGAGCTGAAGTCTGATGCTCAACCAACTGAACCACCCATGCACCTCTACATTTAGCTTTCTTAAATTATACAGATAAAAAAATATTAAAGAGATTAATCATTGCATCTCTGTAATTTAGGTCAAGAAAATTTTATCTCTGCACATTTTAGAGAATGCTGAAAAAAAAAAACCAACCCTCATTCTTAAAAAGACATATTCACATACATTTTCTAATAGGAGCGTTTAAACAGCTTTAGAAAATGAATAAATGAGTCATTTAGTTATTTTGTTCACAGCATTTATTTGACACATTATGTTTATTAATTTTATTTCCCTTATTTTTGCAAATAGATTCTTTTAGATGTTTGTCAACAATCATGCATAAAAATGATGTTAAGAGCATATAACCACCTCCTTTTCCATGGCAAGTCTTTTCAATGTAACTCTTTAGTACATGGAAAAACTTTTGTGCTTATATACACAACCTCTGAAACAGTTAGTATTGATGACCATAGAATTGCAAATATCCATTAAGCTGTTTCTCAAAATAGTGAAGTGCCTCAGTGTGGAAGCGGCTTTTAATTTGAGTCTGATTACAGGAACTTTATGCTTTGTTAACCTAGCTCATTATCATAAGTGATCTGGGAGAATCCCAGGAATGTAAAGATGGTGTAATGTCAGGAGATGGATTAAATACCTCCTCCGCGGCTAGTGTTCCAGTCCGGCACAATCATCTCTCACCTGGAATATTGCTATTGCATCCGAACTGGGTCCCCTTCATCCCTCCTGCACTTTTCAGTCGCTTCCCACCACAGTGATTCTGTTAGAACTAGTTCAGAACATGTTGTTCATCTACATGAAACCCTCCAATGCCTCTTTATCTATTTCACAGTAAAAGCTGAAGCTTCTCCCGTGGCCTGCAAGGCAGACCATCTGCCCTGGTTAGCTTCCTTACCTGGTATCCTATCAGGTTCCTTCCTTCTCATTCTTCTTCAGTCATCGTGGCCCACCATGTTGCTTTCTGAGCGTACCAGAATGCTTCCACTTCAGGACTTTTGCATTTCCTATTTTTTCTGCCTGGAACATTGTTCTCCAAGATACCCCCATGGCTCATTCTCTTCCTTTTTTTTTTCCTAGCTGTTATTCATTGTCAGTATTCTTCACGACCCCTCATGCTAGTGTTATATGGGTTGAATGGTGTCCTCTGGAAAAAAAAAAATACATGTGGAAGTCCTAATACTCACTACCTCAGAAAGGTGTTCTAATTTGGATATAGGATCATTATAGATGGAATTAGTTGAGGTGAGGTCATCCTGGAGTAGAGTGGACACAGAATCCAATATGACTGGTGTCCTTACAAGGAAACCATGTGAACTCAGAGAGGACAACATGTGACCATGAAGGTGAGGTTGGAGCAATCCAGCCGCAAGCCTAGGAATGTGGAAGATGGCCGGCATCTCACTGGAGGCCAGGTATGAAGAGGCAAGGAAAATCTCCCTGACAGGTTTCAGAAGGAATGTGGCCCTGCTGACACCTCGATTTCAGACTTGTAGTCTCCAGCGCTGTGAGACAATCAATTTCTGTTGTGTTAAGACATCTGGGTTGTGGTGCTTTGTCCCAGCCTAGGAAGCAAATAGAGCTGCCCTCTCTGCAATTGGAATTCTTGGAATTTCCCGTCCCCTCAACCTGCTTTATTTTTTGCCTTACCTCGTGACATCATCTAACTTACCATATTCTACTTATTTATATTATATATATATTTTTGCCTTGCTGCCCACAAACCCTATCCCAAGTGCCTGCAGTCATGAGGCCAGCGTTTTTTTCTGTTCTCTTTGTTGCTCTCTCCTTAGCACTTGCAATAGTTCTTGATGCTGTACAGAGCCTCAGAAAATATCTCTCGACCGAAGCAATGAAGGTATGAATGAATGAGGGAATGAGCCAGGTAATTTGTTTCGTCTCCATGGGGAAGAGTAAGGGGTGTTTCAAAATGACATGAGTGTTTTGGAAAATTGTTCCACTTACTGCATAAAATATTGTAAGTGGAAAGAAGCGTTTCCTCTTATAAAATATTACACAGCAATTAAATGTAATTTTTGAAGAGTTTAAATGACATGAGAAATTCTTACTGTTTTATAAAAAATGCAATTTGTGAAATAGTTTCTACAATATAATCAGAGCTGTAAAATAGACACTGGTGAATAAAGAAGAGACTAGAGGAAATATTCTAAATTTCTAAGGATGGTGTTTTTACTTGGTGACACTATTTGTGATTATTATTTTTTTTATTATTCTGAAACTTCTGTACATTATGAAATTTAGGTAATTATAATTGACTTTTAAAAAATGCTTTTATTTACCTCAGTTAGCCTCATGGCTGCCCATGACTTTACATAATATCAGGAACGAATTCAGGAGTGAAGATCTGACAATTCTGTGGTGAACATCCAAAACCATACCACAGAACTAAGCCACTAAAGTTGCCACTGTTTCTGCCCCGTTCAGTAAGTTTAAAAACAGAAGCTTCCACCACACATATCTGCTCAGAACCTTGCTACCCTGACTCCTCCAGTCCTTTAGCCAGATGATGCTGAGGTTAGAAGCTCCTTGTTGAATCAGGGAACCACAACAGATTCAAGAACCTCAAACTTTTAACCACAATCTATGACAACAAAATAGACATGATATATCCTGCCTCTATCTTCTTGTTAATTTTTTTTAAAAATTTTTTTCAACGTTTATTTATTTTTGGGACAGAGAGAGACAGAGCATGAACGGGGGAGGGGCAGAGAGAGAGGGAGACACAGAATCGGAAACAGGCTCCAGGCTCCGAGCCATCAGCCCAGAGCCTGACGCGGGGCTCGAACTCACGGACCACGAGATCATGACCTGGCTGAAGTCGGACGCTTAACTGACTGCGCCACCCAGGCGCCCCTCTTCTTGTTAATTTTAATTAAAGTTTCCTGTATGTGATCCGATTGGCAGTGCCTAAATTATACTCAGGTTGCTAACTGCAAGGGAGATTAGGAAATGTTGTTTTAAATTCTACTACCTCTGTGTATTAGAAGTTAATTGGAATGCATGGTGATTGACCATTAGATACTAAATAACTACTCATAATGGAGACAGTGTTTTTTGTACTCTCATTTCTAATGTATATCCATGGTGAATAGGATATCCGATATATGGGCAATGGTGAAATAGACAATAAGACATGGTTAGGAATTACTCTCAATTAAAGAAACTTTCTTTAGCTCTTTGATTCATGGTAAGTGGAAAATGTCTTCCCTGATATCAATATTGTGAAGGAGATCCAAATTGCTTTCAGAGAATGTATAGGAGTATAATTTAATGAAATTGAAGAACAAGTTATTGTTGGCTATTTTCATTCGTTATATGGCCAATTTTTTAGGCTTTCATTTTTCAGTATGCAAAATTTTTCCTTCTCCCTCATGAAGATGAAACTAGGCCAAATACATACATTTGGTCGGACGGGGACTTAATTCAATCATGAGTTGTTGTTTTTTTTTAAACAGTTTTTAGGCTGTAATACAAGAGCAGTGAAGTCCCTAGAATAATAGAAATCAGGCTTATGATAAATGGGTTCAGGCTCTCATTATGGATGGAGGAAAGCTAGGAATCATTGCGACAGATGGGGTAGATAGCCTTACAATACTCTACCCACAGAAGTGTTAAAGAACCTTTGTCATTTATGAATACAGGGGGAAAACATAGGTAAACCAAAGTAACTATATTCTACCTCTTCCCCTACTACCTCACCTCATTTGCCCTCAATAATCTGTTGTCTTGACAATGTAACTAGTTGGCAGACTGGCCAACAATAGGCCACCTTTAGTATGTTCAAAGAAAGTGCAGCATTGGGATTTCATTTAATTCATTCCTATTTTCGTAATCTTTATTTGTTAGCTGAACCATTCGTTAGGCCTCCAAGGCAGCCTATCAATGTGGAAAATCAGAAAATATTGGCAATTTATGGCAAATAAATTTTACACTAAATATAAATTTCTTCTATGCATGAGTGACTGGTGCGTTTATGATATGAAGGACTGCCTTTATTTTAAGAAGGTGCTTCATGGGGATGCCTGGGTGGCTCAGTGGGTTAAACGTTTGACTCTAGATTCCAGCTCAGGTCATGATCTCACGGTTCATGAGTTCGAGCCCTGTGTCGGGCTCTGAGCTGAAGGTGCAGAGCCTGCTTGGGATTCTCTCCCTCCCCCCCTGCCCTGCCGCTCCCTCAGCAACCCCGCCCCCCCCGTAAATAAATAAATAAACTTAAAAAATATTTAAAAAAAGAAGAGGCTCCATGAAATAAGACCTCAAGAGTTAATAAGAAAGTTGAACTTTATGAAGCAGGGAGTGATAGAATTACAGCTAATTTTTGAAACAAGTAGAAATGTGACTGCAGCCTGAGTAACCAGTTAATCAGGGCTTGGGTCCCAAAAAACATCACACAGTGCCACACTCTGAGTTTCCCAAATAACACAGTGGGTCATGTAATGAATGAAAACAAATTGATATCCAGAACCACTCTGTTTTCTGCTCAATACTTTCTATTCCTCTCTCTTGCTTTCTTTAACAGTTCTTCACTTCATCCTACTTCTTACCCCTCAGCCATCCATCTGCCTTATGCACCAGTTTAATGAAAATATAGGCTCTCTTGGGCTTTTGCTCTGTCTCCCTCCAGACACAAATTTTACCTTTGTCTCTTGACAAGGAGAACTCTGGACTAACTATTTAGGAACGATTTTCCACTGTTGTTTCACGTTTCTATGTGTCTGGTGAACATTGCACCCAGTGCCCTTTGTTTTGGACAGTCTTTTTGCATAGGTTTGTACAGCCAATCTCCTTGGAAGCCTCTGATAGTGTCTTCCTCCAGAGCAGAGGGCAAGTGTGCTTATAGCCTTGGGATATAGAGATAGTGTCTTCCTCTAAAATGAAGAGCAAAGTAGACAGGTTTAGTGTCCATTATAAAAAAATTCAATTTTCTTGAGTTCAGGATTCCACTCATGTAAAGCAATTCACATTTGCAGGTATCCATCTAAGCTTTCTGTGTCACCTCATGGATTCAGGGGCAAAAAGAATCCAAGTAAACATGATGCTGCTCATGCTGTTTCCTGCACTGTGAGCAGTGCTGTTCTGTGTCTCACCCAGCAAGCTGCTATCTTTTCCAGCATCCTTGAGACCATGGCAGGCTAATTTTTTAGCTTACAAGGAATATGAAATCTCATACTGTTCATTGCTTTTTTCCCCCCTGTCTTAGACTTTAACAGTTTTATTGAGACATAATTCACCATTATGAAGTTTACAATTCAAAATTTTTTATTGAGCTGTACAACGATCAACACAATCTAATTTTAAAACGTTTTTATCACCTCGATAGTAGGAAACTCTGTATCCTTTACCTAGCACCATGCAATCTTCCTATCCCTTGCTCCAGTCTAATCTTTGTCTCTTTATGTTTTTCTATTGTGGACTCTTAATAGAAATTGAATCATAAATGCATACATGTTTTCAAGATTCATGCATTTAGTGCTGTTTATCAATACTTTATTCCTCTATATTGCCAAATAATATTATCTTGTGTGGCTATGTCAAGTTTATTTAGCTATTCTTTAGTTGATGGATGTTTGAAGTTGTTCGATTCTTTGGCCACTGTTAATAAAGCTGCACATTTATGTACAAGGTTTTGCATGAAAATATGCTTTCATTTCCCTTGCGAATGTACCCAGGAGTGGAATTGCTATGCTTAGGGTAACTCTGTGCTTAACATTTTGAGGAACTGGTGGGAAATTTTCTAAAACAACTGCACAAAGTTGCGTTTCCACCAGCAAGTTATGAGGAATCACATTTCTCCATATTCATGCCAACACATGCTATTTTCTATTTTTTAAATAAAATATTATAGTTCTCCTAGAGTGTGAAATGGCATCGTGGTTTTGATTTACATTTGTCTAATGATATTGAGTATCTTTTCACGTTCTTACTGGCCGATTTTAATTGAGTTATTTGACTTTTTATTATGAAATTATATTTTATATTTCTAGTTCTGAGTACTTATCAGCTATATAATTTGCCGATAATTTTTCCCATTCTATGGATTATCTTTTCACTTTCTTGATGGTGTTCTTAGGAGCCTCAAACTTTTAATTTTAGTTAAGTCTAGTTAATTTTTCATTTTGTTACTTATCCTTTTGGTATCATATCTAAGAAGACTTTGTCTTGCACAAGGTAATGAATATTTTTTCCCATTGTTCCAGACTCATTCTTTACCCCTTACATTTAAATCTATGCTCCCTCTTTATTTTTATTAACTTTTTTGACTTATAGTTTACTTTGTCTGCTATTAGGGTAGCTACTTTAGTTTTCCTATGATTGCTGTTTTCATGATATAATTTTGCTTTCTTTTGTTTCTAGCCTGTTTGTAACTTGGAATCTAAAGTGTATTTTCTATACAGCATATAGGGGGATGGATCTTAATATTTTTTATTGTCTGCCGAACTTTCTTTTGATTGGATTAATTAATTCACATTTAGTGTTATCAATAAAATTGAATTTACGTTTGCCATTTTACATTTTTCAATGTCTTGTGTGTTTTTTGCTCCTCTGTTTCTACTTTACTGCTTTGCTTCTCATTATTTTGTAGTATAGTATTTTTTTTCCTTTAATGATTTTTTTAATCTGCATTACTTGGAGTTATTTTCTTAGTGGTTGCTCTAAGGCTCACCACAAGTATCTTCACTCATCAAAGTCTGCTATAGATTTACATTAACTTAATTCCAGTAATATATAGAAATGCTACTCCTATATAGTTCTATTTCTTCCTCTCCCTTTTTATGTTATGATTGCACATCTATCATCTATCTATCTACATAATGATATCTATATGTTGCAAACTCCTAAATGCATTGATATAATTAGGTATATAAAACTACATATACACACATATGTATTTGCATGTCTTTCAGAGAAGCTGATTAAAGAAAAGAGAGCAAGTATATATTTAAATTTTTTGTTACATTTACCTTATTATTTACCTTTGTGGGTTCTACTTATTTTCTTGTGATTCAAGTGGCTTTCTGGTGTCATTTCCTTACTTTTTAAAAATTTATTTCTACCCATATTTTTATGCTACTTTTGTGATATATTATATTTCTATATTTATAGGTCCCACAAATTTTTATATATATTGTTTTATACAAGTACTTTTCAAATCAGTTAAGAGAAACAAGGAGGATATGCATAAATACTGTCTTTTATAAGGACATAATTACCGTTGATAGCAGTTTTAATTTTTCATGCAGATTTTAATTACTATCTGGAATTGCTTGCCTTCAGACTACAGTATACTTTTCCTTTTTCCTTTTTGTTTTTAAGTGTTTATTTATTTTTTTGAGAGAGAGTGAGAGAGAAAGAGCATGAGCAGGTGAGTGGCAAAGAGAAAGAGGGGGACAGAGGATCTGAAGCAGGCTCTATGCTGACAGTAGTGAGCCCAATGCATGGCTCAACCTTACAAACCGTGAGATCATGACCCGAGCCAAAGTTGGTTGCTCAACTGACTGAACCACCCAAGTGTCCAATACTTTTAGTTTTTCTTTTAGTGACGGTCTGCTAGCAACAAATTCTCTCCATTTTTGTTTATCTGAGAAAGTCTTTTTTGTAATTTTTAATGTTTCTGTAATTTATTTTTGAGAGAGAGAGAGAGAGTGCAAGAATGAGTGAACAGGGGAGGGACAAAGAGAGAGGAGGACAGAGGATCTGTAGTTTTTAAACTTATTTATAATTGCTTTGAAGTCTTTGTTAAGTCCACCTACTGGAACTCTTCACAGATACTTACTATTGCTTGCTATCTCCCTCCCTTTGTATGGGTCATGCTTTCTTGTTCTTTGCATGTCATGGAATTTTTGTTGTTGTTGTTGTTGAAAACTGGGTTTTTAGATACCATAGTCACTGTGGATAATTTTCATATTCTCCTGTCAGAGACTTGTTTTTACTCTTTCTTTTAATTTATTTAATGACCTAGTTAGTCTATTTTGGTGGAGTCTATTTTCCTTGCAGTGTGCAGCCTTTGATGTTACTCCTCAGCATGTGGAATAATGTTGGCAAGTGACCAATGTTTTTGGGATAACAGTGGTTTCCAAAGCTGTCTTTAACTGTCTCTTTCTCTCACCTCTCTGTTATCCTGTCTGCCTTTGTTGACATTACACCTGGCTGTTAGCTTCCACTAACTGACTGAGGATGATGACATTTGCTGACTGCATGCCCATTCTTCTTCCTATGCATAGATCAGAACTCACAGTGACTTACAGTTGTTCCCTGGCACTAGACACAATAGGGAAGATTTTATTTCTAAGACTTTATTTCAGGGCATATTTATTTATTTTTAAAACTTATTGACTGCTCTTCTGAAAGTTTAAGTTTCAATGATGGGAGAGTTTCCACATACTGAAGCAATTTTGCTCTCTGGTACAGAAAGCTTTCAAGTATATATATTAGAAACTGCACTAGCTATACTTGGTCTTTGGAGGAACACATTTTAGCAATAGAAGTACAATTTGGTAGCAGCTAAGGGAATGTCATTTTAGCTCTAAGTTACTATAAGTACCACTTGGTCTGTTGGAGAAGTACTCTCTGGAGAAAAATTTGCTATTTTACCTGTACTAAATGCTTAATGTTTTTAAAAGGTTCACTGTGCATTTATTCAAGATTAATTTAGAGTAATGATTGCAATGCATCCAATCCTTCTCTGGATGACAGAGTTTGAAGGTTTTTTTTGTTTTGTTTTGTTTTTTGCTTTTTCTTCCCCTCAAGAATGTTTTATTGTCCTACATAATTACCAGTTCTTTGCTAAACCTTTTCTGTTACAGGTACGAAATAATACTTTGGATGTTTTCAGTTCTTCTCATTAAAATCATAGACTAACAAACCCTAAGCATATGGCATATTACATGCATTTACGTGTTCTTCAGAGTATGCACAGTTATTTTTTTCTGACATATACCATCTGTTTATTATTATTATTATTTTTTATTATTGTTATTATATTAACAGGCTTGAAAATACACTGTTTTTTTGTTAAGCGTTAAGTGAACTAGTTTGAATATGTGAGTAGAAGTTCTAGCTAAAAGAAAAAAAAAGCAGGCATTTTCTGTAAAACATTTTAATTATCAGAAAAATGTTTACTTTTCAAGGAGGAAAACATTTTATTAAGAATTATCAAATTACAAAAAAATGATCAAACTACTGAAATTTTACTTTTAGCTGTATGTAGTAAGTAGTCTGAGGTGCACTGGGATATATTCTGGAGAAAACATACTTATGGAACCATCTATGTCAAATTAGCATTGAGAATTTGTTTAAAATGTAGCAAAGACTTCTGAGGTCTGTTAGAGAGATTTTGCTGTTCTTTACACGAAAGTCTTTTTTCTTGCTTAGGTATGAACACTCACAAGAGCAAAAACATCCTAAATCCCTCCTTATTCTAGTGGCAATGAAAATAAACAACACTTATTATGATTAATAATAAACAGAAGAAACATTTTTATTTTCAGAAAAACCAATGTTGTAGTTGACTAAGAATCAACAAAATAAATTATTTCCTCAGATCTGTTCTTTTCTTTCCTGTTATACTAAATGTTTCCACAATCTGTCTACTTCCCATGTCAGAATTTTAAAATTATTCTCATTTTCCCCTTAAACCCCACATGTATTCAATCAGTTATTAAAGCTGTCAGTTGCATATTAAAATTTTTTTTTAATGTTTATTAATGTTTACTTATTTATTTTGAGGGAGATAAAGGGAGAGGGCAAGGGCAAGCATGGGCAGGAGGGGGTCAGAGAGGGAGGGAGAGAGAGAGAATCCCAAGCCGACCGCACGCTGTCAGTGCAGAACCTGACGCAGGACTCAACCCATGAACTGTGAGATCATGACCTGAGCCAAAATCAAGAGTTGGATGCTTAACCAATTGGGCCACCCAGGTGCCCCTTTATATTTGTAGTACTCTCGAATCTATATCTTCTTTCTCTACTGTCATTGTCTTGGCTCCTGTGTTACTATCTCTCAGCTAGCTTATCATGACAATGGTCCCTTCCAGATCTCCTGGCTTCCAGATGTCTCCACATGAATCATTTGCCAGAGGGACATTTATAAAACATCTGTATCATTTTCTGGCTTTAAAACAGTCTACAGTTCCCTGCTACCTTCATGATTAACACACAGTTCCTTAGCGTGGCATGAAAGGCCCTTCATGACCCAGACTCATCCTTTCTAGTTTCATCATATTTCCATGCATTATTCTTCAATCTACAAATCATTTCCAACTCTCTGATTTTGCCTTTTTAAAAAAATTTTCTTCTCCTCCCCTTCCTGTCAGTCTTCCCTCCTTCCCTTTCTCTGTCTCTGTCTCCCTTTCTTCCTCCCTTGTGAAAATATTATCTTCTCTGACAATGGCCTTTGTGCCCAAGCCTCACCTGCCTAATTCTTAGATTGGCATATCATGTGGCTATCCCACCAGTTTCTCACTAAAGTATTTTACTTTCCACACTCAGAGTGATGTTTCTGAAACACTAATATCACTCCCCTAAGTTATGGCACGCACTTCTAAATTACTGTAGCCCTCTGTGTGTTTACCATTTCGAAGTCAAACACATGGCTCTGAACTTCTTCAGGGCTAGGATTATGCTTTGCAAATGTTTTCATCAGTCATTCTAATTCAATACCTGAAACATCGTTGGGGCACAATACATGTTTAATAAGCATGCTACTTCTTAACATATTTTCTGTTAGAAAAAAAAAAGAAGTTAGCTCTTTCAGATGTAATCAGAAGTTTTCGAGGAAATCACAAAATACAACATCAATAAATATGACTGTATAAAATTATTAATCCTTGACCTACAGTCCCTCTAAAGAAAACACAGACACACACACACGAATATGGAAAACATTACTGAAATAGAAGCAATAAATGGATCTTGTGTTTATATGCAGAACTCTGATGGGCCAACTTCAATGACTTGGAAGGCTATCAAAGTTCTCCTTCATTTCTGGTGGAATATTAGCCATACGTCTTGGTCTTAAGGATTCATGTCAGCCTTTTGTGTTTGTTTTCATTTGTTCTTCAGTGGAAACTTTGGAGAGATTCTAGAGAGATGGCAGCCAAAAATAATTTTAAACTAACAGGAGCTGATTTTGTTATCTTCTTTTTGTTTAATTGTTCCCATGGATCTGTGTGTAATCCCAGAATATGACAGTTACCATATTATAATATAGTTAGTGCTTTTCTTCTCCACCATTGAAGGCACATGCTTCATTAATCTCTTTATCTTTTGTGCCTGGCCCAGAGATTGGAGTTTACAAGATATTCCAAGGTATGGGGCGCCTGGGTGGCTCAGTTGGTTAAGTGTCCGACTTCAGCTCAAGTCATGATCTCGCGTTTCATGGGTTCGAGCCCCACATCAGTCTCTGTGCTGACACCTCAGAGCCTGGAACCTGCTTCGGATTGTGTCTTCCTTTCTTTCTGCCCCTCCCCACCTTGTGCTCTGTCTCTGTCTCTGTCTCTCTCAAAAATAAATAAAAACATTAAAGAAAAAAGATATTCCAAGGTGTTTTGAATGAATGAATGGATTTTCTAGTTTGCCTGATATAATGTGGTGATTTATAGTATGCTTGCAAATTTTGATTTAAAAAAAAAAGGCCATACACACTTAGCCATTTATTCTGTTTTGTCTGTTTCAGATGATTAAGCCCTAAGGGAAAAGTCACAGGGATGAGTCAGCATTTTACATGTAGTAGGCCCACTGTAACACCCCTGTAAATCCCTCTAAACAGGATTGTCTTAGTAAATGATACATATTCATTTTTAAAAGGGAGGGAGGCAAACCACAAGAGAGTCTTAAATACAGAGAACAAATTGAGGGTGGATGGGGGAATCAGGGAGAGGGGGAAATAGGTGATGGGTATTGAAGACGGCACTTGTTGGGATGAGCACTGGGTGTTGTATGTAAGCCCATTTGACAACAAATTATATTGATGAAATAAAATTAAAAAAAGAAATCAAGATATTCTAAAAATAAATAAAAAATAAATAACAAAACAACAAAAAAGTGAGCAATAAATCACTTTTAGCATATCAAATTCCACTAAAGATTCAAATGACTATATATTATCAAATAAAATCCTATCATAAGTAATTTATATCAAATTAAAAATTGTTAGCCCCTAAATGCTTCTTAATTAAGGTGATCTATTTGCAAGATTTGGCTAATAGGTTGACTTTGGATTGTGTTGTAGTGAAAATTTTATCTTGGAAAAATAATTTTATCAGGTTGGTGAACTATTTAGCCATGTTTCTGCAGGTATTACTTTGAAAGATATAAGAGAGTGTTTTATATTCAGTCTTATGATAATCTATGGAGTTGATCATGTTGAGATACCCGCTACAAAAAGACAGTTCCATCAGTGTGTCACCTGCTAGTTTCTAAGCGTAAGAGAAATACAATCATGTGATTGATTAGTAGCTGTGTTACAGGTTGAATTGTGCCTCTCCTCCCCCAAAAGATATGTTGGAATACTTACATGCAGCACCTCAGAATGTGACCTTATCTGGAATAGGGTCTTTTGAGAGGTAACTAAGTCAATATGAGATCATTAGGGTTGGATCTAGTCCTATATGACTCATATCTTTTAAAAAGGGCAAATTTGGACAGACATGCATATAGGAGAATGCTGTGTGAAGATGAAGACAGAGAATGTGGTGACGTATCTGTAAGCCAAGCAGTACCAAAGATTGTCAGCGAAACACCAGAAACAAGGACAGAGGCAAGGAACAGGTTCTCCTTCACAGCCTTTAGAAGACACTAACCCGGGGCGCCTGGGTGGCTCAGTCATTTAAACACTGGAATCTTGTTTTCAGCTCAGGTCATGATCTTGTGTTCTGTGAGTTCAAGTTCCACATCAGGTTCTGCACTGACAGTGTGGAGCCTACTTGGGATTCTCTCTCTCTCTTTCTCTCTTTCCCTCTCTATCTCTCTCTCTCTCTCAATAAATAAATAAATAAGCTTTAAAAAATATATTAAAGAAAAAGAAGGCACTAATCCTGCCAACATCCTGATCTTGGCTTTCCAACGTCCATAACTGTGAGACAATAAATTTCTGTTGTTTAAGGCACATAGTTGGCAATACTTGGTTATAGCAGTCCTTGGAAACTAATAAACAGTAAATCCCAAGTAATGAATGGCACACACCATTTGTTCATAGATAATACTCTGTATTAGTTCAGGCCCTCTGAGAAACAGATGCCAAGAAGGGATTAAATGTCCAAGGTGTTTTAGTAGGAGAAATGCTGGTATGAAGGATTAGGGAAGAAGCTAGGTAAGCCACGACACCTGAGTAGGGCCTGGAGAGTCATCTGATAACCGTGTAAATCTGACACTACATGAAAAGAAGATGGAAAGATGATAGGCAGACGTATCTTAGATTGCCTTGCAGTCTAAGGAAGGCTCAGTTTGGCAAAGCCATAGTGGTATCTTAGAGTCAAAGTCAACTGTTAGAGATATGTTGGGTTTTCCAGTAACACGTTAGCCTTAGTATCCCTGTCATATTCATTTACTGATTCTGAACAGCTGAGGGAGGCATACACTAGGCTTAAATGAGGTGATGGATTTCCAAATGTAGCCTGGGGTTCCAAATGTAGCCACTCCCTGAAGGGAGAGGTCT